>NW_022900928.1:86861345-86936129 GCF_012274545.1 Fukomys damarensis | reverse complement strand
GCCGGGAGCTCGCGCGCACGCCGCCGGGTGATCGCAGACAGGCAGGCAGGCAGGCAGCTGAAAAAAACCCCCTCTGGGGTCCTTGGGTCCTTCCTGGGTCTGTTGTCGCGCAGGCCGGGAGCTGCCGCGCAGGCCGGGAGCTCGCGCGCACGCTGCCCAACCTGTTCTACTTTTGATTGATAACAAAGACATTAGATCCTCAGTAAGGTACTTAGTATTGCTTCTGCCCCAACCCTTTCTTTCTTTCTTCACAGAATTTCTCCAGTAGCCACAAGAAAAATAAGCAACTACTACATTACAGTTTAATACCTTCTCTATGTCTATCTGCATTTTATTGGTTCTTGAATCTCAGTCCAAATTTTATCTTGTTGGAAGGTGTGTGATCTGTTTAATTTCCTGCAGTCTTTGACATGTGCCATTTAAAGGTGCTTGTGACACTATCCCTTAGAGTTGTTGGTGTTGCTGCTTTTGATAAACAACAAGAAATCATCAATCTTTTCTAGTGTGAGTGCCTCATTTGGCAGCTGAGAAAAGTGAGATACAAAGGGCCTGACAACTTAAACAAAGCTGCTCAACTTCCTACCAACAGCTGACAGGAGAAATTGGTGATTCTTAACCTCACTGCCATTTTCTTTCCACATTACTTATGCTTTTAGAGCTTTACTGAGGTATAATTGATAATAAAAATCGCACATATTTGCTGTATATGTTTTTATGATTGTGGACATATGTACACATCAATTCCATTGTCACTACCATCAAGTTACTAAATATATTCATCCCTTCCAAAAATTCCCTTTCTTTCGCAGTACTTGTGTGTGAGTATGAACACTTAACATGAATTCGAGCCTTTTCAAGTATAAAGTAGCATGTTCTGAGCTCTAAGTTCTGCATGCTATGCAGCAGATCCCCATTATTTATCCGTCTAGCACTATTGAAACCTTATACC
Organism: Fukomys damarensis; assembly: GCF_012274545.1. Taxonomy (NCBI): domain Eukaryota; kingdom Metazoa; phylum Chordata; class Mammalia; order Rodentia; family Bathyergidae; genus Fukomys; species Fukomys damarensis. The sequence continues at coordinate 86,935,180 of NW_022900928.1, read as the reverse complement.
CTTTAAACATCAACTTCCAGACTCTCCTCCTCCTTTTTCTGGAAACTACCATGCCATTTTCTGTTTTTATGGGTTTGACTATTTCAGATACCTTCGAAAAATGAGTTAGCAGGAGGGGAACTGACTGCTATTCCTAGGCTGTTTTAACTAAAGCTAAGGAAAAGTAATTTAACATCTTTTCAGTAGCTACTTCAAAGCATATTTTGGGGCTTCATTTTGGTATATAAAAGAAAATATATTTCTATCATAAAAAAAAAATGAGGTATCTACAGGCCATGGAATCCTCTTTAGTTTTAAAAATGAAGGAGGTCCTACCTCAACATGGATGAACCTAGAGGACTCTGTGCCTAGTGAAATGAGTTGGGGGAGGGGATAATCACTGCTTGATTCCACTTGTTTGAAAGGCCTAAAATAGACAAACACAGAGAAGCTGTATATGTGTATTTATTTCACTAAACAAACACAACTGGCACTAACATTTGAGCCAAGCACCATTACAGCAATTATTAGTACTAATGAAGTCTGTGCTATTTTTATCCCTAGTCCACACAGGAGGAATTGAGACAGGTTTTTAATAACTGCCTGAAGGTCACAGAATTTGTGAGCGGCTGTGTCTGATGAGAACTCAGGTGGATTGGCTTCTGCAGCCCATACTCATGCCTGACTTGGTCCTGTCTGTCTGCTACAGGCAGGCTCATTGGCATTGGCCCTTATCCTGAATTCACAATGGGAGTACTGTCTCCATCTGCAAAGACAGATATTAATTTTGTTGGCTCAGTCTTCAACATCCAATCAAAGTTTAGTGGTTCAGCTCTTAAGTTACTTCTTAGGAATAATTTTCTTAAAAATTTAAGATCCGTTGAGGATCTCACAAAAATAATCATTTCTCTATACTTATTGGTGCCTCATGGCTTGAGGAAGTGTTAATGTTATTTATCTTACATATCTTAATTATTCAAAGCAGTATGGAAAGAGAGAAGTAGGCTGCTTTCCCATGCAAATCTCAGCCTGGAGAGTACTTTTTCCCTTTGATATATTAAGTGATTCCCAGAAACATAATCATTCTCAAAGATGACTTTTATCTCATCACACCTGCTAAGATTCCCATGTGCTGGGCAAGTCTTGAAAGCAGCCAGATGCTTTGGGTGTTATTAGCTTTCTCAGCTATTTTGTGATGGAAAAAGGAAAACAATGTGAAAAAGAAACATCTCATTGGACTTTAGAAGGGAGGTTGAGTATTTCTCTAAAATCAATAGGAAACTCATTCAGTTCTTTCACTATTAATGAGAGGCAAGGAAGAGGCACCATGATAGCAAACTGTTCTTTCAAAAGTTTAACCTGGGATCTCATCAGGTGCTGCCACTCAGGCCATGCAGATTTGGGCAGTTACACACAGCACTGTGCAGTCTTGTTCTGGAGGAGCACAACTGTGCCTCAGGGCTGCTGTACATACCTGAGTCACACGTGTTGTGTACAGAACAGCAGAGTGCTGTGGAGGGAAGGAGGGTTGATGGCACCCATGGGTGGTTCAGGGCATGGGTGGATCTGAGGACTTGGTCTGGAGGGCTTGTTCTTAGCTGGAGAAGAGAGGGCCATCATTTCAGCATGGGATCCTCCTCTGGAAATTTGGAAAAGCTGAGCAAACGATGTTTATATCTATAAATTTGGGCATGGGAGCTGAAAGCCATGAACAAACCAGTTAACACATTTCATGTATCAGTGAGAAAACACCTCTATGGAAGCTGAAATGTGCACAGCATGTAAAAATTCTCAAAATGTTTTAGGCAAATTTAGTGAACTTAAAAAATATCCCAGCATAGCTGAAGTAAGAAATTCAACAACAGATGGGAATGAGCAGTTGAGTAGAAAGCAAGAGATCAAGAAGGAGAAAGAGAAAGAAAAGAAGGAAGAGGAGGAGAAGAAGATATACATATTCACACACACACACACACATATGAGAGATGCAGAAACACACACAGAGTCACACAGAGAGAGAGAGAGAGAGAGAGAGAGAGAGAGAGCGGGAGAGAGAGAGAGTCAGTTGAAACCAAAGTACTAAGGTGCTTGGGTGCTTGAGGTGAACTTTCTGGGAAATGCTAAGCTAGAATCTAGTCTTGAGATGGTTTTAGGTGAAAATCTCAGGCTTGCTGGGAGAATGCCAGGTTGGTTAATGGGTAGGTGAAGGTGGATCCCTAGTGCATGAGTCTCCTGGTATTGTCACAATAAACAGCACCAGCTGGGCAGCTTCAACAACAGAAAATCATTTTCTTATAACTTGAGCCTAGAAGTCCAAGGTGGAGGTGTGGACAGGGCTGGTTCCATCTGAGGCCTGCCCCTTGGCTTGTAGATGGCATGTTCTCACTGTCCTCACACGGCCGTACACTGCCGTCCCTTTACACACTCTCTGGTGTCACTTTATGTTCACATTTCCTCTTCTTACAAGAACTCCAGTCAGGATGACTTAGTCCCACACCAAACAGTACCATTTTACCTTCATCAGCCTTTAAAGACCCTGCCTCCAAGTGCAGCCATTCTCTTTTTAGGTACCTTCCCCAAACAGTTAGACATCATGTTAGAGTGACCCATGTGCACCCAATGGTTATAGCAGCACAATTCATAATAGCTAAATCTTGAATGCGGTCTCTCTGTCCATCAGTGGATGAGTGGATGATGAAAATGTGGTTTTTATATATAATGGAGCACAACTCTTCCGTAAAGGATAAACTTGAGACATTTGTAGGAAAAAGGATGCATCCTGAGACCATAATGTTACGTGAAATAAATCAGACACATGAGCTTAAATATTCCATGGCTTCTCTTACATGAGAAAGCAAAATTATAAAGAGAATATTAAAAGTTAGATGATAGAAAGTGGGGAGAGGGATCTTTCTGAAATGGGAAGGGGATGACGAGATGGGGGAGAGGGGAGAAAGAAAGGGAAGTGGGATAACTTCATACAGGAAAGTGAACATTGTGTACTACACACAGATACTAAAAATACTTTAAAAAGTTTTTTTAAAAGAAGGCATCAGAGTATATTTACGATCTTAGTAGAGGAGGGAGCCTTGTGATTCACCCTGCAGTAGAACCAATGTGAAGTATCTGTGGGTTATGATTTAGCTGTAGCAGGTCCCCCCAAGACTTTTGCATTCAGAGGATGAGCTTTTAGATCATGTGTTCAGAGGTGGATGTGCTGTTAGGAGTTGGGGCCTGGTCAGAAGAAGTGGGTCACTAGGGCTGAGACTCTCTATTGTATCCCCCTTTCACTCTCTGCTTCCTAGCTGCCGTGGTGTGAGTAGCTCTCCTCCACCAGGCCCTTCTGCTCTACCTTTCCTGCCCTGGAACCAGCCAGTTATGGACTGAATCCTCTAAAAATCATGATCCAAAATGAACCTGTCCTCATTTAAGTTCTGGGTGTCAGGTATTTTATCCCAGCTATGAGGAAAGTGACTAAGACACTATAAAATGCAAGATGTGAAGGACAGAACTGACCTTAAAAATACAGTTCTCTTACAGTGTTGCTCACGTTACTCTGTGCACTGTAGAAGAGGGTTACAATTATGAAAACTCAAGAAGGACTCCAAACATTAACTTAAGAGGTGTTGCTTCTTTTGGTCCTTTAGCTCCAAAAGAGGAGTCTTCCTTTTTCTTCATGGCTGTAGTTATCTTATTGGCAAAAGTATTTGTGTTGTGCCATAAGGGGTAGGGAAAAAGAAAGAAGGAAAGGAATAAATGTGAGAAGAGGAAAAAGTGGAAACAAAGGTTTTATAAACAGGGAGTGGGGTAGGGGCTCAAGCAAGGGGAGGGGAGTGAGGAAAAATAAGAACCAAGATACGTCATGTAAAGCTACAAATTCCCAACAATGAGTGCCATTATATTGTATACCTAAAATGTACCAATAAAATTAGTGAATAATAAAAGAAAGAGACCACATTTTAGGATTTATATGGCCCAGCACAGAGTTATCGCCTCTTGACTTTGTGCTGGGGGAACATCTCAGTAGGTTGAGGCAGAAATTAAAGTCCACACGTCATTCAGGGAAAATGTATGCAGTAGCCCTTGGACATCAAGCTTCTCTGGCTGGGACCTATTGTACCACATTGGGGTGGACATTCCTTGCTTTAGTTTAGCACCTAGTAGGCAGGTTGGTTTTTTAAGTCATGTTTACAAACAGGCTCACATTGGGAACACCCATTTGCTTATCTTGGGTATTTGCACATCTGTTTAGCTCTGTTTGGACGCAGAGGGGCATGGCTTGCCTTCCTGTTTGTCCCTTCAGCACGATTGAGCTGTTGGTTAATAGGCTCTGTGCCCAGTCTTATTTGCCCTTGCTGTCTAACTTAGTACCTCTGGGAATCCTCAGCATTACCCAATCTTCATGAAGTTGGGACATTTGCTAGAAAGAGGTGAAGCAGAGAGACAACAGTTCACAGAGGTTTTTGTGTGTGCATCCCTTAGACTTAGCAAAAGGGGACAGATCCATGGTCAGAAACAGGAGCTTCTGGTGAGAAGCATTTTGCAAATAATTGGAGCATGACGGCTCCTGTCTGGAGAGATGGCAGATGCAAGTGAAACCACTCAACCTATTACTAGGATAGGCCTCTCCATAATGAAGATCTTTCCCTGGGAAATCAAAGCTTTTTGTTCATGTCCCAGCCAGACCAGATCCTATCTTGATAGTCTTTCCTATTTTTATTTTAAAAACTGAGCACTCTTAGCCTCCTTTTGTAGCTCTGTTTTGCCTGTACTTTGGGGAGTTTTCACAAAAGAGAAAAGAAAGTCCAAGGTAAAGGCTGGGGTAGCAAATTTGAATTTTCCCCAGGTTAATGCTGCTTTATAAATTGCAGCATCTCAACAAGGCACATGAAGTATCCTATATCTGCACTATAATTCAATTAAAAATTAGAAAATTTATAATTAGCTTAATTTTCTCTGCTTCACATTCTCTAAAAGTGAAAAGAGGCATTGTTAATGGAATATATTTTTAAAATAAGGCTGCTATACCTTCAAATTCCTGATCTAGGTCAATGGGAAATCCTTGGATCCACCCTCTTTTGGAGTTCATATATTTGTACAAAAGGCTGCACCTCTGTTCTTCTTTGCTCTTTGCATACCCTGGATGAGTGTTGTAGAAATATCTGAGGTGTCTGTTCTCTCATCTCTTCTGTAGTTCACATCTCATTATTTAGGGTCTACGAATCTCTACCTATTCCTTTGTATACAGCTCTTCACAAGCAAGACAAAGATTCCTGGTCAGCAACCCACAGCTGTCTTTGGAAGCACAGCGCAGAAAGAGTCTTACGATCCCTGGTTCTTTCCGCATTTTCTAGTGTGGGACACTTCCTACATCCTTCATTTGGCAAGACCCATCAGGACTATGCTCAGAAAAGGAAGAAGCTGGGGGCTCTGAAAAGTGCACTTTTCTATAAAAGTCAAAATTTTCCATCTGTGTTTCATGAGGTTGGAAGCACAGCAGTGCTTGCTGCTGTGGTGCACTGAGAACTCACAGCCGAGCTGCAGAATTGCCTTGTTTGGGAAACAAAACAAATATTGAGGCCCAATCCCAAGATAGGACCCATGGTCCAGGAAGTTCCAGAGCCTCAGTTCTTCCCACCCAGACCCCTCTTTAATTTTAATTTTATTAGAACATGCTTATGGTGCATGCATTTTACAGTCATCCTGGGGAGTTTGTACCTGTATATAATACAGCTTGTTTCTTTTTAAATCCCCCTGCTTCCCCCTTCTGCCCTAGTTTTCATTCTTGTTGATATTATTAATTCTAGTTCATGTTTAGATCCACAATTACTGACGTTATTAGGACCTTGTACGTAGCATATTTTGGCTTTGCCTCCTTCCCCAACCCCTCCCTCTCACATCACACCCTTGGTCCTTTGGACCCCTCCCTTATGTGTAGTGGGAAAAACGGAGAGGGAAAAAGATGATAAAGTAGATGATACAAGAAGACTTTAAAATAACACAGAGAATCTCCCAAGTTGCCCTGGAAAAGAAAGCTGAAATAAATTAGACATACAAACTTGAATACCCTAAGGCATTCAATAAGGCACAGTACAAACCAAGAGAAAACTAAAGGAAAGATAACAGGAGACAAGGGGGTGGATTTCTTGCAGATAGGAAGGGGCCCGAGGGACCAAGGGTGATTACAGTAAAAGACACATTGCCATTATTTCCCCTCAGAAAGAAAGAAAGGAAAGAAGGAGAAAGGAAAGGAATGGAAGGAAAGCAAAGAAATAAGCGCTTAGGAAGAATGGAGGCTTGCAGGTCTTTGTCCCTGCCCGAGGTTTGTGTGTGAATACTCAGCAGTGACTAAGAATGAGCTCACACACATGTCAGTTCAAGTTCCAGGTAAGCAAGAGAAACTTCATGCGGAAAAATGGCTTGAAAAGTTAATGGCCCAACTAAATCCTTAAATTAGGCAATAATGCCGAAGCTTCCCAGAGACGTGCCTTTAGTAAAACCACTCAGGCACGTCTGGGGCTTCCACAGCCCCGGCATGCTAGTCACAGGGGCTCAGACCTCACCATCCCTGAGCCCAGGAATGGGCTGGATCTCCTCATCTGTAATCTGATATACAATAGAGAGGAAAGGGATTGCTTACAGCTAGACTTGTCATTCATTTTTCTCTACTGGCTCATGATGTTGCTTCCCCCAGCATTTCTGGACTGTACTCTTGGAACCGAGGGCAGCCTGGGTTGTGGCATGGGAGGGCTTGAGACAACCTGGGGAATCTGGGATGTGGTCACTGAATCAATTCCTGCACATGGTGGTCTCTGCGGTGAATTCCTTCTGTCCTCAAAACTCCTAATGCCTTCTCATTGTAGAGTCACTTTCAAGTCTCAGACTGTAGAGTGAGGTGGCTATCATGGCTCCTAAGTATGGCTGTGAGGAAAATGTAGAAATAAGATGAGAGAAAACCATAGATTTGTAGCAGATAACTGGGGCCACTACATGGGAAGTGGGTCTTCATGGAGGCTGTGTACTCTGAATAGTTCCACCACTGCAGGCTTTCTATGGCACCCTGAATGATGGCAATTCGAGCTCACCTAATAGTTCCTGCTGGGAGAATGCTGGACTTACAAATCACCTTAGGACTATTTTGAATAGCTGGAGGTGTTAGAAGTTCCCGGAGATCAAATATGCCTCAGTACAAAGAAGAACTTGCCCAACTTTCCTTAAAGGATCCTGGGAATGGCTGGTGTTGGTACGTGATGTGGGAATGACAGAATAAAAGGCGTTTCTGACTCTTGTAGCTTCTTTCAGAGGTACTGGCCTACATTGCCAAGGGGTCACAGTCGAGGTGACAAAGAGGAAGTGCAATTGGGAGAATAAAGCTTAAACTAGGAATGATGGGCAGGAAAAAGACAAGAGGCTCAAGGAGGGCAGGCTAAGGAAGAATGCAGCAAAGCCAGCCAGGCATGGGTGTAGGGACTGGGTCCTTGCTAACACCTACCTTCATGCCCCACTCAGCACTGTCTCTGATTCCCCAGGGGTGTTTCTCTTGACTTCATTATGCGGCTGAATGAGTTTAAAGTAAGAATGAAAATTTACCCTGCATAGGCAAGCAGATAAAAATGAGGTTCCTTCCTCCAAGGCATGCATAATGTTGCTTCTGTGGACCTAAAGACAACAAAATGTTTACCCCGGAAATGCAAGCACCAGCCATTCCATCATGTCTTTGTGCCTCTCTCTCTCCCCACATGTTCTCCTTCCTACTTTGAGTTGTTGCAGAATCTATTAATTGGACAGGATGCAGGTAGTCCTAAATAATAATTCTCTCTGGAGTAGCTAGATGGAATATATTAAATTTAATATGTTGGATTCGGGGAAGCTACTTTCTCATATTCTCCAACTAAATTGCATATTATAATGTGTTAATTACAAGTGTAAATGCAATGGCAAGGGAATTCATAAAACAATGCAGCTACTTTCTTCAAGGAAATTCTGAGCATACTTGTGTTGCTAGGCTTATTTTTTGTGTTTTTAATTATATTTTATTAGTACATGTTACTCTTACATAATGATGGGATTTATTTTGGGAAGTCAGTGCCTGTACTTAACATATTTTAATTTCAATCCTACTTCTCCCTTTTCCCTTTCTTTCTCCCTCTCCCTTATTCACCCTCTTCCCCCCTCTTCCTCCTCTTTAAGAGGCATTTGAAGGATCTACCTACTGGTTTCCTATTCTCTCTCTCTCTCTCTCTCTCTCTCTAATATATATATATATGTGTGTGTGTGTGTGTGTGTGTACATATATATGTATGTTTATATACGTGTAAGTATATAAATTTATTTATATATTTTTTAGGTTTCTCTTATAGAAGAAAAGGTGCGATATTTAACTTTCTGAGCAGGCTCATTTCACTTAATATGCTGTTTTCTACACAACACTGAGATTCTACTTTACCCCACAAAGAATGGCTGCTATCAAGATATCACACAATAACAAAGGTTGGAGGGGTTGTGGGGAGAAAGAAACCCTTCTCCATTGTTTATGGGAATGCAGACTGGAGCAACCACTATGGAAATCAATACGGAGATACCTCAAAGAACTAGGATTAGAGGTCCCATTCGACGCAGCTATCCCTCTGCTGGGTATCTTTCCAAAAGAATTAAAAGAATCATATCACAGTGATATATGCACACCCACATTTATAGCGGCACAGTTTGTAATAGCTAAAACTTGGAAACAGCCCAATTGCCCATCAATTGGAGACTGGATAAAGAAGATGTGGTTTTTCTATACAATGGAGTAATACTCAGCCATAAAGTATTAGAAACTAGAGACATTTATAGCTAAATGGTTGCATATTGAGGCCATATTCTTAAGTGAAATAAATAGGACGCACTTGAGTAAATACCGAATTGTTTCTCTGGTGTGAAAAACTAAAAGTGTAAATAAGGTCGAAATGGTATAATCGATAGTATGAAATACGAAGAAAATGCTTAAAGGGGAAGTGGGAAAGGGAGGGGAAAGGAAATAAAGGAAAAGAAAAAATGTGCAAAAAGGAAAGAAATGGAAACAAAGTCTTTGTAAATAGGGAGGGTGGAGGGGGTGAAGGGAGGGCAGGGGTATGGGGAAAAATAAGAGCCAAGACCTGTCATGTAAAGGTACAAGATCCCAATGATAAACGTAACTGCATTGTTTGCTTTAAATGTACCAATAAATTTAATGTGAAAAAAATATGATGCTTTCTAGTTCCATTTTCCCGTGAATCACATCATTTCATTATTTTTTTCTCTTATTGAGTTTATTGGTACTTTTTCAGTATGCAGTGTCCCTTATTTCCTCTCCGCTACCCTTCCCACTTCCCCTACACCTTTATCTCTTTTCTTCTTATTTCACATTATCAGTTATACAATTTGGATCTTATTTATACTTTCAGCTTTCAACACCAGAGAAATGATTCGGTATTTACACATGTGTGTCTTATATGATTTCATTCTTTGTATTCCATGTGCACTATGCTTTCTTTATCAATTAATCTGAGGATGGGCATCTAGGCTGTTTCCATAGCTCAGCTGTTGGGAATTGTGCTGCTCTAAGAATGGGTATGCATGTAACACTATAGTTTAATTCACTCCTTAATTATTCCAGGTATATGTCCAAGAGTGACATAGCTGGGTAAAATGGCCCAGTGCCAAGGAGAGTGTTATAGCTTGTATCTAGATGTCCCCTGAAAGCTCCATGTGCTCATAGGGGCTTTCAGGAAGTGGCTGGATCACAGATGCATGAACCTGGTATTAAGGGTAATAACTAAATGGGTTTAGTGTTGTTCTGGGTATGGATAGTGGAAACCCTACTCTGGGTGTAGGTGGCACCAATCAATGGGCTTGTAGCCTGGATGGAATATAAAGGGAAAACTGGAAGGCAAGCTCATTTTCTCCTGCATTCTGCCGGCTCTGCCATGGGCTGTTTCTCCACTGTGATGCTCCTCTGCCTTGCCTCTCTGCCTTGGAGCCTGCCGTCTATGGACTGGAACCTCTAGAAACTCTGCCTTCAACTTTTTGGTGTCAAGTATTTTGTCCCAGCAGTGAGAAAAGTAATTAAGACCGAGAAGAAACCCTGAGTGTAGATGTTGGGTTCATTTCATTACGTTTCTGGTAGTCACCACTCTGGCTCCTGCAACCCTCCAAGTTTCATTCTGCATTTTGCGTGGTGCCTTTGATCAGGGAAGCTCTCACTTGTTATCATCTCTGATTCTGGACTGTGTCCTGGTTGGAGAACCACTCAGCTGGGCTGGCACAGGCTGATGACATCTGGAATGAATGCCCAGCTGTGCCTCCTCCTGACTTCTTTCCCCAAAAGTTTTGTGTATCTGAAGATGGCATGGTCTCTAGACCCGCACTGGGAGCAGCACCTTGGTTGGGGGTGGCTCCACTTCTTATACTACTTTTCCTCTTTTCTGTATTTCACTTTCCCCCTATCCTATGCATGTTGCAATATAGTGGTTGGTGTCTTCGGTACTTCATGTGGCCCCCACTGACTGACCTTGGTGTGACCTCAAAGTCATCTGTGAGTGCTGTTTTCTCTAGGTCACCATGACCCAGAAACCACCCTAGACATATTTTTCTTTTTTTTGTGGGCCTTGGGATATTTCTTTTCTTAGGTGAGGGACAACTTTGTGCTCTCTATTTTAGCTTTTTAAAGCTGATGTTGGAGATAGAGACAGATCCAGAAACATACAGCTAGATAAAGGTTCAGCCTAGTTCCACACCTCTCACACAGCTATCACAGGCAGGATATCGGTTTTCTTTTCCTATGTTATCTCCACGCATTCTTTACATGTTTTTGGTGATCTGCAAATTCCTTAAGCAAGTTTCAGGTGTGGAGTTTGCTTTTGCTTATCGGGCTAGCACCACAGTATCCTGATCATCTTATTCCTGCTGCCACTCAGTCTTCCAATCAGAGCCCATGTAGACAGGCTGAGAGCCACGGTAACAGTGAGCCCAGGAGGGTAGAAGATAGTACTGCTACATTATAGCTTAGACAACTCAGACTTGGTCATGACTTTATTCCTCCATACCATGGCATGGTGTCCACTATTCGGCCAAACATCGATAAACATGACAGGTCTGTCTTCCCCTTCTAAACCATTTGAGCAAATCTGTATTGCACTTCATGATGCTGACCACTTTGCTGGTTACCAGGAAGAAAGGGAAACACACAGAAGTGTCACCTGTGTAGGAGCAATAGTTGGGCCACCCAGCGGGGCTGAGGCAGCCCTGGAGCCCATTCTGGGAAATGGCAACCTGACCCAGATGACCCACAGTCCTTGTGAGTGCAGGAGCAGGGTGAGAGAGGGACACTGCAGCCTCCAGTCTGAGAATGGGTCTTTTCCACTTTAGCTGTGGATCAGCAGGGAGACTTTGGGTAGGTGTTGAAATAATTATGAATAAAAAAGCAAAACATAGGGTAGAAGACTTTCCCCTTTATTCTGGGCTGGCTGAATTATCTCACTTTTTTCACCATTTTTCCTGCTTCATTTTGTGCTCACCTAAGGTGTCAGAACAAAACTTTGCTTGATTTTGCTTAAACTTTTTCTTCCTTCTATGCCTTAAATTCTTTTACCCCCCCCGCCAAACAAGGAATTAAGAAAGGAAGACATAGGGCAAAATAATACCTTTTGGTCAGCATTTTTCTTTAAATTATATTTGTTAAAGTCCAGCCTTTTCATATCCTATTTAGTACAGTCTCCCGAGGTCATTTTCAATCTTGAAGTCCTTCTCATTTTTTCTATTTAAAAAATGAGAAGCTAATTTCTTGCTTTTTAAAAATTAATAGCAACTAATTGGAATTGCAATAAAAAGCCAAATGAAAAGTTTTTATGAATTTCTGACATGGATCTCTTTTGGGGAAAATGTATGGGAAACGTTAAAAGATAAGAGCATATTTTTCACCCCATTTTTTATAAAGGAGTCTCACGGCATGAAATTTACATATGGTCAGCAAAGTATGGAAAGAGGATACATTGTCAAAATAATCAGGCAGCTAGATTTAAAATAAAGTTAACCCATCAGTAAACTCTGGAGAAATCAGAGATAATCTCTGATTGCACTGTAGGCTGTTGTGGGAATATGCCTGATTTCATGTCATGGATGTGACCTCTCAGCTGGAAATCAATAGCACTGTGTCCTTGGGAAAATCGCCTCATTCTTTGTAATATTTGTGAAGTGGCTTAATATTCATGGCTCCAGTCTCCTATAGGGATTAAAGGGAGATCCCAAAGAGTGATTGAAGTTTGGTAAATGTTTAAATTAAAACAGAAGCTTAGTGCATAAGAGACATCTATAAGAATGATAGAATAAGTGTGTTTGAAATATTTGAGGGGGTTTAGTGGCAGTGTTCCTCTTACTGTAATAAAATTTTAATTTAAGTATTCACTGTAGTTTTTAATCACCACCTCCTTGATCAACTGATTATAGCAATTTCTGTCAAATAAAAACTTTATAACGTGTTCTCATCCACCACATTCACCAGATCTGGCACAGTATGATTTCTGGCTCTTCCGCAAAGTCAAAATAATCATGAAAGATAAATGTCTTGAGTCAATCCAGAGCATGGGGGCAGCTATCACAGCACAACTAAAGACACTCATAATAGAGGACATCCAGAACTGCTTGAGAAGGCAAGATTGATGGGATAAGTGTGTCTGAAGGGAGGGAAGTATTTTTTTTCTTTTTATTGAGTTTATTGGTACATTTTAGGCATACAATGCAATTACATTCATTTTTGGGATCTTCTACCTTTACATGCCAGGTCTTGGTTCTCATTTTTTCCCCCTGTCCCTGCTCTCTCTACACCCCCTCCTCCCCTCCCCATTTACAAACACTTTATTTCCATTTTTTCATTTTCTCATATTTTTTCTTTTCCCTTATTCCCTTTCCCCTACCCTTCCCACTTTGCCTACACCTTTAGTCCTTTTCTTCCTATTTCACATTGTTAATTATCTCATTAGGATCTTGTGTACTATTATAGTTTTTCACACCAGAGAAACTATTCAGTATTTACACATGTGGGACTTATTTATTTCACTTAGGAGTATATCCTCAAAATGTATCCATTTTCCTATGAATGAATCTAATTTCTCATTTTTTATAGCTGAATAGTATTTCCATTTTATAGAAAAACCACATCTTCTTTATCAAGTTTCCAACTGATGAGCAAATAGGCTGTTTCCAAGTTTTAGCTATTACAAACTGTGCCGCTATAAACAGGGGTGTGCATATATCACAGTGATATGATTCTTTTAATTATTTTGGGAAGATATCCAGCAGAGGTATGGCTGGGTCAAATGGAACCCCTAGTCCCAGCTCTTTAAGGTATCTCCATATTGATTTCCATAGTGGTTGCACCAGTCTGCACTCCACCAACAATGGAGAAGGGTACCTTTCTCCCCACAACCCCACCAACATTTGTTATTGTGTGATTTCTTTCTTTTTTATTTAATTTCTTGGTACATTCTAGGTAGACAGTACAGTTACATTCATTACTGGGATTTTGTACCTTTACATGCCAGGTCTTGGTTCTCATTTTTTCCCCTTGTCCCCAGCCTCCCTTCACCCCCCCTCCACTCCTCCCCTTCAAATACTTTAATTCCATTTTTACATTTTCTCATATTTTTTTCCTTTTCCCTTGTTCCCCTTTTTCTATCCTTCTCACTGTCCCTACACCTTTGGTCCTTTTCTTCCTATATGCTAATTGTCCCATTAGGATCTTGAGTACTATTTTAGTTTTTCACACTAGAGAAACTATTTGGTATTTGCATATGTGTGACTTATTTATTTCACTTAGAAGTATATCCTCAAAATATACCCATTTACCTATGAATGAATCTACTTTCTCATTCTTTATGGCTGAGTAGTATTCCATTTTATAGAAAAACCACATCTTCTTTATCCAGTTTCCAATTGATGGGAAGATGGGCTGTTTCCAAGTTAATAGCTGAATAGTATTTCCATTTTATAGAAAAACCACATCTTCTTTATCAAGTTTCCAACTGATGAGCAAATAGGCTGTTTCCAAGTTTTAGCTATTACAAACTGTGCCGCTATAAACAGGGGTGTGCATATATCACAGTGATATGATTCTTTTAATTATTTTGGGAAGATATCCAGCAGAGGTATGGCTGGGTCAAATGGAACCCCTAGTCCCAGCTCTTTAAGGTATCTCCATATTGATTTCCATAGTGGTTGCACCAGTCTGCACTCCACCAACAATGGAGAAGGGTACCTTTCTCCCCACAACCCCACCAACATTTGTTATTGTGTGATTTCTTTCTTTTTTATTTAATTTCTTGGTACATTCTAGGTAGACAGTACAGTTACATTCATTACTGGGATTTTGTACCTTTACATGCCAGGTCTTGGTTCTCATTTTTTCCCCTTGTCCCCAGCCTCCCTTCACCCCCCCTCCACTCCTCCCCTTCAAATACTTTAATTCCATTTTTACATTTTCTCATATTTTTTTCCTTTTCCCTTGTTCCCCTTTTTCTATCCTTCTCACTGTCCCTACACCTTTGGTCCTTTTCTTCCTATATGCTAATTGTCCCATTAGGATCTTGAGTACTATTTTAGTTTTTCACACTAGAGAAACTATTTGGTATTTGCATATGTGTGACTTATTTATTTCACTTAGAAGTATATCCTCAAAATATACCCATTTACCTATGAATGAATCTACTTTCTCATTCTTTATGGCTGAGTAGTATTCCATTTTATAGAAAAACCACATCTTCTTTATCCAGTTTCCAATTGATGGGAAGATGGGCTGTTTCCAAGTTTTAGCTATTACATTGTGCCTCTATAAACATGGGTGCGCATATATCATGGTAGTATGATTCTTTTAATTCTTTTGGAAAGATACCCAACAGAGGGATGGCTGGGCCAAATGGAACCTCTAATCCTAGTTTTTTGAGGTATCTCCATATTGACTTCCATAGTGGCTGCACCAGTCTGCACTCCCACCAAAAATGGAGAAGGGTTCCTTTCTCCCCACAACTGGGCCAACATTTGTTATTGTGTGATTTCTCGATAGCAGCCATTCTTTGCGGGGTGAGGTGAAATCTCAGTATTGTTTTCATCTGCATCTCTCAAAGGACCAGTGATGTGGAGCATTTTTTCACATATTTAGTTCTTGCTTCTATTTCTTTGTCTGAGAAATGTCTGTTCATTTCAGATGCCCTTTTTTGAATTGGGTCTTTATATTTGGGGGGGCTGGTTGTTTTGAGTTCTTTATATATTTTAGATAATAGTCCTTTGTCTGAGGAGCAGCTGGTAAAAATTTTTTCCCACATTGTAGGTTGTCTCTTAGTTCTGTTGATGGTTTCTTTTGTAGTGCAGAAGCTTTTAATAAGATGAGATTCCAGTTGTTGATTCTTTCTGCTAGTTCCTGTGCAACTGAGGATTTGTTCATAAAGTCTTTTCCTATACCAATGTCTTCCAGAGTTTTGCCTAACTTATCTTCCAGCAAGTTTAGTGTTTTTGCTTTTATATTTAGATCTTTAATCCACTTGGATTTTAATTTAGTGCATGGCGACAGATAAGGGTCTAGTTTTAATCTTTGGCAGGTTGACATCCAGTTTTTCCAACACCATTTATTAAAGAGGCTATCTTTCCTCCAGTGGGGACTGTCAGCTCCTGTGTCAAAGATGAGGTAGCTGAGTGCACCTGGAGTTGTTTTTGTGTCTTCCAATCTGTTCCACTGAGCCTCTGGTCTGTTTCTTTGCCAGTACCATGCTGTTTTTATCACAGTGGCTTTGTAGTATAGCTTCAAATTGGGAATTGTTATACCCGCTGCCATGTGTCTGTTGCCTAGGATGGCTTTTGCTATTCTAGGTCTCTTATGGTTCCAAATGAATTTTTGGATTCTTCTTTCTAGTTCTGTGAAGTATAGTGTTGGGATTTCAATTGGTATTGCATTGAATCTGTATAGCAGTTTTGGTAGTATGGCCATTTTCACTATGTTGAATCTTCCTACCCAGGAGCAGGGGACATCTTTCCATTTTCTTATATCCTCCTCGATCTCTTTTTTTTAAAGTGCTGTAGTTTTCAGTGTAGAGTTCTTTTGCCCCTTTTGTTAGATTGATTCCCAGATACTTCATTTTTTTGGATGCTATTGTGAAAGGAATTGTTTCCCTAATTTCTTTCTCAGTGAATCTGTTATTTCTGTACAAGAAGGCTATTGATTTTTGGGTGTTGACCTTGTATCCTGCTATTCTGCTAAAAGTGTCGATTAAGTCTAGAAGTCTTTTGGTGGAGTTTTTTTGGTCTTCAATGTAGAGTATCATATCATCAGCAAATAATGACAGTTTAACTTCTTCCTTTCCTATCTTTATTGCTTTAATTCTTTCTTTTCTATAATTGCTGTGGTTAATGTTTCCAGAACTATATCTAAGAGGAGTGGTGATAGTGGACATCTTTGTCTTGTTCCTGATTTTAACATGAAGTTTTCAGTTTTTGGCCATTTAATATGATGTTGGCTGTTCGTTTTTCTTAGATAGCCTTTATTAAGTTGAGACATAGACCATCTATTCCAATTTTTTGCAGAGTCTTTATCATGAATGGGTGTTGAATTTTTCAAATGCTTTTTCTGCATCTATTGAGAGGATCAGGTGGTTTTTGTCCTTGACTTTGTTAATATAGTGTATTACATTAAGTGATTTATGTATGTTGAACCATCCTTGCATCCCTGGAATAAATCCTACTTGGTCAGGATGTATGATCTTCTTGATGATCCTCTGCATTCTGTTTGCTAGTATCTTATTGAGGATTTCTGCATCTATATTCATTAAGGAGATTGGCCTGTAGGTCTCTTTTTCAGTTACATCTTTCCCAGGTTTGGGAATCAAAATGATATTTGCTTCCAGGAATGAATTTGGAAGTATTGCTTCTCTTTCAATTTTGTTGAAAAGTCTGAAGAGTAATGGCAGTAGATCTTCTTTAAATGTCTTGTAAAATTCAGCAGTGAATCCATCAGGACCTGGGCTTTTCTTTGTTCATAAGTTTTTAATTACATTTTCAATTTCACTGATTGTGATTGGGGTGTTTAACATGTTTTTATCTTCTTTGTTAAACTTTGGTAATTCATAAGTATCTAAAAATATGTCCATTTCTTCTGTGTTCTCCATTTTATTAGAGTACAGGTTCTCATAGTATGTATTAATGTTTCTCTGGATTTCTGTTGGATCTGTTGTGACTTTGCCTCTTTCATTCCTGTTTACATGAATCTGAGCTTTTTCTTTCCTTTTTTTGATAAGGTTTGCTAAGGGTTTGTCAATTTTATTCTTTCAAAAAATCAACTCTTCATTTATTTTTTGTATCATTTTCTTAATTTCCATTGCATTGATTTCTGCTCTAATCTTTATAGTTTCCTCTCTTGTTCGAGCTTTGGGTTTTTCTTGTTCTTGTTTCTCTAGGAGTCTAAGAGTCATCATTAGGTTCTTTATTTGAGCTTGCTCTGTCTTCCTAATGTGGGCATTCAGTGCTATGAATTTTCCACATAGAACTGCTTTCATTGTGTCCCATAGATTCCTGTATGTTGTATTGATGCTTTCATTTATTTGTAAAAACTGTCTGATTTCTTCTTTGATTTCCTCTGTGATGCATTTATTGTTCAGGAGAGTGTTGTTCAATTTCCATGTGTTTGTGAAGTTCCTACAGTTTCTTATGCTATTGATCTCCAGCTTTATTGTGCTCTGATCTGATAATATACAGGGAATAACTTGAAATCTTTTGCATTTATCCAAACCTGTTTTGTGAGCTAGTATGTGATCTATCTTAGAGAATGACCCATGTGCAGCTGAAAAGAATAGTATATTCTGATTTTGTGGGGTGGAACACTCTATAGACGTCTAATAAGTCCTTGTGTTCAAAAGCTTGGTTCAGTTCTAGTATTTCATTGTTGATTTTTTTGCCTAGATGATCTGTCTATTTGTGATAGTGGGGTATCCAGATCCCCCAGTACAATTGTATTAGTGCTTATTTGGTTTTTCATGTTACATAATATTTATTTTATATAATTGGGGGCATTTATATTTGGTGCATATATATTTATGATTGTAATTTCTTCCTCTTGGATTATTCCCTTTACAAGGATGTAGTGGCCTTCTTTGTCTCTCTTAATCATTTTTGGTTTGAAATTTGCTTTGTCTGCCAATAAGATTGCTACCCCTATTTTTTTCTGGGCTCCTGTCACATGCAGAATTGTTTTCTATCCTTTCACTTTTGGCCTATTCTTCTTTTTGCACTAGGTGTGTTTCTTGTATACAACATATTGTGGGATTTTGCTTCTTAATCCATTCAACCAATCTATTTCTCTTGATTGGTGAATTGAGACCATTGACATTGATAGTTATAACTGATATGTACTGACATTATTGTCATGTTATTGTCCTTTTGTTGATTCTTTTTAGTTTTTGTCCTCTCCTTTTAGTTTCTTGACTTGGCTATTTGATTTGCTCAGTTGGGCTTCCTGGTATTGTGATCTTCATTGTCTTTTTCTAGGATATTGTTTAAAATTCTTTGTAGTGCTGGTTTAGTAGTCATGAAGTTTCTCAAGTGTTCTTTGTCATGGAAGTATCTTATTTCTCTATCCATTTTGAAAGAGAGTTTTGCAGGATACATCAGTCTTGGTTGTAGGTTGTTTTCTTTTAGGACTTGAAATACCTTACTCCATATTCTCCTTGACCTAAGAGTTTGTGTTGAAAAGTCTGCTGTGATTCTGATGGGCTCTCCTTTGCATGTGATTTGTTTCTTTTCTCTTACTGCTTGTCATATTTGGTTCTTCTGTTGGGTTTCTGGGATCTTGATTATTATATGTCTAGGGGTAGGTTTTTTTTTTTTATCATGGCTAGTTGGAGGACTATATGCCTCACTTATCTGTATGTCTAATTCTTTCCCTCTGTTTGTGAAATTTTCTGTCATTAATTTTGTGAACAGTTGTTTTAAAAGTCATTTGTACTTTCTTCTGCTACTTCATGGATTCCTATCAGTCTTATATTATTCTTATTTGCACCATCTAGGAATTGTTGGATTGATTTCTCATGATCCTTATTGTTTTTAAGAGATCTCTCTTTTCATGGTCACTAATGGCAATACTATAGTCTATATTTGAAATTCTATCTTCATGTTCATTCATTCTGCTGCAAATGCTTTCTACAGAGCTTTTAATCTCTTGGATATCTGTTTGAACCTGTTTCATGGATTCCATTTCTTTCCTATGTTGGACATTCATGGTTTCTTCCATTTCTTTCCTATGCTGGGTATTTATGGCTTCTATCATGGTCTTGACCTCATATATTTTTTTGTCTGTTTCTGTCCTTGAGTCTCTAATCATGTCTTTCATTGTGCTCACCATCTCTATAATTATCTGGGAAATTATTTCTGTTTTGAATTTTTCTAGAGCCGGATTGATCTGTTTTGTTATTTCCTATGCTATGAGTTCAGGGTGTCCTGGTGGTTGATTGTCAGACTTTTCCACCTCGTTTCCCCTAGAATTTCCCATTGGTGAACTTGAAGTCTGTATTTGTGCCTTGCTTAACTGTTTTTTCATTTTTATTTTTGTTGTTGGTGCTGTCCTTGGTTTACTTCTTCAGTTAGTACTTTGATCTTCGTGATATAGCTACTCTTTATGTTTTGAGTATCTAATGACTCAGAGATACTCTCATTTTCATAATATCAGGAAGGACAACTCATTAAATCAATCATAAACATTTAGCCCAATTGATGTATTTAGCACCACAATAGCTTCAAGTACAACTTAGAAGTTGACAATTTGTGGTAGTTACTAATCTATCACCTTTAACCATGTAAATTAAATCAAAATTGAGGACCAGCCCAAAATATGTTTATAGTGAATACACTCTTCAATATAGCCACTTTGCCTTTTAGGATGGGGACTTAGAAGGAGTTAGGAGGAGAGGAATATATAGGTAGAAGAATAGGAGATGGTTTCAAGTGAAGCCAGAGGACACAGCATGATTACACAAACTCTATGAAACTGTTGAAGACAAGAGGGAAAAACAGAGTGCAAGAACAAAGACAAGGATAGAACAATTTAAGAGTAATAGGGAAGCTATGAATTGTGCTCACTGTCCTTTGAAACTAATGACAATTGAGCGAAGGATAATGAGAGAAGATAAGAAAAATGAAGAAATACAAATTATGGCAGGAACAGGAACAAAAAGGGAGATTAAGAATAATTTGGGAGAGCAAGACACTGAGTGAGAAAAAGAAGAAAGACAAATGGAAGAATTGAAAGAATTGGGAAAAATAAAATTTTAAAAATTAAAATTAAAATTAAAAATAAGAGGAAAAGAAAGAAATTGAAGAGATTATTTCAGGGTATATCTCTACAATCACAATAGACATTGTGGGCAGCAATGTGCAGAACTAAGTCAATTAGTCTCTGCTAACCAACGGTAGAACCCTGAGATTCAGGCTGAATTCTGGCTGCAAGGCCCAAGTTGAGCTCCCTGACATCCTGCAGGGTTGACCTCTGCAAGGTTCTACTGCAGGGTCCAGCTGCCCTTCCTCTGAAGATAGTCCAAATTCTGATGGAAGGTGGTGATCCCTCCAACTTATCAACTATGGAGGTCTGATGTGCCTTTATTGCAATTGTTCATTTCCATTCTATCATCTGGAGCTTGGTACAATGGCCTTTATGATCACCTGTGCCTCTGCAGAGTGGACCCAGGTACCAGCACAACCAGGAGGCCTGAGAGCATGGGGGTGGTGGTGATGCTGCAGAGGTGCCTGCACAGCTGGCCAGTCCTCACCGATCTGCTCTGATGAAGGCCTGGGGCTCTGGAGGGTGGTGGAGCAGGGAGCTCCCCACATGGATGGGAAGTCCTCAACAGTCTGCTCTGATGGTCAGTTTTGTATTTTTCTTAGTTACCTTGTATTTAAAAATATTTTGAGCCATGAGATCTTTCAGATTTTCTTTTCTACATTCATCTTTAATGTTTATTTCAAGTACAGGTGAGGCTATATTGGGAATACAGTTTTACTGTAGGCTTGGTGGGTGCATTATCAAATGTGTAGGAATCCTTTCTTTCCATAAGGGTTTGCTTTTCATGGTTTCAGTTACTCATCTTCTACTGTGGTCAAATATAGAAGAGATTTTGTCTTAATTGCATCTTATCAGTTGTGTGATGAAATCTCATGCTGTTCTGTTCTGTCTCACTTGGGATGTCAGTTGTCCCTTTTCCCAGAGGTTCCACTTTGTGTACACTGTGTCCTCATTAGTCACTGAGAACCTGCCTTAGGTTTGAGATCAACTGTTGTGGTTTTATAGTGCTTGGGTTCATCTTACCCTTATTTTGCTTACTAGCTTCAAAGGCAAGAGTAGAGATGCTGGCAATTTAGATATGCCAAAGAAAAGCTATGGAGAACTCTTAAGGGAAAAGTTGAAAATTCTGATCTTCACAAGAAAAGAAAAAAGTTATGCTGATATTGTTGAGATCTATGTGAGAATAAAACACAGCATGTGTAAGGTTAGCCCTGTTCATGGTTTCAGGGACCTCCTGAGCATCTGGGAATGAATTCCTGTGGATAATGGGGAGCACTGTATACAAAATATGCAACTTTCCTAGTCTCTCATAGCTGTTGAGACTGAATTGAGCCCCAGGTATTATCTATAGGATCCCAGGTCCACAAGGATTTCTCTGAGGGATAATGTTCTATTTACTTCCTTGGTGAGGAAGAGAAAACAGTTTTAGAGATCTGTTAGTTTTATAGGGAAGATTCTAAAATGACAGAAAAGGAAAACAGATGCTGAGATTCATGGCAGGCTTCAATGGGGTCTGAGTCAGGCTTGTATCTGTTCCAGCCACCTGTTCCCTGATCTCATCCACACCTCGAAGTCTTGCAGTGCTAACAGTCCAGGCTTTGGTGTTTGAATTCCCAGGTTCTGATCATTATTACTGTACTTAGCAAATATGCCCTAGCTTCCTTTGCTTCAGCTCCCCATCTGTAAAAGGGTGTAATCATAGAACTCACCTGATGAGTGACTGTGAGGCTAATGATAGCAAAAAGCACTTAGCTCAATGCCTGGTGCACATTATGAGTTCAATAATATTAAAGACTACCTGGCAGCTGCCACTGTTATGAGTTTTACTTCATTATCATCACTCTTATGTTTTCTGTGTCTCTTACTTGTTTGAACAGACAAAAACGTTTCCTGCTCTTAGAATTTTGGCAGGAGGGTGGGCCAGCATTTCCTATGGGCACCATCTTTGTGGTCAGTGTGTAACAGAGACACAGTAGATTCCTGGTGGCTGGCATGAGCCCAGGCACCTGCTTCATGGTACTATCCCTATAATGCAAACCCTGGGTCCCAGGGGTGCTGCGCTGGAGGCAAACAGTGCTGGTCCTTGTGTCTCTGCTCAGATAAGAGATGGAAACCAGCCCATCAGCTCTCCTTTTGCAGAAGTTACTTCTCACTTCCCAGTTTTCCCCACTGGTGATTTCCATCAGTAGTGCACTTTTGAGGAGTAGCATTACAGAAACACATTTCATCCTGAAATGGGATTATAAGAAGATGAGAAAGCTGAAGGCTCATGTGTAACTGTTGGGTCAAGGGTGCCAAGACTGGTTCAGAGCAATTCAGAAAAGCATAATATGCATGGCTTCCCTGAGCAGATTCAAAGCCAACAATCCAATTTCCAATCACCTGCTTTTCCTGAGTTCAAATCAGAGCCAGTTTCCTTCACCTTTTCCCAATGGTTCGATTTCCAGTCTTCTCATCACTCTGGCTTTCTAATTAGTCTTTCCTCCAGATGTGGTCTGAGCAAATAGAGTGTGTAACCTCTCTCATTATTTGGGAATGAATAGATACATGACTATGTCTAAGATTGCATTAACATTTAACTAATGCTGAAACATGTTGAGCTTACTGACAAAATGTTGGAGGTTTTAGTTGACTCTGTTGTCAGTCACACTTCCTCTATTAAGTCCTGCCATCGATTATTTTTAGATTTAATACAGGACTTTCAATGAACAAGAAAAATATCTTTTGGTCTGTCATATTTTTTCTCTTGTGGGGTAGCAGCATCTACCTTTCAGTCCCTCACAGTACCTTATGCTGTACTTTCTTGGAACTAGGAAACCCCTGTAACCCTTTTGTGTCATCTCATTTATCATCTAGATACATGGTCCATGATGCTGGGTTAGAATACTTTTCTCTTTCTCTCACTTTTTTCCCTACAAAGTCTCTTATTTTGTTATATATAATACATTTACATATTTGTTATATAACATTATCTAAGAGAGTCCATTTTTAAAACTAGGTTTGTTGCTGATTTCTAATTACTAGAAGTTTTGCTACCAGAATCTGATGGGAATATGTATCAGTTACAACCCTAACATGAAGCAGGTGCCACATTCTCATCAGGTAATTGAGGAAAGACGACTGAAGAGGCCATTTGCCTGTTCAGAAAGGCATCTGTATGGCCACAGGGAACAGAAAAGAGTCAGCTGATGCCCTCCAAGGTCTCCAAATAATTGGGAGCCATTATTTCCCCCAGGACCAAGGGGTTAAGGAGAAGAGTTGAACAGAAATAAGAGAGAGTCACTGTTGAGGTAGGAGTTGCAGTCTTCATAGGGAAATTCATTTAATCTCTAGTAATCCATCATGAAATAATCCAGAGGGGAAAAATACCTTGATTTAACTCCCTTTACCCCAGCCAATCTCCTGCCAGTGTTTCCCATGAATCTAACCCAACCAGAAGACAGACAGCCACAAAGCCATTGTGAAAGCAAAAAAAAAAGTTCAGCCCTGTAGTAGACAAGGTAGATTGAAGAAGACCTGAGGATGGATTTGGATGGTATGCTGAAAGAATCCACAGCAGTTCATTCTTTTTGTCCCATCAGAACCTTCTTTATCTACCTTTTGTTCAAGTGCCTCAGGACAGGATTCAGTGGAGCCCCATGAGCTGCATATCAATATGGAGTTCTGTCAAAATATCAGCCACTAACAGCCTTCTTCATTCAAGCTGATAACATCAATACTATTTGATCACTGAGAACCCACATTTCTCTGGGTCACTTCCTATGGGACAGTCATAATGGAGCAAGTGTCTTCCTAAGGATGCTTATCCCTGGACTTGGTTACCTGCATACTTCTCTCTTCAACCTACTCTGTCACTAATCTTCCAGACTTGTGATTTTTACACCTTCATTAAAATTTCCTTTGGTAGACCTTAGGACCAAAGTAGGAGAGCTGGTATAGCCTTGGGATGAGATTGGGAAGATGCACTGGTGTTCCTCCCATGTGAAGGCAAATGGTTTCTGAAACTCCTTTTTGATGGAAAAGGTGAAATGCTGTATGCCAGGACCACAGCTGCATACTTGGCAACAGAGCAACATTAGTTTCTTTCAATAAAGATGCTCTTTGTTCAACCTCAGCTACATTGGCATTGCCATCCAAGACTCATCTGGTTTTTGCACCATTGAAATAGGTAAGTCAGATGGGCATATGCGTCAATTGGTATGTCGTTTTGCTTTTGTTTACTGTTTTGGCAGAGAGAAGGTAGTTCTAGGAGCTTCCTCTTGGCCTTTTCTACCATAATAGTCTTTACTTCTTAGGCCAATGAGGGGACTCCAGTTGCCAAGTATAACCTATTTCCAATAGCTGCAAGGCTGGGGAGTTGAACTCACCATGTGCCCCTCATTCTGCAGAACCAGTGTTAGACACAGGATATCTACCACCTGAGCTCCATAATAAAGGAAGTGATTTTAGCGTGTGTGGAAATCAGACGAGATCGAGCATGTTCAGGGTGGTATGATCCTAGACTTATCTGAGAGTCAGAATCAGTTTAGAACTGAGATCTAATAACTTTCAGAAGATTCTCTGGCATTGAACAATTATTTATTTGTCAGTGAATAATTACCCTTGTAAACACTTGGGGACGGTTCCCTGAGGACAGGGGAGGTACTAGAGGGGGTGCTTGTGGTTTAATGAAAACCATCAGCTGTGAGATCTATCTCTTGACTGGTTCATCCACAGGGCCTGACACTTTGTGGATGAATCTTCTAGGTCTGGGCAGATGTTCTGGACATTCGCGAGAATAATAGGTAGAAAAGGAGGGAAATGAACAGGACTGGAGCTGGAAGAAGAATGAAATGACACGGGGTGCAGAGATGCATTCAGGATAAAAAAATGGAAGGGAGATTAGGCAGATAAAGATGTACAAGTGGCAGGAGTGAGTTGGGTGGGAGTGATGCTGTTTTGTTTATTTTAGGACATGGGAGTAGAATGAAAGACAACAGCATCAAGGGGAAGAAATGAGGACAATGTTTGGAGATCAAAGGGGACATGAGGAGTATTGCTAGGGACAAGACTTGAGAGCATCTTTAACAATATTTGAAATTTGTCAGTAAAGATAAAAATTTCATTTTAATTAATTTTTCTCCCATTTATACAATCTTTCAAAATTGTCTGCAGTGGAATTCTCCTGCTACAAGTCAAACAGATTGCCTGTTTCAATAGCAATCTGTAGCTGAGTAGTGGAAGCACATGCCTGTAGTCTCAGCACTTTGGAAGGCCAAGGCAGGAGGATCCTAAGTTCAAACCCAGCCTGGCTAACTTGGCTAGCATGTCTCAAGTTAAAAACAAAAAACAACACAACAACAACAACAGCAACGAAAAATACTAGTGTACTTCAGAGTGAAGGGCTTGGGCTCAATCCCCAGTACCTAAAAAATAGAATTAAGAAAAAAGCAATCCTTAAGTACCTGGTCCTCAATTCTCACTAAGGCTACATGTGGGGGAGAAGATGGGAGCGCATCCCTCTGGCTGGGGGCTGTTACTGCAGTGTCACTGCGTGTGTGGGAGCAAATATCCTTGGCTCTGGAGCTAAACACTGTGAATGTCTCGATTATGCTCATAGCTTTTCCTTCCTGCATTTGTGTTTGCCTAAGATTGGAGACTGTCTCTTCTTTCCCTGCATAGGTTGATGTAGACAGGGTCTCCCTGGGGAGGCTTACTTCACTGTAGAGCCTCAAAGTGGCCACGAGGAGGCAGTGTTGCCTGCTTCTAGGACTTGACCCTATAAGGCGAGCAGGTCCCGCTGTGGGAACCAGCGGGCAGCCCGGGAGTCGCGATTATTGGTACAGAAGAGGAGAAAAAATGCAGGGAGCTCAGATCTGAGATGAGCCCTTGGGAAACTGTGGGAAGTGTGAGGAAGGCAAAAGTCAGAGACATGTGTGATAAGGGACTTCTGTCAATGTTTTGAGGTAGGTAAGGAAATAGGACACTTTTAACACTAGAGTTCCACCTGCACAGTTTGAGTGGAGATTGGAGGACCCAGCAGGCAGTTGTAGTAGCACTTCTGCCTGAAGGCACTGGTATTAGGCTGGTTTTAACAGAAAACACCTGACGTTCAACAGGTGAGCCTATGAATTCCAGCAGGCAGGAGCTGGGGTCTCTCCGTCTTCCTGCTGCCCACTGCATGCATAAGGTTGGTCAGATGGAGTCTTAGTAAATACTGGCCCTGCTGAGATGCTCCACTTGGAAGCTGACCTGGGCATCACAGCAGCCCCAAACCTTAACTGTGCACTCTTGAGAAATCACTTCTTTGTTTATTCCTCAGCTCCCCATGTATGGCATCCCTCACATTTTCAGGTGTAAAATTCAACTCCACTGATGCCAGGCCATAGCTATGGATGTCGCAGGGTGGCACTGCAAGGTTTATGGAGGGTAGCAACTGAGTCTCACCCACCCATTGCCCTTGCTTAGTCTACCCTGTGATTCCTGTCCACCTGCCTGTGATGCTCCATAGGCGTTTCCTGGGTGGGGATATCCTGGCCATCTCCCCATATACAATAAACTCATGGGATTCCACCCTTAAACATGAGTCTCAGGTTTATATTTTTCTTTAACATCAGTCCATTCCTTTTCTTCTATTTCTTACCATCATCCATGAATGAGCCAGTCGCTCCATTCAAGGCAGAAATATCACCTATAGCACTTTCTTCTCCATCGTAACTACCTGGAAAATTCCATATCTCATTTCATTAGGTTTGAAGTGTTGGAACAGCATGTAAGCTTCTTGACACTCTATTTAGTTTTGCTTTTTAGCTTCTCCAAAGTTCTGTGAGTCCACCAAAATATTTTGTGTACTTAGTGTCTTCCACTGTGCTGGTTGGAGCGAGCGCTCGAGGAAATGTTTGTGAGATGATTAGATGAAGGAATGATCCGCAAGCTCTGTAGCTGACAGTGAGTCTTGGACCGTGAGAACCAGCTCTGCCAAGAATGTTTATTGCTCTGCTCTGTGGAAGCAAAGATCTACTTTGGTTGAGGAACATAGGTACTCATATAAGTAATTGTTTTCATGAAATCACCTCTTAAATGCATGCAGATGTTCATAGACAGAATCTCAGCCTTGCAAAGAGGCAGAGAAGATATTACTTTTTCAAATTTTTTGTTGGAGGATGAGAACATTGGGTCTTAGATGGATTGAATGATGGCCAAGTTCACGTACATGGTGGGCTTGGCACTGTATAGGATTTCATCTGAGACTGCATTGCCCTTTATCCACTGTGCCTTGTGTTTCCTGCCTCCTGGAATGAATGACTAATGGAAACATAAGCTCTCAGATGCTTATAATATGTATCTCTGAATCCTGATATAACAATGGATGACTTTGAATTTGGTCTTAAGGAAAACAAGTTGTAACTTGTCAATTAAGCGCTTTAAAATTCATTCTGAGATTCCTCATCTGGAAACAAACCTCTGACAGATAAATAAAATGAATATGGAGAAACTTCTTCCCTGCTGGTGAATAACACATTGCTTTCAGGTAACTAGGTAAATTCAAGGAGATTGTCTTTCCCATCTATACTTAAAAAGTTTAGTACATGAATAATTGAGCAACTTCCTGGCACAGTCAATATTTATTTGTAAGCCTGCTCCAGGCAGCAAAAGAGGAAAAAATGTTTTGAAAACAGGCTTTGCATTAGGTAGGAGTTTATCTGTTTGCCAGAGATTACATAATTATATTTGCAGAGGAACATATTGGTTTGTCTTGTTACTTTCTTGTTGATATATTTATGTGAACTGAATTAGACAAATTGGAAAGGAGAAGGGAAAAAGTCTGCGTGGCTGTGTGCATGTGTGGGCTCCAGCAGATTAGAATAGAACTCACAGAAATCTGTCTGAACATTCATCATGATCCTTATTACAGTGTTCAGCCTACTATTGTGTTAGAATAATCTTTTTACCTGCCTCTTCTCTTCATCAAAGCCAGCAGGGGACATAGAGCTATGTGCAAAACAGATGCTTAGTAACTATTGGATTAATGTTTCCTATCTCGATGTGTTTGCAACATTGACTTTATTAAATCTCAGTTCTGTGCATGTAAAGAAGTGGAAACATCACATTACTCCTAGGTCTAGTGGCAGAGGTGGGGCACTTTATTCACAGAAAGCTTACATTGCCCTGTTCTGTTTATCTTTAGTGTGTCTTTAGTCTGATGATGACTTGGGGTCAAATTTAGTGAAGAGTCATTCTTGGTGACTTTAATCAAAAGATGATTGGACAGCAATTCCAATCCTGAGCACATGGCCAAAGGGAAGGGAATCAGTGTATTGCAGAGGCATCTTCAGCCCTATGTTTACTATAGCATTGCTAACAAATAGCTAAGATATAGAATCATCCACTCTGTCCATCACTGGATGAGTGGATAAAGAAACTGATATATGCCCTTATTGGAATATTATTCAGAGGTTAAAAAAGAATAAGGTCCTACCATTTGCAGTAAACATGGTGAACCTAGGGGATAGTTTATTAAGTAAAGAGCAGAATAGAGGCCAGCAGAGATTGAGAATAGTAGGAGAGGGGAGAGAGAGGAAACAGTTAGGCAGGAAGGCTAAGTGCTAGCATGTTTATTGCATCAGTGACTTACCAGGTGTTTCACAATAGCTCTTCAAGTTTCTCAACATAAAGAAGTGATAAATGTGTGCCAGGCTAGCCATGCTGGTTACTCTGCTTTGGTGTCACATATTTGATTCTTCTTTCATTTCCTATCTATCTATCTATCTATCTATCTATCTATCTATCCACCCAACTATCCATCCAAGTTCTATCTCTCATCTATCTGTCCATAAACATCATCATCATCATCATCACCTTCATCACCATCATCACCATGGCCTCCATCAGCATCACCATCATCACCATCACCTGCATCACCTCCATCACCTCCAGCACTGTGACCACCATCAGCATCAGCATCACCATCATCGCCATCTTCTCTCTCGTCATCTATATATTGCACGATTTTCTGGTTTCTAGGCTTCCACTGAAAAGTTGAGACTTGGCTCTGTGTTCTTGGCTCCCAATAAGTAAACTGGTTCACCGGCCTTTCTCCCTAGATTTTTGTGAAGACTGAGAAACAGAATGGGAGCCAGACGAACATCTTTCCCCCTCGATCATCCTGCATGGAAAACTTTTGCTGGTTACTCTTCATCCCTGCTAGCTTCATTCATGCTCTTGTGTTCCTGGCTCTCTCTGTATGCGTGCAGGCATACGTGTGAGTGCATGCACACACATCTGTGTAGATTACACAGGCATGCCTGTCCCTTCTTGCCCTGAGTGCGTACCAGTTGGCTGAGGCAGCATGGATGGCTGATACACGTTCAGCATATCCCGGCAGCATAGTGTTCATGGCCACCTACCACATATGCCTCTCTGACTCTCAGTCTTCCATCTTTGCTCCCTGGTCCTAGCAAGGGTCTGTCCTGCCACAACTTCAGCTCTGATGAGTGCCCCCTCTCTCTGCTTCAGCTCCTACCAGAAAGTACAGCCTTTTCTTATTGCACCAGGTCTAAGAACAACTACCCCTCTCATTGCCGGTGGTCCCTGGAGCTTCAACAGCCTCACCTGTCTCTGTCCATGGTTCTGATTTCAAACTCTTCCCTAGAATCCATTTATCATCGTCATCACCATCACCACCATCCTCACCATCACCATCACCATCATCGCCATCACCACAACCACCGCCACCACCACCATCGTCATCACCATCACCACCATCACCATCACCATCACCATCGCCATCAAATCTAGCCAGGTCCTGCTGATATTATAATCTATTTAAATCAAGTATCAGTTGGGAAAAATTGTGATTGAAAAGAAAAAAACCTGAAGGCGTAGTTTAGGAATCGTATGTCCTCTCTACGACTTACCAAAGCCCATTATTAAGAGACAGTCATCTGAAGGAAATTATTTTCACTTCTCCAAT
This sequence comes from Fukomys damarensis, assembly GCF_012274545.1. Taxonomy (NCBI): domain Eukaryota; kingdom Metazoa; phylum Chordata; class Mammalia; order Rodentia; family Bathyergidae; genus Fukomys; species Fukomys damarensis. The sequence goes on along the minus strand of NW_022900928.1, from coordinate 86,904,923 downwards.
AAAAGAATCATCAAGGTGCAATGCAGATGTGTGAAATTCTAGAAAAGGGAAAACTTGACCTTTTATTGCATAACTCTTTGCTTTTCACAGTGCAGTTTGGGTTATTCCTAGATTCTCAATGAGAATTCCTCTGTATCAGCTGAAATGCCATCATCCTGTGTTAACTCAGAAGTGAGGGTCTCACCTATTGCTTCCATTTCAAGATGGAAGAGTGGAGGGATCACGCTGGACACAAGATCTACTATAACCCACTGGGGTCCACTGGGATCCACGTGCAGCCTCCTCTTCTTCTGGTCTCAGCTTTTCATCTCTCTGGCCCCTTCCTTCCCTCTCTTTATCCAGTCCCCTGACTATCCCCCTATGGTTCTTGCCTTTCCTCTCCTACATCTCCATCAAGATACCATTCTCTCAAAGAGCCGGAGATACAGAGGTGCCCAGCTCTGTTCACTCTACTTGATTCCCCTGGCCTCCTCTCTCAGGACTTCTCAGCTGGGGAATCTACTTGGGCTTCCTGGCACTGAGGGTGAGAAAAGGGACAATGTGAAGGAAGAAGAGACCAGGTGACAGGGCTTGTGCAATTGAGTAAAAAGACAAGAGGGTTCTGATTGACTCAGAGATATGGAGAAGAAGAGGAGGGGCACAAGGGAACAGGAGCAGCAGGATCACAGGGCCAGAGTCAGCAGCTTGAGCCGATCCCAATCTTCCCCAGATGCAGCACCTTGCTGATTCCTGTGCTGGCCTGGAAGTCTACCCTGAGATTCATGTCATCCCCAGGGTCTTGGGTTGTGATGTTGTGATAGTGGCTGTCACATTAGCCTATCTCCCAACGTGCCCTCTGGGGATGAGTAGCAGAAAAAAGGGGATGATCCAGGCTCTGCCCAAATTGGAGAGGTGCTTCTGGCCTCAAGGTTCCAGTCCTTTATCACGAAGGACAGTGGGGATCTTATGGCACCTGGACACTCCTAGAAAATATGCTAAAACATTGATGTAAATGTGAACCCTTACAACAGCACTGTGTGAATATTCATGAGTCCATAAAATATTCATTTTATGAGAAACTGAGGCTCACAAGGATGATGACCACAGCCACATGGCTTCTAAACAGCAGAACAAAGATTTGAATAAAGTTCCCAAATGTTGCTGTAAAACAATTGCTGCTGTCTGCAGAGCTCAGCTAAGAGGGATGTCAGCTGTGGCTGTTTCTTGTGCCTCCTGTCTCCATGCCTAACTACCCCATCTAGATCATCCCTGGTAGCACCAAAGTGAGTCCAGAATCATAGACCAGCTGGGGCATTGGCCGTGGGGCAACCAAGGGGCACATGTCTTTGCAAGGCCCACAGGGACTTGAATTGGTGTCACTAGCTTTCTGATTATCTCCAGAAAGGACTTTTTCTAAATTGGTATGGAAACAGAAGCCCCTGCGAAAGGGGGGGCACTCACTTTCCCCATGGACTGGGCTGCCATAAATGGGATTTGAAACTAGAGCCAGGTGGCTGGGGTCCAAAATAACTCTCCTACGAATCCTCAGGAAGCAGAACTAAAAATAGGGATGCCCTTGAGCTTGGACGGAAAGTACCCAGAGGAGGAGTGGCAAAGGCATCTCAGTGGGCTGTGTCCACATTTGCTTCAGGTGCTGGTCTGGGAGGTAAGTGGTGATGTTTCTCCAAAAATGAGGAAACTGACCCGGAAATGTTGGAGGTGTGCCTGAATTCCAGCACTCTGGGAGGCTGAAGCAGGAATTGCAAGTTCAAGTCTAGACTGGGAGTTTGGTGAGACACTGTCTCAAAATAAAAATTAATGGGCTGGGTATGCTGGGGATGTAGCTCAGTGTAAAGGCCCCCGAAACAGCAAACTGACACTGAATCCTGGGTTTCCCAGCTCTCCTTCCCTCTGGTCTCATGACACAGCAGCATGCTCTCAGAGGGTCAAGGGCTTAGCTGGAGGAAGGGTTTGCAGGAGGGACCCATAGCAGGCCCAGGGCCGTGTGCTCTGTGGTTGGAACTTCCCGAGTAGGAATGTGTCTAGGGCCCCTGGTCAGACTGGGTGACATGGCCATGAGCAGGGGTCTCTCAAGGAACTTACTTTTCAGGAAAAGCTTTGAAATAAGCAAACTGAGCAAATGAAGATGCTTTCAGCACTGTGCAGAAATTGTGGTGTGGTGGGATTATTGCAGATGGATGGTGAGCTTCCCAGGAGAGTTGGAAAAGGCTGTTCTGTAGGCATGACTGGGGAGTGATCGTGGCCTGTCCGTGGTGAGCTACATCCCCAGCCACTTTTAGTTTTGAGACAGGTCTCAACTAAGCTCTTAAGTTACTCAGTCTGGGCTTATTCTCAGCACCCTCATGTCTCAGCCTCCAAGAGTGTTGGGATTACAGGTATGTGCCACCATGCTGGCTGGACAAGTTTTTTGAACAGAGACCTCAGTGATAATCAGATGCAGTGATGAGAAGATCTGGAGGGGAGGCTGAGATGCTGAGCTTCGGCCCCAGGGCCCCAGGATTGGCTGGCACAGCCCCAGCCAGGTGTCTGTGGGGGGTGGACACAGGTGCAGGGGAGAGGCAGTACTGTGGGTGATGACTAATGGCTTTCTTTCTGCTACTTCAGGGCCTGCCTGTACTGGTCTTGCCAGCCTCTGTTGCTCACTTCTGAAGGCTGGGGTCCTTTCTTGTCTCTGTGAGGAAAAAAGAAGCCATACACTTCTTGCTATCTCTGCTATGGTTTAGGACTTTCTTCTACTACCAAGAGCAGCAGATGTGGTGATGGGTACAGCGACTTTACCACAGGGAATGCATAGTATGACCTATCTCAGTCGTTTTCCTACTCAGAGCATGGCCCAGGGCCCAGTAGGTGCCAGGTGCCTGTCTACCTAGGCTTGGAAACTGTTTTCTTCTTCTTCTAGCTTCTCTTTGTCATGCCACCCTATGACCTGCTCAGGGGCTGTTCCTCTTGTCCCTTCCCACGAGCCAGGTGCATTGGTGTAGCAGGGGGTAATGTGTGTGTGTGTGTGTGTGTGTGTGTGTGTGTGTGTGTGTGTGTGTGTATTACTGAGCTTGAATAGACTATTTGATTAAAAAACTCCAAACAAACCAAACACACTGATTTTAACTAAGATGGTCCATTTTTGGGCCTCTAGTGAGTGACAAACTCATTCTTTTTCAGTCTGGACATGAAGAGTGTGGTCAAGATTTCTTTACGCGTTCTAACTCCTAGAAAGAATTTGTTTATTTCCTCATTATGGAAATTCATGTTGATCATTAAATTCAGGAAAACACAGAAAAGTAGAAAAACTAACTGCTGTTAATTACAATGAGTGTTATCATTACTTTAAAGAAAGGCCTGAAGAAATAATGGGAAGAAAATACAATAAAATATTATGAGATGAAGCATGGAAAAAATTGTTTTATAACCATGATTTTAAGTGTTGCATAATAATCCCATAGGATTGATGGATCACAGTTTACAAAACATCAACTCTACTGCTAGATATTTAAATTATATCCAAGTTTTCCATTATTTAAAAAATGTAGTAATTAAATGTCATTTTCACTTTCAGTAATATTCTCAGACTCTCAGGCTGGGTTCTTATGAAATGTCACCACTAAGTGAAAAGATATAAATATTTTTTAAAGTTCTTGATATTTAGTGCCAAAGAAACCACTGGTTTATGTGAGAGCCGCAGATTGGCTTGTGATGAGGACCTTTGGTCCCTCAGGCAAATCTAACCCTGGGCAGCCCTTGGTGTCTCCTGCATCTGACTGTGATGGTGCAGGAGGAAGAAGGGAGAAAGAAGAAGGGAGAGGAAGGGAGGGAGAGCAGAGGGAGAAATCCTGGCACAGACAGGGGAAGGGTGCCTATAGGGGATGTTATCCACCCTGCATGAGTCTGGACCATGGTCCACCTGCAGAGCAAGTTCACATTTCCTTGGAGATAGATGCTTGCAAAAGAGACAGCAGGGAGCAGTTCTGCATGCCTGTGGGCCTTGTGGGGGCATGTCTCCTTCTCTATGTGGGCCTTGACAGACAGGATGATTCAGGGGTCCTGCTGCATCCCCACAATTAGCTCCATTATTAAAATCCAACTGAACAATTAGAAATAGTTGATTGGGAACATTTCCTTCATCTGGAGAACTGTGGTCTGGTGTTTTCTTTCAGATGAGAGTGGGGTGGAGGCCTTTACATTTGGTGATAAGTTTTTGTCCAGAAACTATAAAACACATTCTTACCAACACCAGAAGAACCAATCTCAAATGCTAAGATACCATTTATACTGAAGTTATACTTCTTAGGAGAAAAGTGTATCCGTACCTGTTGGAAAGCAGAACTTTGGAGCTATTTCTCTGTGAGCCCCACAAGTGACAAGGAAGTGGGATTGGGTTGTGGTTCCTTTTCCTCTGAGGAGAGTTTGGCCCTCATCATACTATGGACACATTTGCTGAGGCCTAGGTGTATTCTATTTCTCACCTTGCAGAAGGAGAATGCAGTGACAGCCAAATCACTTCCTGCCTGGTCAGGGCTGGGCTTGATTAAAGTTCAACTGGCAGTCTGTGTTCTTCCTGCTCTCCTCCTCTTTCCTAGCACCCACTTCCTCTGCCAGTTGCTTGCAATTCCTATCCCCAAAGGCCCACAGTGTTCCTTTCTTGCTCTGTCCAGGGTGCATGCCAAGGTAGTAATCAGAATTTTGATCTTGACTCTAGAGGAAATCTCCCCTCCTCCCATCTCTTCTTGGATCCCTTCCTTTACTCTGACACATTGGCCACCCACCCCACCACCTGCAGCAAGGACCAGAGCACTGTGTGCTATGGCTTATACAGTATCTCATTTTCCCCTATAGGTGTAACTTTTGTGAGGTGACTGGATCATGGGTATGTGATGCTGAGTTAGTCTATTGGAGGTTTATAGGTGGGTTAGATCCTGGAATGTGAAGCCTGATGGGAAGAGGTGGGTCACTATGGGTATGTTCCTGGATATATATATCTTCATTTTGACTGTTGCTGTTTCCTGCCTGCCATGCCATGAACTGTGCCTCCTCTGCCAGGCCCCTCTGCCATACCATCTTGCCTTGGCTTACTGTCTGCTGAAACCTCTACAAATTGTGAGCCAAAATAAACCTTTCCTCATTTAACTTATAGGTATAAGGTATTTTGTTGTTTAGGCAATGAGGAAGTAACTAAGACAGATTTTGGTATCGGAGGGGTGGAGTCATTGCTGTGACTCTACTTGTGCTTGTGGTTTAGAAGCCTTTAGAACTGTCTTGTGGAAAGAGTTTGGTAAGGTTTAGAGATGCTGGTTGAAGAAGCAGCTCTAGATTGCTATAAGCAAAACTTTGTGGGAGATTCTGATCAGAGCTCAGAAGACCGGAATCTGAGAGAAATGCAGCTGGTTAAAACCAGGTTAAGGAGGATTCAGCTGGGAACAAGGACTACATTGGCAGTTGGACTCTAGGTCATATGTGTTATTCTCTGGTAGAAAATTTGTCAACATTTTGCCCAGGTCCAGAGACATTACAAGAGATTGAGATGAACTGTGGTGGACTAGGCCTAGGATTTAGTTCAGTGGTGCCACCAACTGCCTTGCAATCGCAAGGTCCTGAGTTCAATCTCTGACACCAAAAAAAAGGTGGACTAATTAATATGGAAGAATAAAATTCAAAGCAGTCTAAGTCATGGCATGGGCACAGCTATTATGGAGGGTTTTTAGCCAGCTTTATCTTCAGTCCCCAAAGGCCTGGTTTCAGAGTAATTTTTTAGTGTCCTTCTATGTGCCCTGTTATTTGTGCTATAAACTGTGGGGACTACAGGCATCTAGGGGCATAAATAAGCACTTCTGGGCTTAGAGAAACAGTAAGACTATATTTACTTATGTGTCATTATTGTAACTCAAGCCAGAAGAGGGAAGAGCCCCATCTACCCCCATGTGTTTCAGGCTGGGGGTAATCTGGGGCTCATTGCTTTGCTCATTTTATTTTTCCTTTTCTAAAGAATCATACTGTTGTGTTGACAGTGTCTAGTGTCTGAAAATTATTTCATATATATTTGTCTAATTTTCTACTTGATTTTGCTGAAAAATACATTAGAGACCTGTTATTCATTATGGCTGGGAGTACAAGCTGACAAGCTGGTAATATTTTGTGCTTTATCAGCACAAGTACTAGAGTTGTTGAGCTGTCACATTGCCCCATCTTGTCAGCGGGGAGGACAGAAGCTTGGACTTTGAGCTTCCTTTTCTTCATAGGACCCTGTATTACATGCATGGTCCTTGTAGGATGATTTGCTGTTATGTCCTGTATCAATAGGTTCCCTCACATTGGAATCAGCCCACTGTACTTCTCCCTGGCATCTCCCATTTTCTGTTCTCTCTTGCATTCAGCTGGCTGTCTTTTACTTCTTCTTTTTAATTAGTAGGCAGATTTATAGACACATTTTCAGAGTCCTCAGTGCTGACATGAAGCCAGGTGTGGCTCCTCTGTCCCATAAGCTTTATGTAATACCACTGTGTCACCAGGCTTTATAGAAACCAAGTCCTTTGAGAATGTCAGCTTTGATGAGGTTTGATATTAAGAATGACAGCTAGTTGATTTTGCAGCCAGTGGAAGTAGTAAAGGCTATTAATTATAAGAAAATGTCTTCCCAAGGACAGTCAATATCAAGGCAGTTATCCCTTTTGTGAGGTTTTGAGCCATGATTATGGAAAAGGCTTAGTAGGAAAAGAGCCACCATGTTCTTTTAAGAGTATCTAACATCGCTGATGAGCTGAATAGACAATATAGCAAAGACCAGTGTCTTGTTAAGTCTGTATTTGTGTGAGTCTGAGAAACTCCTTTTCCTTTCCTGTTTCATTATGTGTCACACAGGATCATAACTCGGGTTTTATCTGTGTCAAAGGATCATCACAGCAATAAATAATGAAGGTGCTTTGGATGATATTTTGGGGAAAATGTATTTCTTACACTTTTTACAAGGTAAGAGAGTTGTAAATACCAGCTGTTATGGTTTAGATTTAAATGCTTCTTTTCAAAGTCTCATGTTCAGAGCTGGGGGCTGTCTAGAAGGGTGGGGTCACTGGAGGAAGGAACTGAAAGGGTTTTTCCTTGTCTCTGGCTTCTTCTGTCTATATCTGCTTCCTGGCCACAATATGGTGAATGGCTTTCCTCCGTTACGCTGTCTCATCATGTTATTTTTGCCTTGGAGCTATCAGATTAGGGATTGAATCCACTGGAACCACGAGCCAAAATAAACCTTTCCTTCTTTAAATTGCAGCAGTCAGTTATTTTGTCCCAGTGATGAAAAAGTGACTAATATACCAGCTAAAACCATATGGACAAAATTCTTTCACAGGAACACAGATTATTGTTTTATTAAATAAGTGGGGCCATAGCTAAGTTAGGTTGAAAGCAATAGGCTATCACAGTCCACCTCTTGTGCAAAGGACACCACACACAATACTTCAAAACATATGTGACCTGAAACTAAAGATAATAACAAAGTAATGTTTCTATCCAACATGATACACTATACTCTGTACAGCTAATCAGAGAGAACCTTTTTGCAGAGGAGAATCCTATGGTGAAGTCCATTCTAGTGTTCCACTTAGAACCCTTCCTCTAGAGAATACCTCAGCTGTAAAACACATGAGTCTTATTTAATGGGGGCCACCTTTGGTTCTCTGTTTCTGCTAACAAATAACAGAGACCTTTCTAACCCCTTGAGCTACAATATTATGTCAGGAATCTCTGCTTAGTAGGTTTATATCAGTAAGTGTCACCTGATACAACTTTATGATCCTTCAACTATTATTCTAAATTGTTTTGTTGTTTTCAATGGTGGGGACAGAACCTAGGACCTTGCATGTGAAAAGGAAAAACTCTACAACTGAGCTGCACCCAAACCTCATAAGGGCACAATCTTAAAATCATTCCCACATAGGTCTCCTGGGATTCTGTTTACACAAATTGAAAAATAATCATTTGGCTCTTTAGGAGCACAGAGCTCCTCATGGCTCACATTTTGTACCTCACCTTTTGGGGTCTGATGAGACATTAGCTATAGATATAGAAGCAAGGAGGGATAGTGGGATAGGTTGGGAGGAGATATAGCAGAGACTTGCAGGGCCACCACCTCACAGGAGGCCACTGGGGAAATGAAGGCTGACCTTTCAGATAGCTTCAGGAAGGCTGCTTATCTTGGCAGAGATGCTCCCCAGAATTAGGACTTAATGTTCCCAGCTCTGCCAGGATCTGCCCATGTGGCACCATTTCAGTTTTTGGCATCCTGTGTCCTCCCGATCTGTGCTGTGACTTTACCAGAAGATGGTTCTGTAAGGTGGTGAATTAATTTCATATTATAATTCAGTCAATCATTCAGATGATGAAACTCTGGATCTGGTTTTCAGAAACCCCAGCCCTATAGCTAAAGGAGAAAAGCTTTTTATTGTTTGTTATTTAGGAAAAATATGTATTTCAAGTTTTTAATGCAATGCTTCCTCTGAGAATTTAAATATCTGAGCCCATCATTTTCTGTTTTCCACTTGCTCCAGTGCAGTTAGGAACAATGAACCAATATCATCATTCTCCTTAGTTTGATGTAATTATCCTAAAGTAGCCAACATAGGGTCACCCAGAATCTTGCCTTCTATAGGCATGTGCTGAAGAGAACCCAGTGTAAATATTTTTAGTATCTCTGATGCCACATAATGTCAGGATTACTGGTGCCCTGATCCCCACCCAACACAGAATCACTAATCCCTTTAGGTCTAGTCAGACTAGAGAATTAGCTCCAAAGAAATTCAGAATCAATTTTAGAAATTCATAATTAACAACATCAATTCATTACAGAAAACTTGAATAGGGGACTTTATCTCAACCTGGAAGAAGCCATCTATGAAAAACCAACATCATACTAAATGATCAAAAACTGAAATATTTCACACTAAAATCAGTAACAAGTCAAAGATGTCCACTATCATCACTACCATTTAATATAGTTCTGGAATTATTAGCTACAGCAATTAGACTAGAGAAAGAAATAAAAAGAAAAAAATTAGGAAAGGAAGAAATTAAACTGTTATTATTTGCAGATGTCAAAGATCCCAAAAACTCCACCAAAAGACTTCTAGACTTAATAATAACCAGATTCAGTAGAGTAGCTGGATATAAAGTCAACACTCAGTAATCAATAGCCTTCCTGTACACTAGCAACAGACTCACTGAGAGAGAAACTGAGGAAACAATTCCTTTCACAATAGCATTCATATATATATACGACTCAATCTAAAAAGGAAGTAAATGACTTCTACTTTGAAAATGATAGCACTCTGAATAAAAGAGATTGAAGGGGATATCAGAAAATGGCAAGAGATCCCTTGTTCCTGGGTAGGAAGAACCAATATAGTGTAAATGGCCATACTTCCAAAGCTGCTATAGAGATATAATACAATCCCAATTGAAATCCCAACAGCATATTTCACAGAACTAGAGAAAGCATTCCAAAATTCATTTGGAACCAGAAGAGACCTAGAATAGCAAAAACAATTCCAGGCAACAGAGAGACATGGCTAGGGGTATCACAATCCTCAACTTGAAACTATACTACAAAGCTACTGTGATAAAACAGCATGCTACTGGCAAAGAAACAGGCCTGAGTATCAGTGGAACAGATTAGAAGATACAGAAACAACTCTAGACATACTAAGCCACAAAAAAGCCAAACATCCTCACTGGAGGAAAGATAGCCTCTTTAATAAATGGTGCTGGAAAAACAGTTTCAACTTGCTAGAGATTAAAATTATACCCATATCTTTCACTATGCACCTAACTGAAATCAAAATGGATCAATGATCTAAAACAGAAACATTAAACTGGCTGGAAAAGAGGTTAGGTAAAACTCTTGAAGACATTGGCATAAGAAAAGACTTTATGAACAAAATCTCAGTTGCATGGGAACTCATCTCATCTTACTAAAAAGCTTCTTCACAGAAAGAGAAACAGAGCTAAGAGACAACCTAGAAAATTGGAAAAATTTTCATCAGCTGTTCCTCAAAGCACTATATTCTAGAAGAGTCAGTCCACAATGTGGGAAAAAATTTCCACCAGATCTTCCTCAAACAAAAGTCTACTATCTAGAATATATAAAGAACTTAAAAAAAGTCAGACCCCCAAAATATAAAGACCCCCCAATTCAAAAATGGGCTTATGAAATGAATAGGTATTTATCAGACAAAGAAGTAGAACAGCAGCTAAACATAAGAAAAAATGTTCAACATCACCAGTCACTCAAGAAATGAAAATGAAAACAACACCGAGACTTACTCCAGAAAGAATATCCTGCTATCAAGAAATCAACCAACAACAAATGCTGGTGGGGTTGAGGGCAGAAAGGAACTCTTCTCCACTTTTGGTGGCAATGTAGACTGGTGCAATCATTGTGGAAATCAGTGTGGAGATTTCTCAAAGAACTAGAATTAGAAGTCCCATTTGATCCAGCTATTCCCCTGATGACTATCCTTCCAAAAGAATTAAAAGCATCATACCACAGTGATATATGCACACCCATGTTCATAGCAGCACAGTTTGTAATAGCTAAATCTTGGAAACAGCCCAAATATCCATCACCTGACAAGCGGATAAAGAAGTTTTATTTTTAAATAAAATGTGTTACTAATCAACCATAAAGAATGAGAAACTAGAGACATTTATATCTAAACGGATGCACATTGAGGCCACAGTCTTAAGTGAAATAAGTAGCACACACCTGTGTAAATACTGAATAATTTCTCTGGTGTGAGAAACAGAAAGTGTAAATGAGGACCAAAATGTATAATACATGGTGTAAAATAGGCAGAAAAGGTACGATAGGGAAGGGGAAGTGGTGGTGGGGGGAGCAGGAAAGGAAAAAATGTGAGTCAAAAGAAGGAAAAAAAATGGAAACAAAGGAGTAGAGGAGTGGAGGGGAAGGAAGGGGAATAGGGAAATATCAAGAGCCAAGATATATTATGTCAAGGTGTAAGTTCCCAATAATGAATGTCAGAATAGTGTCTACCTAAAATGTACCAATGAAATTAATGAATTAAAAAGACTATACTCTAAATTTTTTAAAAAATTAGATTCTCAGATTTCAACTCATATCCTTCAAGTAAAATATTTTTTTCTTCAATCGTGCCCTAAAATTCCTTTCTCTTCAATGCCCTCTGCTCATTTTCAAACAGTTTTCCTAATAGGAGTCTGCGGCAGGTATCAGGGATGTGCAAATACAGAGTGTGTATAAAGAAAGGACAATATTTTGGGTAAAATAAACTGTGCTTTTCAATCCCCAGGAGCATAAACAAACAAACAAACAAACAAACTGTGTTTTGGGTTTGGCTTGAAGATGAGGTGAGTTTTAAGTGTGGGGTGTGTGTTTCATCACTGGGCATGGCACAGGACTGACACCAGTAGTCCACTGGGTCTCCTGGACTGTGGTCAAGAGTCTCAGGGCAGAAGAAGTAAGGGGTGATGAGTGGGTCAGTCATGAGCCATTAAGCCCTGGAGCTGCAGAGTGACCGAGTGTGCAGCTGGCACCAGATGGCAAGGAATGTGACACTCCGGAGACACAATGGGCAAGGGCTCAAGGCTTTGTCAGCACGTCTTTCAAATTAAATCACCCAAATGCACTTGCAGGCATGAACCAATATGATCAACTGCAGTAGTTCTAGGGTTGCTTTCTGTCCACTGACTGGCCTGGGATGGTGTTGAACAAAGGTAGAGACTCTAAAGGATGTAGTCATTTTTAAGAGTGTCCCCAAAGCTTCAGCTTCCATAAATTTACTTCTAATGTTACTTCTTCTGTGACACCTTCTCTCATTTCATCCTCAGCATTCTCTTCTGTCTCTATGTTGTCAGGTCAGCACAATTGGAATATTGTCTTCTTACTGTGATCATTGGCATCCAGGCTGTGGTTTTGAATATATATTGTGTTCTTTGTGAACCTTTGTTGCAAAGATAATTATAAGAAGGGCATGGAGAGAAGTGGCTGTCTTCCTTCAGTAACAAATGAAAACTGGAACTGATAGCCCATTCCCTGCCTGCCTTGAAGATGTGAATAAGCACCACCAGGGGACTGTTTTCTTAGTGATGCAAACGTAGACATCCTTGATTCCTGGAATGTTAGAACTGCTTCAAGGTCTGGAGATGATTGTCTTCATTTTGAGAACATAGAACACTACATGAAAGACCTCTAGCTACCACTGGGAATACTGGTTTTAGTTGATTAGATATTTTCTAAAAAGATCCATATTGAATGTTTGATAAAGAAAAATACCCACATGACAAAGACAAAGGGGAAGTTGAGGGTCAACAGGAAACACCTGAATCAACTGTATTTCTGGCCTCTGACTGGGGAGGGGTGGGATCTATCCAAATTCCTAGGCCCTTAGGTTCAATGACTTCTTGGTTAAGTATGAGGTCTTGGGAACCCTTGTGGCAGAAAATTGGAATCTAGAGAGCTTGGACACATTCTCAGTGAGAAGGTGCACTGGGGGAGTCTCCCCTCTGATATTGGAAGATAGAAGTCACGCAATGCAGGAATGGCCCAAGCAAGTAACAAAAATGTTCTCAGGTCTGAAATACTCTTGGGCACCTGCCCAGATGGGATCCAAAATGCTCTGGAGGGACATAGCCTGGAACCTAAGTCCTCAGGAAAGGAAAGGAAAAGAAAAGAAAAGACCCCTCCCTCCAAAAAAAAAAAAACCCAGCAACAGCAAAACATTGCTCAAATGAATCTCACAACCTACAGAGTTCACCACCAAGGACCAGGAGATAGAGCAAAACAGAGCTGCCAAAGCCAGAGATCATAAACCAACAACTCCACTGTACTAAAAATGATTATCATCATAGAGAAGAAATTATATCCCACCCTTCTATTTTATGAAAAATAGAAGACGAATTGATAAAAATCAAAGTGGAACTATATATGGAAACTACTTTCAATGAAATTAAAAATCTCAAGTATACATTGAATACCAGGTTTTGTGCATGTGTGTGTGTGTGTGTGTGTGTGAGACTTAATGAACTAGAAGAGAAATTTTAAGAAAATTACTCAAAATGCATTACAAAGAAGTGCAATAGAAAATATAAAAACTCAGGAACCATAGAGGGTAAAACAAGATTGTTCTATCTATATATACTTAATGTGAGTTTCAGGTAGAAAGACTAGAAAGATCGATGAGCAGCAATCAATCTTTTAAAATGTAAAAGCTGCGATTTTCCAGAACTGATGACAGACCCAGATCCTGAAATTGAAGAACATGTCTAGCATAGAAGAAACACACATAAATCCCTCACCTAGAAACATGCTATCCAAACTACAAAATGAATACAAAGTGAAAGATAAAATCTCAAAAGCCATCAGAAAAAAATACAGATTAAACACTAAGAAAATAGAAACAGACACCTAATAGACTCAACAAGAAGAACAACGATAAAGAGATGAAAAAAGAATGTCCTCAATGTTCTGAAGAAAAGTGACTGCCAACTTAGATTTCTGAGCTCTTTTGCTGTATCATTTAAAATTCTGAGTAAAATGAAGACATTTTCAGAAAAACAATGCTGAAAGAGTTTGGCACTTATAGGCCATGACTGAAAGAACTCTGAATGATAAATATTTGGAAAAAGAAAATTGAACTCAAGAGAAGAATGTTGCCTGCCTGATGAAAGGAGCAATGTTTATCAAAGAAATTATAAATCTGCCAGGAAGTTGAATGTGTTTTGGGATAAGAGATATACACACATGTAGTTGTGATTGTTTACAACTATCCTTGGCTTATTCCAATCTGTGAAACATAGATGATGGTTTATTTATTATCTCCCTCAGATCAATTGAAAATCCCAAAATCCACAGTCTCATATTCACATACTGTTAGTAGGAGCAGAAATTAGTGCAAACATTTTGGAGTGAAATATAGCAATGTATGGCAAAGATTCTTAGGGCAAAGACCTCGAAATCCATTACTGTACTAGGTACGTATTCTGAGACTCCCATGTCTGTGGCAAAGAGGAGCTATTCAACAGGGCTCATTGTTAGGAAGGCTCCCATGTTGGAGTCCACTCTACTGTCCATTGACAGAGTGCTGAGTAAAAACAGTGTTTCACATAGCAGTTTATCACCCAGAAGTACAACAAATGAAGTAGAGCTCTTGCATAGCATGTTTGAGTTTCATAAGGAATGAAAATTATGTTGCACAAAGTATATGCATTTCTTTCTTTTTTTTTTTTTTGAGACGGGGCCTTACTATGTAGTTGAGACTGACCTGGAACTCACTATGTAGCCCAGCCTGGTCTCAAACTCACAGCGATCCTCCTGCCTCAGCCTCCTGAGTGCTGGGATTACAAGCTTGCTCCACTGTGCCCGGCCAAAGTATATGCAATAAATGCAAATAATACATAACATCTAATGAACACATAAAATAGTGTTCAGGATGAAGAAATATTCAGGATAAAAACATCACAATCAGGATGGTAGTTTCTTTGGGGATGATAACCATGGTAAAGCAAAGGAGGGGAAGGTAATTTGAGAAGAACACATATATGTTTTATTTCTTCAACTGGGCTTAATTATGTTTAATATATATGTATTCACATGCTATTTATATAATTCAGAAACATGGATTCTTATGTTTTAGAAACAGAGTAGCTGGAAAAACTTGGATTTTTTCTGATGTGAGGTTTTTTACTTATTTACAAAGTTTAATATTTTAGAAAAACACAGGAGCCTGTCCCTCTGTGACATCTCTACAGATGTATACTGTAGTGCTGGTTAATATTATCTTAACTAGTTAAGGAGTTATTATTGTTTCTCAAGCTCTGTCCTTGTAACTAGGAAAAAGGCAGATTTCTAAAGCTGAAATGCAGTGATGACAGTGCTTTCATAGCTAACTGTAGAAAGTGATTAGCTTTGCTTGAATAGAGCCCAGCGTAGGAGGACATCATCCAGGTATCCTGGTTGCAGTGCAGGATGTTTTCCCTTCAGCCTAGCAGCTCTGAGGACATTTGATACATCCAAGACAGCACTGCGATTCTGTATGGAGCCCAAGGAAATCCCTGGAGATATGGAGCAAGTCTACACCTTCTTTGTCTCCTGTGGACAGATAGCTTATAGCTTGTTGCTTAGCTGAATGTGGATACCAAGAGCTCCAACACTCTGAGAAACCAGTGACACTAGGTCATCTAGATACAAGACTGGGTTTGCCCAGCAGCTCCCTGTGATTCAGCAGAAATTGCTTAAGTGGTACTTTGGGAACAGAATCAAAAGGGGCAGACAAATGCATGATTTCCTTTCTCATCAACACAGTGTCTGGTCCAGATGCACTGAGACCCCTTTCTCAACAAGCATCTGTGCTTTCTGAGAATCACCTCATGGGCAGTGGCTGAAAAAGATAAAAGGCAACTCAGTCTTGGAATGGCTTTTGGGAAGGATCTGGATAACATATTGGTAGCAGTTAGACAGGGTTGCTCTGTCATTGTCAGTCTCTGAAGGAAGGGATTTTAGTCACTTTCTCATCACTGAGACACAATACCCGACACCTACAGATTAAAAGAGGAGAGTCTTGGGAGGGAGATTTAGCCCAAGGCACCAAACCTGCCTCACAAGTGCAAAGTACTGAGTTTGATCCCCGGTACAATGAATGAATGAATAAATATAAATAAATGGAGTCTTATTTTGGCTCACATTTTTAGTCCATAGTCATCCAGCTCCAAGGCAGAAAGAACAGGGTAGAAGGGCCTGGTGGAAGAAAGCTGCTCACCTCATGGTGGCCAGCAGGCAGAAAGAGAAGGGAGGAGCAAGGAGGGAGACATATCCTTCTAGGCCATGCCTCTCAGTGACAGGCCTCTTCCCAACAAGCCCCACCTCTTGACAGCAAGTCAATTATTAATGATCCCATGACCTAGCCTCCTCTCAAAAGCCCAATCTATGAGTGTACGAGAACTTTTGGGGTCATTCTTGATCTACACCGTAATGGGAGAAAGAAACACTTGGCCCACGTTGCCTCTCCCATCATTTATGGGATAATATCTTATACTTGTTACATAACTCCCAAACTATTTTTGGTCTTTATAGGGAAATTCTCTTTAGAGTAAAATAAATCTGACAAGATCCCTTAACTAGCTTGTCACTTGACAGTTATTGTCATTGTAGTAGAGTGATGATTAAAACTTAGGTGTGGTGTTCAGGAGATATTACCTTGTAGTTTGAAGTGCTGTCCTCCAAAATGTCCCTAAACATAGGTCAGTGAAGGGGTGAATAGTCTCTAGTGATTTTTCTATCCTAGTCAGAATACATTGGTCTAGGAAGAACAGTAAATGTCAGAAATGGTCCTGGCATGATGACACCTGAAGATCCATGTAAAGCTAGTGTTTATTTCCTGCTCCGCTAACTATGAAATTTGTTGAATTATACACTTTAGAACCTAAGAGAGAAATGTTTCAACAAAAGACAAATAAATCATTCTTCTGATTTAATGATTGAGACTGATATCTGGCAATTTTGGAACCCTAGTGTCTCTGGGAAAACAGGGAAGAGAGTTAAAGTGTGACTTGGGCAATTGATTCTGAGTATGATTTTTTGTTTTGTGACAGTATCTCACCATGTAGTTTAGGGTGTACTTGAACCCACTATGTAGACTAGGCTGGCCTTGAACTCATGGTGAACCTCCTGCCTCAGCTTCCTGAATGCTTGGATAACACCCAGCTTGATTCTGGATATGAAAGGGCAAGGGCATCCCATGAAGTAATGCAATAGGAGCTAGAGATGTTATCCACTCTCTTGGAAATGGTCCTATATCCCTTTGAACAATAGTAGTGGCAATGAAGACTCCAAATCTGTAGAATCCCAGAGGAATTCACTAGCACTTTCTCTCTCATTTGTTGCCAGTGATTGCAGTGTAAGGCAGGAGCACACACATTGCGAATAAAGAAGATAGGAAAGACCTATTAGACTCTGGCTTGGATCACTGGGAGGTACAGTGATCCTCCTCACAAAGGAGTCCACCATGCATGGCATCATTGCTCTCCATGATTGTTCACATAGGCTTATTACAAAATGGGTACAAGAGTCACCTGTTTACTCAGCTGGCAGAGGAAGAACTTGTATTAATTTGGGTGCTGTGGTTGAGCTTCAAAATTCCCTTGCACAGTTGCCATTGTCTGGTACAAACTGCAGTAGTGATAGATGCATAATAAGAATGCAAATTGGTTGTTGACTAGTATTGTGATTACTTAACACTTATAGAATTATGACAGCTTTAAGTTTTCTGAACTTATTGGATAATCATGCCATATAATATACTACAGACATTTCTTTTGCAATTTAACAAAAGAACTTCCAGAGTCTATTTTCTCTCTCCCAGTAAATTATGTTGGTTAATCCTGGCAAGTAGTGGTGGGAAGAATAATCAATCCATGTTAACATTTACTAGGATTGAGACAGCCTAAAAATTTGTGTCTCACACACTTTTTGGGGAACTCACAGGGAGCCAGAACACTATGTGACAGGTTGGGGATATAGCCAGCTATATCTCGTGGCTCAAATGAAGGGCAGAGTAAGCAAGGGACATTCCACTGTATTTCAAATGTACTTTCTAATTAGTGCCTTCTTACATGTATTTTGAGGTGTTCAATGCATTGTACTTTTCTTCTGGGTTGAGACTTTTCTTTCTTGACTGTGGGCTGCAAGCTAAAAGACATACTGATGCTTTGGGTAATAGCAGTGAAATAAGACAGATTTTCAAATCACAGAGATCCATGGCAAGATGCAACTATTTGACTTTCCAGCCATGGAAAAGCTTTGGTTCTTTCATTTGTAAATGTGGCAAATACTATTTGCAATATGAGATAGTTGGGACTATTGATGGAGAATTTGGATTAAAACATTTAGCATAAGTAGACAACCAACAATTTTACATTCATCACTTGAGAAGTTTAATTATTTTCTCTGTACCATTGTAAATTTTCCTGGGGTAAAGAATCTTATTTATGTATGCATTTACTTATTTATTTATTTATTGGTACAGGGGATTGAACCTAGGACCTTGCATTTGCAGGGCAGTGGGCAGCAACACTGAGCTAAATCCATGGCCCTGGGGTGAAGAATTTTAAATATTGGAAAATGCTTCTGTAGGACATGGATGGAAAAGGAATATCTCTTTCTTATTGAGTTTATTGGTACATTTTAGGTATACAGTACAGTTACATTCATCATTGGGATCTTGTACCTTTCCATGACAGGTCTTGGTTCTCATTTTTTTCCCCCTTGTCCCTGCCCTCTCTTCAGCCCCTTCCTCCCCTCCCCATTTACAAACACTTTATTTCCAATTTTTCATTTTCTCATATTTTTTGTTTTCCCTTATTCCCTTTCCCCTACCCTTCCCACTTTGCCTACACCTTTAGCCCTTTTCTTCCTATTTCACATTGTTAATTATCTCATTAGGGTCTTGTGTACTGTTATAGTTTTCCACAGCAGGGAAACTATTCAGTATTTACATGTGTGACTTATTTATTTCACTTAAGAGTATATCCTCAAAATGTATCCATTTTTCTATGAATGAATCTAATTTCTCATTCTTTATGGCTGAGTAGTATTCCATTTTATAGAAAACCACATCTTCTTTATCCATTTTCCAACTCATGGGCAGATGGGCTGTTTCCAAGTTTTAGCTATTACAAACTGTGTTGCTATGAACAGGGGTGTGCATATATCACAGTGATATGATTCTTTTAATTCTTTTGGAAGGATACCCAGCAGAGGTATGGCTGGGTCAAATGGAACCTCTAATCCCAGCTCTTTGAGGTATCTCCATATTGATGTCCATAGTGTTTGCACCAGCCTGCACTCCTAACAACAATGGAGAAGGATTCCTTTCTCCCCACAACCCCAGCAATATTTGTTATTGGTTGATTTCTTGATAGCAGCCATTCTTTGTGGGGTGAGGTGGAATCTCAGTATTGTTTTCATCTGCATCTCTTGAATGACCAGTGATGTGGAAGGTTTTTTCATATATTTACTTGCTGCTTTTATTTCTTTGTCTGAGAAATGTCTGTTCATTTCAGATGCCTATTTTTGAATTGGGTCTTTACACTTGGGGGGGCTGATTGTTTTGAGTTCTTACATATTCTAGATAATAGTCCTTTGTCTGAGGAGCAGCTGGTAAAAATTTTTTCCCACATTGTAGATCGTCTCTTAGTTCTGTTGAAGGTTTCTTTTGCAGTGCAGAAACTTTTTAATAAGATGAGATCCCAGTTGTTGATTCTTTCTGCTAGTTCCCATGCTACTGAGGATTTGTTCATGAAGTCTTTTCCTGTGCCAATGTCTTCAAGAGTTCTGCCTAACTTATCTTCCAGCAAGTTTAGTGTTTCTGTTTTAATATTTAGATCTTTAATCCACTGGGATTTTAATTTAGTGCATGGTGACAGATGAGGGTCTAGTTTTAATATTTTGCAGGCTGAAATTCAGTTTTTCCAACACCATTTATTAAAGAGGCTATCTTTCCTCCAGTAGGGAGTGTCAGCTCCTTTGTCAAAGATGGGGTAGCTGAGTGCGTCTGGATTTGTTTTTGTGTCTTCCAATCTGTTCCACTGAGCCTCTGGTCTGTTTCTTTGCCAGTACCATGCTGTTTTTATCACAGTGGCTTTGTAGTATAGTTTCAAATTGGGAATTGTTATAACCGCTGCCATGTGTCTGTTGCCTAGGATGGCTTTTGCTATTCTAGGTCTCTTATGGTTCCAAATGAATTTTTGGATTCTTCTTTCTAGTTCTGTGAAGTATAGTGTTGGGATTTAAATTGGTATTGCATTGAATCTGTATAGCAGTTTTGGTAGTATGGCCATTTTCACTATTTTGATTCTTCTTACCCAGCAGAGGGGACGTCTTTCTATTTTCTTATATCCTCTTCGATCTCTTTTTTCAGAGTGCTGTAGTTTTCAGTTTAGAGGTCTTTTGCTTCTTTTGTTAGGTTGATTCCTAGATACTTTATTTTTTTGGATGCTATTGTGAAAGGAATTGTTTCCCTAATTTCTTTCTCAGTGCATCTGTTATTTGTGTACAAGCAGGCTATTGATTTTTGGGTGTTGACCTTGTATCCTGCTATTCTGCTAAAAGTGTCAATTCAGTCCAGAAGTCTTTTGGTGGATTTTTTTTTGGTCTTCAATGCAGAGTATCACATCCTCAGCAGATAATGACACTTTAACTTTTTCCTTTCCTATCTTTATTGCTTTAATTTCTTTCTCTTGTCTAATTGCTATAGCTAATGTTTCTAGAACTATACCAAAAAGGAGTGGTGATAGTGGGCATCCTTGTCTTGTTCCTGATTTTAATGTGAAGGTTTTCAGTTTTTGGCCATTTAATATGATGTTGGCTGTTGGCTTTTCATAGATAGCCTTTATTAAATTGAGATATAGACCATCTATTCCAATTTTTTGCAGGGTTTTTATCATGAATGCATGTTGAATTTTGTCAAATGCTTTTTCTGAATCTATTGAGAGGATCGTGTGGTTTTTGTCCTTGATTTGTTAATATAGTGTATTACATTTATTGACTTATGTAAGTTGAACCATCCTTGCATCCTTGGAATAAATCCAACTTGGTCAGGATGTATGATCTTCTTGATGATCTTCTGTATTGTTTGCTAGTATCTTATTAAGGATTTTTGCATCTATATTCATTAAGGAGATTGGCCTGTAGTTCTCTTTTTTCATTGCAGCTTTCCCTGGTTTGGGAATCAAAGTGATATTTGCTTCCAGGAATGAATTTGAAGTATTGCTTCCCTTTCCATTTCATTGAAAAGTTTGAAGAGTAATGGCAGTAGTTATTCTCTAAATGTCTTGTAAAATTCAGCAGTGAATCCATCAGGACCTGGGCTTTTCTTTGTTAGTAAATTTTCAATTTCACTGATTGTAATTGGGGTGTTTAAAATGTTTTTATCTTCTTTGTTCAACTTTGGTAATTCATAAGTATCTAGAAATCTGTTCATTTCTTCTGTGTATTTTATTTTGTTAGAGTACAGGTTCTCAAAGTAGGTATTGACTATCCTCTGGATTTCTGTGGGATCTGTTGTGACTTTGCCTTTGTCATTCCTAATTGCATGAATCTGTGCCTTTTCTTTCCTTTTTTTGATAAGGTTAGCTAAGGGTATCAATTTTATTTATTCTTTCAAAAAACCGACTCTTCAATTTGTTTATTTTTTGTATCATTTTCTCAGTTTCCATTGCATCTATTCCTGCTCTAATCTTTATAATTTCCTGTCTTGTTCAAGCTTTGGGATTTTCTTGCTCTTGTTTCTCTAGGAGTCTTAGATTCATTGTTAGGTTGTTTATTTGAGCTCGCTCTGTTTTCCTGATGTGGGCTTTCAGTGCTATGAATTTTCCACATAGAACTGCTTTCATTGTGTCCCATATATTCCTGTATGTTGTATTGGCATTTTCGTTTATTTGTAAAAACTGTCTAATTTCTTGTTTAATTTCCTCTGTGATCCATTAATTGTTCAGGAGAGTATTGTTCAATTTCCATGTGTTTGTGAAGTTCCTACGATTTCTTATCCTATTGATCTCCAGTTTAATTGCACTATGATCTGATATTATATAGGGAATAACTTCGATTCTTGTGCATTTATTCAAACCTGTTCTATGAGCTAGTGTGTGGTCTATTTTGGAGAATGACCTATGTGCAGCTAAAAAGAATGTATATTCTGATTTTGTGGGGTGGAACACTCTAAAGATGTCTAATAAGTCCATGTGTTCAAAAGCTTGGTTCAATTCTAGCATTTCATTGTTGATTTTTTGCCTAGATGATCCGTCTATTTGTGATAGTGCGGTATTTAGATCTTCCACTGCAAGTGTATTAGTGCTTATTTGGTTTTTCATGTTACTTAATGTTTGTTTTATAGAGTTGGGGACATTTATATTTGGTGCATATATGTTTATGATTGTCATTTGTTCCTCTTGAATTGTTCCCTTTACAAGGATGTAGTGGCCTTCTTTGTCTCTCTTAATCATTTTTGGTTTGAAATTTGCTTTGTCTGCCAATAAGATTGCTACCCCTATTTTTTTCTGGGCTCCTGTCATGTGGATAATTTTTTCCACCCTTTCACTTTCGGTCTATGGGCTTCTTTTTGCACTAGGTGTGTTTCTTGTATACAACATATTGTTGGATTTTGCTTCTTAATCTATTCTGCCAGTGTATTTCTCTTGATTGGTGAATTGAGGCCATTGATATTAATGGTTATAACTGATATGTACTGACTTATTATTGTCATGTTGTTGTCATTTTCTTGACTCTTTTTAATTTTTTGCCCTCTCCTTTTAGTTTCTTGCCTTGACTATTTGGTTTGTTCTGTTGGGCCTCATCATGTTGTGATCTTCATTGTCCTTTTCTAGTATATTTAGAATTCTTTGTAGTGCTAGTTTGGTGTTCATGTAATTTGGTGTTCTTTGTCATGGAAGTATCTTACTTCCCCATCCATTTTGAAAGAGAGTTTTGCAGGATACATCAGTCTAGGTTGGAAGTTTTTTTCTTTTAGGACTTGAAATACCTCACTCCAGGCTCTCCTTGACCTGAGTGTTTGTGTTGAAACATCTGCTGTGATTCTGATGGGCTTTCCTTGCATGTGATTTGTTTCTTTTCTCTTACTTATTGTAGCATTTTGTTCTGTTGGGTTTCTGGGATCAAGAAAAATCTAGGTGTAGATTTTTTTTTATCATGGCTAGTTGGTGTCCTATATGCCTCACTTATCTGAATGTCAAATTCCTCCCCTTTGCTGGGAAGTTTCCTGTCATTAATTCTGTGAACAGATTTTTTTGAATTGTTTGCATTTTCTCCTGCTACTTCATGGATTCCTATCAGTCTTATGTTATTCTTCTTTGCATCATCTAGGAATTGATGGATCAATTTCTCATGATCCCTTACTGTTTTTAAGAGACCTCTCTTTTCATGGTCATTGTCTGTGATCCTATCTTCTATATCTGAGATCCTATCTTTGCATTCTTTTATTCTGTTCCATACACTTTTAATAGAGTTTTTATTCTCCTGGATATCTGTTTGAATCTGTTTAATGGATTCCATTTCTTTCCTGTGTTGGACATTCATTGTTTCCATTTCTTTCTTATGTGGGGCCTTCATGGCTTCTATTGTGGTCCTGAGTTCATTTTTTTTTTTTTTGGTCAATTTCTGTTCTAGCGTCTCTAATCATGACTTTCATTTTGCTCACCATTTCTATGGTTTTCTGGGAAATTATTTCTGTTTTGAATTTTTCTAGAGCCTTATTGATCTATTTTGTTACTTCCTGTGCTGTGAGTTCTGAGTGTCCTGAAGGTTCACTATTAGTCTTTTCATCCTCCTTTGCCCTACTGTTTGCCATTGGTGAACTGGAAGTCTGTCTTTGTGTCTTGCTTAAGTGTTTTCTCATTTTTATTTTTGCTTTTGGGTTGTCCTTGATTCAATCTCTGGGTTATTAAATCTTCCTGATATAGTTACGTTTTAGCTTTTGATTCTCTAATGACTCATAGACATTCTCATTTTCACAATAACAGGGAAAACAGCTCATCAAATCAATCCTTATCCTTTATCCCTATTGATACAATCAGCAACACAATAGGATCAATTGCAACTTGCAAATAGACCACTTGTGGTAGTCATTAACCTAACACCTTTAAATCATATCAATTAAATTAAAATCAAGAAGCAGCCCAAAATATGTTTGCAGTGAACAAACTCCTTAATATAGCAATTTACCATTTAGGATGGGGGCCTAGACAAAGTTAGGATGAGAAGAGTAGATAAGTAAAAGAACTTGAGAAGGTTCCAAGTGAAGCCAGAGGACACAATTACCACACAATCTTTAGGAAACTGTAAACTCAAAAGGGATAGACAGAATTCATGTATGAAGACAAGAATATATGCCCTTCACAGCAATAGGGGCTCACTTTCCCTTGAAACTACTGACCCTTGAGTGAGGCACAATGGTAGAAAAAAAGAACATTAAGAAAAAAGAAAAAAATGATAAAAGAAGAAATCTGAGTTAGGGCAGGAGCAGGAACATAAAGGGAGATGAGGGACAATATGGTGGAGCAAGAGTCTGAGTTGGTGAAAGAGGACAGAAAAAAGAATTTACAGAGTGGAATGAGGAAAAGAAAGAAAAAGAAAAAAATGGCTTTGAAGGGCCTCTTTCAGACTATATCTCTGCTGTCATAATACACATTGTGCACAGCCACATGCAGAACCAAATCTCCCTCAGCTAGCCAATGCAGACCCCACAATGCAGACTGACCTCAGGCTGCAAGGCCCAAATTGAGCTCCCCAACCTCAGGGTTGAACTCCAAACATTTCTACTACAGGTTTCCCCCATCCTTTCTTTAAAGATGTTCAAATTTGGGAGCTCAGAAAATTACCCTTTATAACCAGCTATGCCTCTGTGGAGTGGATCCAAGAACTGGCACAATCACAAGGTCTGAGAGCAGGGCAGGGTGCTCAGCGGTGCCTTCTCGGCTACCCTCCTGGCGCTGGAACAGCCATGGCGGTGCCCACAGAGTAGGGTGTGGCTACCCGGCAGGCTGGAGGGAGATCTGATGTCTGAGCCACTTTCCCGAATCTCACCTTCATGGCATTGGAGCAGCAATGGCGGCGCCTGCAGGGAAGGGCCTGCAGACTGGGCCCAGGCAGGCCAGAGGGAGATCTGATATCTGAGCTGCTTTCTCAAATCTCTGAAAGGAATATCTTTTAAAACAAAAATTTTTCAGCATGGAAGACTGAACCCATGACCTTTGCACTGAATGATATCCCCAACCCTTTGTATTTTAAAAATTTTTAATATTTTGAGACAGGGTTTCATAAGTGTCTGAATTGCCCAGGATGGACTCAAGCTTGCCTGGGTCAGCATCTCTGAATAATATATTTGGTTATTCTTTCTGATCTAGAGAAAAAGGCTGGTTAGTTGATTTCCTTCCAACTACCTTTTGAGATACATTGCTCCTGTGAGTGAATTTAGTGTAAATTACACACAGTTTGGGTCAGCATTGATGTCACTGTGTACAAGAAATTGCCAAGAAGTTAATAAAGCAATAATAATGTTTCTGGAGAGTATGGTGTTTAATCCCAGAAACAAAGTTGAATCCCATTACATCACACTTCCCCATTCAGTCTGGTGTACCTTGTGCAAGGCATGAGCTCTGATAGCTACTGATTTTCAGTGTATAGTCCAGTTCGTGCTGCTCTTGATGCTGGTTTCAGTTCAGGAGTAGAGAAATTGTTTAATTTTGGCTCCCAGCTTTCTCCTGACGGAAACTTTACCACTGGTAAAGCTGTTACCATGTTCTCCACTTGGCTCAGTTATTTGTATTTATACTTGGGCAGCCAGGGCTCTGAAGGAGGAGAGGAGGTGGGTATATGGTAGAATGTAGGACCCAAAGCCCACCTTACCTCAGCATTCTGAAACATTAAAAGTGAAAGATAACACAAGTCATAAGATAGGAGAGAAAATTGAAGATCAACTGGTCAAGCTAATTACCTGGGGCACACAGTGTGTCCATGCAAGAGACATAGGAGAGCTCTGGATGGTGGCATGGTTATTGGTATTTTCCTTGAGCCATACTGTTTGAGACTGTGCCATATGCCTTTGCTCTGCTCAGTTCTTCAAGGTACAATTTTCCAAAACTTCTAGTGCTTACTTGTCTTGTTCTCCCATGTTTATCATCCTGAATATTGTCCTTGATTTTGCTCCCACTTGCTAATGCATGTGAATACTAATGATAGGACAATAATAAAACTGAAATTATTCTTTACTATGTGTTAGATACTTTACACATGGTGTTTTATATGTATGAATTCATTTAACCTTCACAATAAACTTTTGAGCTGGCTGTTTTTTTTTCTAATTTAAAGATGAGGAAACTGAGGCCAGGGAAGGTAAATAATGTGGTTATGGTTACACAACCCATAGGGTGCAATGTCAAGATTCAAACCTGGATTGGGCTGAGGATTTAGCTCAGTGGTACCACTACATGCCCTGCAAGGGCAAGGTCCTGAGTTCAATCCCCAGTACTAACAAAACAGAACAGAACAAAACAAAACAAAGCAAAACAAAGATTCAAACCCAGAGATTTTGTCTAAAAATCATCTGCAGACTTTGGATGATACTTACTTGGGAATTAAGGTTCTCCTTGCTTTTTCTAGCCTTCAGTGTTCTGAGTATGGGGGAATTTACCTAAATTTTCTTTGGTGATAGTAGAACTACCAAGTGAGATTCCTGCAATAGTCCAAACATAAACATGAAATCATTGCAACAGATTCCCCAGATTAATGGGTGGAAATCCATTTTCTCAACTGGGTTTATGGCAAAAAAGTTGGAATGCTTCACTCATTTGAAGACAGGCAGAAAAGAGAGGAAGACAGAGTGGGGAGTGTCCTTCATCTTGTCACCCTACAAGGAGTACAAGTGGTGATACTTTCTGGCCTGTGGTCAGACACAGGCACAGAACAAGTACAAGTGTAGTGCTTAACTACCAACCTACAACCAGGGACATAGGCTGTTTAAAAGTATAGTCCAATAAATGTCAGTCCCTCCTGTGTGACATAGTGTTACAGAGGGTAAATAAGAGAATTTACCAAACACTAGAGTAGAGATAAACATGAGAGCTTCTTTAGGTCAGAGTATGTACACTGATAAGAGGGTCAGTGGAGGAGACAAAGGGAGATCTGTGCATGGTGGAGGGGCTGTTTTGAAAGGAAAAAGTGTAAGCTGGAAGGAAGGAGAGACTTGGGAAACAAGACATCAGGACATGGGAAGAAATGCAAGAGAGGACAGCATCATGAATTTATTGCATCTTTTGGACCAGCAATGCATGTTATCTCTGCAAGATACAGGTCTGAGGTTCCTGACAATGGAACAGTCATACTGGTTACAGCAAGAAATGTTGAGGCTGTTTTGCTGTCGGTGTCTGAAGCAGCTCATTTTAAAGCAGAATGTGTGACTCTGATGTAAGGCTGAGTGGAGAATGAAATGGGCTCTCCCTGATTATTCAGCACTCATAGTTCCATTAGCCTCTTCTTCCCTAGGGAGGCACCAGCAAAAAGATGGAGAGAAGGCACAAAGGTGGAAAGAGAAGACTCTTCCCTCTGTTTGGTAATGCTGCTGCATGGATGAGGGTCATACAACACCCTGGACCTCAGGC
The DNA here is from genome assembly GCF_012274545.1 of Fukomys damarensis. Classification (NCBI taxonomy): domain Eukaryota; kingdom Metazoa; phylum Chordata; class Mammalia; order Rodentia; family Bathyergidae; genus Fukomys; species Fukomys damarensis. The sequence continues at coordinate 86,877,743 of NW_022900928.1, read as the reverse complement.
CCCAGCAGATACCAAGGAGCTGGGGAAGCAATGGCTCTTCTGCCTGTGTGCATGAAACTGGCTGGAATTCTTTTTGTCTACACCCTCCTGCCAAGCCTGGGCTGTTTCCTAGACTCACGGGGCTCCTTTTAGGCTGTTCGGTGACTGCAACAATGTAGAGTCCTGATAATCATGACACATGCAGGACTGGACAGGGCTCTGGTTCAGCACTCTTTCCACAGGAAGCCCTTAGAGGGGTCCAGAATTAAGTTAGCTGATTTCCTCATTGGTCTGAATAAAACACTCTTCAGTACATTCTTGTTGTGGGGTTACAGTCCCTGTGAACCTATCTATAGAATGCTTGTTTCTAATGTCATAAAAAATCATAATTCATTATTCATTTGGGATCACTTTCGAACTAGGTGGTTCTGTGATTATTACTGGAATTGGTCACACTTGAAATAATACACAGAAAGTTGCAGTGGTTAGAAAGCTTGTTTCCTATTTATATTTTGGATAGCTTGTTTGTCTTTCTCCAGTTTCCTCTGGAACCATCAGGTCCTGGGCTCCAAGAGTTATCTGGTTCAGAGGGTTAAATAACAATTTTTAGAGTATTTGTTAGCTTTCTTTTTCCTTTTTTTATTTTGACAGGTCAGAAAATGAATTTGCTAATTATTTTTTCTTTCCTGACTTGCATTGTTTTATTGCTTTAATCTGTCTCCTGTAAGACCACCAAATTTGTCAAGCTCACACTGCTTTGAAAGACCAACTATTCAAAAAACCTTTAAGATAATATGTAGTTCCTGGGGAGATGAGCCAGCTGTGAGACACAGAGGGTGGGCCTGGCTTTCTTCATCTACACAAGAACAAGCTGGAGTATATTATCTCTAAATTCTCTCTACCTATGGGTTTCTAATCTTCCAAACCTGCCTGGAATTCTTGTTTGCTAAACTTCCTAGATATTCCAAAGTAAAATCAGGTAAGAGATGTAGCTTCTATGGATTTCACTTAATAAACATTATCAACAGGGTTTCATTAGCAGAGAAGTTTTGGAAACCTTCGTGTATGGGGATGTTATTGATCCACATTCAGAAATGTACAAACAAAGTGATAGAAATCCTTGATGTGACCAGGAATTAATGCAATGTTACACATATATTTATTTTTTAAGGGAGTGTTGTTTTAAGAGAGTGTCTTCCCAGTGCTGACGCTGGTCTTCAATCCTACATGTTCTCCTTTTAATGAATTATGTATCTGGGATGGAGGCTTAGAACTCAGTTTAATGTTTATCCTAGGTGATCTTTTAAAACACTGCATGCAATTCAAGAATTGCCCAGAGGAAAATGATTGTAACTGCTGGGAAACTGCCTTACAGATAAGGCAATGCTGTACCACGCTTACAGTGTGAACTCTTATGCTGCATACATAGATTTTATTTTTTCTATCTGGATATATAACATTTCAGAAATTTACAGCTGTAAGATCATCTTTAATACTACTAATTCTATTCCAAATAATGCAAAAGTCCACATAAAGAAGAAAAATGTTCTCACTTTTCCTCTTCCCCCAAAGTAAGCAGGTCTACCATCTCCAGGGAGGGCAATTTGAGCTAGAACTGTGAGGCTTAAACCACCACGTCACCCAGAGTAGTGCATATGAGACATAGATTCTGGAACCTCTCCATGTGCCACTGAACTGTACTGCTCATGAAGGGGACTTGATGATTTTTAATAGAGAAGAATGAGATTGTCAGTCAAGTTCAAGAACCATTGGCCCATTTTACTCTTTTTCAATACAGGAGTGAACTCAGCAAAACAGTTGAAGAGATTCATCAGATTAAATTTGTGGAAGGACTTCAATTTGTCTGCAATGCTAATGTCCACTTTATGTGAATCACACATGAATTCTTATGAGTTTTTCTGACCTCTCAGAAATTCTGAAGGCTGGTACCATAAACCTGAGTAGTAAGAGTAAGTTCCCTAGCAACAATTCCAAATTCTTAATTACCACCATTGCTCTTTACGTCTTCTCACCACTTGTGCATTGAGTTAGCCTTTAAAGCAGAGGATTGTAATCTTTGAATTCTAGGAAAAGAGACAGCCTGAGGTTGGGGCAATAGTGTCATGACACTGTAGGTTGGAGGGAACAGTTGAACAAAAGTGACTGGCTTATTTTATGTCACCGATATTAAAGAATGACCCACAATGCTTCTCTTTGTAGAGTCCCATTGAATAGGATAAACTGTATAACCAGTAGGATGCTGTGTCATTTCCAAGGTCAGGTCATAAAAGGTGTGCAGCTTCTACTTTGTTCTCTCTTGGTTCACTGATTTGGGGAACCAATCACAAAGTGAGGATACTTATAAAGTCTTATAGAGAGCCCATATGGAAAGAAATCAAGGCCTTCTGAATACAACCAATGTCATCTTGCCAAGCATGTGAATGTACCATTTTAGACGGAACAGCTAGCCCAGCTCAGATTTCCAGCAGCTGCAGCCCAATGGTACCTACGGAAGTCACGGTGGACTGGCTTTAGATTCACTCAAGGGATTGATGGAGTACATTTCTAGGTGTGTCTGTTTGGACCATGAAGGTGTGGGCTTGAGTCCTGTGTCTAGTCTCTTGCCCCTTCCTCTCTTGTACTGTTCCTCTGCTCTGCTTCCTGGCTACCATGAACTAAGTGGCTTTGCTCCATCATGTCCTTCTGCCATAATATCAATGCTTTGGAGCCAGCATGCATGGACTGAATTCTCTTAAAACATGAGCCAAATTCAACTTCTCCTCCTTTAAGTTGTGAGTGTCAAGTACTCAATCCAGCAATAGGAAAGCTGATCAATAAAATGACCCTTATGTTACAACCCCCTGCTGAATGACCCCTAGATTTCTATCTTCTAGAAATAGACATAATACATGCTTACTGCATCAAGTCTAAGTTTGTAGATAATTATGCAGCAGCAGATAATTAATGCAAATATTCTGAGCTGACATCTTATAAGACAGTGGTCTTGGTAGAGAATGAAAACCAGGAGAAGTGGAGAAACTCCAAGGTTGATTTGCAGGCTGCAAATAAGGTCAATAGGAACTTTCCCTTAGTGAATGATACACAGCTCTGTGGAGGACTGTAAATAGTACATGAAATGCCAGTTGACAAAGAAGAGGAAGAGTGGGAACAAGAGGCAGAGAGACCCTCACCTTGAGGGGATAAATTTTAAATTAATTTTTGTTCTTTCTCCATAGTAGGCCATAAAATTATCCCTTTCATGAATCACAGGGAAACTTTCCCTCCCACTGGGACATAACAGGAACAATCATATTGTGTGAATAGAGCAGGGTGAAAACCTGGATGTTTTGGGGGTCCTACCACAGGGACTTGTCATTCATTGGAAAATGGAAACAAGTGTTTTCAGACTCTCTTTCTCCAAAGTCAATCCATGGCTCTTCCTTCTGCTATTCTCTACTGAGGAATCTGCCTTCCCATAATGGGATGCTAGAGGGACTCAGTCTCCTCTTACTGTCTTTAGAGGGCTTCTCAACCCCACATATGGTGTCTACACTTCCCAGAGCCTCTCTGGTTCCAATTTCCCAGAGAATGAATCTTCTCTCTTCTGTGCAGTCAAGAAGGGATTTCACTTTGTAGTATAGTACATGGATCTTTTTGCATGGAGCCACTCTGTGTAGCCTGGGACCTGCACCTCCAGTTTTGGGCTTTTCCAGATTCTCTGGGGAACACTGCCTTGCTTCTCTTTGACTTCCCACTTTGTGCTCTTTGGGCACCTGGGTCTTCCGTTCCTCTGCCAAGTGAGTTACTGTTCCCTTTTCATATTCTAATTTTTATTTTCTTATTTGGCTCTATGTTTAACAAAATTGTTTCTCCTTCACCTTTTCCCTGTGGATTTAGGGTGTTTTTATTCCTCTGGAGACATTCTAGGGCAAAAGGGCACAAAGGTGCACCAGTCCAGCTTGCTCTGTCAGAAGCTTTACTGATCCTTGGGATGCCTGAGCTTACCATCAGGAAGATGAAGGATAGGGGTTGATGTCAGGAGATCTCATTCTTAACAGGCTCTTCCCTGCTGTGCCTTGAGATGAGGACCTCAGGTAAAAGTCCATGTAGTCACTGTCATTCTAATCCCAGGTGAGAGAGATACCTGAATGTCACACCTGTGTCAAGTTGCTGCTACCCTGCTGCTACTTCTCTCTGTGCTCATATCACTCTCCACACCACTCTCACTGCATGTGTGCCCAAGTCCCAGGTGCTTACTGTGGCTTTGTGTACTTCTCCAAGTCCCCCATGTGTGACTTGCCAACCTGTTTTTGATGTTGTTTTTCAGCTCCTCCTGGGACTCTCTTCCCAGACTCTTCCATCTTCTTCAGGCCCACCTATTCCACACTTGATGAGAGAAGGAGAGAGTTTCTGAGAGATACTAGGTGTATTTTTAAAACCACACTCAGGAGTGTGCAGTCAGACTCTGCCTCACTGCTGGCAAACTGTTCCCTGATACATTTTTAAAGCCCGCATTGGCAGGTAGCAGACATCAGTGTGTGGCACATGATGAGCATGATGCCAGCTGCCTCACCTGTAAGGGGTACTGTGGGCTGCAACCTGAAGACAGATGTAAAAGACTTCCAGCACTAACTCTATGGTGCTGCAGGATGCAGGTTCATGGTCCTGGAGGCCTGCAGTAAACACAGCGACACAGCCCCTTGCCTTCTGTCCTTTGTTCCTCCTTAGAGTCTCCGTGACTGCTGCATAAAAAACAAAGCTACCCAGGGCTGCTTCACTGCTCATCTCTCTGGAAGTGTCTGCCTTTGGGGCCTGAGCATCTCAGAGTGGGAGCCAAGGCTGTGCTTCAGCCTAGAGCTGAACACAGGAGGTGGCGATGGCAGGTATGGGCACCTCGTTGCTGGCCTCTGGGTCAGAGGAGGACACACTCTTCTTCATATATCACTTTAGCATCCAACTGGGACCCTCGCCAGCTTCCATCTGGGCCCAGCTCAACCCAACTTACAATGAGGGAGCAGCGAAATCCCTTCAGGCCAGATTATGGTTGGATTCTTGCTCTCTTGAAAATAATTGAAAAGGAGGGAGATGGCATGCATTCTAACTTGCCCTGTGTGGGTGTGAATGAAGAAGCGACGAGGGACAGGGGTGATGCTGCTGTACGTCCAAGCCCACAGCGCAGCCCTTCTCATCTCTTTGTAAAGATGTGTTTGTGGACAGAGGTTTTTACAGGGAGTGTGAAGAAATCAACTTAGTATCTCCAACCCAGTGCCAAAGTAACGTCCACCATGGCTCTACATTATGAAGCTGATCTTCATCTTGCTGATCTTGGGGAAGACACTGAGATTATGAGGACTGTCTGTCTCTGCTTAAGCCTTCTTCATCTCTATCAATATTGATTCATGATTACTTTATTTTTGGAGTTATAATCCAGTGCTACTATTATTTACCTTCCTTCTCCATTTGCTCAAGTTATTCAAACTTTGGACTTTGGGACACCTTTGGGGTGGCTCCTGTCCCCAGTCAATGTGCTGCTTTTTTATTCATAACTTCTTATCTTCTAGTGCCACAAGATGCTTGTCCCAGGGTTGGCTATTATTTCTTTTGTTGTAGACTTGGGTCCAACAACCAGGAGTCCTGGCTTCATGGGGTTCAGGAACCAAGTTGAGAGGAATAATTGTGCTTGTTGGTGGCTCCTGCTCTAACCACGCTCATTGGATAGAGCTGACAGTGTTTGTACTCATATAACATGTGCATACATGTGTCACACTTGTTCCTTTACCTATGTTTGGTACACAGATTAAAATAAGGTCCTGAGTCCATGTTGATACCTCCAACTCCAACCCAGCACTGCAGGGCATTTTTCATCTTTTCCCTTTCCTTATCTAAACAAATTTTCTCCAACAGTGAGAAACATAGTTCTCATTATCTACAGTATATTTTTCAGTTCAACTCTAGAACACAAAGCAAAGTAGTTTCAATATTCTCATCCTGAGAGGCCTTTATTTACAGCCTTCAAAGTCACTTTATCCTTTCTAAATCTGCTTTTTGTCTCCCCTGCCTCTAACAAGATTATTTTCAAATTATTTACTTTAACATCTCCTTTTCCCATATTTTGTTTTTGCTGCTTTATCTTGCTTTTCTATGAGCTTTGGTCTAAGTCCTACCCTATTTAGTAATGCCTTCAAATAAGTGCTTTATCTTGTCCCTGGGGTGTGTGTGGGTGTGTGTGGGGGTGTTCTTTGCTGTCATGGCCATGTGTTTCTTAGAAATTCTTTGGTTGTTTTTATCTGATCATAACTCATTTCTCTTTTCTCTTATTAAGTTCTTTTCCTTTATATCCAGGCTTCTCCCACATGCATCCTTTTTTAAAAATTAATTTTTACAAACTTTTTGGCTTCTTTTTGGCTTTTCCATGAGGGTGTTTATGTAAGGGCAGTAACACACTAAGCTGCAGAGTGAAATAGCACATAAACAATTAGCATCAGGTTGTTTTTTTCTAACAGCCAATGATGCAGTTTCTTCCCTTTATTTTAAAGAAGGGGAAATAAAACAGAAGAAGCAGAGAACTCCTTTCAAAACTCACTGATATTTCTAGGAGACTCTCCCCCATCTAAGGGCGTGTGCATTCTGTTTTGAAAGAGGATAACCCTAGGGACTTTCAGTTCAAGAGAAATCTAAAAGAATTTGTGGTGATTTAGCAGAGAAAGAAATTTCATCATTTCTTTTGACTTTCAGTCTGATCAGAAAAAAATATTGTTTTGATAACTTATACAGGGAAAGAAGGTTTCAATAAACAGAAGTCATTCATGAAGAAATGAAAGACATCTTACAAATACTAAAGCATTTTGTTATAAAATCCTAATGGTAATGGTGTGACTGCACATTGTACACACACCCACATGTGCATTAAATACACACCACACAGCCAGCGCACAAAAGATGCATCACTAGAAATTATAAGGTAAACTATGAAAACAATGGCTTATTAATGAATAATAGTCATCACAAAAAGCCAACATTGCACTCAATATTTATTATCAGTATGAATGAAAAATTCCTGTTTCACTGTGACATTTCTATGTATGCAGTTATCATTCTTCGATCAAGTCCCTCTCTGGCCCTCCTCTCCCTTCCTCTCTCCTTTCTTCCTCTTCCCCTGGGCCTCTTCCCTAATAAGCCACTCTTCTGCTTTTCAACTTTTAAATCTTTTCTCTTTTTTCACACGAGAGAAAAAAATGTAGTATTTGTCTTCTTTTTTGCCCAAAATAATTTCCTCCAGTTATATCCATCTTCCTGCAAAATTTTCATTCTTCCTGCATGATTTCATTATTTATGGCTGAGTAAAACTCCCTCATATTTGTACACTGTCTTTTTAAAATTCATTCATTGATGAGCACCTAGGCTGATTGCATATCTTGGCTGTTGTGGATAATGCTGCAGTAAACATGGGGATGTAGGTATCTTTTCTGTTTGTCGACTTAATTTGTTTCAGAGAAACATAAGGATGGTATAGCTGGACTATATGGTAGTTCTACTCTTAATTTTTTCATTTTCTGGCACCAGGAATCAAACTCAGGATCTTGCACTTGCCAGCCAGGTACAGTGCTACTGAGCTAAATCCCTGTCCTCTACTCTTAATTTTTTGAGGACTCTCCATACTTGTTTCCATACTGACTATACTAACTTCTATTCCCACCATCAGTATGTAAGGATTCCTTTTTTTCCCTATCCTTGTCTTCACTTTAAAAAAAAATAACAGTCATTCTGACTAGGGTAAGATGGAACCTCATTATAATTTTGACTGGCATTTCGCTGATGGATAAAGACATTGGGGGATGTTTTCCATGTATTTATTGGTCATTTGAACTTCTTTTGAGAATTGTCTATTCAGATCATTTGCCCATTTTGATTTGATTGTCTGTTATTTTTTTGTGCACTTAATTTAAGTTGAAAACTGGAATGCAAGAAACTTGGAGAGTCTTTACAGCTGCTGGATTAACCTGAACTTGGCCTCAGGATTCCCCTGCACTTTCATACTCCTGTGATCACCCATGACTAACTTAGTGCATAGATGGGCTATGAGTTTAACTAGTGCTGGTGAGGACACAGGGAGAAGGCACCATCTGTCCACACCAGACACTGCTGCTGCCACACTTGATTTTGGCCTTTCAGCTTCCAGCTGTGAGAGGTAAATGTGCATTGTCATAACCCTCAGACATCAGCCTTATGCCTTTTTTTTTTTTTGGTAGTGGGAATCAAACACAGGCCCTTGCACTTGTGAGGCAGGTGGCTAGCCTTATGGCATTTTGGTAGCAACCTGAATGGACTCAGACCGTCCCCTCTGACTCCCTGAATCCATGCCCCCTCCCTCAGCCCCTTTGAGGATAATTCTGTGGGTGTGGAGGCAGGGGCTGAGTGGGTTTCCTGGGAGTTGCTGCTTCTCCTTTTCCCTGGCTGCAGTTGAAAGGGTGGTGGCTCAGTAGTGGGGCTGCAAGCAGCTGGAGCCGAGGGTGCCCATCTGTGCAGAACAGTAAAGAGGGGGCGATGTTTACACTAGGCTCTCCTTCCAGGAGGCAAGCACATTGCTGTCAGGGTGCAAAGGGAACTGTGGGAGACTCAGGCCCAGCAGGAGTCCTTGGAAGGCATTTGATTTCTTTCCCAAGCACCCCAAAGCCCACTTACAGCCCGGTTTTGGGAGGAGCCTGGACAATGGTTCTGGACACCTGCATCCTGGCTCTGTGGTCACCCAGCAGGGAGGCTCCATATGAGAGGAGCATTACCACTGCTGCTGAGCCCAAGGGCTGGTGTGAGGGGACCCTCTAGGTGGACAAGCCGGGATGTGCTGCCAGAGAGGACAGTGGATGCCAGCATACAGGGTGGAACTCCAGCTATGCTTTTACTCAAAGGAGAAGACAGAATGCAAGGGGTGAGAGGAAAGTTTGGGGATAGCACAGGAGAGAAATACAACAAGGAAGCTGAGCATGTCCATAGCCACTGAGGGAAAACTGAGGAACAGACAAGGGGAAGTCTCCATGCCTTCTAAAGCTGTGCCCTGCAGATGCATCAGGTGACTCCTTGAATTGCTCATTTTGGTGAACTCATCAGTGCGTTGGGTAACAAATCAGCATTACCATACGCCACACAGAAATAACTCACCAATTCAGAAGGGACCTGACCATCCTGGCTTTTGCAGAGCCTTACAGGGAAAGGCAAAGAACGTTAGGACCTCTGAGCATGCAGCAGGCTGGCGGGGGGTGGGGGGATATCCATTCTATTCTGTCCAAACCTTCCTGACCCAAGCACTGCCACACACTGTCTCCGCTTTGTCCCCACATGCTCGGAAGGCTCCTAGCTGGGCCGTGCATCCGGAAGGTAAGTTCATCTTTCTCTTGGTCTCACTGAACTGGGTTCTCCTCCTTCAACCCCTGTCTGGACTTGTCTCCCAGATGCACCCTTCTCTGGGTGTTCCCTGGGCCCTGGGTCATAGACACATCCACTTGTTATTACCACCTGGGTGGCTTTGGCTTCTCCACCGTGTTCTGAGCCTCCTGTGCTTCTCTGGCTCCCTTGTGCTTTGCCGAGTTACAATACACAGCACACTCAGGATGGGACTTAGACCGTGGTGGCCACCCTTGTGTCGTGCACACAACAGAGGCCTTCCTAAAATGATCTCGAAGATTTGTGGCTGAGTCAAGTTTAAAGTTCAGATTGTCTGGGGCAGGGGATGTAGATTAGTGGCACTGTGCATGCCTTCCAAGCGCAAGGTCCTGAGTTCGATCTCTGGTACCAAAATAAAATAAAACAAAAGTTCAGATTGTCTGCTTCCTCCCTCAGGAATATTTGAATCCTTAGATGCAGACTGTTGCACACTCCAAACTCCTCACTCTTTGAAGCAATGCTCTTTGAACCACCTTCTACAGAGCAGAAACCCTTCTGAATAGGACAGCATGGCATAGGCACATTTGGGCTTTGGGTTTGAACGTGAGATTTCTGTTAGCACACTTTGAGGGAAGGCACAGATGTGTTTTTTCACCTGGAAAATGAGAATCCTGCCTAAGAGATGGGGCTCACAGGACACCAGGCACACAGTGAGCAGCCATCAGGGTTGGCTACTTGGAATTGTGATTGGGTCAGGAATCTCCAGTCCCTCCTGTAGTCAGCATCCTCTGTCTAATGCATATGGTCATTACTCCTAAGGAGTTCAGGTCTCATCAAAAGCAGGACTGAGCTGCAGTTTGTCAGTCTGGTGCCACAGGTGATATTTAAAGGGAACTGGTGGATAATGCTAAATATGGCCCGATCCTCTATCTTATTGATACAATTTTTGAAAAGGATGGATTTGTGGAAAATGCTAAATAATAGCAGTGCAGTCTAAGACTTTGCTTAGAAATGGCAGGAGAGACATATAGAGTGAAGAATAGGTGATGGGCATTACCCTGGAACTGGTCCAGATGTGGTCCTGTGGTCCACAGAGGGTGGCCTGGATGGGGAGAGAGGTGGTGTGAACATAGGCCAGCCCACGGTCAGGCCAATGTCCTACTGTCCAGAGGGACATCATCTCTCCAGTGGGGTAGATGGAGAGGGCCAGTGTGCAGGACCCCAGTCTCATCACCACCTGAACTCACCCAGGGTCCCTCGTGAGGCCTGAGTTCTGTGAGAGCACCCGGATGGGCACAGGGAGCACACATGTTCACCAGAGGTACAAGTGGACCAGGAGACTCCCTGCTTCCTCTCTGCTTCCTCCCTTGTCCCCCCCCCCGACCTCTGTAAACATTACACCGAATGCCTTTGAAAACCACCTTCAAAGGGTTCACAGGGGGAATTTTGCTCTCTCTGCAATACAGAGGGCTTCACAACCTTTTTCTTTTACTAAGTCAAAAACTCAGTTCACTCGAGGACTAAATTATTTACAGCCCCTGTAGAACATTCTTCGTTCCTCTGCTATGGGTACTTGGGTGTCCGTACTGCAAATCCTTGGCCTGTTTTTACTCCCTCCTTTCTTCCTCCCTTCTTCCCTTCCTTCCTTTTTTCCTTCCCTCCTTCCTCTCTCCCTTTTTCTTCCTTCTTTCCTCCCTCCCTTCATCTTTCCCCCTTCCTTCCTTCTTTCTTTCCTTCATCGCCCTCAGTCATCCCTTTCTTCCTTCCTTTTTCCCTCTGTCCCCACCTTCCTACTTTCTTCACCCCTTTTTTGTCCTCTTTCTCAGTTGCCCCAGTTCCACTCAGGAGCTCTGTCAGAGCACAGTGTCCTGCCCTCTGCCTGTTGTGCACCGAGGACCATCCCAAAGAAAGCCTGGCTCTCAAGTTCTCTAGTATCTTTGTTTTTATTTCTGTTTTGGTCCCAGGGATCAAACTAAGGACTTTACCTTTTGAGGCAGGCACAGTGTCCCTAAGCTAAATCCCTGGACCCCAAGTTTCCTAATTTTTTTTTTTTTTTTTTTTACCAGGGAACTCGGGACCTTGCGCTTGCAAGACAGGTGGCAGAACCACTGAGCTAAATCACCGGCCCCTATTCTCTAGAATTTTTGGGAAAGTAAGCAGACAAGGTCAAGGTCATGAGGAAGGAGTTTAAGGCAGAACTTGCCCTGTGACTCTTTGACACAGGGAACGGGACCTTGCGCTTGCAAGACAGGTGGCAGAACCACTGAGCTAAATCACCGGCCCCTATTCTCTAGAATTTTTGGGAAAGTAAGCAGACAAGGTCAAGGTCATGAGGAAGGAGTTTAAGGCAGAACTTGCCCTGTGACTCTTTGAAGAATAAGAGATCACTGCTGGCTGAAGTGATCAGAAAAGTCTTAATGGAGAAGCAGGACTTACTTGGTTTTTGCAGGAGGTGGGACTGGGAGGAGGTATCAGGGACAAGGTCCCAGATCAGAGCACACAAAGCAGACCTTTAGGGTAGCAGTCCATGGAGCTCCCTGGAGAGTACTTTTTCTGGAAGTGAGCTCAGAGGCAGTGGGGACCCATGTGCACTCCAGCGAAGGGTTTAGGGTTTGTTTTATGGACAATAGTGTCAGAGACTACTTTTGGGGAATGATGTGCTACCAAGGAATGCACACATTGTTGGGCAAGGGGAAAAGCAGGAAGGGAGGAAATCAAGAGGGCTACAGCAAGTGCTTAAGGTCAGACTGGAGTAGAGACAAAATAGAATAATGTCATCATGAAAGATTGCATGATACTGACACTTGCTGAATGTGAACAGAGATGTGAACAGAAAGATATGGGTGGATAGTAGTGGGCAGGTAGAAAGAAGATGTGCCCAGATATCAGGAGGTGGTGTGCTGGACAACTCTTCTGCTGAGAGCTAGCTGTGCGACCTTAGGAATGCCCTGTGACTTCTGTGAGGCACTATTTATCATAGATAGAATGAGTACCCACAATATCAGGCCTCACTTCTCAATTTTACATGAGAATGACATAAGAATGGACAAGAAAACATTTTGAAAGTTAGCAAAATTGCCATTCCAACGATGACCGTCATTATCATTGTGGCACAACGGGAATCCTTTTGATTTGTTAATTTTGCAAGTTGTGCCCAGCCTAAAAGACTTGGAGGAGGTATGGCTTAGAAGTATATGTGTGTTTCTGGAGGGAGATCAAGTCTGCTCCCACACACTGCAGGAAAGGAATTTTCTATTTCTAGGCAAAATAATAAAATGAACAATCTTTCCCCAAGGGCTTATCTCCAAAAGACATGATTCTTACAAAACTCATAATTGAGGCATAACCCTATGAGTACAGGAGCACTCTCCTCAGTCCTCCTGCCAGGGGAGGATGTTCTTGCTGGCTGTAGTCAACGTGAGGTGCCAGTTGCAATCACAGCCTACACAGTCTCTTAAGGAGCAGAGCATGGGTGCTGCCTGTTTGGGCTCAGGAACCACGCCTGGGGGATTAACTAAGGCCAACTTGGAATGCCCAGCTGAAATGAGTCAGTGTGGTTCTGGGTGTGGAAAACCCACTTGAGGATTATTGCCAACAACAGAAAAGCAGAACTGTAGGGGAAGATTGTATGCCATTGATTTTCCTGGAAAAGGTTTCCATGGCTTATTTTCCTGATACAAACTCAGCTGCTCTCATCATCAGAGGAAGGACTCAGGTCCTTGCTATTGCAGTGTTGCTTGCTGTTCTTGTCAGGGGAGCTTTGGTCTTTGCCTTGAGTGTCACTTCCTGGCTCCAGTGCAGATCCCCCAGCCTGGTGGCACAGATCCTCCACCCCACCAGTACAGACTTTGTAGCTTCCTCCACTGGCCTTGTGCCTTCCCGATATAGACTTGTGCAAGAGATTGCTGTGGGCTCTAGGCCTTTAGCTGGACTCATGTGGGATATTGCCATGGGATCCAGGCCCTTGGCTGGATTCTCTGGGTCTCCAGCATGTGGACAGATCTTTTGTGCTTCTCTGCATTTTACTTTTTGGGTAAATAATACTAAAAATAATCTTATAAATTATGAGTTCTGTATTAAATCTATTGCTATACAAACCTTGACCACAACAACTCACTGTGACTTGTCTTAAGCCAGGTAGGTCTTCTGAAAGAGGATGGGCTCCTGGACACCTTGGTGGCTCCTTAGTACTTACAACCAGGGGCCCACAGTGGGGCTGGATCAGCTCTGCATGAGAGAGCAGGGCTTCTCTGCCCTAACATGGACTTCCCCTCAGGGTGCCTGGCTGCAGGCTCATTATAGAGGCACTGCTTATGTTTTATGGTCCTGGAGCAAGCTCATCTGTAGAACATCTCAGAAAAAGCAATAAAGGAACACTTTCTGCTGGTGTCCCCTTGCAATCCTTTCCATCTACCTCATTCCAGCCACTGCCGGGGTGGCAAAGTCCATCAAGTGCCCATGCAGGCACCCCAGGCAGCAACTGGCCAGCAACTCTTGGCCCTGTCCCTAGTCTGCTTTGGTGTGGAAATTGCAGGGGGCACTGTTCCCTGGGCAGCAGGAGGGGCAGAGAAAGTGACTCCATGGTCAGGGTGGATCACCATGGACAGAGCTCTCCTCTTCCCTTCCCCAGGGCAGATGACAAATCTGCCATTTCACAGATCAGGGGCTCCAGGCATCTTACCCATGTCCTGGCTTCAGCCGCTGCCCACGTACCCCCTCTCAGGGTCCCAAGAACCCTCAATTCCCATACCTCTCTGCTTTCTGTGAGGAGTTTCCAGGCTCTCTGTTGTCCACTGCTCTGCAGGAGATTGCTTCAGCTTTTCCACTCTGATGTATTATTTACAGTCTGCCTCTTTTGAGATTTTGTTGACATCTCTCTTTGGGCGTCACCTTCCCCACAGTCACTTTGTCCTTGGAGACTCAAGCTAATGTTATAAGCCAGCTTTCTTTCCTAAGGGATCGTAGGGGTCTGAGGCACACCTTTTCACCTTTTCACCATGCCCACCTGGGAGCTAGGCATTTCCTTGATACTCCCGGGCACAAGACTTGCTGAAAGCTGTGCTCCAGGTCTGTGGAACTTATGGCTATGGGTGAGATCCCAGGCTAGAAGACACTCGCCCCAGGCTGTTTCCTCACCTGTGGAGCTGGCTGTGTGCAGTGAGCTCCAGGATGCCCTCTCTTGTGATCATCTAGCCTCTCCCCTCACCCCCGCCTTTGGAGTGTGAGAAGCTCATAGGAACTGCCGGTGCTCAGTCCCTAAGGCAGAATCTGAGCCATGCAGCAGTGGGGGAAGACTGGTGCTGGCTGTGCCTTGGGGTCAGTGAGATTTCCATCCTCTGGGGCAGACACGGCTGCCATGAATTCTGCTGGGCAGTTCACATTCTGCAGTCTTCTCTTTAGAATTCACTTGATACTTTTCCCATTTGCACCTTCAGAACTCTGGGTAGAACATTGACCTTCAATCATAGGGTCTTCTGGACTGTAGCATCAACTTTTTCTTCATTTTATAAGATTAGCTCTTGTCTGAAATGGATTTAGATACAGGGGGTCAAAAATAGACCTTAAAGCCATGGGCCCTGGCACACACACACACACACACACACATGGCTCCCTCTCTTTCTCTCTTTCTCTTTCTGCCCCCCTCCCCCTTTCTGCCCCGCTCCCACAGAGCATAACAGGATTGTGGCAGTTGTCTCAATGTCCTGAATTCCTGCATGCGTCAGGGAGCTGTATTTGTATTTGCACTCTGGCTTCTCTTGCACTTAAAGCTGGTCTTTAAGCCCTCAGTTAAAATCTGGTCTTTTCTATTCCCGCTCTGACTTTCCTTTCTCCATGAGTCCATGAGTGATTTACTATCCACAGAGTGGCAGGCTCTGGAAAACGTATTTGACTCTTCCTCTGAGCTAAAAAATATACCTGTAACAGGAAAGAGAAATTGCTTGTCACACTTGAGCTGGCACCATCTCTAGCCAGAACCAGGGCCTCTTCGTTCAACCTTCCAACCAGCTCAAATGTCACTTCCTCTGCACAGACTTCCTCCACTGTCCCAGACAAAGTGACAGTCCCTCCTCCTTCTGCTCCCAAATTACCTAGTGATGCTATTGCAATATATACGTATCTCTAATAGGATAAATATCACCTTGAATTATAACTATAAATCAGAGACAGGATATTAAAATGAGGTTCTTATCAGTTTTGGCTGAGACCCCAAAGGCTGAGGAGAAAACAAATCTTGACCAGAGGCTTTGTATAGGATTTGCTGGGGGGAAGGACAGGGACCTCCAGCCCATCTCAGATCAGGCTGAGCAGGATGAGTAAGAGTAGTCCCCAGGGTAGGGCTTTCTGAGTGATGGGCCGTTAGCCCCTTACCCACCTCCTACCACCACGGAAGCAGGTATGGGGCAAAGGTGAGGCAAGAACATCACAGGGAGGTGTCACATGTTCCCTCCCTCAGAGCATGCAGAATATATCCCCTCATATCTCTTTTCCCCTGGGTATTCTGGGGTGTATGTAGTACTGGAGATTGAAACCAGGGCTTTAACACCCCAGCCTTTTGGTTTTTTTTTAAAACAGGATCTCAGTAAGTCCCTAAATTGCCCGTGATCTTTTGATCCTCCTGCCTCAGCCTCCTAGAGTACTGGGATTACAGATGTACTATGCTACTACACTTAGCTCCTTGGGTACCTTTAATACAGGATGGTGTATCTGGAGCTCCAGGGATGGCAGCACAGCTACAGGAAGTGGCTTCCTAAGAGCAGGCACCTCTCTAGACAGCAGAGCAAAGCTGCACATTTTTTGCACATCCTCCTTACTGGAGGTGCCTGTGGGTCGTATTCTTCAAACCCATTTTGATGGATACAGAGAGGCACACAGATGGAGAGGGAGGAGAAAGACAGCAAGAGAGAGAGAGAGAGAGAGAGAGAGAGAGAGAGAGAGAGAGAGAGAGTTTGTTGTTTATGCAATCTAAAGTAGCAATGCCAAGCCAACCACTGCATCTGCCCTGTGAATGTGGAACAACTTTCCTCCTGTTGTTCTTTGTGT
>NW_022900928.1:86845960-86861295 GCF_012274545.1 Fukomys damarensis | reverse complement strand
TTTTTTTTTTTTGGTACTGGGGATTGAACTCGGGTCCTTGTGCTTGCAAAGCTCCTCATTGCATCTTAGTAGAGTCAGAAACAGGAGCTTGAGGGATGGGGATGAGAGGATTTGAACAGTAAACCAGAAGGAATAGTGCTTTCCTCCAGTCTCTGCCTAAGGCATTGCAGCAGCCAGTACCCCTCGCCCCCCTCTCACTTGCTTTTGTTTTAAATTGTGTCCATCTCCCATTGATATCCTGCACACTGTGTGCCTTTCTCTCCTTTCCAGCCTTGGGAGGATCACAGAAGCACGCACCTACTGGGATCTGTTCCTGATGACCTGCAGCTGTGGTGATGAGCACCAGCCTGTTTGAGCTGGGATCTGAGGCACACAGTTGCCCCTGCACCCCAGTACCCAAGGCCATCTGCACTGGTTGGCATGGAAGGGTCTCCAGGTAGTGGAATACATGGTCCAAATAGCTTGACAAGCTCTGACCGAATGCCTGGTTGTAGGACAGCACACTATTAAATTCAGACTTCTGATTTCTGCTCCCCATTAGGGCATCTGGGGACTGGTCTCTACAGTCAGCCTGTTTCCTGGGGACCCTGAGGGAGCCCTTCTTGGAAAATTCTGCTGGATAGGACCAGCTGTAAGACTGAGACACAGAGCGGGAGTCTGGTGCCTGAGCAAAGAGTCCTGTGCACGGGAAAGGGTGACGCTTCTGTTTATTTACCATATAATAGAGTCCCTATTTATAAAAATTTAGAAGAGGCTGGCATGCTTCTACTCTGGTGGTTTTCAAACACTATAGTGGGTGTCACTCCCTGGGGACCCAACTAGATAAAGGTTCTTGGGGGTCTCAGAGTAATGAAAGAATTTCAGGAGGGTCCTGGCACGTGCGCTGTACAGTTTCCCAGGTAATTGGATCAGACATGCAGCCCCGAGACCACTACTGGACCTGTGACCAAACTCTGATTGGTGTCCATTCTGCTAAATCTGAATGCAGTCTTCATCTTTTCTCTTTTTCCCTCCAGTGTTGTGTAATTAAAGCTGAGCCTGTGGGTGAGCAATTCAAGAGGGGCTGGGGAATCAAGGTTGCAATTAGACATTGCTGCAGTGGTGTGACAACAGATGATTTCAGCCTGCCAAGGAGACGCAGGTGGGGTCTAGCACCAACGTTGGGCAGCACGACCTGTGAGACACTTCCCTGCCTTGCCAAATGTTTGCCCACATGGAAGGTTTGCTGTCACTGGGTATCGATGCCCATGATTGTGCTTCCTCCTTGGCACTGCCTGCCAAATCATTTATAGAACACAGACGATGCAGAAAGTAATTAGGTTTTGTTTTTTGTTACTGTAGGATGATTCCAATGTGGTTGTTTTCTTGTCATTCCTGATTTTTGGAACGTGTACTTGCCTGCCACAGTCACATGTAGAAGCTGCAGGATGTTTACAGTTCCCCTGCAAAACAACTTTTTTCAAAGCTGTTTTCTTGCTACACAGCAGTGATTAAAAATAGAAGCCATCAGCTGCAGAGAAAGAGAGTTGGGTAGATCCTCTGGGTGCTGAATAGCTGAGGTAGTTTAGAAAAAACCCACTCTCTTCTTTATTTTTGGTAGAGGAGGTAGTATTTCTAACAGGTGCAATATTTTAAAATGACAACTTATGGTGGTTTTGGTTCTTGCTGATGCAAATTGTCCCTAGGATGTTTACTCACTGGATGGCTTGAGGGCCAGATCTGAATGTGAACAAGATGCTGCCTGCCAGGTGCAAAATATGGTTTGAGTTGTGGTTTCCAAGTAATAGATCATGTCTAGATGACCCTTAATATATTCTTTCTTTTGTTCAATGCTTGTGTTATTTGCAGCCTCAAGAATAGATCAGAATAGACCAGCCTGATGTAGGGCTGAGATTATGTATTTCATGAATATTGTGGTTATGTGGCATCATCTGTTTGTGTGACCATCCATTGGTCCATCCATCCATCCATCCATCCATCCATCCGTTCCTCCATCCATTCATCACATGTTTATAAACAACCCTCTGCCAGATATTGATCTAAGCACCAGATATAAAGGTGGCCAGATAGATGGGCAGATGAAAAGCTCACATTTCTACCATGAAGTTCAGATCTTTTGGGCCCTCACTCTGCCAGTTTGGATGTGATTTTGGAAAAACTGACAGAAATCTGTGTCTCTGAATTTCCTTATCTGTCAAATTAGTTTCTTGTGTTTTCACTGATTCCTGAATTCTTCTGGTCACAAGAATCACCAGGAATGTCCCCTGGAGACTGATTCAGAATACTGGGTCCAACTTCGTCTAACAGCAATAGCAGGTGAGCCAAATAGTTAAAATTAATTCTGAGATCTTCATTCAATCCAATATATTCAAAATAATACACTTTCTACATATGTTCAATATAAGCATGTCCCTTCCTTGTATACAGTTTTCAAAATCTACTGTGTATTTGACTCAGACAACCAGGCTCAAATTGGAAGAGCCACATTCCAAAAGCTTAGAGCTGCTTGGGATCAGAGGGCTGGCAGCCCTGGAATCTGTGCATTTAACCACTGGTCCAGGGTATTGTTTTGGTGGACCAAGCCTGGGGAAGAGGCTGGTGCTCCCTGGGTACCCCTGCATCTACACTCTTCCCCTAGAGAATTGGGGTGGGCAAGATCACTGGTCATCTACCTGGCAACTGGTGTGTGATCATAGTTTCATACCATCACAATTATCTCTCATCTTAGCTCCCCATTTTCACCCTATTGTCTGCTTTTTTTCCAGCTAACAATCAGGGCTTCTTAAGAAAGACATAATGGTGCTGGAGGTAATCCAAAGAGGAGAACTTTAAATGATCAAAGGGATAAGGAAGCGGTCAATGGGGGTAACAGAAGACTTCAAGCTAAAACAAGAAGGTTGAAAAGTGAGGGTGATCAAAGTCTGCAAAGCCACAAAGTAAATCTAAAATAGCAGAACAACAGGGACTATTGGAATATTGGAATATTGACTTTAGGACCCACGATGAGAAAGCAACACTTCAGGCTGCAGGCACAGCAATAGGAGAACTCATTTCCTGTGGTATAGCAAAGAATATCCTGTAAACAGGCTCATGCAATATTCTGGTTTGAGCCACAGAGGCTTACATATCCTAAGATGTTTCACATTTCCTTAGTAAGTAGGAATCTTTTTATCCATATACCTGGTCATCTATATATCTATTTATTTAACCTTATAAGGCCTATACTATAAAAACAGACATTGTGGGAGGCTTTAATATGTAGAACTTCATTGAATGCTCACAGCAATGCTGCAAAGAAGATGCTATATATATATATTTTTTTTTACTTTAAGAAGTAGAAATTGGCCAAGAAAGATTAACTGACTAATCTGGATTCACCGGGCTGGTGCCTTGATGTGAATATGTCCCTTGTGTCCACAGATTGGAAATCTAATTCCCAATGCACCAGTGTTAAGAGGTGACTTGACCATATGAGCTCTGCCTTAATGAATCAGTATAGATTAGAAAAGGGCTTGAGGCTGTGAATTCAATTTTTTGCTATCTCTTGATGGGGTGATCATCAGCCATTGGATAATACAGCAAGAGGGCCCTCATATGCAGCCCAGGGATTTTGGACTCCTCAGACTCAAGAAATGTAAGCCAAATAAATTTACATTCCTTATAAACTACCCAGTCTGTGTTATTTAGTTATAGCAACACAAAATGAACGTACAGTTGGCAAGTCACATTAATGCTTGGCTTGAGCTGCCACACATTTTAACTGAGTCCCGTGGCTTTTACCAAGAACAAGAGTGGGGTCAGGTGACTGGTGACTGGGAGGTTGACCTAGTGCATCCATCCTATGAACACACTGGAAATGTCTTCTCTTCAAAGAGGATCTGCTACCCAGGTTGAATTCAGTTCATCTTCCAGAGCCTCACAGGCCAAAGTCAACAACCTCAGGACTGTGAAAATCCAATTCTAGTACATGTGGGAGCCTTAGAGTTTCCAACACACAGTTGCAGATGTGTCCAATCAATGCATCTTGAGGGAACCAAGTGACAACCTTTAGAAGATACTCAACCTTGCTAGTATCATAAGCACCCACTATGAAGCCTGTTAAGATAGTCATTTCTGACTTGATTGTTCAGAGTCATGGCCCAACCGCTATTTACTAGTCATCTTGGATGAGGCTGGGGTTAGTATCTGTAGTCTGCCTGCCATTCTGAAGCTCCTTCCAGGTTGGTAGGCTTTGCAAGCATTGACCTTTCAGTGCTGTCTAGTATGCAAAGTAAGTCTGAATTTGACATTTTATTTTTGACATTTGATTGAGAGGCCTGAAATATGTCACATTGGACTAAAGAATACATACACAGGACTAATAATTAGGACTAATAATACACAAAAATGAGTTGCAGCTTGCAATTAAAGACTAAATTTGGAGAAAATTATTCTGGGTGACTTTAGAAGAGAGGTTTAAATTTCTTCCATTTGTTTTTGCTGTATCCTACTTTTGAGTGCTTTGAATGCACTACTTTCTCCATCTCAAAGGTCCTCCTCACTCATCTCTCTCCCTCCCACTCTCTCTCTCTCTCTCTCTCTTGGGCCACATGCTGTGACACCCCATGTATTCATTAGAATAGAACAAGCTAGCCACAGTAGCAGACAAGCCCTGGAATTTCAACTCTTTGATGTGTGAAGCCTGTACTTTGTTCACAACACTGTCATATGTAGGGTGAATAGGTTTCCTACAGGAGTGTCCTGCCTAGGTCTCCTGCACAGTGTCCTGCATGGTCCCTGCATGGTCTTATGTATGGGTCTTCTACACAGGTCTCCTGAATGGGTTTCTTGCATGGATCTGTTGGATGGTCTCCTGCACAGTCTTCTGCACAGATCTCCTTAATGGTCTCCTGCATGGATCTCTTGCATGGGTCTCCTGTGTGGGTCTTTTGCATGGATCTCCTATGTGGGTCTCCTTCAGGCGATCTCCTGCATAGGTTTTCTGCAGAGTTCACTGAGAGACTTTCATGCTTGTGCCTCTTTTATTCACATGGACTTTTTTATTGGTAATGACTCAGAAATTTAAACTGTTTCTGCACTGTGTTTCCGCTATGTTAGTTTTTTCTTCCTGTCTATGTAATATGTGGTAGGAGATGGGGGTAGGGAGAGAGAGAAATAGAAAGAGAGATGATAGTGAGGTAGAACCTAATTCTCTAGGTTCACATATGTTCTTATATTTGCCTTGGACATCATGTAGGAGGAACACATTATTCCTGCTCATATTCCAGTTAAGAATTGGTCCAGTGACCTATACAACGGCCTGGGTCTAGAAATGAGAACAATCACAAGGAGATTTGGTGAGTAGCAATGGTTTCTTTGAGCAGTAGTGGTTTCTGCTGTGTTAGAACTGGACTTCCCCCTTTTCCCTGATACCTTCTAGAACCTTCCCTAAGAACTCTAACTTGGGCTATCCTCACAAGGTGGGCAGAAGGACCCTAACTATCAAGATTATAACTGTCCTTTGACATTTTAGTCCATTGGCTAGACTGTGAACTCTTTCAGGGAGGAATGTTGTTACTGTCCTCATTATACCTCACTATATGATACTAGCATGTTTCCTCAGGCTGCACCCCCACCTCTCCTCATGTTTCCTATACATGGCACTGAGTACTATGTCCCGCTCATCACTGGTGCCCACAATGCGCCAAAGATGTGCTTAGTTGAAGGCAAATGGTTGAAGGCCTCTCCAGTCACTCTTATGGGCAGGGAAAGAAGTCTGGTTTACTAGCCATGATGGTGAGGAAGACCAGAGGCTGTAGTTCATTGTGAGTGGACTCATCTTTGGCCTATACTCTGTCCTAATTGTAGGAGCTAATTCAGTCACTGGTGAACTGTTCTAGGATACAGAAGGTTTTTACAGCTGAGAGCCACAGAGATATTTAGATAAATGATTAATAAAGGAAATGGAACCTGGGGAATCATAAAAAATATCATTTGTGTTCAGATATTTCTAGGTCTGTATTACAGGTTGATAAGCCATGAACTGATAAAAACTAGTTGCTTTGATCACAAGAATCAAAGTATAATTTATAGGGAAATAGTTTTGGAGAAAAGGTCTCATGTAACAAGCAATTTCTAAAAGTGATCTGGAGGTCTGAATTATTGTCCACACACAAGCAGAAGCTGGTAAGATATACTGGATATATGTTGGAGAAAATTCCACCTTCAGATACAATGTAGAAGTAGATGATGTCACTTCAGTTCCTCACTGAGATGTGATAGTGCCATTTTGTCATTGTTTAAATCTTGGACAAGCCCACTGAATTAGTGCATAATTGGGTCATGCAGAAAATAGCATTTCATGACTTTGAAAAGAGAAACCTGAAATAAAACATTATTAGTGGCGAACACCAATGCTTGAATCTAAATTCTGCTGGTGCTCTAGATCTAGAGGTGGCTCTGCCCCTTCTCTATGTTTTGTGAGTTTCTGCAGAACCCACAGTATGTGCTCTCTACCCTAGAGGACACAGCATCCCAGAGCATTCTCAGGAGCCACAGATACTGTTTCACCTGTGATTATCAACAACAGAGGTCTTCAGGGCAGAAGCTATGTTCTTCTGTCTTGCACAACTCTGCAGCAAAACACTTAAACATAGGGACAAATTAAATCCCCACCAGGCTCCTGGGCTTGCTGGTACTATTAGTTGTGAGCAGGGTGCATGATCTCCCTGACACACATGGTTCAGGGTCATTCAGTCATGTCCCCAGTTTCTGCTGTGCCAAAGACACTGTGCTGAGAGCAGGGGCATGGCAAAACCAGGGAGACAGCTAAAGTAGTTTGGGGGGTGGGGATTTATGGCTTTAAATTATTGTGATAGAGAGAAAGAAAGTTCTAAAATAAATAACCTAAGCTCCCGCCTCAAGAAAGTGGAAAGAAGTGAAACTCAATGTTAGTAATTAAGAGAGGAAATAATAAATATCAGAGATAAAATAGGAAGCAGAAAATCAGTAGAGAAAGTCAATAAAGCAAACATTTGATTCTCTCCAAATATCAACAAAATTTAAAACATGATAAGCCCTTTTAGCAAGATTTCAGGATGCAAGATAAATGTTAGATTAATTATATTTTCTCTGTTACCATCACACAGACTAAAAATAAACAAAAAATTCCATTTATTGTACGATCTTGTACTAAAAGACTTAGACTGTAAGAATTGAAACTGAAAACTATAAAATATAGTTGAAAGAAAATAAAAATCTAAATCAATGGAAAGATGATTATGTTAATAGATTGAAGAGATTTAATTTTCCAAGGTGGACATCTCTTCCAAATTGTCATATAAATTTAGTGCAACTGCTATCAAAATTGCACCAAGGTTATTTTGTTTTTGTGTTTTGTAGGAATTAACAAACTCATTTTATTATTTATATGGGGGGAAAAAAAGGAACCTGGAATAGGCACAGCAAGTTTCACTACAATGATCACTACATGAAAGTTTTTTTTAAAACATAGACTAAAGCTACACTTATCAAGGTATGTGAAATTAGTGTAAAAAGAGAGATCAGTGAAACAAAATGGAAAGTCTACAGATACCTTCTATCTTTTTTTGATAATTGACTTGTGGGAGTGTGTATTCATTATAAAAACAGCAATTTTTAACAAATGGTGCAGAGGAAATTGTCTCTCCATAAGTGATGAATAAATAAGAAGAATAAAAAAAGAATAAAAGAACTGAGTCCCTTACCTCACCCCGATTATTTATCAACTGACTCTGTATCATTTAACTTCAGAGGATTTCCTTCTCCACTACAGCCTCTTTGGAAGTTAGCATTGAGATTTTTGGTTTGTTTGTTTGTTTGTTTTTGAGACAAGTTCTCATTATATACTTCAGGCTGGCCTTAAAATCACTACCGAGCTCAGGCTTACCTAGAAGGCACTGTGATCCTCTTTCCTCAGCCTCCTGAGTACTGGGATTACCGTTGTATGCCACCACACCTGGGTAGAAGTTAGCATCAGCTTTAACTTGCATGAACCTAAGTGTTCCCAGTTAGTCTGTGTGTCCCTCTGAAACATTCCCAAGTTGTAGTCAGTGAACTTTTTGAAAGCCAGTGAAATTGGTTTTGAAGGAAGTTAAGAGGTTATTGACTATTGGTTTTTGGATAAAAAAGGAAAAAAAAAAAACAACATAGCTAATGAACTCTACGATATGGCCCTTACATTTTCCTCTAGTTTGCTTTTACTGCCTCAAATTTCTCAGCATGCCCAGCACAAAAAGCAGGCCAGTGCTTTTGCCCCTACTCATTTAATTGCTGTGCCTACAGAGTCTGTCTACACTGCCTGGGAGGTTGTCTCCACCACAGCTACTGGACTTCTCCTTCTACTCTTTCTTAAAGAGGTGTTCAGTTGCATTCTCATGACACTACACACCTTTCATATTTTCTTTACAGCATTTTCAAACCCACAACTGTCCATTTAATTTTATGATTCTTTAATATTTTGCATTCCTCTTAGAAGACATGAGGAAAACAATTCTTGTGTTCACCATTTCCATCCCATTGCTTAGCACCATGTTTGACATTTAGAACATATGCATAAGTATTTCCTGAGTGGATGAGTGAATGGAAGGTTCTCAGATGGATGCATTCCAGAAGCAAACATAAAACCGAACAGACACTTTTATATTCACTGACAAAGAGCAGGAGCTGAGGGCCAGCCAATGAACGCTTCCCCACCCTCTCCTCTCTGCTCTTACATGCTGAGCCTCAGATTTTGTTTTACTGCACCATGCTAGTTAGGATATCCCAGGTACCTAGAGAGCCCTCAAAGAACAGCTGATTTATTTGTCCACTGGTCTTCTTTGTTGCTTATAATCACCTTAAGTTTTAGGACCCACCTCCTGCTTAAGAAAGACAAATGGTGAAATCTGAAATATAGGACTTGTCCAGCACAACTCTAAGGCTTGGGTCTTTTAATAAACTCCCATCAACAGATGCTTTCTGTCCATTCAATTCAAGAGAACCTGAAGGTGCCCACTTGTTGAGAACATTGTACTCCCACCTGATTGCTCTGTCTTTCTCTGGTTGATTTTAGAATGTCTCCTCCCTCTGCTAGAGAAAACTGCTTCTTGTTAGCAAGTGTCATGTTCATGCCATCCTGTACTTGGAAAAGCCTTTTTCCTCTCATCCCGTTTAATTTGATTTTTTAATTTTTACTCAGTTCAACAGAATATGCCACCTCCCACTCTTGTGTCCTGCTTACAGTGTACTAGATTGAACAGTCATGACCTTTGAGACAAATGTCACCCTGAGCATCCTGCCAGCCTACACCTGAGCCAAGCAAGAATTCTGCCTGCCCACTCAACATCGGTCAGTGATAGTTGGGTTATCTATGCATCCACTCCTGACCTCAATCAGGAACATTCCACTCTGTTCAGCCCTTCCACTGTCTCCTTCCTCAGGGAACTGGGATGGATTAACAGAATTCTTAGAGTGCTTTCCCTCAGCCTAATATCAGATGCCTGTCTGGTGGCCTATGTCTATTGCCTATGTCTATTGCCTCAGATCTGTCACAGGGAAAGTGGATCAAAGAATTCAGTCTTTCAAACTATGGGATACCACCCATTAGTGGGTTGTGAAATCAATTGATTAGGTCACAAATTAAAAAAAATGTACTACAAAACTGAAGACAAAAGAATCAGGCAGCAATGAAATTAGTAAGAGTAACTCTTGTACTATGTGTATGTTTGTGCACATGTGTACTTATGAGTGTGTGCCCACAAGGTCACAATATAAATTGTGTGTCTTTATTTGAGTTGGTCTGTGTATTTTTTTCCTGCTCAAATGTTGCTTGAAAATGTTTAGTTAATGTTCTTAATGAGTTATACCTATGTCAAATAATTAAAATAAGTTAAAGTCAAAGGTGTCTTGAAGCAGTAATTCAAAGACATAGGTGACTATGTTCTATCATGTTTAACAGTTGCAAGAGAACGTCCTTCTCCCAGGTAACTGTGAAGGTTGCAGAGCTGAGGGTAAAAGTTTATGGAACTCTCCATAGCAGGGCCAGTGTGGGTGGGACCTTATTGCATTATCTTTGATATGCTTAAAGTCATTCATAATTTAAAAAATATAAATGGGGTAACTTCCTGGTGGCTCTAAGATTTCCACATAAATCTACTGCCTATAAGTGCCCTTATGCCTGGGGCATTTCAGCTCTCTCATCTCTGAGAGACCTAGCTTTGTTTCTATACCCAATCTAATTGTTGGGGTGAAAGTTTGGGTTTCTGCATCCCTGCCAATGTGCTGAAGGTTTGTTCTCAGCTTGACACTATTGCTGGGTAACTTCCAGAGCAAGCTAATATGTATCTGTTGTCATTATTTCACTTCTCAAAGCAAAGACTTTGTTGGAAAACTTACGAAAAACTTAGATGTATTTCTCTTAAAATCTACAAGAAGTAGCCTGCTGCTAGTATAAACCACCTGTGATTTTGTTCCAAAAGTAGGATTAAAAAATAACCTCCAAATTAAACAATATTATACAGCCTAAAGTTTCTGCTTATTAATTTTTCAATTGAATAATTGAATTTATTAAAATAAATAAAAGATAATTTGAACACTATTTATCAAACATCCCTCCAAGTGCTTCAAACTATTACCATAAAAACTATTTAAATGATGAGAATGTATTTTTTCAAAATCAGAAATGAATACTCAGTTGAGCCCATAAAACTTTCATAGTTGAATATTGTATGCTTTTCATTCAATTATTGTGCAAATGAATTATGTATAGGAAAATACCTGGTGCTTATTTTCTTATTTACATTTATGAGTTGATCTACATGCCGATGGTGTGTTTGGTGGGGCAGTGGGCAGAGGCCCCTGACTCTTCACACAAGGGGCTCTTGGAAGTCTGAATTGAAATAATGGAAAAAGAATTTGAGAAACATATCAGGACTTGACAACTCCAACAAACAATACCAGCCATGGATAGCTCATGTAATTCTAGATAGCTCTATTGCTGCCAAGCAACTGTTATCTTAGAGCTCAATGTACTCAGAAATAATCTTTTCAGACTTTTTATCTTAGAGATGTGTGATCTTGTCTGCCGTCTGCACCCTCTAACTCTGGCAATAGGATACCTGTAACTTCTACCCTCTGGTCCATTTAGAACTAGGTCCCTGCCACTCACTCTAACTTCTGCCTGAGCAGAGCACCAAAGGGTCCCTTCATTTAGCCATCTTCAATTGGGCCTGGAGTCAGACCTGCTGGTCTCTCCTAGGTCTTCTGGTCTTGGTGTAGATTCTCTCCTTGTCCCCTCAGAAGTGGCCCCACTTCAGGCACACACATGCTCCTAGAAAGTCTCCTTAGAGCTAAGACACTCGGACTGACACATCAGCTGCAGGTACTCAAGAACCAAAGTCCATGTTGTTAAATGAGCACAGAAATAAATTGCTAACTCATTTGTAGAATCTGATTCTTGACTTGTAACCAGTCAATCCAGCACAGGTTCAGAAGAGCAGGTTTTATGTTTTGGAGCATGTAGGGTCTCAGCACTGATTTGTTATGCTAAGTCAAGTCTGACTAAAGGGAAACTCACAGTTCTATTGTTCATTCTCATCAGTGAGTCTTTCTAAGCATCTATTACTACTGCATCCAATCTTTGTTAGGTCCTTTAAAAAATGCTAGAGCAGAAAAATAAGGTATTATTTCCATTTCAAATAGTTTACAGAAAATAAATACTGACTATAGTTAATAAACAGACTAAAATGACATAATTTGAGACACAGAAAAGGCTAATATATAATTTCCTGAGCCAGAAGAAACATTGTGGGTGGACTTTGATGGAACATTTTTTTGTGAGAGATGTAAAACTTGAAACGGATCCTGAAGAGTTGTTATTTATTTATAAGCACCTATTCTTATTCTTAGACAAATAAATGGAAACAATAGAAAAAATTTGAGAAGGAAAATATATCCTACAATTCCTCACTTTAAATATCTACATATAACAACCAGAAGAAGGTAATACATTATCTTAATTTATTTCATGCATTTCCACTAGGATTTGTACTCCAGCTGGCATTGAAACAGTTTTGGGCCATCTTAAAAGTTGAGTAATATAGAATAAGAAAACATTTTAAAATGATAGCCATACTCTTAATGCCTTTGTTGGTTTCTGGGAAATGATTTTACCATTTATCAGGTTTCCTTGTTACTGAATTCAAATAGGAAGGCAGTGAGAAGGTACTTGGAAAGGTAATAGACAGTGCACTTAAACAGTTTTTGAAGCACACAGGCATTTTGTGCAAATGGACAAGGGTGTACCCTTAAATTCTCTTACTTGCCTGCAAAACTGTTTTTACTATGTTATAGTACAGTCAGTGTTCGTTGTAGTAAGATTTCTGGCTTTATCCAGCAAAAGAACCAAAAGAATCCATTAGACCGTGAGTGGACAAATGCCTTCCACAAATTCTCCTCAAAATCAGAAAGTGCAAGTGGGCCTCTCACCAGCTCTGCATGTCATCTGCCCAGAGATGAATTCTCTTGTGAATACCTACAGCTCACAACTTCCTTGTGGTTCATTGCTAGGAGAATCTTATGTTTTAGGCACAGGTCATAAGGAAGAGCTGGCTTTCTGATGAATAAATCTGAAGTTCAGCCCTGTGGGCCACAAGGGCATCAGCAAGACAGGAGTTAGGAGTAATAGGCTTCCCCTGCCCATTTTAAAATAGTTTCTTAATGTGGTGGAACACTGAAATCTAGACTATCGAGCATATGCTTGGGCTGTGTAAGGAAACAGGCTAATGAACTTAATTTCTTTATTGAGTCTACTGATCTAGTGTGATAAAATTACATACTGGTAAATTACAAGATGAGTAATTTATAAAATTCATAGCCAAATTAATAAATTTTCATAAGAAAATTTATTTTCCTAAGTATTTTGGTATTTTCCAACTTTAACAATTTCATTGTCATGTTTATGAATCTGTACTTTAACTTGCACAGGCCTTGCATTTTGAAATATTAGTTGTTGTTCCACATATATTCTACTGAAAGGGAGAGCAGAGACAAGGAATCTATAAGCACTTGTTTATTCTCAACTCTTGACCTCAAGGAAGACTGGATGGGGTCGTGCATGTCACCTCCATGCTGTTCAGGGCAGAGATTCTCAATGGGGTTAGGGGCAGAGCTCCTTGCTGAACTCCCAGTAACGATGTTGATCAGAAATTCTCTTCTACTCAAAGAAAAGACTCACAGAGTTTCTGTAAAATTTTCTGCCTTTCCTCCTCTCAACTGTGTAGTCTGGAGCCATGAACGTTCCGCTGGAATCCGGGGCTGTAGAACCTTGTGGTCCATTCTGTCCTCCAAGGTGGACTTTCTGTGAAATCAGCTTTGGGTTTCCTTTCCCATCTTCCCGTGCTCGGGATTCTCAGAAGAGCTGCAAAAAGAAAAAAAATGTTCTCCTTTGAGAAATTTCCTTGATATACTTTACCTTGCAGGAAATAGAAACAACCTACAAATAGGGTGACCCTGAGGTTTATACCAAATGTCTGACAAATTGACTTTACTATAAATTAGAGAAATTCAAAGCCATCTTCAAAAATAAAATTATTTTTCAAAATCTAAAATGATATCTCATATATATTTAGGCTAAATAAACACCCTCCACATTGTCCTAATAAATGTTTGAGAACTAACTTTGGCAGAATTGTTATTCTTGGGATATATCTTCTCTACATACTGAGGCTATAGGGATGGCAGAGCAGATTCTGCTAAATGGAGAATATTTTGGGCTCTCTTTTTGAAAAAAAATTTTGAGATGATAGAAATAATCCAGACATTTTCACAGTGACTTCTTTTGGCTTCCAAATATGCTAGATATTTAAAAAAAAACACACCAAATTCACTGGCATGTTATCAAATTTTGATCTCAGATCATTGACCTTCTACAATTTATGCTATTCCACTGTAGAGTATAACTGTATCCATTTAAAATGTTGTGATATTCCAAAGCACAGTAATGGAAATTCAAAACTAAATTTTGTCCACTGTTTGAGGTCCACTTGTTTCCAGTTCTTTGGTTGTCAAGTCCTTCAGTAATCCAGTGTCTTCTGCTCATGTACTGTGCTTTCAATAACTTCAGTTTACTAAAAGTTGTAAAATCTAAAATTATTTTTCTTATTTTGTGCATGAAACTTTTAATAAAATATTTGTATATAAGAACATACACAGTTCAGTCTTTAAGCAGTTTCAACTTTGTACCATAATCAGCGTCTCCCCTTACACCAGCCAGCCCCACCGCTAGCCTTTGTAACCACCAAATTGATAAATACGTGGGATAATGAATGCCTTTAATCATAACATGAAGTAAACTTCTATCAAAATATCACATTGCAGACCTAAATATATATAACTATTTGCAAAATAAAATTTACACCTGATCTTGAGAAACTCACAATAACAATTTAGAGCGTATATTTACTAAAACTTGAGTTAAATATAGTGGAAGCCTTAGGCTGGACTATAGTAGAGGACTTCAAAAGCTTGGCATTGCTGCCACTGGACTGGTGACAACCTCTAAGAGAGAAGAGTGTCCTCATGATAATATATTTTATTGGGTTCAGTGTAAGGTTTTTCTTACAAAAGTTTGTAATTCAGTCTCTCCAGCACACACTCACCCAATTAAGTAGAAATATTTTGCCAATTAGAATAGAAGGTGCCACAATTTTCTTAATTTAATTAAATTCTGTTTTTAAAATGTCATTCTGCTCTACCAAGATTCATCATACCCTTACGAAACTAAATTCTTTTATGCTCAATTATAAGCATAAATTATATAAATTTATAAGACTTTTTGCCGTTTGTCTATTTACAAAGTTCTATTGCTATTAAAGGAATCAGGACATTTCAGCCAAGCCTTACTATTTCCTTACATCCAAGATTCATTTAGAATAGTCCTTGGAGGAGAATGAAAAGTAGTTTCCAGAGTTATGTGAAAATACACTTTCTGTAAGTGTTAAATCAGCATTTCAGGGGCAGTTTTCTTAATATAGCAGTTCAAGAGTGAGGTAGGTGCTTAATCCACTTCTCAGAGGAAAAGCTTTCCATTTGTCCCTCATCAACATGTCAGCTATGGGTTCTGTGAGGGAAGTTTATAGCAACAATCACCTACATAAAAAAATAGAAAGACCTCAAGTGAACAAACTAATGATGTAGATCAAGGAACTAGAAAAAAAAGAGCAAACCAAGCCTCAAATTAGTAGAAGGAAAGATATAATAAAGAATAGAGAGCTGCCTGCCTGCCTGCCTGTCTGCGATCACCCGGCGGCGTGCGCGCGAGCTCCCGGCCTGCGCGGGAG
>NW_022900928.1:86796433-86841168 GCF_012274545.1 Fukomys damarensis | reverse complement strand
AAATGGAATATTACTCAGCCATAAAGAGCGAGAGAATAGATTCATTCATAGGAAAATGGATACATATTGAAGATATACTCCTAAGTGAAATAAATAAGTCCCACATGTGTAAATACCGAATAGTTTCCCTGGTGTGAATATTCTGCAACAATGCATAAGATTCTAATAAGATTACTGACATTTAGAAATGGGAGGAAAGGAGCTAAAGGTGTAGGGAAGGTGTGATACGTAGGGGAAGAACAAAAAGGGAAAAGAAAAAAATGTGAGAGAATGAAAAGATGAAAATAAAGTGTTTGTAGATGGGGAGGGGAGGACGGGGTGAAGGGAGGGCAGAGGTAAGGGGAAAAAAATGAGAATCAAGACTTGCCATGTAAAGGTACATGATCCCAACAATGAATGTAACTGTACTGTATCCCTAAATGTACCAATAAACTCAATAAAAAAAAAAGAATAGAATAATAAAATAGAGTCAAAATCACAAAAGATTGACGAAATGAAGGGCTTGTGTTTTGAAAAGATAAACAGAATTGACAAACTTGAGCTAGGTTAATAAAAAGAAAGAGAATTCAACAAAATCAAACATGAACAAAGAGACATTACAACTGATATGAAGCAATATAAAGGCTTAGAAAAGGCTGCTATAAAAGCATGTTATACAAATTGGAAAATATACAAGAAATACCTACCCAGATCAATAATGAGCAATGAGATTTAATCAGTAAGAAAAGGTCTCCTTTAGGATAAAGGCATTGAAAATTTTCAAAATAGATTATATACCTGTACCAATCCCTCCAAATAAACACCATTATTCTGTACTGCAAACACACTAATAAATAAAAGATAAAATAAAAGTAAAAAGTCTCTCCTCAGTGTAAAGCCCAGGGCCTGATTTGCTTCACTGCTGTTTTATACCAAATATTAAAAGAACTAATACCAGTTCTTCCCAAACTATTCAAAAGATTGAAACGGAGGGAATCTTTACAAAGCCATTCTATCAGCCAGTGAGGATACAACAAAAACAAAAAGAAAAAAGGCAAGAAAAACAAAACTACAGGGCAATATCCCCAGTGAACATAGGTGCAAAAATCCTCAACAAAACATTATCAAGCCAAATTCAACCACACATTTAATGGAATGACTCACTGCAATCAAGTGAGATTCACTGCAAAGATTCAAGGATAGTTCAACACACACAAATTGGTAAACATGATACATCACCTTAACAGAATCAAGGAGAAACACCATATGAATCATCTCAATAGACAAATAAAAGGCCTTGGTGAATTTCAGTATCCTTTCATGACAGGATCTCTCAACAGATTAGTTATAGATAGAATGAAGGTCACCAAAAAAACACTCACAAAAACAAAAAAGAAACAAAAGAAAACCCTGTAGTTCTTAAACCAAAAGGAATTTAACGTGGGAAGTCGCTTACTTTGCTGGAGTGCAAGCTAAGAAACTAAAGAGTCAACAATATGGCACCATAGAGGTTAACAATGATAGGAAAACATTTAAGAATTTTTTTACTTCAAAATACACCATTAAGAAAATAGAAAGATACATCATAAATTGGAGAAATCATAACTCTGATTAAGGATTTGTATGCAGAATATATTTTTTTTTGTTTGCTTGTTTGTTTTTTGTTTTTTTTGAGACAGGTTCTCACTATGTAGTTGAGAATGACCTGGAACTCACTATGTAGCCCAGGCTGGCCTCGAACTCACAGCGATCCTCCTGCCTCAGCCTCCCAAGTGCTGGGATTACAGGCGTGTACTACCACGCCCAGCTGTATGCAGAATATATAAAGAGCACTTATAACTCACTTAGAAGGACAAAGAGCTAAGTTTTAAAAATGGGCAAAAGACGAGTGACATTTCTCAAGGAATATAGATGAATAGCAAATAGGCTCATGAAAATATGATAAATAAATATCATTAAATAGATACATAAAGTGTAAAGTACATCTACTAAAGATATTCATAACATAAAAAGGCAGACAATACAATATATCACCTTAAGTTTAGAGAAATTCATACCCAGCTGGTGGCAGTGTAAAATGGTATGGCCAATTTAGAAAACAGTTTGGCAGTTTCTTAAAAAGGTACAATGAAACTTCCCATGAGACCTTATATTTACATACTTAGTCCATAGAGTAGAAACAAAAATACACATCCCTCAAATGAACTGCATATGAATGTTGGTAGCAGCATTTTTAGTTCAGCACAATGTGGAAGCCATCCAATGTCTATTTGACTGGTGAATTAGAATTTGGTTTATCCATACAGTACAATCCTGTCTTATGGGATAGAGGGAAGCAATGAACCATGAACAACACATGTTACATTTCCAAAGCATGCTAAGTGAAGGCAACAAGACACAAATAATCTTTACCAAATGTAAATTTAGAGCTCCAGAAGGTAGAATAGCGCTTGCCTAGGGTTGGTTGAGAGGACAAACAGTGGTGTGAAGTTTCTGGGGTGATGGAAATACTGACTCACAGAAGATAGTAAGGAAGGCTCAGCTGTGTACACCTGCTAAAAATCACTGGCTTGTATACATAGGGTGCAAAGGAGGATAAGGCTGTGACATATTGCAAATGATGTATTTTGCAGCTATAAATTGGATTCAGTTCCTTCTGTTCATATGGCCACATTATCTTCTCCCCCACTAGTTGCTTTTGAAGATTTTTCTGCCCATTTCTGGGCAACCCTGGTGTTCAATTTCTAGTTAAGTTCATAGGTATTAAGTACCTCATTAGAACATCATGTTACTCATTCTGAAAATGTGTTTCCTTCAAGCAATTATTAACCACTCTTGTCAAAGGCATCTCTCATGCCAGCTGGCGACCAGGCTCTGAGTACTTCCGGCCATTCATCACTGGGCAGAACATCTGCTTGCTCTCTGCCTTCACTGCCTTACAAAGCCAGGGTGGATCAGAACCTGTGCCTGTGGGCCTTTCCCTCAGAGTAGCTTCTGTGACTCAGAGCTAATATAAACCTCACCGTGACCCTGTCTACATGGTGGGAAGGAACAGTTGAACAGTGGCTGTTGGACCTGTTAATGGAGTTCAACTCTTCTGTACTTCAGAACATGGGCCAGACGTCAGGAAGGGGAAAACAAGTGGCTGGAGAGAAACCTCTAATGGTCTCTGCTTTTGTCTTAGGAGAAGCTGAAAATTTTCTTTTCTTGTAAGAGAAGTATTCTTTCCACACTTGAGCTTCTCAGGGTGAAATCTGCTATCTTTGGTTTGCACTATTTATTTTCAAATATTCAAGAAAAACCAGATGGACAAAGTGGAAATGTATTGATCTCCTCTACTTTCTACTCATACTCCCTCCAAAAAAAGGAAAGTAATAACACTAAACTCTGGCTAGAAATATGATAAAAATAGAATCTTTAGTTTTAAACAGGAGAATATGTGACCTAAAACAAGACACCAAAGATTTTTCAAAAAGAAAAAAAAAATACTTTTTTTGCCCAAGTATCTTATTCTAGGAAAGGATTTGTTTTCTTGATCTTAGAGGGTCCACATAAAACTCAATCACAATTATAAATCTAATAGTACATTAAAATAGTTTATCAGTATTTGGATTAAATGTCATATTCCACATCCCCTAGCTTGCTGAGAAGAAAGTGAGCAATGGTATTCATAACTGAGGGGAATGATTTATTCATTTGTATGATTAACTTAGTATTCTGACACTCAGGAGTATGCATAGGCAATAGTATGCAGAAAACCCTAACCAAATAATTCATCATCCAAACCTGGGCGAAGGAGTGAAAGGGGAGGATATTAATCATCATGCTGGGCAGAACTGTTCAGGGTAAACAGGTAATTTTGTCACCCAACTAAAGGACCAAAGCTGGACAGCTTTGAGGTTCTTCCTGAAATCTGCTTGTTATATCCACTTAAGAGAATTTCAGGTGGAGTGCCCCACAGATGGGAACATCACAGATCTCTTTTCCACAGCTGGAGGCTGAAGTCCAAGTTCAGTGTGTCACAGGGTTGATTTCTTCAGGGGCCTGTCTCTCAGCTGGTAGATGCCACCTTCCCCTGTGTCCTTACTTATTGTCCCTTTCTGGGTACTAATTTTACTTCCTGTAAGGACACCAGGCAGACTGGATTAGGGCCCAGCCATATAGCCTCATTTTAATTTAGTTACCTCTTTAGGGATCCTCTCTTCAGAGTTAGGGTCCTTGAGCCACTGGGGCTCAGGGCTTCAATGTATAGACTTGGGGAACATAGTTCAGCATAAACACAGCCTTTTCCACGCAGCTGTGACTAAAGACAGGGACTCCTTGGACAGAGATGACCACCACATGCTTCTGTCTTTGTCCTCCATGAATTGGTCCTAGTCCTTGGTGTGGTGTTGGGATTGTTCAGCAAACTTTCTGCCTAGTGGCCACCATGCTGGTAAAGGAAGCAGGAGACGAATAAGACAGCTTATTATTAGAGCTGAGGGAGTATACTTCAAGGTTGGAGGCCTTTCCATGTTTCATGCCTGTTCCTTGCCTGGCATTTCCTGCAGGGACCAAGGCTGCAGCTGTGCAGTGGGTCTTGTCCTGTGACCTTGTGTTCTCTCTCCCAGCAGCTGACGGAATGAGCACCCTGCTCATGGAGATTTTGCTCTTGGCTAAGGGAGATGCTCTTCATACAGCTGCTGAAAGGGAAGATACATTGTGTCTCAGGGGCTCAAGGGAGCAAGCTGGGCTTTAGTGTCCTGCAGTGAGAAGAAGAGGAAAGGACAGCTACCATCCTGGCTCTTATTGTGCCCATAACCCAGTAGCAGCCACAGGGGCCAAGGAAGCAATAGCAAAGTGTCTCAGGGGAAAGTGTGCAAAAGACAAAATTAGGAAATGTAAAATGTGGACTATAGCTGTGACTTCCCCTTGACTTGCTTGTCCCTCAACTCATGCCAGTGCAGTGTTATACTGTGGAGAGCAGAGTCCTCCTCCAGCAGCTGTGTGGAACGTTCTAGACAGTCACTGTCAGGGTCTCTGAGGATGGAGCCATTGTGATTTAGTGAAGAATTGCAAACATGGCTGGCCTTGTAGACTTCCCTTGAAAAGTGCTGGTGCTGAGCCAAACCTGTCAATGGAGAGTCCTCCGACCTCACCTGTTCCTGCAGACATGTCAGCTCCCCTTAGCCACTGAGGCAAAGCTCCCCAAGCAGAGGACATCCCCTCACAGCTGGACCTGGTCCACCAGGCCCTAAGATTCAGAAGGTGCCTTTGAGCAGGGTAGACCTTTGTTTAAGGAAATGACAGAGTGTAATTTAGTAATGTGTTTTTTTGAGAGTGAATGAGTTCCCTGTAGGGGGAAAGCTATGGAGAGCTCAAGCAGAACAAGCTTATTAGATTGCAGCTTTAAAAGTCATTTTTTATCAGTCAGTTCTGTCCACTGTGTGCCTCCTGGGCTGGGATTTGGGGGCAGGAGGACAAAGTGGAGGTATGTCACGCGCACACATGGTTTGCATGTCTGAGTCAGCACTGCTATTTCCCTGAGGAGACATCAAAGCCTGGAAGAGTGACTGATCCTACTTGGAAGAAACCCATGTGCCTGTCCAGAAGAGCTGCTCACCTCACCCTCTGGGGCCTCAGAGGGCTTTCTTTTTTATTTTATTCCACTTTTTTTTTTTTTAGTATCGGGAATTGAACTTGGAGGGTTCTTTCCATTGCTGAGGCCCGGGCACTATGCAGACTGCTGCAGGCCCCTTTCCTGGTGCCATTTCTCATTGTGTCTGTCATATGTGGGGTCCAATCCTGGCCTTGCAACTATGATCCCGAGACAATGGACAGGTTCTTTAGATGCTATAATCCTTGGTTTCCTCATGCCCTCAATCAATATAACATAATAACTGCCTCCAGGTTTTTGGGGGATTGATGAGATGACACATGTAAAACATTGAGCATGTAGTAAGTGCCCGATAAGCAGTGGTAGCTGTGTTGCGGTGAAGTCAGCCATCCTTAAAGCAAAAAAAAAAAAAAAAAAAAAAAAAAAAGTGTGTGTGTGTGGGGGAAGCTTTGCATATATCTTTGAGTGGAGCAAATGTTTGGTAAAATATTGGTTGAACAGATGAATAAACACATGTATTCACTGGTGATTAAACTGCATAAACGTGCATAACCTGCTTCTTTCCAAAAATAGTGTTAACACAAAATAATAGAAAAAAAGAGTTTTAATGGGGAAAGAAAGAGAATATCATACTGCTGGATTCTAACAAGGAAGTTTCTACACTTATGAGCAATATTTAATATTGAACTCTAGCATCAAACACACACCTCATACATATTATGTGGGCTTCGCTAAGATGATATAATATGAACTCTGGGCCCAGCCCACTGGAGCTAGAATCCCAGCTCTGCCACTCCTTAGTAGTGTGAAACTAGCTATTTATCCATCTGCCATTTTGGTGCCACTGTGGGATGATAAGGACGAAATGGTCTGATACTACTGCACAATATGTATCCTTCACTGTCCTAAATTGTTATGCCTTGGAGCATGCGCGTGCGTGCGTGCATGAGTCTGTGTGTGTGTGTGTGTGTGTGTGTGTGTGTGTGTGTGGTACTGGGGATTGAACTTGGGAACTTGCACTTGTGAGGCAGGCAGCAGAACCACTGAGCTAAATCCCCAACCCTGATTTTGGTTTTATTGTGTGTGCGTTCCATTAAATTCAGTATTTGCTCATTATCTCCATGATGCCTGAGTAATTTATCTTTTGCTGTGGGATTTAAATCACATATTAAACAAATCCACGGGATTAATTGTCAATGGTAAGAGTCATTACTGGGAAACAAGGAGAGGACTGTAGAGTCCCAGGTTAAATGTCTGCAAATGGCACATATATCACTTCGAGGGAATTTAGGACCTCAAGAGACTGAGCCCCTGGCTTTTCAGGTCTGTGCAGAGGAAGGGAAATGAGCACTCAGGGAGGACTTTAGAGAGCCAGGGCAGATGGAGAAGTTAAGATGTGGGATCAGCCAGGAACACAAGGGGAAGGAGTAGAGTCCGGCCATCATGGTGGTTTCCTGCAGGGAGGAAGGCACCAAAGGCCGGGAAGGAGCAGGGCTGCTGTAGGATCCTAGACAGAGGCTTGTCCTGGAGGGTACATGATCTGCTTGCTGCCACTGTGAATTTACCTGGTGGTGGACAAGGCCCAGGGAGTTCAGGATGCAAACCCAGATCCATGATAAGGGCCACCCTGGGATG
Organism: Fukomys damarensis; assembly: GCF_012274545.1. NCBI lineage: Eukaryota > Metazoa > Chordata > Mammalia > Rodentia > Bathyergidae > Fukomys > Fukomys damarensis. The sequence continues at coordinate 86,833,958 of NW_022900928.1, read as the reverse complement.
ACTCTTCTGGGCCATCTTCTCTGCTGTCTGTGTGTGGGTTTGCTGGGTTTTCGCTGTGTCTCCAGAATCTAGATCACAGTTGGATGAGCTACAGAGGCTCAACTTACTAGGTCAGTCGAGGGGTGAGGGTGGTGGAGGTAGGAAACCAAGCAGTGGTCCAGAGATACACAAAGGCATCGTGCTTGGGGAAGGAGGGACCCACAGGAGAGCTGGGGTGGTGCCCCACTGAGCTCCCCTTGCAGTGGCAGACTTGGCCTTAGCTGTCCTGTAACAGATTCAAGGTGCTCCTGCCCAATGTGCTGATGTCCCACAGACCTTTCTTGAGAAGAGGTGTGGTCAGGAGAAATCTACAATTTCTCCTGAAGGAATTTGGAAAGGTCCCCTCACCACAATATGTTATGGCACCATTTCCCAAACTCTGTACAAGGCAACCTGCTCTTTTTTGGCCAAAAGAAGTAACCAAGTGTTCTGTTCATTAAGATTTTATGTCCAAACAACTTAGTAAGCATTTGTATTTTAACAACTTGATGAATCACAAAACAGTATAGTGTTATATTATTTTTAACTGTAATTACTGACTTTTGGGATGTTTGCATTTTTTGGCACTTGGCTAAAGAATTAAATTAGCCTCCTGTCTCCTGTCTCACATTGATTTTCATGTACTATTTGCTTCTCATCACAGCCACCATCCAAGCCCAGCTTAGCAATGACAAGGCAGAACTGGTGATGTTGAGGATGTCAGCTGCCTTGATTGGGGTGCACTTGGGGTGCACGTGGTGTGCAGCAAGGCACAGCAGACTGTTTACCTGGAATATTTGTTGTATCCAGAGTTGCTCCTTAGAGTTCCCCATGGGTCCTTGGCACAATGGCTCAGCTCTGGGGACTATGGGCAGTGGGATATATGGCTAATCCTGGGTGAAGGTGGTGCTTCGTTTCCAGGACAAAGCAGCAAGTTAGCCTTCTAGACAAGCACATTTTCTGTAGCACATTCCTCACAGAGGTGGCAACAAAGCCCACCTCCAGGTCCCTGTGGGAAGATGTTGCCCCAGGCCTGGCTCTGGGGCTGACTCGGGAGGTAGCCCTGGTAGCTGGAAGAAGCTCTTTCTCTCAGAGGAGGCTGGTGCTACAGTGTTGCTCTCTGCGCACTCCCTGATAGCCGGCAGGCTCAGCGTGGGGCTTAGAAGGATCTGGGACATCAGAACAGCTGGAGACACAATATCTTCCACATACACTTGCTTTCAGGTGTAGGGAACACGCACAGGAATCTAAGAGCTGGATCTAGGGGCAGGCAGCATGTAAACATTGAAGAGAGAGGAGGGCACCCTGTGCAGCACACCTGGGGTGATAACTGCAGCGGCTTTCTGAGGGGACCAGGGGAAACTTAGAACAAAGGGTGACAGCTGGGTGGCCTGCTACACAGTTTTGGGGAGGGAAAAGGAGCTGGCTAAGGATTGTGAATAGAAGATGAATGTAACAGAGTCCTCAAATGGAACAAAGAAAGTGCAGGGTGCAGGATACCCACAGGTCTGGACAGAGAGGTGTGAGCTTGGATAGACCATGCAGGCTCCCCGGGCCACCTGGAGGCCAGGTGAGTGTGTGGATTTGGTGTTCCTGGTGAGGTGGTCATCTGTCCCCACCCATCCCATTTGTTCTGACTGCCCACTCTCAGCTTGATGCTACCTTTGCAGCTTGTTTTTCAAAGTACTGTACAGGCTGCCACCTGTGCGTCCATCTGTACACCCACAAAGGCTAGTGGCCGCGGCCTGCTGCCAAGGCTGGGCTGGGGATAGCTATTGAGAGGGGATTCCTGGAGCTAGGTGCAGGTCTCAGCCTGGAGGCTACCCTAGACATGCTCATCTCAGCCTCCTTGCCATGTGTGATCACACGTGCACTGCAACACAACACAATATATGCCACACACACAGCACACAGCACACAAATATGTACAACACACTACACAACACTACATGCTACATATACCATGCATTACATATCACATACAAAACACTTTACATGTAACATATAGTGCATACTTCTCATATACTACAGCACACACATATTTCACACACAATACATAGTATATACTACACTCACAACTCACACACTCCACATGTAATACACAACATGCATTATACACCACACACAAAATAACTACACTCAACATATCTGCTATAGTTTCGATTTTGTGTTTCCCAAAGGCCTATGAGTGAAGTTACAGCCCATGTCAGTAGAACAGTCAGGAGGTGGGACCTGGTGGGGGGAAATGAGGTCACTAGAGGCATGACCTTGAAGGATCCCTCCCCTTTTCCACTGGCCTCCATGAGGTAAGTGTCCTCCTTTGACATGTGCTTCTGTCTTGAATTTCTGTGCTGCCATAGGTTCAGAACAACAGGGCCCAGTGGATGTGGACTAAAACCTCTGAAACTGTGAGCCAAAATAAAACTTTTCCCTTATTATCTCTGCTCTTTTGTTACAGTGACACAAAGCTAACAGCACCACACACAACACAAAACATACTACAGGCTACACATGCTACATAGTAGATTTTATATACATTCCACAGGCGACACACATCACCCACATTACACACTAAACCCACATAGCACATACATGGCAGCATATACACGGCAACACACACACACACACACACACACCACACTACCTGCACTTGTGGCACTTAAAGTTGTTTTGGCAATGGCAACACACACACACACACACACACACACACCACACTACCTGCACTTGTGGCACTTAAAGTTGTTTTGGCAGCAGAGTCAGTCTTCCTCTACATTTGGGTTTAGCAAATGCCTTTCAGGTCTGTGGCTAGGTGGTGAAGTCGGTTTCGTAAGTCATTTGCATTTCTATTAGACTTCTTACACTGCCTTGGATCCTCTGGTCCTTCTTCAACCTCATCCTGTGACACAGACATGGCTAATTTGAAGGTGTCGTCCCCACTGGGGAGAAAAGAAAGGACAACAAATACAGTCAGTGCTGAGAGGAACCTGTGACCCCTCAACACACCTCCCTTCTTCCATGAAAACCAGCACTGTGGGCTTTTAAGTCATTATCATCCAATATTTGAGGAGGGAAATATTAGTTCAGTGAAGTTACATGAATGTAGATGTTTTACTCTGCCTTTTTGGGAAAGGAAATTGAGTTTATGCTGTACTAGAACAGGTGACCTGATGCTAAACCCTATCCAGATCCTGCTTTGGTTCCAGCTTTCTCTGCCTCAGTGGACAGAATCACCATCTTGGTCTTGGGTTAGGAGCCCAGAGACACCGTAACTCCCAGCCCCGAACACAGCGTGCCCCCTGCCTTGACCCCTTTCCTTTCAAAGACCTTCCTGTCTGCCCACAGTTCATTTCCTGGGCGTATGTGCATAGGCAGCAGACTCCTAGAAAATGGAGCCCTGCTAGTGGATCTTTCTCCATGTGATGGTGCCACTGAGGCTGGGCTGGAATAAATTTCTCAAACAGCAGAGCCAGAGTCTCCTGGAGACTTGAAGATGTGCCATTTCCAGGAAATCCTTGAAAAATAATGAGCACAGAGAAGAATTTATACTAAAGCATCACTACTTCTTTATTTTCCCTGTAAAAATGTATACAAAGTTTGAGGGCTTCACAATGTTGATACCAACTCGTGTGCAATTTCTGGGAAAAACTTGTGTCGTATACAGCCATAGTGTATGAAGAGATGCAAATATCTGCCAGCAGAGTGAATGAAAAGTGAATTAGTGAATAGACTACTGAGGGACTGGATGGAATAGGGAGCTTATATTTCTATATTTTACAAGACCCTTTTTAGCAGTCAGCAGCCATAGTCAGAAACCATATCAGTGTTGATATTTTATTCATTTCTTTGGCATTATTAATAAAAAATTGAATCACAGTGGGTGCCACACCTTCATAAGGAAGAAATAGATATTCAGAGATGTCCTTTAATGCATTGAATGGTTAAATACTTAAAGGCTACATTTAGCCATTAAATCAACATTTCTTATCAAATGCATACGTCTGCATTGTGCACCCAAATTAGGGCTGGGATAGAGCAAGGAGAAACTTGTGAAAATATCCTTACTCTAAGGAGCTTAAATTCCATCAGAAGATAGACAATAAGCAATTAACACAATAAAAATTATGTATATAATATATGCACATGTAATATGCATGCATGTACATGTGTGGATATATGTGTGATATACATGCATATGTAAATGTAGTATGTTAGAAGGATATAAATACCAAAGGAACAACTTCTGATAGTGTTACGGTTTAGATCTAGAATGTCCCTCAAAAGTCTCATGTATTTAGAGGTGGGGCCTTTGGAAGATGATTGGATTGTTGAGGTGCAATCTTTAGCAGTGGATTGATCCACTGATGAGTTTATAGTTAAGGACTTAGAGGGGGGGTCCTGGTTGGAAGACACGGATCACTGAGGGTGTGATCTGGAAGGGTAAATCTTATTCCCCAACTCCATCTCTCTCTCTCTCTCTCTGCATCCTGAAGGCCATGATGTGAACAGCTTTCTTTCACCAGACTCTTCCACCATGCCATTCTCAGCTGACTACAGACTAAAACCATGAGTCCAGATAAGCCTCTCCTCCTTTAAATTGTGGGCGTTAGGTATTTTGTTCCAGCAATAAGAGAGTGACTAAGACAGTCAGGGTATGAGTGATGAGAAATGCATATGGTTAGATTGCAATTTTGAATTGAATGTCAGGGTAGGTCTTGCTAGAAGTTGTTATTTCAGACTGTGCTTGAAGGGTTGGAGTTAGCCACATGGAGGCCTGGTGCACAGAATCTTAGGTTGAGGGAATTGCCATTGCAGTAATCCTGGTGTGAGACATTGCATGGGCAGCAGAGAAGGGCACAGAGGCCAGCTTCCATGGCAGGGTTTGCTAGAGTGCATGGAAACCTCACAACAACAAGGCTAGTGAGGAGTACTTGTTGGATGAGGGAAAAATGAGCAAAGGCACTAGCCCCTTTGCTGAGGTTTCAGTAGAAACGCTAGGTTAGACCTAGCAGTGTGAGCTACTGTGTGTCTTACTCTGTGCTAGACTTTAAATAGATCACTGGAATATCACAATAACACTTAAAAAATAAAGCTTTCAATTCTATCAGCATTACTATTGACTTTCAGTTCCACAAACAGTTTGAGTGAGCTCACAGGACAGGTAGCAGCATTGGTTACTTTTGCTTTCAGCTAAAATACAGTAAAATTTAGCCCACAAACTCTAGTGGTGCATGCATGGGTTAAATAGTAACACCAATGCCATAATAATTGGGCAGGAACTGGAAAGTTGCGTTAGCTGCCAATGGGCCACACATGTCACCTCTCTGGCACACTCATCTTGGCAGCAGACTGTGATTCAGTTTTACTCTGCCACTGACAACTGTGTGGTCTTGGACAACTTAGGTGTCTTCCCCTGCTAGTAAAGTGGCACTAGTTTTCTGAATGATCTGATAAAATCATTGTGAGGTAATGTATGCAAGCTTCTAGAACAGTCCCCAGCACTAAAGGGCTTGCTAAATTTTTAATGATAATAGCCATTTCTGAAGGCAGCAATGCCCTGATCCAAAGGAAAGTATGTCTAGTGATGAAATCTTGGGCTCTGTAGGGAAAAAATCAGTGTGGTATCTCTGACTCCTCAAACCCAACTACATAGCCATACATTTTGCCACAAGATCAGTCCTTCTGTTCACCTGCTTCTCCTATGTGACCTCGCTGAATGAGGCCTAATGTTTTTGGCAGCTCAAGGGTCTTTGGATGACTTCCCCATCAGAAAGTGTGGTAACTGTCTAACAGTGCTGCCATTAAAGACTCCTCCTATGGGGGAGGAGGTGGAATCATGTGTTGAATGTCCTCAGACTGCTTTGGAAAAAGCAGGAAGTTTGTAGAAGTGGATACAATGGGTTGAAAACTTTCTTACTAATGAGTATGAGGAACTTTAAGAGCTAATGCATTTATAGGCTCTCTTTATGTGGCAGGAAAAATGGTCAAGGTGAACCTCAAATCTGTGTCCTTACAGCTCATAATTTAAAAGAGAAAAACAGATTCTTTATTAGTGAGGATTTCCTAGAGAAACAGAGCAAATATGTTTTATCTTATATATAAAAAAAAAATGTTTTAAGGAATTGGCTCCCGTAATTGTGGAGGTTGATTTGTCTCAGGATCTGCAGTTTGTAAGTTGAAGACTCAGGAGAAACAATGGTGGGTTCCAGTTTGAGTCCATGTGAGTATGAGGAGGGTTGCTGGTATCCAGTCCAATCTGAAAGCCACTAAGTAAGCTTAAGATCAAAGAAAAACCAAGTTTCAGTTGAAGTCCAACAGCAGAAAAGACTGATGTCCCAGCTCAAACAGTAAGATGGGGGAGAATCCCCATTACTTTCTGGAGGGACTGACTTTTGCTCTAGTAAGGCTTCAACTGATTAGATGAGACTCAATTACATCAGGGAGAGCCATCTACTTTGCTATCTACCAACCAAAATGTTAATCTCATCCAAAAACTGCTTCTAGATACCCTCAGATTAACCACACAACTCTCCCTCTCTTATCTCGTGTGTATCCAATCTCATTTAATGAATATATTTGGCTTGTGTGTACTCCATCTCTGTGGTCAGTCTCTGTGGTCAGGAAGCCAAAGGACCATCACTAACTATGTCATTAGGAGCAGACAGATGGTCAATGGTCAATGACTCCAACAAAGTTATGTAAGACTAGTTCTCTGCAGATGGTGTTAGATGGCAAAAGCAATGAAGAACCCTACAGCTAAAGTTGTGCCAAAACAAATTCTTGAGTAGCATAGAATTTAATACTGAGCCTCCATGTGGTAGAGGAGCTCACTAAGACTGTACCATAGAGAGATTAAATAACCTGACTCAATGATAGTCATAGAGAATGGTGAGACTACTATCCAATCTTAACTTCAATCTCCAGTGATTTCTGGCATTACCTGGCAGGAGGAGATGATCCATGTGGGGTGATTACCTTTTCTGTTGCATCTAACCACAGTAGCTGTGTGTTCTCCCCTTTGAATCTGGGGAACTACTTTAGAGATTGTGGGGGGCCTGATGTGGTAGCAGAACTTCTAAGTTAAGAACTCTTTGTTTAAAACTCTCATTCCTCTCCCCTAAGTTCTCATAGCTATTCCTAATAATTCCTGACCCAGGCTTGCCTCTGTCTTATTAATTTTATGCTTTATTTCTTTCGAACCACATAACCCCCATTATTACCCACCTGTGACTCCAAAGAGCAGGGCATTTATCAGAGATCTCTTTTTGAGTGAATAGCCAACTGAGAAATTTAGACCTCTTAACACAGTCAAGCATTCAGGAGTCATCAATCATAGCCGAGTGTGTGCAATCTAGGTAATCTTCTAGAGACAGTACTGTAATACAGAGAAAGGACTTCTAGGATAGACACTTTATCATCAGTGCTTCTGAGAACCAGAATGACGTGGTGGCATCAGACAGCAAGGTCAGGACTAGAAAATAGAGTCTTAGGGAGGCTTCAGACACTCAGTCACCATTGCCAAAGTCAAGCAGACCTCCATGAAGTGGCTCTGTGAATGCTCATTTCTCGGCAGATGGGTCCTGGCTATGGAATGCACAGATGGAATGCATGGGGATGTGAGCCAGAGAGCAGCCGGAGCTCAGACTCTTTCTTGTTCCTTCCCTCATTTGTGGCCCACATTCTGGATGCCACCAAGCCTTGGCTCCTGATTGGCTCTAACTGCCTTCATTACTGCTGGTAATTGAGTTTCTTCCCTGGGGTCTTCTGGGTCTCCTGATGCTTCTTTCTGGTTTGAGTTTAGAAGGAGAAACTCTTCGCCCTGCTATGTGTTTCAAGTGTTCTGTTGGGAAATTGGTGATTCCATTTAGCAGAAAGTAACAAGTATGTGGAAAGGGTTGTTTTCTACCTGCTTAAAGAGAAGGAGACAAGAATGGCATTGAAAAGCTCCTCCAAGGGAAGCCTGGAGTCTGCCTCTGTGGAAGTGAGACACTTATAAGCCAGGCATGAATAGAAAGTCTCAGCATGACCTCTGTGTGGATGAGTTTCCTTCCAGATAGTGGTGTGAGGAGCCCAAGCTCAGCTGGGCAGCAAGCCCTCAGTGTCTTGGCTTGTTACCAGGACAGCAAGGACCCTGAGTGCAGACAGCAGAGAGACATTTCTTTCTCTACTTTGTGTTTTCTGCTAAGGCCCTCTCCAGCTTTTAAAGGGATCCATTAGAATGTGCATTAAAAGCTAGCAAGCACTAAAGTTTAATATTTTAAATGTACTCTCTTTCCTGGATTCACTCTCCATATTGTCCAGAACCCAAAGAGCACTTGATAATTGACTTTTAGTAGGCTAATAGTCAAATTATTTAGGCTTTGTTTCTAAACTTTGTATTCCTTTAAACAAAGTAAAGGTGCAGCTGCCCATGGACAGCTCCTTTACCTTATTATGCCTTTATTAAATTTAACTAATGAATTGGGGACCCGAAAAAAGGAAAGTCTTTGATTTAAAATAAACAGGAATGCGTGGAATTCCTATCTGAAAGCCCTCCCCCTTTCCGAAGAGGCCAACTTCCACCAAAAGTGTATCTTTAGCTGCAAATTTCTCTTGCTTTCTTCTAAATTAAAATTTGTGATTTTATGGCGATTCAAACCATGATTCTCAAATGAAGAGCAATAATGCATAAAGGGCTCTTTATCTCAGAAAGACTGCCAGTGAACACGGAGTCCTTTCTGGTCCTGCCTCATTGTTCATTCGTTCATGCATCTGACATCTATTTATTATGGATATGCTATGTCCAAGCACTGCTGGAGATGGAGGCGGGTAATAGAGGTGAGGAAAACAAAAGGCTCCTCCTGTTAGAGAAAGGTGATTCTTTGGAAGGTGTAGGAAAGGTAGAGATTATACCTAGGAAACAAAGGGGGCTAGAATCAGGACAGGAGGCGGTGGCACTTGTACCCTAGGAAGTCCGTAGATGACAACACTCCATGCTTGAGGACCTGTGAATTCTGCACAGATGGGTCTATGTGAGGCAGGCTGCAGGGCTTCTCATGAACTGTGAGTTTCCCAACACAATGTGGCCCACATGCTAGACCCTCTTCATGGTGTCACCTCTCCTCCCTACTTCTCCACTTGACACTTTCTTCACAAGTTCTGCGTACTTTAGTTTGGATCTCCACTGTGCCTCATCTACAAAGGAAAACAGTAAAAAGAACAGCCAAACACTAGAGGAAATCTGGTAACACGAACAAGAATGATGGAGGAGAATAGAATGAGTGGGAGCATAAAAGAAGAGAAGGAAAAGAAAAATTTATACAAGGCATGCATCTACAAAACTAAACATGATATGTTCTACTTTTCTTACTTCTAATATTCAATTAGAAAGCAAGAGTTAGCTCTTGGATGTTCAAATAAGATGGTATTTTTGAGGGAAGTGTTAGTAATTCAATGCAAGCATTCAAAGCAAAGGTAGAGGGAATCACCTGAAATTCTGTGTACAAAAAGAGGGCCTGGGAAAACCTGTGAAGAAAGGAAAAAGGCCAGAGTTTTAATCTAGAGATCTGATATTTAATTAGTATAAGCCACAGAAAGAGAAACCAAAGGGACCAAAAAGAGCTAGTAACCAAATAAGTAATACCACAAATCATCCAGACCCAAAAGAGATTTGATTCTTCAATGTAGAAGAGGATTTCAAGGGGTAAGTGAAAAGATGTGCAAATCTCAATGAGCATTTAAAATGTTTAGTATGGATAGAAAATCTAAATATTAAAACAGAGACATTTAATCTGCTGGAAGATAGAAAAGGTAGAACTCTCAAAGACAGTGTAGACAAAGACTATGAACAAAACCCTGATTGCACAGGAACTATCATAAAGAATCAATAAATGGGATCTCATCTATCAAAAAGTGTTTGCACAGCAAATGAAATCACCAACAAAGTGAAGAGACAACCCACAGCATGGGAAAAAATTTCATCAGCCATTTCTCAGGCAAAGGATGACTATCTAGAATATATGATGAAGAACTCAAAAAAATTAGACCCCCTAAATTTTTACCCAGTCCAAAAACTGGTGTCTGAAATGAATAAGCACTTCTCAGATGAAGAAATAGAAACAGCAAATAAATATATAAAACATTTTCAGCTTCACTTGTCATTTGAAAGATGCAAAATAAAACAACACCAAGATTCCATCTCACTCCAGAAAGAATGGCTGCTGTCAAGAAATCAACCAATAACAAATGCTGGCCGAGCTGAGGGAAAAAGGAATGCTTCTCCATTGCTGCTGGAAGTGTGGAATTGTACAACCATTGTGGAAATCAATGTGGTGATTCCTCAAACAACTAAACTAGAGATTCCATTTGACCAAGCTATTCCTCTTCTTCGTATCTTCCCTAAAGAATGAAAAACATCAGACCACAGCGATATAGGCACACCCGTGTTTACAGCAGCCCAGTTTGAAATAACTAAATCTTGGAAACAGCCCAAATGCCCTTCAACCAATGAGTGAATAAAGAAGATGTGGCTTTTTTAAATAGATGAACTTGAGACATTTCTAGCTAAATGGACTCACCTTGACAGCATACTCTTAAGTGAAATAAATCGGACACAAAAGTTTAAATATAGCATTGTTTCTCTGGTGTGAGAAACTGAAAGTGTAAATGAGGACCAAAATGTATAATAGACACTGTGAAATAGGAAGAAAGTGTTCAAATAAGAAGAATAAGGGAGAGGGGATGGGAAAAGAAACAAGGTATATTATGTATAGGTACAAATTCCCTATGATGAATGTTATCATCATGTATATCTAAATATGTACCAATAAATCTTTTCCTTTAAAAATTGTCAGGTTAGGAGAGGCTGGTGACCAGGTTTTCGAGAATAAATAAATCAGGAAACCTGCAAAACACAAGGCTCCTGTGGGAGTCAGAGGTCTCATCAGCAAGAAAACAGTGGAGAATTGTGCTTAGCACATTTTAGAAAAATTATTCTTAACCCAGAATCTGTACTTGGAAGAGCATGATAAGGCCTGAGAACAAAATAATGTCCCTTTCAGCTACAAAAGAAAAAAAATTTGCCTTCCAAAGCCTTTTGGAGGAAGTCTTTTGAATTCGTACCCTAGCAAAACAAATCTGAAAATGAAGAAAAGGGGAGGTGCTGGTCATCAGAAACAGAAACACTAGCCCAAAAGTTCACTGAAAAAAATCAATTCAAAGTGGATCAAAGACCTGGTATAAGACCTGAAGCTTTGACACTGCTAAGAAAATACAGGGTAACACTTAAAGGCCTAGGCTCAGGCAAAGACTTCCTGAATAGGACTCCAACAGCACAAGAAATAATAGCAAGAATCAACAGGATGCAGCTAAAGTTCACCAAAAAGAGACTAGGATGATGTTTGTTTTGAGTGTCACAAAAAACACGTGTACACATTAGAGCAGGAAGTCGGGGGCTTCAAGGAGATCTTTAAAACAGAAATGAGCAAGCAAGAGTAAGAAATACGATGAAAGAGAGAAAGAGTAAAGAATATTGTGAAAAGGATTTGGGTTCCATATTCCTTACCTCAAGATAGAGTCCACTTGAAATTCCAGGGAAAAAAATCATACTAGCAAATTATAATCTAGATGTGAAGTAAATTGGGCTATGTGGTTAGGACCTTAGTCATCTAAAGGGGCAAAAAAACCATATTCCTACAGGCAATGGGCTTAAGCAATAATTGCAACATTGGAATTCTAGGGAGTGAACTCTGTGCAGTAGTTCTGATAACACGACTATACTGTTACTGAGATTTTAGGATGGATTTATAGACACAACCTAGAAGGCTTAATTATGGATAATAAAAAGAGTAAATATTATCAATCTTTATAATATTATAGAATAGAATGATTCAAATACATTCCTTTCAAATATGAGTTCAAAGATGATAGAGGCTGACAATAAAAGAGATTTAAGGCAATTTTAAATGAGGCTAATTAGAGGAACTAATTAGAACTCATCATTAGAACCAGTGATGCAATTATAACAACTTGCTAGATAGAATTGGTGTAGGTGTCCCAAATCCTTAGCTGTCATAGGTAAAAGACTACGAAAAAAAAAAATAGGTGACCAGCAGATTATTTAACAATATGGGAAGAGCTAGCAAAAGATTAAAACTTCAAGTGTGTAGTAATAGGTTATCTCTGGGGTTGGGACTAAGGGATGGGCTCTAAGTCTTATAATAATGTGTTATGTAGTAATATTTGTTCAAGTACTACTTTGATAGAGATTGTTCATTAAAATCTGTTCTTTAAATAAGAAAACTGCAGACATCTTTGTGAGATAGGAAGACCTCTGTCAGTGGAACAATCAGGAACATAACTGCATGAACAATATGCACATATACCCATATGTGCTTAAATACATGGAAAATATGTAATCCCTTGTGCAAATCTCCTCTTCCCTGCTTAGCACCTTCATGAGGATTATTTGTTGCCTAAGATGACTTTATCATTCTAATTCATGTATTATTTATTAAGATCTAGTTTATGTATTTAGATCTTCCCATTGTCTTGTGAGTCCAAGAACTATTTTGTCTTCTGATGATTATGTAGCATATCTGAATTCGGATCCATTAGGTGTGGATTTTAGAATTAAAATACCTTGTATTTTTTTCTCTCTTTCCAAGCTGCCAGTGACTATTCCACTTTTTGGCCTGGGCAATTCAACCTGAGGTTGGGTCATTAGTGATTATAGATGTTATGTGAACTATCTACCTAGCATATGTGTAGACAAGGGTGTTGACATCCATCAAGGCTGGACTGGGGTAGGAAGTAGAGGTCACAGGGACAGAGATGTAGGCATAAATTGGCAGGAACTATTTTTCTGGACAGTCTGACTTTGAACACCTACATGTGCTGCTGTTCATTGCCATGTGTAGAGAATTCCACCACCATCACCCTTTCTTGGACACAAAAGACAAATGATTAGCTTTGCTACATGACTTTTAAGAAGTTATTCTCTGGCCTGTGGTTTCAAATTGCTCACCTGTAAACATGGTGATAACAACAATGCCCTTGCATGGTTGCTTTTAGGATTGAGTAATAGAGTCAATGTGGAGCATTTACCTGTTAGATACTGAATTGAGTCCCATGAGCCAGATATTACATAATAATATTATGATTACATCAACATTTAATGTCTGAGTGGGATCCATTAGGATTTATTGGTAGGCTTAAATAGTTCATGCTATCAAGATTAGCTAAATGCTTCCTTTACTCAGTGGGCCTCATAATCATCTTTTAAAAATTATCAAATATACACTACTGATTAACATTCCAAAGTGATACAGAGATTAACCAGATACTGGAGAAGAGATGAGATAAAAATTTCATAGTTATCAGAAAAGGTCCTAATGCTTAAGGAAGATCGAAAAAAAGCAGATACTATACTATCTTATTTATCTGTGGAATCTCAAATAGTGAAACTCACAGAGGCATGGTTGTCAGGAGTAGAGGGGGGAAATGGAGAGGTAATAGTCAAATGGTCCAGGTTTTTAATTATGCAAGACAAATAAATTCTGTAGATACAGCATAGTGCCCATAACTAACAACACCATATTGAGAACTTAAACACTGTCATGAGGGTAGATGATAAGTGTTCTTAACACAAGAATCATAATAATAAAAATGCAAGGAAAGACACTCTGGGAGGTGGTGGACATGGTGGACATGGGTATGGCCTTGATGGTGGTGTTGGTCTCATGGGTGTATAGTCACCTCCAAACTCACTGAGACGTATGCACCTCTTTTATATATCAAGTATGCCTTAATAAAGTAGATAGGAAAAGATACTTGAGAGATTAACTCTCTGACTAAAATATTATTCTGGTACATAGAAGGCTTTTAATAGATATTTATGATCTTTCTATAGATATTTAAATTGGCTCCTCAGATATAAAATGACATGGCAGCCAAACTGTAGTTATTAAAATGCAGTCTACTTTTTAATGAGAACCTGACATTTTAAAGATTCTAAGCTCATGTCATTATTGTTGTAAGAATTATAAATTATCCTTGTAACTATTTCTATCACATCTCAGAGCATGCATGCTGTCTACTCTAGCTCTGCTTGCTTGCTACATTCTCATTTAGGCAATGGAAAAAGAGTCACTAAGTCATTTGATTAATCTCATTAAGGAAAGTAGCTCAGAACCTACACATGATAATTGCGACCCAAAACTAAAATTATTAAATAATTAACAGCATGACTTACACATTTTACAAGGTAGTTTTTATAAAAACTAATTTGAATATATAAAAATTAATTGTATAGAAAAACAGCAATAGGACTGTAGGAAGTTTATCATAGTGTAAAAGTATCTGTTAGAGGAAGAGAGCAAGAATTCTGGAAGGAAACACTCCCAGGCTGGAGCTGGCTCCCTCAGAAGGGTCCTTCTATTAAACTTGTCACCTTTGGGGTGCCGTGAGGTTGGTATTTGAGAAACTACACCCAATTCTTACAACCGATACAACTGCTAACCACAGGGTGAAGGAACATGAACAGTAATACTGATAAAAACAGAAAACCAATAGGAACAGGAAGCAGATAGAAAGTAGGTGATACAGGAATAGGAAGTGGATGATGTAGGAATAGGAAGTAGATGATACAAGAGCAGGAAATCAACAGGAAGCAGATAAAAGATCATCTTTCCTTCTGCTCCAGTCACTGGTCTCTGTAGTGACCACTATTGGCAAAGCCTGACAAAAACTCAACTGGCAAACAGAAGAAGTTTTCAGACTTCTACCACCAGCACAAATTGTACAAAGTAGAGAAGTGCATAAGGAAGTATTTGAGTTATTAGCTGTACTGAATATCAGTACAGTTCCCAGAGCCACATACAAAACAACCCTTTCCTCCTTGCCTGAACTGATGCCTGGTAACTTCTCCCAGTCGGTCTTCCCTAGGAATTGCCTGTGGCCAAAGAAAATTGCTTTACTAAATTTACTCCACTGGCTGAAGGCACTGGTGATGGGAAGGCACAAAGGCCTAGCCCCATCCTAGTCCTAGTTAAGGAAAACCCTGAAGGCCCTTCCCAGTTCCAGAGATCCTGGTGGGAGCAGCCAAAGCCTCTGTAACAACACTTCTCTGGTTACCTTCCCCTTTCCCATGTTCTGCTTCCTGCACAGATGCTCCAGTGAGCACACTCTAATCAAGCTGTGTGCACACTGGTCTCCAGTGTACTGGCAAGTGTCACAACAATCCACTGTCATTACTTGCACAAAGTCTTTTGTTATAATCTCTCAAAATCTGTGGATTCTCCTTGCCGTATTATAAGAACGTTTTGCCTTCTTCAGATACTTACCAGTAAATTCTCTGAGAAAAGAAAGTATAATGAAGTATTGATGGCAAGGATCTTTCTGTAACCATTGGCTAAGAGCATGCAAAAATTTCACCCTTAATAATTATGCCTAGGGAAGATTAACAAGTAAAGTTTTATTGAGCTGTAACCTGTAAACAGCATATAGTGCAATTCACAGGTTTACAAGTTAGTGGGTTTTCAGAAAATTAAAAAAAAGAACATAATCATACATGTAAATAACTTTTTATTGACCCTATGGCAGTCAACTTGCTATACCTTTTAAATTATCTATATAATTTTTCTATAGATTTTTGGGGGTTTTTCTTTTTTGGTACTGAGGATTGAATTTGGGATCTTGTGTCTGCAAGGCAGGTGGTGGAAACACTGAGCTAAATCTCTGGCCCTCTTTTGGGTTTTAAGTGAAGACAATTACATTTAAGCAATAGTTTTCTTCCTTTCCAAAGCTTATCATTTACTTATTTTCTTATATTATTTTACTACATATAACTTCCTTGTAATGTGAAATAGAAGCAATGAGAAGTCAGGGACAAGGCAAATTCATTCCACTGTCATTTCTCCATTAAGAATGATTTCTGGCATGGTCTTTTGGTAGACACTGTTTATGTAGTTAATGTTAGTCTCTTGGATATCTTATACACTTAGAGTTTTGAAATAATGAGTGCGAGTCAAAGGTTTTCATAGTTTGGGGCAGGTATTGCAATAATACCCAAGAATTCCCAAGAATTCACATAACTCATTTCCTTTAGGTTTGTTAATTAAATTTAAAATTATTAATTGAAATTAAAAGAGAGACTATACGGTTATATTTTTGTAATATATCACTGTATATCATTTAGCAAAAATATCTGAAACACTTGATATTTTAGGTGAGAAAACTGATCTAATGTTTTCCTTTCTCTGATTCACTTTATTTGGTTTTAGTGTTAGAGCTTTAGTAATCTCATAGAATGAGACAGAAATTCTTTTTCTAATCTCTGACAGTATAACTAGGGTCAGGATGATGTAGTCCTTAAAGTGGGAAGAATGTAATATACTGATAGGCATGTGAGCATGTTTAGGGGAACATTTACCCACTGCTTCAGTTTCTTTGGTGGTTATAGCATTGTTCAGATACTATTCAATGCTTGTTCTTGACTTAGCCTTGGTAAGTTATATTTTTGAGAAATTTTTCCACTCATCCAGGACAAATAATTACAGAAGATTGCTAATAGTTCTTTTCTTTGTTCTCCTCTTCAATCCCTTAATTCATGGCATACCATGCAAGTAATTTGGGAAATATTGTATCCTAATTATTGACACACTACATATAAGGACTGAATAAAAAAGAAAGATATATAATAAAAAAAAATAACCCAAGTACTCGAGAATGTGGCTTTATTTGGAAAAAATGTGATTTCAGGTGCGATTAGTTAAGATGTAGGGTGGGGCCCTATTCCAGCATGGTTGGTGTCCTTATAGGAAGATACATAGAGAACACCAGATAGCATAGATGCCGAGGTTAGAGCCATGTTGCTGCAGGTGAATAATACAGCAGGCTGAGAGCCAGGGCCAGAGGCTGGCAAGAAGCCAGGAAGGATTCTACAGGAATCTCAGAGCAGACTTACTCTTGCTGATACTGTGATCTCAGACTCATAACCTATAGACTGTGAGATAATTTATTTTGTTTGAAGCCATCTAGTTTGTGGCATCTCAGTACAGCAGTCTCAGGAAATTAACTACTATGTGTTTATTAAAATTAAATATAAACTATATGTTTGTCTAAAAATAAAAAGGAAATTATCTGGAGAATAAAATATAAATCACCAAAATCCTACCATGAAGAAAAAACTGGTATTTCCTTCGGTCTATACATGCTTTCCTTAACATATGTGTAAGAGGCTAAAACAGGATTTTAAAAAACGCAGCTGGGAAAAATAAAGCATTCCATTGCCTTAGATGAACACTTAGAAGGCTATGCATTTTACTGAGTTTTGTAAATGGTCTGTTCAAAACATAGGCTCAAGCTTTGTGGATCCAAAGGCAGAGGAGACACATTTCCAGAAGAGTAATGTGGTTCACTTATTCCTTTGAAACCCAAGGGCACAATTCGAATATGGGGTGAGGGAAAGAAAAACCAGCTGTCTTTGCAAGGCTGAAATAGGTAAACAGCTGTGTGAGGTGGGCTCAGTCTGAGGCACTTAGAAATATGTTTGTGTTCCTTCCTGATGAATCTCTGATGGTGGTTAGCATCTGTTCTTGAGTGTACAAAGAAGGGTTGTGTGTGTGTGTGTATGTGTGTGCATGCATACATGTGTGGGGGAGGATTGAACCAACTGTTGGGCCATAAGGTGCTCTCAGCTATTGAATAATTTAGAAAGATCATGTTTATGCTCCCTGACCGTTAGGTATATGTTCATTCCCTATCTCTTTGTCAATCTTGAACTTTGTCATTAAAAAGAAATATTTGCAATCCTGACAGGCAAATCAGTATTTAACATCTAGCCTTAACAGTACTCAAAAAAATATGACGTGTCTCTCTTCTACTGGAGATTCTTTGATGGATTGTCATTGTGTGTCCCTTGCCTACTTTTCACTTGTGACATAATCTTTTGTTTTTCAATTGATCTCCATGAAACACAGCACAGCAGATGATGAGTTAGAAAAGATAAAAATGTAAATTTTCATTTCTACCTTGTTTATTGCTGTTTTTCAGTATAGAAATTTAAATATTTTATGCTCAAATTTATTAATCTTTCTGGAATGTTTTCTGACATTTTGTGATGAGAAGAAGCAGGGCTACATAATTCAGGTTCAATTATGTAAACAAGTTTATAAATATAGCATTGAATTTTGCACTCTGGTTGCACTTTTTTACTTTTTTTGCTTTTTTGTTACTGGGGTTTGAACTTGGGACCTCACACTTTCGAGGTAGGCGGCAGCACCACTAAGCTATATCCTGGCCCTACATTTTGATATTTGATCATGATACTTTATATATGAAATGAGGTAGTGAAAGAGCTTTATTTTTCCTTGACAATGCTAGCCAATTTTTAAGGCTTATATCTTTTTTTACCTTATTATGTAGAAAATTATATTTATCATACAATAAATACACATGTACAAAGACAGGATAGAAATATGTTAGTGATTGAGATGCATTTTGACAGGAACAATCATTAAAATAATGTTTCATAGTTAGGTCTTTGAGAATCTACATCTAAATGTTCTTAATGTCAAGCAACTTGTTGAGAGGAAACAAATACTGCTATCCCAGTGGCTGCAGAGAGAATCTTATCGCACGGTATTTGCTGAGTGCCTATTGTGTGGCTGTGTCTTAGTCACTTTCCTCATTGCTGGGAGAAAACACTTGACACCTGCAATTTAAAGGAGGAGAGATTTAGTTTAGCTCATGTATTAGAAGCTCAATCCTTGGTTGGACAGCATGGTAGGAGGTCCTGAGCAGAGGAAATCTGCTCACATCAAGGTGAGCAGGAAGTAGAGTAAGTCAAGGAAGAAGTCCAGGAGAGAGAAATCCATCCAGGTTATACCCACATTGACCGCCTCTTCCTACCAGATCCTACTTCTTATTAGAAAGTCAGATATAAGCCCCTATAATCCAGTCACACTCCCAAAGCCCCCTGCCACTGAGTGCTTGAGGCTTTGGGGAGACATCTAGTGATAGACCAGTCTGCCACTCTTTTAGGAACTTTGGAGACATAGGTGTCCCCAGCATGCACAATCCCTGTTCTGGACAATTCACTTTCTTTGCAATTGCGATCTGGACTGAAATCCCTCTGGGCTTCTCAAGATAAACAGATGACAATCAATGAGTCCTGGTTTAATGGCTCCTGGTTCACTGACGTTCACTCTTCCCATTTATTCGCTCCTAGAATGTTCCATCCTTTTAGTACTTGGGTGGAAATGGCAACAAATCTTTTCTGCGACACTGCTCTGGGGAGATCACAGAGGGAAAGAATATCTCTCAGAAGAAACTGGGGTGCTTCTCTCTCAGGGATGTGCTGTGGAAGTGAGATGAATTTCTGAAACTTGGATATCTTTGTCACACTTTATAAAAATTATTCTGAGATTTTTCTGAAAAAGAAATTCAGCATTCCTTGTTTGGTTTGCCTGTATCCTACCTATATCCAGTGCATTTGTGTGTGTGTGTGTGTGTGTGTGTGTGTGTGTGTGTGTACGTGTGTGTGTAGAGATTTTGTTGAATTACTAGTCTTATGAAGCTTTTGTTAGCTTTACCTGAGAGGGTATTATGCAGATGGTGTGAAGTAAATAAGGAATTAAAATTCCTCTACATTAATATTTATTAACCTTAGGTACTTTGTGTGTATCTGCTCTCGCCAGACATAAGCAAATGAAACTGGATGGATATCACAGGCCGCTGATATCGCTGAGTTAGTCATTACTAATAATGTAATTATTGGCCAACTTTTCCCCAAAGGAAGTGTTAGCTGCTGGGAAGCTCAATGTGAGTAGAAATTTAAAAACTTCTAGGTAAGAAAATAAGTTGATTTATTCCATTAACTTATCTCTGCCTTCTCTAGACTCACCACTATGCATGCTTTATTACATAATTGTCTACTGTGTTGCTTGATTTATTATTTATTGGGCATATGCAATTTTTATAATCATCAACTAGACCTTGTGCTACTTTGGGAAAGTCTCTCTCTTGCTTTTCACTGATTTTTGCCCTTGTCTAAATATCCTAAAGAGGTAAATTCAACTCTGCAGGGACAGAAGAAAATAATAAGTTAGAAGCAGGTATCAGTCAGCCTTTGCCACCTAGCAATCCACATCAGAACTTTGAAGACCAGCAGTTATTTGGCTTCCAATCTACTGGGCTGGTGATATAGCTAGAGCTTAACCAGGAAGTTCCCCTTTAAAATCAGCTGGGCATCCTTCTTTGGCTGTGGTCTCTTTGGTTCTGTGAAGAGATGGTGCTCCTAGGGATTGGTTAAAGGCCGCTAAGAAAGAGAGAGGAAGGGCACAAGGCTCCTCACTGCAGAAGCTCAGCACTGGCACACACTGGCTCCTTTCCTACATATCCATTAGGCAAAATAAATCACAACACCATCTCCAACTCAGTGGTGGGAGAAGCAATGCATTCTCTGGTACAAAAGTCCCATTGCACAGGGCTCAGGTACAGAAAAGGAAATAATTGCAGCTGTTTTGTAACCCACTGCACATTGCAAATATATTTTGTTAGCAAATTGGGATATATACATTATGCATAAGTGAAATATTCTAAAAAATCATCTCCATGACTATCTTTGGTGTCTGAGTGTTCCTAACAAAAGTAGGGGCAATCCAGGTGTCCTGGTGATAGCAGGCCCTTTCCGTGTTTTTTTCCCACATTTTCCAGAAAAGAAATCTTAGCAAGGACTCCATCTTATTTCTAGTATTAGATTAGGAAAGCTGGAATCCAGACTGTTATTTCTGTCTTAAATTGGGCTATGGAGTCTGGTACAGCAAATTATAAATTAAAAGCAAAAAAAAAAAAAGAGATAGGTAATAGGAAATAGGAAGATAGTTCTTTCTCAAATGGGAAAAGGACCAAGAGACAGAAGGAGGGTATGGGAGGTGAGGGAAAGGGGATGAAAAAAGGAGTTAAAATGTGTTACACACGTGTACCAACTCCACTCAAGGAATTTAAATAGCATGCACTACAGAAACATACTAAAAATAGGAAGAAGAATGATAAGAATATCACTAGTGACTTTTCCTAAGCAGGTAAAAACCTGCCCAAGCCAGTCCCATACCACAAATTTTGTTTAATGCATTTATTCATAGATGCTGATAACATTGTGAGGAAAGTAAAGGGTTTTAGAAGAGGCACAAGAAGATTTGACCCTCCTAGTAGTTGTAAGATCCTAGTATAGATAATTAATTTCTCTGAGCCTTAATTTTCTTATAAATAAAACACGAGAATAACACCAGTATTATGGTGTTTTGAAGATTAAATCAATGACATGAATTTAGCCAGTGGCACATATTAGACAACATTCATTGTCATTCTTTGCTTTATCTGATTGCATGTTATTTTTTGTCATTATATGAAGGCTGCTTTTTGGTTTCCTTCACTCTGGTGGCAGGTCTGCTGTGTCTTCTCCTGTCATTTAAGGTGATAAAAGGTGGGCAGGCCCAGAGTTCTATCCATAGGTTGGCCACATGGGTTGCTCAGAGACAGTTTTCTCTCAGGCTTGCAATCTCTTGAATGAGAATCCTCAGCTTCCACTTCTGGAACTGTTAATTCCTGACTGAGAAGGCTCATAGAAATAAGGCACACTCTCATTTTTTTTCTTTGTAAAGCAGGGAGGACACCAGGATTATGGGTTATTTGGGGCCTTGGTTGCTGATTCTGGTGAGGTACAGTGGCACTGGCCTTCTTTGGGTCACTGGGAGTTTACCTTCCTGTTCAACCAAGGCTACCTTCTCTCAGTTCCTCTCCTATTTCCTGTCACATGAGACGGGGACTTGAGACAATTTCCTTTCAGCACCAAGATCACCCCCTGGTGCCTCAATTCAGAAGTGAGGGACAGAACCTGTGCGTCTCTCCTTCCCTCTTTTCCCATCCCTAATCGTGAGCCCCCAAGTCCTGCAGAACATACCCAGCCCTTAGCCTTCAGCCCTCAGGTCTTCCATTTGGGTACCAGCAGGAATGGAGTGGAAGCTGCCTCATCAGCCTGCTGGGCTCCCTGTCATCTTCTGAGGGTGGACTCTGAGCCAAGTCACATCTACTGTGTACCTAGGACTGGGTTGAGATGGGTCAGCACCTGGGGCAAAGCCCTGCTCCAGCTGTGGCTTCAGCATCATCAAGTTCAGTGTTTAATTATATTCTGACTTAGATTACTTATATTTGTTACATGCTGATCGTGATAAGCCACGCCACATACCACAGTGACCGCCTTGCATCCCCTGCCTAATGTTTTATCCATAATGGGCATTTAAATAATGTGCATGGTGCCCGCTGGCTGGTGGGTGGCAGGCACTTAGCAACTCCATGGCCAAGTGTCTGCAGCCCTTTCTGTGTGTGTCCACTCTAACCCCTGCAGATGCTCAGTTCACCTGCCTTTAGAGAGGCTGGTCAATGGCCCACCTCTCCCAATATCATTCCTCACCTCTGTATTTTACATTTTCAGCACCTATCTTGGAAATCTTTCAGTGATTTATTACGTTTGTAAAATTTCTACCCACGCAGGGCTTTGCATCTAAAATTGATCCATTTATGAATGATCAAAGGAAGGATAATTTCCAACTGCATGAGATTTTACAAGTTGGGTAGATTGCTTATCATTAAGGCACTGGTATTTTTAGACCAGTTATTAATATTTTATATAATTTATTTCAAGTGCAATTTGTTAGCATGTACTTTCAAGTGGTTTTAAAATATTCTTTTAGCAGCCATGCTTCTAATCAATTTATTTCAAGTCAAAAAATATTTCTTTGTCCTAGATGTTGACCTGGAAGTTGGGAACAGATGCAAAAGTGAAGGCCTTGCCTTACTCTCTGGGGTCCTGCAGTGCAGGAGACTTAGAAACTCTCTGAAATGACTCTGTCAGCGCCAAAGGGCTCTGCAGAGGCCAAAAGTGGGTAGAGAGATTGGTTGGGTTGGGAGCATAGCAGTGAGGGAGAGATGTTCCTTGTGTCAGATGGGATGACCCAGTTGGGCTCTGGCTCATGCAACTCTGCCCCACTTCAGCCAGGCATTAAAACATTTGTGGAAACGCATAGGAGGGACTAAGTCAGGTACTTTCTTATGCAGATTTTTTATTCAAATTAAGGAAATTATTGAGTTAGAAAACAAGCCTGTAAACCAGATGTGGTAGCCCAGGGTGGAGTTTCCTGCCAGCCTGTTGGAACAGAGCAATGGACTCAAATTCTAGACATTCTAAATAAAATAAGGAAGCTGAGCACTATGGTGCACACCTATAATCCCAGTATCAGGGAGGCTGAGGAAGGAGAATCAAAAGTTCAAACCCAGCCTGGCCAATTGAGCAAGACGCTGTCTGAAAATAAAAATGGGCTGGGAATATAGCCCAATTCCCGGTACTTCCCCCAAACAATCAAACACAGGCTTACCAATGACTGTATCAAGAAGAAGAAATGAACTCTAATCCATCCCTGGGGTGCCTGTCCTGCTGTGGGAACAGCATTAGAACAGAGACCAGCTGCCCCATCTGCTCAAGTGAGCTGCTCTTGAAGAAGTGCTGGGAGCCAGCCAGGGTCGTGTCACCCATTTGCCAGCCATGTGTCCTGATTGTAGCATCCTGATGGGAAGGGGAGTAATTTCTAGGGCATCAGGAACAGAGGAGCAAGAGGATGGGAGCAACAGGCAGGAAGGCACAGCTGTGGTCAACTTCCTTTCCCCACTTCCTTCCCCCTCCTAATGTGCGCTCTGATGGCTCTGTGGCACCCTTGGTGTTGCTGATCTCATCTCAGTAGCACTCTCTAAATTGACCTCAAGGCAGCTCCTCCTACCTCTGCCCCACATGTCCAGCTGTCCTAGGCCCTCCATCCTGCACTTTCTACTCTTCCAGCCAGTAGGGAGATTCCCCGAGGCATGGCCAAGGGTCAAGACAGGCCTGGGCTGTCTCCTCCCTAGCTAGCCTGATGCTTGTAAAGTCACCAGTGTCTGGTGATTTTGCTTAGCTCTTGGGCACCACACTGGAGCATGGAGAGGGCTCAGTACAGGCATGATGGTCTCTGTTGCAGACTAGGACCAAGCCTGAAAGTCCACTGAAAACTACTTCATTGTATCGCAGCTGCTTCCCATGGCCCTTGAGGTGAGGGGAACGCCTCTGTCCACATCTGGGAGGTGGTTGTCACATCTAGCAGCAGTGGCTCCGGGGACCTCATTCCGTTGTCACTAAGAGTTCAACTTGATCACTTGCTCTGTTTCCCAAAGGTGAATTAACCAGAGAAGGAGCAGGAAGGTGATGGGAGGAAGATGGAAAGGAGACCAAGTATCAGGTTGCTAAGTGGGGTTTTCAGAACCATCTGGAAATCTGGAAGTATGTTGCTTTCTCTTTGGCTTCCCCCGACACTCCCAGGGAACAGCACCCCTGGCCACCCATGCTTGTCAAACACAAGCAGAAGGAATCCTGTCCTCCACTTCACCCCATAACTGTACCTGCCAGTGAAATGGTTAACCTACGCCAGAACTTCTAAAAAATCATGTCTAATCAGAGCATTTCCAACACACAATTAATTTCTGATTTCTCTTTTTGTATTACCAGTAATAATATTCCCATGAAACTTAGAAAATGGAATGATCTTAATTACTTTGCCTCCTTATATATAACAAACAGTATTTCCTTTGTTAATGGAGCAGTTAAAGGAATCAGTTGGCATTTCTGAAGGGGCCTTTTCTTTTTTTTTTTTCAGCTTTAATTGAGTTTATTGGTACATTTTAGAGATACAGTACAGTTACATTCATTGTTGGGATCTTATGATGAAGAATTTGAACCACGTGAAGATGATCCTGAAAAATGTCAGTGTGACCTGAGGCCTGCTGAACAGCATAAAACCAACTGCCCCCTGTATGTGAGGTGCCCATGGACACAGGATGAGTGGGGGTGACTGTGTGAGGTGAGCCTCTGGGGCCATGTGGTCAGGAACCTCTGTGGCCAGTGTAGACAGGCTGGATGGCAGAGGGTATCAGTCACCACCCGAGAATGTTCTCCCTCCCCCACTCTCCCGCTCCATGTATGTGTCCCTCTCTCCTCCCCAACTCTCTGTGAGTCTAGCGATCCTAGCCTCCTTCTCAAGCCCTGGTTTCCTGTGCTTCTCCTTTGGAAAGTCCAATCCACTCCTGGTGTCTGATTTATATAGTGATGCTCAGACAAGGCAGGAACAAGGAATTCCTGTGGGCATGACTGCCAAGGGATTGGTCACAGCATACAAATTCTGCCCCCCACCCATCCCTTGACACTCACAGGTGGGCCAGCTCCAGGCCAGGAACAATGGATGGATATGAACAAAATAGAAATGGAGTAACTGCATACAGTCTTGGCTGTCCTAGCCTTTAGCCAAAGGCCTTTTCCCTGAAAATTGAACTCTTTTGGGAGTAGAGCACTTCATAAAGTAATGAATAGCAAGCATCCAATGTAGTCCAGGCTACAGAAAAGGATTTATTTTTTTGGCTCATGTTGCTGAAGCTTCTTCTAGAATCTAAGATCAGGTGACTTCATAATTCTGAGCATTTGGAAATAGCAGCACATCAGGGTAGGACCATGGTGGGCAAACAGCTCCCCTAATCAGCCTAATCAGGAAGTGGAAAGGAAAGAAGAGACCAGGGTCCCACAATCCCTTTGGATGGCACACTCTCAATGGTCTAACAACTCAGAACCCACTTCCAAGGTTTTCCTGGAAACCAATATGTGGCCCGCTGGAGACACCTGTGCTAACCACAGAACAGTGTGGCTCTGGACAGTGAGGACTCATGTTTAAGACAGTAATTCCAATGTCCCCAAAGGTCACTGGATTTGAGCCTTGATGTACCAATTCAGAACAATGCATTCAAACACTATAGACGAAACTCTTTCTCAAAGGACTGAATCAACCAAAATATGCACTTAACCTGAAGGTCCACCTACTCAAGCCCACCATTTTTATATATCACAGATGCCTTTGGTTTTAAACAATAGTAGTATAACATCCTTAGGAAAGTCTTGTTGCTAACTGGAAATTATCATGTCTCACAGGACAGTGCAATAGAAAAAAATGGCATTTTATGTTGACATAATTATTGTGGTTTATTTTCAGGGACATAAATTGTAACAATTCAGCTGACTAAATTTAACACAACTTAAAATTACATGTAGTCACCATCGACAGTGCCATAAGCCAGGATTGTCAAAGAAAATGCAAGCTATTAGTTGTTTCAAACATTTTTCAGATTTTTTTGTCCTAGCAACATTACTCAAACTAAATTTTAGGTGGAACTTCACTATCATGTGAAATATAGAATTGCCTTCCTTCTTGCAGCTGGAGAAAGCACCCTGTATCCGTGATCATGGCCCTATCACTGGCCAGTGCTCTTGAAGAGTCTGAGGTACACATTCTGAAGCATAATTTAATCCACTGGTGTATCTTTGGGGAGCTGTGGACCACTGCTTTTAAGAGGACAGATCCTAGAGAGAAGATACAGACATTCACATTTGAGCCTGCCAGCAGCCACTTGTTCAAGTTAGCTCGCCAAGCTATGGCTGCTTCACAGACCACAGATAAATTCGCATGGTCACATGGGATGGCCCCAAATAGGCTAGAGTGAAGTTTTGTATAGAACAAATCCTCAATATTTTTTTTTGTTTTTTTGAGCTAGGGTCTCACTATGTATTTGAGACTGACCTGGAACTCACTATGTAGCCCAGGCTGGTCTCGAACTCACTGAGATCCTCCTGCCTCAGCCTTCCAAGTGCTGGGATTACAGGCATATGCCACCACACCTGGCTCAAATTTTTACAATTGTTAATGAAATAAGAATGATAAACTTTTGATGGTACATAAGGCATGGGCCTTATGTTTCAATACAGTAACAGTCCCTTGCAGAAACCCCTCAGTTTGAAAATTTTTAGTTTAAAATAGAGACTCTTACAAATTGATAACATGCTATCTTTAAATTTTTTTAATCATTTATACCTTTTAAGGTAACAGATTTTACTGCACATTTATTCTATCTACTTCATTGCAGGAGGTCTTTCTACAAGCTAAGAGGAGTAACATGCTAAGTGATGTGGTGACTTAGGTTGGGGACAACTGGGAAACTCTTCCCAAGGACACTCTGGAAATAGAAACATGTTCAAGGGGCACTAAGCAAATTGAGGTTTAAGCCCTCTGTGTTGGGTAAGGCTCAAACAAATCCCTGGCGGATTTATCCTTCCTTAGTCACTGCTGCAAGAGAGTATAGCATATGAGTCACTGAACTCTTATAGCTGTCTGTAGGGAAGTTCAAACTTTCCTTCTGAAGGTTGGTGACTAAGTCTTTGGACACGAGCTAACAACAGACAGGTATCAGAAGCAAAGCCATGGGAATCTGTTAACATGCAGAAGAGACTGGCAAAATATGGAAAGTCAAAGAGGGTCCAGATGGTTGGGGCTTGAATACCCTCTTCCTAAGCGGAGGGAAGTTGGGGCTAGGAACAGACAGTACCTGGAAAAGTTCCTCTGGGATCTGGGTGTGGGGTTCAGCTTTCAGTCTGTTTCTCATGCTATGTGTCTAGTTTTCCTTGGTTAATGCCATTCCAGTAAGAGGACTGAACACAGTTGTGTTCTTCTCTGGTGTTTCTGGTCTTTAGGTCAAAAGGGAATTTTAGCCGAAGCACCTGTCTGTGCTTGTGGCTCCCAGGAGCTTTAGTCTGAAGTCTGAAGCAGTGTATTTTGGGGTGTCATTTTCTGAGGCCACCAAATCTAATGAACTTCCAAAATGTTGACAAAATAACTGATTCCAAGGCTGAGATGCAGGATTTCTTTCATCTTTTCCTTGATGGTCCCCCCGCAAAAAAAAACATGAGCCAGCTGCTGTCTGATGGTGCCCCTGGTGTGGGTCCTGGTGACAGTCCTGAAGGCCTCAGAAGCAGAACCAGACCCAGGAGCTCTCCTGCCAGGATCCCCTGAGCATCTGGACACATGTGAAATGAAGATCCAGGTTTCTGGCCGAGCCATCCCAAGTGATCTGGAAAGTTTCCTTTCCTCCTCCAATGCTTCTCATTTGTTTCTGTGTAGAGAGCTTTGGTGACAGGTGGGCTTTTATTTCTGTCTCATGTGGGCTTTTAATATGATAAACTCAGAATCAGAGGTCTCTCACCACAGTACATTTCTACCGTTTTTAGCATCCTCCATTGATCTTTCTGCTCTCTTTTTAAATAGCATTGTCTCTCTCTGACATGATAATGCATAAGGATTTTTTTATGGTTTTGCACCCCCTCATGTAAGCCCTGGGTGGGTGGAGCTTATTGTGCTTGCCAAAGCCCACAGTGCCTGGTGCGGTACACAAACCACACAGAATGGCTATGGACAATCTGGAGTCTCCCTCATTCTTCATTCCAAGCCCAAGTCAGAGCCATTTGTATGTAACAGACGCTTCCTTTCCTTTTTGTTTGTTTTTGCTGAAACCAGAGCAAGTAGAAAGGGCCAAACAAACAAATTCCCTGGGGGCTAAGGAGAAGGAGAAGGGGAACTGGTCATGTCCACCTTCACTTATTTTCCAGAGAAGAAAAGACTTTTTGGTGATTCTCAAGGCAGCTCATAGGGAGGGCAGATGTCCATCCTGGTCCATCCTGGTGGCCAGTCAGGGGGCAGGTCTGCTTTGGACAAACATTTGCAAAGTAGAAAATTAATTTTTGAGTCCTCTAAACCACTTTCCTTTGTGAGGTCTGCAGCTGCAGCACATTTTAATTTGCATTTGAATGCACTGCTTTTAAAAAATGATAAAGTTGGTTGTCCTTTTTTAGAGTATGTATGCAAATCACCATTTATTAAACCTACCATTAGAAAATAAGGACTTAAAAATAAAAGCAAGCTTGTTGTCTGAAGGGTTTGTTCAACTCTGAGTTTGTTTCCTACCAGTATGAGAAGGTGTAGCATTAATGTATAAAATGCTATTTGGGGTCTCCCCAGGAGCCTGCTAGACCTCTGATTTCCATCCTTACCCCAACAGTTGCCTCCTTTCTCCACTCCCCCATATACCTCTGTGCTCCTGAGTGTTTCTGTCAACTCCAGGGTGGTGGTTGCTTCCTTGAGTGGAGACTTGGCTGCTGTCAGGCAGAGCCTGGGTCCCCTTCAGGCCTCTCAGTTTGGACACTAGCAACCCACGCCCACCCCTCAGCCCTGAAGGAGAGCATCACAATTCCATAGCATCATAATTACCAGTGGACACAGGAAACAGGGCCCTGAAGAAATCACAATACAGAGCAGTCATTATCCATCAGGCAAGATGGTCAGGACACCTGTCAGTTTGGGCAGTCACTAGAGAAGTGGTCGTTGTGCGAGGAACAGGACGAAGGTCCCCAGGAGGTTGGCCTCACCAGATGAAAGAGCCATCTAAAACTGTCAGGGGCTTTGAGCCTACTTTTGCTAAAATGCACCAGCTCTTCTCTTGGGCCTGCAGATTCTCAATATGTAACCAAAAGCAGAGCAAATCCTGGCATCTCTGCCTTCATTTATCTCCTTTGTCACCTTAACATTTTGGTTGGATTCCTGCTCAACTCTGCAAGTAGAAATGTGCATCACTTTGGAGTGCTCTCTAAAAGCTGGCAATGCCAGGTCTATTCAACTTCCCTAACCTATGTTGTCTCCCATCAAGGCTCTTTGTAGAAGTCTTCAGTCATTGACCTAAATGGGAAGATTCCAGGAAAAGCAGAACCTTGCAGACAGATGGCCTCATGAAGAGATTCCCCCAAGTGGGAGCAATTGCCCAAAGATGAGAATTGAGCAATTATCTCAAGGAAACCACTCTTCAAGGGTCAAGGACTTTTCCAGAGCCACCCTGTAGAACCAGAACTGAGTGAATGGTCACCAGAGCATGGATTGACGAGACTGCTTAACTGTACGTACTTCTTGCCCCTGCCCCATTCTTCCTGGTTTTCAGCCTGCAGCTTGTATCAGTGAGCATGAAGACATGGCTGAGCCTACTGTGCACCTTGCCAGTGTGGCCATGCAGAAGAAAGTTCTTCCTTGCATCACCAGTGGCTAGTCCTGATTTCTTGGGGTTGTTTGAGTCAATCATCTGGTCTTGGACTCCTGTATCACAATGACTGCCTTATTAGAAATCAGAAAACCTACTTTTGGGCTTAGTGCCTCTTGGTTTACTTCCTTGAGCTGTAAACTTAGGTTGTTTATCTGAGATCTTTCCTTTTTAAAATATAAGCATTCAGTTATAAATTTCCTTGCTGTACTACTTTGGCTAGATCCTGTTAGTTTTAGTATTTTGTATTTTCATTCTCAATCATCTCAAGATGTTTTTGGTTTTCTTTTTTCTTTATTATTTGATTCATTTTTCAGGCTGAGTGCCATACACACCTGTAAATCCCAGAATTTGGGAGTCTGAAGCAGGAGGATAGCAAGTTCAAGTCCAACCTGAGTAATCTGGGTAATTTAGAGATTTAGCAAGACTTGATTTCAAAATTTAAAAATAAATAAATAAGGGCTGAGGTTATAGTTCACTGAGGGCCCTGAGTTCACTCATCAGTATCACACACATACAGATACACACAAGCACACCTAATATGTTGCTTAATTTTCACATATTAGTGAAATTTCCAACTACTATTGATTTCTACTTTCATACTACTATCATTGAAGAAAGCACTTGGTATGATTTCAATACTCTTAAACTGATTAAGACTTACTTTTTAGCTTAATACATGATCGAACCTATAAAATGTTCTATGTGCACTTGAAAAGAATGTGCCTTCGACTTCTGGAGATAGAATGTCCTTTAGATGTCCAGTGGGTTCATTTGTCTTTAAAGTTCTTTCCCTGCCTTCTTATTGATTTTCTTCTTGGATGTTCTAAACATTGATCAAAGTCTCCCATTACAATTGCCTTCTATAATTAGATGTGCTTATGATGACATATCTACATGGAGATATATGTTTATATCTGTATCTTCCTGAAGAACAAGTCCTTTTCTCGTTCTATAATATCCTTCTTTGTCCTGATTGATATGGAGTATATGGAGTGTTTGGGGTACTTCAATCATGTTTTAAACAAAATAATAAAATTCTGCCTTCTGTTGGAGTTAATACAAACATGGAGTTAATTACTTGCTGCTCCAGTTATGGCATTAATTAGCTTTGTAACATTAAAGAAGCTACAGAACCACTTTGATACTTGAGTTTGCTCCTCTGTAAGGGGACAGATTCACATTACACATTTCATAGAAATTTCCAGTTTTCAAATTCTTATATCAGCTCAAATATAAAAATGAGCTCAGTTTTATTTAGGTTTGCAGAGTACATTTTTCAGAATTGCTTGCAATTCTACCTGTTATAAGTATGAGAATTTGTTTTAATCTGGGTGAATATTGGTGAGTTTACCTGTTGGGTAAGAATTAAGCAAGGTTTTATCCATGGTGATATCAAAGTTATTATTTAAATGATGACTTTATTACATATATAAAAATGATACATGGTCATCATAAAACATTCAGGCAATTCAGAAAAGTGAAAAGAAGGTAATAAATTACCTCAAAAATAGTAGTGTTTTTATTTGGTTAAAATCACTGCAGATATTACTCTACATGGATATGTGAATAGGAGGATAAGGAGGAAGAGAAAAAATTTCTAAGTACAGATTCAGATCATATATTTTAATCATTTTTAGTTTAAATAGTAATATGTTTAATAATCCTTGATTATATCAAAGGGAGAAAAAACTGAGGAAGAGCTGGAATTCAGATAAGTATTTGTTCAACTATTAGAAACTATTTTCTATAGAATTATTCAAAGCCTAAGAAAGAATGAAGCACTCCATATGCATTCTGTGGATCATCTCAGCCTCACCAGTCCCCTGTTGCAGCTCGCACTGGTGGGCCCAGTTTTCTAAAGATGTGTACTCCCCCTGCTCCGGGCTTCCCTGTGGTTCCTGTGCAGCACACACATGATTAAAAAATGTAGACAAGTTAAAACCCAGGGAAGAGCTCCACACTGATAAAAAATTAGAACCAATACCCCATGTTTCCTACTTTCTCTACAATCCCCCAAAAGGGTGACCTTGGGATGTTGTTTGTCTAGAAGGAGCCTCATTTCCATGAATCAAACAGGCACTCATTGGCATCAACATGTGCCTATTGCTTCCTTCCCACACACATCCTAAAGAGACCACTCAATCCTGCTGTAGTAGTGATTTTAGCAAAGTTGTAAGATTTAGCAAAGTTGTAACATACCCATATCAGCTGTGTTTCTATATAGTAACAATGATTATTCTGAAAAAGAAATTCATAAGAAAACAGTGCCATTTAATATAGCATCAACAAGGACAAGATATTTAAGAAAAAACTGAACTCTGGAGGTGAGAAACTAAATTCCACACATCATTGCTAAGAGAAATCTGATAACATACAAATAAACAGACATCTTAGGCTTGTGAATTAGAAGGATTATCATTGTAAAAACATCCATACTACTCAAGATGATCTATGGATTCAATCTAATCCTCATCAAAATCCCAATGTTTTTTACATGAGTAGAAAAATATCCCAAAATTTATGGGGAATTTCAAGGGATCTTGAACAGCTATCATAACCTTGAAAAGGTAGAATGAGGTTGAAGGCCTCAAATTTCAGTACTTCAAAAGTTACTGCAAAGAAATGGTGATCAAAGGGGTGTCCCCGGCATAAAGATGGAGACAAAGACACAGACAGATGCAGACTGAGGAGAGAACCCAGACACAAGTTCTTGCACATATGACTGAGTTGTTTCTAACAAGGGGGACAGGCTACACAATGTGGAGAAGGTAGTCTCTTCAACAGATGCTATTAAGGAAACTGGATTTTCATATCTGCTATGGCTTGTATACAGATGTCCTCCCAAAGCCTCATAGTCAGAGGTGGGGATTTTCAGAGGTGGGGATTTTCAGAGGTGGCTGGATCTAGGGTGTGTGCTGCTGGGATCCAGGTGTGATTCTGGACTTGATTCATGGTGCAATGCTAGGATTAAGGCTGTCCCCATCCTGAGTGTGAGTGCTACACCCTCTAAGGGTGAGTAATCTGGATAAGATATAAAGCACAGAGGGTCACTGCTTGTTGCTTTTTGAGTATAGCTTGCAGCTTGCTGCCTTTGCTGTCTTCTGCCTGCCACGAACTGTTTTTCCTCTGTGATGACCCTCTGCCATGCCACCAAGCCTTGGAACCTGCTGATTATGAACTGAAACCTCTACAAACTGTGAGCCAAAATAAATCTTTCCTCTTTAAACACTGGGTGTTGGGTATTTTGTCTCAGTAATGAGAAAAATAAGTCAAGGTCTTACACTGTACTTCAGGTTGGACCGTTTTCCTGTGTGCCGGTTGAATTTCTGTTTAGGTGTTTATTTTGCAGGCATTTGTGGGAGAGATATAATATAATTCAGTTTGTTTCTGTCATCTTTAATGCATCATATGAACATTCATAATGTATGACATATTTATTATCACTGAGATACTGCAGTGAGATAAATTACTTCATATTATGAGCAACTTAATATCTATGAAATATCTACTCTGCCATGCATTGGTCAAAACCCAGAGATACAAGGACAATAAGACACTCTGACGGCTGGAGTCTGAATGTTTGTCCCTGTCCCTGACTTCTTATGTTGACATTTGAATCTCTGTTGTGATGGTATTTGGAGATGGGGCTGTTAAAAGATCTTGAGACTGAGGAATCTCTGAAACACAAGAGCTTATTTTGCCACCACAGATGACCAACATACTCCAACAACCAGCAGCAGGGCTAGATGACAGAAAAATGTCTTCTGAACTAAAGATCCAAGATTATTTTTATGTCAAAAGTTTGGAAAAAGAAAGGAGAAAATATTTTTGTTGAACTTACATTGGCTGTAGCTAAGAAGGCTGGGATAGTACTAAACGTGAGGCAAATGTCTGGGGACAGAAGGACATTCTCCAGAAGAGGGACTTGTTACTTTGGGATTGGCTGGGTTAAGAGTCTGGAAAGTTCATGTGTAAACAGGACATGGTGGCCACCATGGTGTGGCCCCCTGGAGGTGTAAACCAAAGTTTTAACACATTCAGTAATGTGGAGTCTTTTGTCAGTTTTCACCCAAGTCTTTTCTTTCCCTCCTTCAACTTTTGGCCTTCAAATTTAATTTAGGATATCTCAGAATTTTCCTTTTATTCAGACTTTTTCCCCCCTTGTGGTACCAGGGATTGAACTCAGGATCTTGAGCTTGTGAGGCAGACTTGGCGCCACTGAGCTAAATCCCTGCCCATTCCGACTTTGTGATGTGATTAAGTCACAAGGGTGGAGCCAAGAGAAAGATCTACCATGTTAACCAGAAAAGGGATCTCATCAGGTTGATGGTGCCAGCACTAGGCCTGGGAGGGACTTCCTGTGTCTCTAACTGTGAGAAATAAATGCCTGTTGCTTTTGCTGTCAGGGCTGTGGTCATTCATCATAACAGCTGAGCTGACTGAGTTGGTCTACCTTGACAGTAGCTGAGTTGAGGTCAGCATGTTGACCACAAGGACTAGCTTTGATCTGCAGGCAAGGTCAATCAAGGTCATCAGGGCAGGGACAGTGAGGATTTTATCCAGCTGGCTCAGAGATAGGACCCAAGGCTTTCTCTGGGCATGTGTGACTAGCAGTTCTTTCTAAAAGCAGATGAGAATCCCTTTAACATCTAAACGGTGGGTTAGAAGAGTTGACACTGTCCAGTTACAAAGGTGATAAAGACATTTTGATTATCTTGAGGACACAATTATAAATTTCTTCAATGGTTTGGATTTTGATAAGGATTGAATTGAATCCATAGAACATTTTGAGTAGTATGGACATGAAAGTGAAATTACACTTGCATTTTGACTCAGTGAAGCACCTTTGGGGGAATCCATTCTACTGAAAGAATACCACCAGCTTATAAGACCCTGAGACTAAGGCTGTTATTCACAGCAATGACAAAGGACAGAAGCTGGCATGTCAACCCAATGCATGGACAGTGGAAGATGCAGCTGTTAAGGAATGAAACCACGAAGTGTGAATTGAAAAAGGCAGTTTTCTGGGTAATGATTAAATTAAGGAGACTGTTTTCATGTGCATTTGTGAGTGTGTGTTCTGTTGGTTTGTGTGGCTATGTGCACTTTCTGAGCCTAGGGGGCAGCAGGGGTGGAGGGTGCTGAAGTTTTAACATCGATTAGCAGGGGGAGGGACTGTGTTCTGGAGAAATTGTTGCATTTTACTTTGTGATTCCCCTTGGTGAGCTGTTAATTTAGCTTGTTGCAACAAGCAGCATGCATCACTTTGGTGGTGGGGAAGGAAAATCCAATAAAGAATTAAAAGTCAAATAAAATCTTAATGGTTTGTGGCCTAAGGGATAAATAGGGAAGAATTGGGATTTAGGGAATATTTTTACTGTTTGAGTAACTTCGATGCCACATGTCCCAGCCCTGTATCCCCAGACTCATTCAGCCCACATCCAGGGGGCACCATCCAGTGACAAACACAAAATGCCCACAAGCCAGTCCTCATCCCCCAAGCTGCCCACTTTGAACACACTTATCCCTTCACCAGGCTTGCATTCTGAAGGTCACTGTGTACTGTGAATCCACAACCACACCCTCTCTAGAAGACACAAGGGAAATCCGGGAGGGCTGATGCACCTCTGCCACAGGTGCCTTCATGAGGGCATCTGTCCATTCAGCTTGGATAGAGGTCCTCACATAGAGCCTCCTCATCAGCTCTCATTTCTCAGTAGTTTTGCAAAAATTTTATGATCTTTGATAAGCTCTATCCCAGGAAAATGTGCATGGCATCATATCCTGGAGTTGTGCTGGTCTGTGTGGAGCAGAATGAAGTAATGAGAAAATGCATATTCCTTTGTTCTCTGTTCTGTAGGCTTTGCCCCCTGGAAATCAGGAGGTTTAAAGTAGAGTTTCTTCCCCAAAGGATTCATGGGAGAGACAGAATCTGATGCATAGCCAAGATTTCTCTTTCAGAAATCTCATATTTGTCTCTAAGTACATGGTGGAGATCTATCTGTCAAAATCCCTTAGGAAGTGGGAATCAGTCTGATCTCTTGGATTCTCTGCACATATCATTTTGAGCCCTTAGAGGCTCCTGAGCAAGAATCTACCACTAATCCCTCTAGATCTCCAGGCTATGGCTTCTAGCACCAGCAGGGCCACGAGGCAAATGAACTATTTCTGGAATCTGTCCGCTCAGGTTATGTATGGTCTGCTCAGCCCTTGGGAAAAATAATTGTCTCTGATGTGCATGGGAGATTTGCAATAATACAGATGATACAATAATCTTCCCCCTGTTGTGGGCTGGAGACAACACACAAAGTTGCAAGCAAGCCACAGAACTGGGAGGGGGTTTCTGAATCACACGCACAGCTGTGACCACTTTTCTGTGGCTTTGGACTACTTGCTACGTGGAGCCTATGTCCAAGAGGTTCCACACCTTTTCATGACGCTCCTTTTGGATCCTTTGTGGCCCAGGTGTCATTGCTTTTCCATCTGGAAATGTGAGCACCTGCTGTCACCTCCTGCACCTGGTGGCCAGCTGCTAAGATGCTTTGTTGCCTGCATTCTCTATCAACATTGGCCTGCAGAGCTGAAGTAGAGTTGACAACAAGGCCTGATGGCTGCTGTGGTGTTGGGAGAATCACCGACCTGTCTGCGTCTCAGCTGCCTCATCTTTTACGCATGAGTTTTGGAGCAGCTGACTTATATTAAAGGGGGAATCTATGTGTGACTGGAGGCTTTGGTTTCATTGATTCACCTCCAGAAATGCACTGAAATGGTGAACGGAGCAAAAGGAGACTCCCCAGAGAGGCCACACATACAAGCATCCTCTGTGCCTACCAGTTATGGTGGTGCCCTAACAGTGGCTCAGGGCACTCAGGGCATAAGCTGGCAGCAGTTAGGAAGCCTGGACCTACTTTAGGGAGACTTACATGATAACTCCTTGAGAGGGATTCTCTCTTGTCCACAAGAAGCAAGGGGAATTTGTTCTTCTTTCCAGCTCTCACATGGGATTCAAACCTGTGTATCAGATTCTCAAATTGGCAGATGCTAGCAGCTCTTAGGGCTGATCTGTTTGATCTAACCTAATTTCCAGGTTAGATTTGTAGCGATCAACTTTTCTGACATTATTGAAACAATCCAGATAATTCTATAAAGTATCATGTGCAGCATTTGGGAAGGTCATGTGTGACAGTGGTGGGACTGACCTGATCACTTCTCAGTGGAGAGGGTTCATCTGCTGGGTAGGCAGGAGCAAGAGGATCCAGGCCCATGTGTGCTTTCTGGCCCAGCTTCCCCCGGGATGAAGGCTCAGCTTGTCTTCTCCATCACCAGGATTTCTGCCCGAAGTGCTATTTGTTCCACATAAGTAAGCACATAAACACTTTCAAACCATTTTAATTGCTCATATGTGTGAGTTATGGAGAAGGTGCTTATCCTGACATGCTAGAATCACAGTAATTTAAGGGGATTATGGCTTTTTTTTTTTTTTTTTTTTGTT
>NW_022900928.1:86777592-86796162 GCF_012274545.1 Fukomys damarensis | reverse complement strand
TTTTTTTTTTTTTTTTTTTGGTACTGGAGATTGAACCCAGGGCCTTTTCACTGAGCCACATCCCCAGGCCTTTTTGTTCATTCTGGTACAGAGTCTTGCTAAATTAATAGTTGCTCCAGATATGTTCCCATTTGTGACCCTCTTGCCTCACCCTCCCAGAGTGCTGGGATTACAGTGTCATCACTATACCCAGCACTACAGGGCATTTTACACAGCATACATGGTGGCCAGACCTGTGAACTTCTACCTAAGTAACTTGTGAGCAGAGCCCAGGTCTTGTGGCCTCAGGAGGTGCTGAGAGGAAGCAGAGAGATGGCTCAGGAGGAGGTAGTGCTTATTCTCAAAATGAAGGTGGGATGTTCAAATGGAATAGAATAAGCAAGGGCATGGGCAGACACTCTCTTTGCAGCAGTGGGCACTGAGCTAATGGCATTTCTGAGTCTGTGGCCAGCCTCTATGGTCAGAGTCCTAGGGGAAGGTATAGAAGGAATTAAGTCTGTGCTCCAATGATTTCTTCTGCCATCTTGAATTTAAATTGACTCTTCTCAAGGCAAGATTTGTCACTGATGCTGGGTAGAAAAATCACTGGAACTGGGGATCAGGGGCCACTTGTCCCTGCACTACCCAGGCAGACAAAGACTCACTGCCCTCTTCCTATTCTGTAAGTGGAGATAAGGCCTGCCCTGGATGCTGCAGCAAGTTGTTCTGGGGACAGAATGAGGCAATAGATTTCTTGAAACATTTTGCTCAAGATTTCAAGTGCTCCAAATACAAGAAAAGATTGCTATGGAAACGTGTTTTCCCAGAGTATGAGTAGCGAGATTCCATCTCAGGAGGGTCTGGGCTTAATTGGAAATCATACCATCATGTTACCTTCTGAAAACTGCCCTGGAGAATTGGCTAAAGTAGCCACAATTACTCAGGGAGGTAGGTGGCTGGGCAAGGTCTGGATCCAGGGGGGATGGGGTGATTTCCCAAGACACCTGTCTGTCACACACACAGTGTGGCACTCTTTCATTTCCTTCTCCACCAGGCTGACCTAACTTTCCTCCCAACTGTGGATTCAAGTTTTTTTTTTTTTTGGTACTGGGGATCAAAGGATTCAAGTTTTATAGCAAATTATTTTGGGTGCAAGCTGGAAAATTTCAAGTTTAATGTCAAACCATGCTGAGCTAGCCCCGCACATACCACAGTGGAGAAGTAGTCTCAGTGAGGTGACAGTCCCAGGGAGGTGTGCTGATGGGTGCCAACTCAGAAACATTTCTGAGGAGGATCACACTCTCTTCTGACAGACATAGTTGAAGGAGAAAACAGGAACTCTCAGCTGTTAGGTAAGAAATAATGGATTTGTAAGGGTATCCTCTCATTATACTTGTCACAATTGTTTTGCCTTTATCACAAAGGACACAAAAGAGAGTGATCATGTGCCTTGATGCAAATGGTTTGGAAAAAATCCTCTGTTTTCTATTCCTCTAACTTGTCAGAACTGATTTGAACCCCACAGTTCTAACTTTGTGATATCGGGTGTGTTTATGCTAGGTTTTTTCATTTTTTTCTTAACCCCATTTT
The DNA here is from genome assembly GCF_012274545.1 of Fukomys damarensis. Lineage (NCBI taxonomy): Eukaryota > Metazoa > Chordata > Mammalia > Rodentia > Bathyergidae > Fukomys > Fukomys damarensis. Next base: position 86,794,593 of record NW_022900928.1, on the reverse strand, counting down.
AGGAAAATGGCTTGTCAGTTTGGGATACTCATGTGTAAATGTTCTCATTTAATAAGTGTACTCCATCCTGTCTCCCTCTCCTCTGTGCAGTGAAAATAGCTCTTTTCACCCTTCACTTCTCTCTTCTAACTCAAGGAGGCTGCCTGGTATCTCTGGAATCTCAGGAGCAAGAGCAGAGTGTAGAGAGGTCAACTGCCATATGAAACTCTAGCTCTTGACCCTCAGGAAAACTTTAACTTTGCCTTAACTCTTTGGCTGTCCTTATAAAACTGCGTATGTGTGCAGATGGGACAAAGATTTAGCAATTCTCTGAAGAAAACTGTGCTTTTTCCTTGGGTAACTTTTACTGATGATGTTGACCAGCTGTTTTAAAAAAGGATTCACATGTATTTATGGTGTACGACTTGGTGTCTGGATACACTTTGAAACTCATCTAATTCCCACACATGTCACCTCTTGCACAGTTACTGTGTATGTGTGTCTCTATGTGTGTAGAGATGGAAGATAAAATTCAAGCATACAGTGCAGTTATGTTGACTATCATACCGTGGTGTGCTTGTGCTTGTACAAGGGGTGATCCACAGTTATAATGAATATTTACATTTAAAAAAACTTATAGTAAAAGGTATTGCCCTGAAATCCTTCAGAATACTACCTTCTGCTTTGAACATACTTATCCCATCATCCTGTCACTTTCTGAAGCAGTTCTGGAAGTTCTTTTTCATGAAGTCTTTGTGTGATCAAAAATACAGTAAATGTTGCTGCTGAGTGCCTTCTAACAGAGAATCAGGCTGGTAAAAGCATGGTTCTGCATCCTTGTCCACATCATTCACTGGATCTGGCACTGCAACTTCTGGCTCTTCTCCAAAGTCACAATGAACGTGAAAGGTATAGATATCGAATGGATTCAGGACATCAAGGCAGCCAGGACAGTGCAACTAAAGACATTCAGAAAAAAAGATTTCCAGAGCTGCTGCAGAATGCAGCTAGAATGATGGGTTAAGTGTGCTTGAAGGGAGGTGGGATATTTTGAGTGGAATTCATGACCATGTATCTTGTACTGCAACAAATATTTTTTATTTAAAGACACACCATATTTTTTGATTACACCTCATGTACCTCTTGTGTAATCAAAGCTAAGCACCCTACTTTTAAAAGAATGAGGAACATATTTTGAGGGCCCAGCAAAGCCCACTGAGCTTGAGACAGATGTGGGGTGAGACTGATTGTGAGCCCTGGTGCTTCACTCCCTGTCAGTTCACAGGGGCCTCCCCAAAGTCCTGCTCTTCTGCTTCTGAACTCATTCCTTCTTGATCATGTCTGTCTAGTCTCTGTGTCTGGTTGCATGACACATCTCTGAGCTTTTCTCAGCGGCTGGCATTGATCATTCCCCAGATTTTTTTAAGTTTTAGTGATTTCTGCTGATCCTCTAGGTTCACATACAGACTCCTTTTGGCTGTGTGCAGGGCTGTGTGGAGAAGCCACTGGAAATCTGCTGGTATAGCATGCTGATGAGCAGAGATACACTTTGACTTGCAGCTCATTCTTTGGCTGTCAGAATGTTACCTTCCCTTTCTCCTCCGGAGACTATAGTTCTTCGTGAGTGATGACTGCATATCTAATCACTGCCATCCCTGCTGTCAAGCTCCTGGATTCTGCACTTTCTAGTGTGTTTGCCAAGGTCCTCAGTGCCAAGTGTGGCTGACTTGCCACCCTGGAGAGATCTATTGGCATCTTCAGACTTCTGTGCCCAGGCACCTAGGGTTTCTAAGACAGGGTAATCTCACTGTCCACATGGCCCATGTAAAGCATTGTCACTCCAATCTCTCTCTGGTGGGGGAGGGGCAACCTATGCCCCAATCTTTATCTTTCAGTACACGGATGGCCAGGGACTACGTGTGCAACGAGGACAGGTTACCAGGTGACCTGTGAGGAATTGGGTCAAACCAAGAAAGAATTATCAACATCTCTGTGTCCTAACTGTGTCAGGAAGCTAACAGAGGTCTTGGCATTCTTCAGTGGTTTCCAGCATGTAAATCCTATCTATCTAAAACTTGCAATATTATAGAAGAACATTTTGTTTGTTTATTTATGTTTTTGGTACCAGGGATCGAACTTGGGTCCTTGAACTTTCTAGGCAGGTGGCGGATCCACTAAGTTAAATCCCCAGCCCTAGAAGAATATTTTAAATCATGCCTCATAAGAATTCTGAGGATAGGTCATTGCGGTGGACAAGGATCAGGAAAGGCACTATGAAAACAGAGCAATTTCAGGTCAAAAGCTGAGAAATTCTCAAATCTGGATCAAAAGAAATTAGAGAATGAACCCTCTAGAACCCAAAGAGGAAACAGGAAATGATAGGAAAGATACAAGTCTACAAATAGAACCAGATTTAGGAGCAGAGGAGCAGTTTCTCGCTTTCTGTCTGTGTCCTATGTCACCTCTAGGAATCATATTGTCAGTGTTGATCTGCATTCGGGACAGTCCCCTCCCTAGGGAAGCAAATGTGATGCTCTCTGTTGTCACCTGCTGCTTATTATGGCCCTGTGGGCTTGTATGGAGAGCTTTTACCAGCAGCAATTAGGCCATAGTATGGTCTTCCTGCCCATCCTCCCCTTGCCGGGACTTGTGAAAGAAACAGCAAATCCAACACAGGATTCTTGGTGGTGTTCACAAGACTTGCTAATGCCCCACACTTCTCATCCTCAGGCTGCCCACTGCGAGGATGAGGCTAGCTGGCTTCCATAAAGTGTTTTGCTTTTTTCTGAACATTTTCCAATTTTATTTTCCTTTAAAACTCACATACTAAGGCTATCAACACATTTAATATGCTATGGAACAAATAATAGGTGTCTTATAAATATGTGTTGACTAAGTTGGCCCTGCTATTTACATATGAAAAACAAATTATGAAAAACCCACAGGACTTTTTCATGTACATGTACAATGTTTTGGGTCTTTGGTCTCATGGTGTTAGTCACAGAATATATTACATCTTCCTTTGCTTTGCCAGTAATAGGAATTAAATGTCCTCTTCATCTTTCCCATATCTGTCCTAAACCTTATCCAAGCCTTGAATGAGATTAATATATATTAATGTAATATATAGTAGCCACATAATGTGGATTTAATGTGAGTCATGAATAAAAAATGTTGTCCACTTCAAAGATATTTTAATTTGAACTGATTCCTCCAGTGGGGAGTAGGTTGTTTCCTCCTCCAGCTAGGAGAAGCATTCTGAGACCATGATTGCATGGACCATGGAGAGGCAAGTGGGATCGGATCAGTCAGAGCTCTGCAGGAACCAGACTGATTGACCACTGCAGACACAGTGGGAGGAGGTGTCTTATGGGGATAGGATCACATGGCCATGGGGTGGCTCGATCACTTTCCTCATCACTAGGACAAAACATCTGACACCCCACCAGCAATTTGAAGGAAAAGTTAATTTTGAGTCACATTTTTATTCTTGTCAGCTAGTTCCCAGGCAGGAAGACAAGGTGGGAAGGCCCAAACAGAGAAAAGCTGCTCAGGTCACGTCAGGAAGCAGAGATGGACAGAGAGGCTAAGGGACTGAGACTCGCCCTTCCGGGTTGTGCTCCCAACTCTTACCTCTTCCTACCAGGCCCCACCTCCCCCAGGATTTAATCTTTCATGCCTATGAGTGCATGAAGCTTTGGGGGACACCCAGATATGAACCATAACATGGGGACTGAGAAGTCCCCCAAGGCATGCAGTGTGCAAGCTGGATGCTCAGGAGGGCCACCGGTGCAGTTCAGTGGAGTCTGAAGGAAACACCAAATCAGTTGAACTGACTTAGCTTTCTTTACAAGCCTCTGACAAAAGACTTAAAATGTTATGGTTTGTACCTATGAGCCTTTTGGTCTTTCACAGCAGGTGAGGGCTGTCCCCATGTGGACAACTCTTTACTAGAGTGGGACAAAAAATTTAAAAACAAAACACATTTGTTTATATGGTTGGAGTACATTTTCCAGATTAAAATGAAAGTGGCCCAAACTAACCACCGTTTTTCTCTTTTACAGACCTTAACGCTGAAAATCAAGAATAGCTGCTTGTTTCAGAGTTTGTTTCAGAATTCAGGGATGTTTATTTTAGATTTTATGTCTACGGTGCTTTCTCCTTCATCATGGCTTCTTTGATGTCAGCCTCATTCCTGATAAAGTATTGACTTCACGTTTCCTTCAGCTGGACTGACCTTCTAACAGCCCTCTTCCTGGCTCTGGGCCCTGACAGCCCTTTCTTTGAGCAGTTTCCTCAGAGAAGTTATAATTATAAATCCTTTCTCTGTTCCTTTGATATGTAAATACTTGTAAAGGTTTCATGCCAGTTCTATAACCCAGGAATGTGGTTCTCCAGGGTCTGGAGCATCTCTTTGGATGTGGTCCCTAAAGAAGATGGCGGCCCTACCTTAGTCTCTGTGGGAGGATGAGAGCCGGACTGGTGGATGCCTGACTCCAAGTGGTAAAACTACTTCCTGCCTGGAAGATATAAGCAAGTTCACTTTTTCTTTGGGTAAGACCTGTGTGATGGTTTGGATCTGGGTGTCCCACCGAAGCCTCATGTGCTCAAATGTGGGGCTTTTGAGTGGTGATTGGATTATTAAGACATTTTAGCTAAATGCTGTGTTAGAAAGTGGGGCCTGGTCAGAGGAAGTGCATCAGTGGAGGTGTGACCTAGAGGGGTTTATTTCCTATCTCTTTTCCTCCCTTCATTCTCTTTACTTTCCAGTCACCATGAGCTGAGTAGCTTTCTTCTACCAGAGACTTTCACCATGTCACTGCTGCCTGGAGTGGGCCAACCATGTAAGGAATGAAATTTATAAAAGGTGAGCCAGGGCTGGGGGGTTGGCTGAGTGGTTCCACTGCCTGGCTCCAAGCGCAAGGGCCAGAGTTCAATCCCTGATACCAAAATAAATAAATAAATAAATAATGATCCAAAATAAGCCTCTCTTCCTTTGAGTTGTGAGTGTTGAGTATTTTGTCCCAGTGAATAGGAAAGTGACTAAGACAGGCATTTAGCAAATACAGAGGGCCTGCCATCCTTCCTCTCATCCCAGCTCTTAAAAAGCCCACCTCTGCCTCCTTGTTTCAGCAGAATTGAATTTGGACTCCATTCTTGCCTCTCCCAGCTATTGTAATAGCCTTGAATAAAGTCCTCTTTCCTATTTATCTTTGACAATGGGAATGTCAAAAATAAAAATTAGAGGGTAATGAATGTCTAGAGATAACAGAAAGGATTCCAGGAGGTAGAAAAAGCAGCAAGGAAAGAGGAAGCCTGCATAGCAATGAACATAGCTCTTGTCAGGCTTGCACTAGACTGGAATAGTGCAGACCTGACTGAAGGGTTTTCCAGATCCTAGTATTCCATATTTTCCCTGACACCAAGTGGCTGGAGAGAGGTGAGGCTGATATAACCATGTGTACTCAGTGTGGTCATGTGTGGGCTGGCTTGGAAATGTGAACACATTCAGGCTGCAGTAAACATTCATTCTTGAGGCCATGTGCAGTGGAGTTGGGTCAGGTCTCTCTGTGTTTCCTCAGGGGCCTACAGGAGACACCCACCTGTTAAATTAGAAAGCAGAATGGCTTTAACACTCTACTTAACTGACTTTCTGGGGCCACCAGTCGTGTACCATGGTTTCCAACTTCATTGATCCACCAGCCTCTTTTTTTTCCTTACACACTTTCTGATCTTTAGTTAATATGTTTATTTCCCATTCCAGCAAATCACTCACGCCCTAAAGCCAGTAGTTACCACTACCTTTATTCCATCAGCTAAGACATTTCATGGATTCCAGGCAGGCATTCTTCAACTCATCAGTTCCTTTCCATCACTACCATCATCTTCTGTCGACTATTAAAACAGCATTCCATCAGACCACCTGTCTTACTCTTCAACAGTTTGTTTCTTCTGCTCAGCTCTAAGAATTATTTTCATTTTCAAAGGTAAGACCAACCATGTTACCCACCAATTTAACACTTTAGGATCTTCTCATTGATCCCAGAGTAATGTACAAGCTTCTAACCAGATGTTTAACTCTTTGTAACTTGTTCCCTCTGCCCTCCCTCTAGCCCTATCCCTGGCTTCATCCTAACAGTGCTAGCAGCAGCAAATCAATGCTAACATTATTGACTTTGTATCACCTGCAGGTCACATCATGCTGTTCCAGGATCCAGCCTTCACTCTTGTTATCTTCCTTTTCACGCGTTCCAGCCTTGTACTTCATTAGCTCATAGTCATGGAGTGCTTGGTGTTCCTGGGAATTTTGTGTTTCTTTTGGGATGGGACAATTGGCTTGGGTGAAAGCATTCTACAGGACATGGGTGGATCATTTTCTCTCCCCCATCCTTAGCACCAGGCTTCCTGAGGGCTCAGAGCAATCTCCAACACCACAGAGGAGGAAGATTCTGCCTGGCACCATTTCCCTCCCTTCTTGTTTCCTTCCTCCTCCCCTGCAGGCTGTACCTGTGGTTTTAGCTTCTTCTGCTACATTTCTAAGCTAGTTTCCTGGACAATGATTCATTTTTTCCACCTTCTTTCACTTTCCCCTCAGTATAACTATGCTGTCTTTTGGATATAGCAGGAAAGAAAATTGTTGACTTTGTTCTTTGTACTAGGCTACTACAATTGTCAGACACTGTGTTAATCACCTCACAGGCTATTACATTTTTAAGTGAGAGCATAGAAAAGTACCCTTGCAAAAGAGAGAGGGAGGATGGGATAGTATAACCCAGAAGTGTACTTTTTAAGTGATACATTAGTTGCACGTGGATGCATTGAAATTACTCCGGAACTAACATAGAATTTATTGCCCTGAAATTTCTATGGGCCAAGAATCAGAAGGAGAATGATCTGAGAAGTTGGGACTGAAGATTCCATGACATTGTCATAAGGATGCTGGCTGCTGCCATTTGACTGGACTGGCTGAAGACCACTCCTAAGATGCCTTACTCTGGTGCTGATGGCAGAATCTGGTATCTAGCAGCTCCAGTTCTGTGCCATTTGATCTAACCACTGGAATGGTTAACGTTCCTGCTAAGCTCTCATCTAGTTGCCCCTAGAACAAGTGATCCAAGTGAGATGCTCTGCACTGTCTTTGATGACCTCCCCTTGGAAGCCACTCACTGTCCCTTGTGCCACATTCTGTCACCAGAAGGGAGTCACCAAGGGCAACCCTTGTGCAAGGGGAGGGGTGTCAGGCTCTGCCTCTGAATCTCTGGGAAGGCTCCTTAAAGTGGAGATCACTGGGCCCCACCCCTAGGATTCTCATCCATTTGGAATACAGTAGGCCCAGAAATCTGAATTTTAATGAGCACTAGGTAATTCTGGTACAGTGGATCAATCACAGCTTTTGAGGGGGTCTGGGATTCAGCTCAGTGCTTCCGACATCTGCTTCACAAGCACAAGGTCCTGAGTTCATTCCACAGTATAAAAAAGCAAAAAACAAAAAACAACCTTTGAGGGACATTAAGGGTGCTGTTGGTGCCAGTTACCAATGTTGTGTACCTATGCTGAGCTACTGTTGACCATTGGGCTCTTGCAGGTTCCTTTTAGCTGGAGAAGTTCCTTGGATGAAGAGGACACACATAGTTCAGGAGGCCACATCCCTTGCCCAGGCAGATTAAGGAAACACCTGACTTGGTCAGAGCCATGAAAGTTTGACTCTGCCTTAAGAGATCAACTCTGGTAACATTTAGACATCAGAACTCTGTAGTTCAGACTGAGCTGTTTTCCAGCTGAGACTGCAATAATCACCTAGTGAGTCCCTGCCCCGTTGGGCTTTCCTCACCTCCCTTTTACAAATGAATCATTTGGAGAACCTTGCCTCAACCTCTGCTTCTGAGGAACTCTACAGATGAAGAAATCCAGCCACCCAGTGAGTAGGCTGCATGGGAATAAGACAAGAGCATGAGGATCATATTCATAGCACGGGGCAGAATGTGAAGGGTAAGAATGGGCTTGGTAGGTGAGGGCTTTTGTTATTTCCTCCTCAAAAAATGCTCACTTTCCTTTTAAACTTATTTCCATATCAGAACTCATGATACAAAAACATAAACTCAATGTGAAAACACTTTAAACATCGCTGAAGTCTCATAATTATCAAAGAATAGATCTTTGATTATTATTTGTATAGTAATCAAAAGTGTCAGCAAAAATATTTAATGCAATGATAGGATTGCATTTTTCTGGATTGTAACTTATGACCTGACCTTCCTTTGAATAAAGTAGTTAGCAAAACTGATTAATCCATGAGATGGGCCAACAGTTCACATTTCAAATTACAGTGATTCTTGCCTTTTACTATTTCCCCCTTATTTCTTTAGGATGCATTAGGCATCACCTCAGTCTAGGTTATGGTTAAATAGATTTCTGTTTTCTTTCCTTAATGGAGTTAACCTAACCTGAATTTTCTGGATCTATCAAAATACTATCTCACCCCCGATGCTCTCCCTCTAATGGGATTTGAATAATGTACTGCTACATAACCTCTGAAATTGATTGAATGGCAAATACTAGGACATGGAATTTGAGGGTGCATTTTTATCCCTTCTGAAAGGATTGGTAATATTCCATAGGATAAATGCCATTTCTATTAAAAGAAATGGAAGAAGGGAAAGAGTTTATGAGTTTTAGAATTGAATCTCTTTAAAATACAGAAATTTAAAACTAAAACTAAAATACTAATACTAAATTAGATCTAAAATTACCTACTTTCATCCTCACTGATTCTGGGTTAAAAAAAACCATCTACCATAACATGCACAAATGAGGCAGTATACATTTATTGATTCTAAGAGCAATGCATGCTTACTATGGGGTGTTCTTTAAATACAGAAAATACCAAGTAAATGAAACCCACATTCTCCCTCCTGGAAATAGCCACCCTTAATATGTGTTTTATTTTCTAGAAATCACCTATTTCTTATGTAGCATTTTAAAATACAATGGTAATTTAAAAGCACATAAGACTTCACATAATTTTTTCATATATTCTTATATAGCCTATATATATATTTTAAATTTTAAAGTATTATGTCTTTTCACTCAGTATTTTCACCTTTAGGATTCTTTCCTAATATCAGGTGACATCCCAGAAAATGGAAGAGAAGGGTGCTCAAGGAATTGATCTCTTCTCCAAAACCAAACTTTTCAGAACTCTGGAATCTAATCTAAAATTGGCAGTGTGAAGGGGACTTCTTAATGCATAGAAAGAGCTGGATTTCTGGAAGAATTATAAAATTTTGCTTGTGCATTCACTGCTGCTCCTCTGCTGTCCCCTGATATTATGGCTTGTGTCTAGATGTCTCCCCCAAAAGCCCCATGCGGTCATAGGTAGGGCTTTTCCAGAGATAGTTAAATCTAGGGTATGTGACTGATCCATGGTGCAATGCTAGGATTAAGGATGCTAGAGTTAAAGGTGGATGATAACTAATCAAGCCAGTGATTGGTTTGGTACCACCCTAATCCCAATGGTCTGGATAGAACATAAAAGTGGCAGAAAAAAGCATCTAAGTTCCCTTGCTTGCTTGCTTGCTTTTCTACCTTCTGCCTGCCATGAACTGTTGTTCCTTTGTGATGCCCCTCGGAGATGCCACCCTGCCTTGGAGCCAGCAGATTATAGACTGAAACTTCTACGAACTGTAAGATAAACAAACCCTTCCTCCCTTAACTTGGGGGTGTTGGATATTTTGTCTCAGCAACAAGAAAAGTAACTAACACACCCAGTGTACACAGCCTGCATTCCTGGTGTGACTTGCCCATTCCCTGGGGGCTCATGCAGATCAGGCTTTTAAAATACTGTGGTGTGTGTCTGGAAATGTCTGTCTGTGCTTTAAAGAACTGATGTAGAGAAAGAGCTTTTCAATTTTGCTCTCCCCTCCTTGGGCGGCTTTACTGACAGTGCTACACCTGTCAAAAGATTTCAAGGCATGCACTTCCCATTCCGACATGGGCCAAGGGCTGGCAGATGGGCCTAGACTCCCAGGGAGGAGGATGCTGAAGGGGAAGGCTCTTGGGGGAATGTGGACTCACTTTCAACTTCAAGTATTTAGGGAAGTATCTGTCAGGTCATTGGCTCTCTACTGAGATAATAGAACAGAGACTTCAGTGTCCACTATGACAAGGCATTCAGTGTGTTAAAAAAAAAATAGCTTGGAAAGACCACTACATAGACAGTAATAGCTCTTGATGGTCAACTACAGCAAAACCCTGACTTTTAGTGTTAATATATTAAAATAGTCAAATGCTCAGATTTCAACAAAAAAGTCACAAGGCATACAAACAAACAGGGGAGTATGGACTCTTCAGCTTTGTACCAGAAAGTCTAGACAGAGCAACTGGGTAAGAAAAAAAGTGCACTTGAAATAACAGATTGTCTCTATTCAAAGATGACATATTTCCTATATAGTGAAAATCTCAAATAATAAAAAAAATGTACTAACTACTATAGCCTATAAACAAATTCAGCAAAGTTATAGGATACAGGTTCAACCCACAAAAATCAGTTGTGTTTCTAAACCCTAGCAATGAATAAAGTGGGGAAAAATTAGGAGACATTTCAGTTTAATAACAGTATCCAAAAGCATGAAGTACCTAAGAATGAATTCAATCAATGAGATGAAAGACCCATACACTGAAATTTGCAAAACAATTACTGAAAGAAATTAAAGACTTAAATAAATAGAATTCTGTCCTGTTTTCATGGATCTGAATACCTCATATTTTGAAGATGGATTTATAGATTCACTGTAATCACAATCAAAATATTGATGATTATTTTTTACAGAAATGGAATAGCTGATCTTCCAATTTGCATGGAATTACAGGGAGACTCGAACAGCCAAAACAACATTGAACAAAGTTAGAAGACTCACACTTCTGGTCTTTCAAAACCTACTGTGAGGCTATAGTATTAGAACAGTATGGTACTGACATAGGACAGACATCTAAATCAGTGGAATAGAATTGAGACCCTAGAAATAAAATTACACATCTATGCCCATTTATGGCCAGATGATGGTCCACAAGGGGCCATGATCATTTAGTGAGGGGAAGAATCATCTTTTAACAGATGCTGCTGTGGTAACTGAACTTCACATGCATCGAATGCATAATCAACAGAAAGAACACAAATAATTTGGGCTTTGTGTGAATTAAAAGCTTGCACATATCAGATGAGATGATCCAAACATGAGAAGACTACAGAAGAGCACAAAATGGTTTTGATTCATATATCTGATAAAGACCTTGTGGTCAGAACACAGAAGGAACACTTTAAAACCCAGTAGCAAAAAGACAAATAATCTCATTCTAAAAATGGGCAAAGGACCCTAAGAGACATTTCCCCAAAGAAGATACATGAATGGCCAAGAAGCATATGAAAAGATGCTTGGTGTTATGAGTCATGAGGGAAATGTAAATCAGAACCTTAAATTACCACTTCACACTCACCTGGGGTGGCTTTGGCTGGGAGAAACTGGAGCTCTTTGCTATTGCTTATAGGAATATAAAGTGATTCATCAGCTGTAGAAAATAGTCCAGAAAATAGTCAAACTTCAAATAGTTCAATAGAATTATCATATGACTCAGCAATTTTGCACTGGGATATACCCCCAACATTGAAAGCAGTTTCCCAGCCAACACATATATATGCTGTTTAAGGGGAGCAAGGGGTCCAAATTTGGAAACGGCTTGGATGTCCAAGAGCGGATGAAGGGATAAATGAACTGTGGGATATATACATAATACTTTACAATTAATTCATAAAGAGGACTCAAAGTACTAATATATGCTACAATGCAGTGGACCTCAAAACATTATTCTAAGAAGAAAAGTAGCTAGACATAGGAGGTGATTCATTGTGTGATTTCCTCTTACACAAACTACCCAGGTAAACAAGTAAATCCATAGAGGAAAGTAGCTTATCCATTACCAAGAACCAGGGGAGAAAAGGTGGGGAGACACTGCCTACTGGAAAAAGATTGGCTTTTGAGGGTGTGAAGGTGTTATAGAATATATAGAGGCAGTTGTACAACATTCTGAATATGTTACATATTGCTACATTTTAAAAGTAGTCAATTTTATATTATGTGCATTACACCTCACTTTTTAAAAAGGAAAGCAAAAATGATCATCTAATTATTTAATAAATTTCTAGATTCTTTTTTTGTTGCTGAGTGGTACTCACTGCCATGCATACCATAGCATATATACACTTTGTATATGGCTTTGTAGTGACGGAGAAGAGGTCAACAGTTACTAGCCGTCAGAAGTGTGAGAAAAATACGACTATTATGGGGAAACTTTGGGAATTTTTTGTGCTGATGTTTTGTGTAGTTCTGTTTACCTGAGTTAATGGTTACTTGAACATATATGTTATAAACACACGCAGAGATGACAGAACACAAAAACTGGCTATTTACTTGATGATAGAGTCAATTTCTTAGCTTTGACAGTTGTGGTTGTACGGCCACTTGATGTCCCCATATCTAGGTGCTCCCTCTCTGCTCAAGCAGGCAGCTCTCTGTGTCCATCCTGTGATGTTGAGGTTTTGCTCTGTAACCCTAGAGACTGATGCTCTGGTCCTCCCAGAGGCATTTTCATAGACTCCTAGCAGAGATGCCCCTAGTGAGGGAGAGCACCCTGGGCTGGGCCTGAGTGGCAGAGTCTCATTCCACTTCCTGGACCTGCCTCAATACTGTCTGGCACACGGGTCAGAGTAGCCTTTTCAAGGGTGAAATATGCTTCCTTCCAAACACACAGCACTGCACTATGATTTTAGTGGTAGGGACTGTGATGCGTATCAACTTACCCTTAGTTCAGAGAGGATAATGCTACTCACTAAAGGCCTTTGAACATGTCAGCTATACAGGCAGGCTTTTAATCCTCGTTTCTCTCTGGACTTCTGGCTGCACAGTCATACCCAGGTCACCATGGTGTACCAAGCCAGTGACACTTATGATGCTTGTGGATTATCCAACCAGTCCAGGTGTCTGAGCAGGAGAGTAGCAGAGACCAGTCCACAGGCCACAATGTATGCCGTTATCTGTTCAAAGTAACTGAGAATTGTTCCTGATTTTTCCTCTTCCAACAGGGTAGGATAGAATATAGCTCCACATTATTGATCACATACTCTGTACCTGAGGGCACACGTATCTACCCTAGTAAAGAGGCCATACTGCTTGGGAAGCTGCTACTGGAGCCACTGCCAAGGTGTGCTGGGAATGGGTCCAGACTGATGAACTCATTGGAGATGTGATAGGAATTCCATCTCTGGACCCTTCTGCTTCTAGGGTTAAGCTAATCTCTGACATCCCTAGAGGACAGTAAACTTTCAAAGTTATTCCCATCATGGCAAGAGAGGGCAATTTACAAGGCTTCCATTGGCTATGTCCAATATGGCAGATCTCACCACGCAGGCTGAGGACTAGGGCCAGGTCTCTGCCAATCACAGTCTGGACCCTGATGGCACATTCAGGGGCCATAGGAACAACCACCAGTTGTGCCGTGTACCCACTCAGAGCCAAGCTAGACTCAGGGCTCCAGTGATTATCTGTCTCCAGAGCTATGCACACAACTGCCTGTTGGGAAGGAGGGCTATGATGTTACTTTCTGAACCTGCAGTCCTCAAAATGAGTGAGTGTTCTCTCTTCCCCATGATGTGTCACCTATGAAACTAGCAGCAGCTCCCGTGGGACTGCTAATCACTACTGGGCCAATCACCGGGGATACAGTTGGTATGGGGTCAAGAGTCCTTGCATGTGGGCACCATTCTGTCCTGCAGGTCATGGGCTCTGAGAAGTGGCCAGGCCTAGAGTCTGAAATGTGATCACGGTTATTGGAATTGGCTTCCTCAGCCTTCTGGGCATTATCCTTGACCCAAGGGCTACTGTATCCTATTAACACATCTGTAGCTCTTTTGGTATCAGAAACCCTGACTGACACTCTGGCTTTGTGACTCAGTAATTATTGTCCCAGTTTTGCTCCTGATAGCTAAGCACTGCCACCTCGTTTCTGTTACCTAGTGAATTTTGCCAACAGCGCGTCCATATCTGTGAAAATGCCCTCTCTCCTTGGCTCTGGCTGGGGAGGGTGGGCATATCTGAGTCCTTGATAGTGAGGGTTTACTCATCACTCCATGCCATCTCACTTGGCATATCGCTTGGTACGTGTGCCTTCCAAAATACCAGCTTCCCTGAGCCTTTGATCCCATCTTCCACCAACTACCCAGGCAGTTCCGGCATGGACACTTAGTGTGGGTGACTGCCTTCTTTGCACTTCTAAGAGCTGTCTCATTAGCATGTCAGCACGCCTCTTGAAGCTGCTGCCAGGATGCTAATCTTTTGTCACAGCCAAGCGCTCCCAAATGCATAAACTCACTGGCTAGTTCCATGTTCTGGGTGCCCTGACCCATCCCCTGGGCATCCTGGTCTGTAATGCACTCCTGGCCCTTTCCAGAGCCTCCTGATGAATCCCCACAACTCCTTCAGGCATGGTTCCCCTTGACTCTGGGAAGACCCACACTGATGTAGCCAGGCCTTGTTTTGCCTGTTCTTTGTTATGGGTCTGGTGTCCAGGAGGGAAAGCACATGTAATACTGGGGTAGCATCAGTGGGGACAGGGAGAACAAGGGTCTCAAAATAGCAATTTTTATGTCATCTTAAAGAAAAAAAGAAAGTTAGCCTTAACTGGAAAGATGCAGCTCCTTCATAGATCCGGACAGTTCAGATTTAAGACATTTCATTGCATATTTTTAGATTTTCCTGTCCCAAGTCACTTGGTCCCACTTTTCTCTAGTATAGTTTTGACCTTGGTCTAGCATCATACTGAGGTTGAGAATTCACCTTTCACTGGAGCTCTGTTTATCTTATAACCACATTCTGAACCTGATACATAGACTTTCCCCTTATCCTTTGGCTGCAGAAGACGAAAATCTTTGTATATGCCAACAAAGACATCTTTTGGTTTCATACTGTACCTTTAATTGTTCATTAATGCCCTTCACCTTTCACTGATTTTTTTTTGCCTGCTTCAGTCATCGAATTCCATGGTCTCCATGACTGTTGTTTCCCCCAGCTTCTCTCAAAGCAGAGAAACATCACAGTGCAGCGGCCAGTGCCTTCTTTCCTCTGGCCTCTCACCCTGTCCCACCACAGAAAGGCTGATAGGTTCCGTCCCCACAGCAGAACAGAGGCTCCTAGGCTCCACTTGTCATCAGCATTGGGGTGCTTTTGACCAGCCCACTGCTATGTAATTCAGTGCCCCCATCTGAAAATTCTTGACATCAAACATTACCTACAAAACAGACCACAGGTTACCCCTGGAGCAGACCATTTGGTAGGTAATTGGGGGGTTGTACTCTTGACATAAATGCCATGGAAAATGGATCACTGTGGGAATGGTACCGGCAGAAGGTGAACTATGATCCATTACAAAGAAGCTCAGCAAATTCCAGAGCAGCTCTGGAGCTGAGATTGCTCTTTAGAGTCACACTGAATTAAGGAGGGGAAGCAGGGGTCTCTGGATGTGGGCTGTCTCCAGGGAAAGGCACAGCCTTAAGTGAGGGTATTCTCTTCATCTGAGAGCTGTTTCCAGAGAGGAATCCAGCAATCTGCATTCTCAAGCCTGGATAAATTAATTCTTTGTCCTAAAGGGGTTAGGTAAGACTTGGGGATGTACCATGGAATCCAGCATGGGATTTAGGGCAGGATAATCAAAGAGCTCTCAACAGGTACTTTGAAAAGCAGAACAAGTAACAGAGTCTGAGTTGATTAATTAATTCCAAATTTGGTGATCTTGTAGGCTCTAGTTTAAAAATTAAGTATGACATCAAAGTTGGTATAAGATTCGGTGATATTTCAGCTACCTAGAGAATAAGAAGAGTTAAAAGAAATTATTTGATTAGAAGGAAAGTGACCCTGTATTGGAATAAAGTATACTATGTAAAGAAATGAAGAACAGAAGATATAGTGAGTACCCTAGTAAAGATGTAAAAACAACCAACCAACCAACAAATAGAAAAACTACTTTAAAATCCTTTCTTGCTAAAGATGTAGGGGAAGTGGGAAGGGTAGAGGAAAGGAAATAAGGGAAAAGAAAAAATATGAGAAAAGGAAAAATGGAAACAAAATCTTTCCAACAGGGGATGCTAAAGATAGGGGAAGTGGGAAGGGTAGAGGAAAGGAAATAAGGGAAAAGAAAAAATATGAGAAAAGGAAAAATGGAAACAAAATCTTTCCAACAGGGGAGTGGAGAGGGGGAGAAGGGACGGCAGGGGCATGGGGAAGAAATGAGAACCAAGACCTGTCGTGTTAAGGTACAAGATCCCAGTGATGAATGTAACTGTACTGTACACTTAAAAAGTACCAATAAACTCAATGAGAAAAAATAAAATAAAAAATAAAATTGGACAAAATCGTATTCATAAAATTCTATGTATAATTACTATTTAAATAAACAGTGAAAACACTGGCAATAGTCTAATAATTATGTTTTTGTGTGATTATACACAAGAAAATTGCATGAAAATCTATAAAAGATAGGTGAGAAGAAATTAATCTACTGCTATAAGTTTTGGAGGTCCTCTTTCCTGAGTGTCTTTATGAGGTATGATGAAAATATAGTGAATGCTGCTGCCAAGTGCCATCCAGTGGAAAGGTAGGCTGGTAAAATCATGGCGCTGTGTCCTCTTCCACCTTGTTCAACAGGTCTGGCACTGTGTGACTTCTGGCTTTTCCCTAAATTCAAAATAACCATGAAGGATAAACAGTTTGAGTCCATTTGGGACACAGAAATAAGCATGCTAACTCAAGTGAAGACATGAAAGAGGACTCCCAGAGTTGCTGCAGAAATTGCAAAGCATGAAGAAATAATTGTGTTCAAAGCCAGCGGAATATTTTTTTTAATTTTATTGAGTTTATTGGTACATTTTAGGGATACAGTACAGTTACATTCATTGTTGGGATCATGTACCCCTTTATG
>NW_022900928.1:86763034-86773072 GCF_012274545.1 Fukomys damarensis | reverse complement strand
AGTTTCCATGTGCTTGTGAAGTTTCTATAGTTTCTTGTGCTATTGATGTCTAGTTTGATTGCACTATGATCTGATAATATACAGGGGATGACTTCAATTTTTTTGCATTTATTTAGACCTGTTCTGTGAGCCAGTATGTGGTCTATTTTGGAGAATGATCCATGTGCAGCCGAAAAGAATGTATATTCTGATTTTTGGGGGTGGAATACTCTATAAACATCTATTAAGTCCATGTGTTCCAAAGCTTGGTTCAGTTCTATTATTTCATTGTTGATTTTCTGCCTAGTAGATCTGTCAATTTGTGATAGTGGGGTATTTAAATCCCCCACTACAATTGTATTAGTGCTTATTTGGTTTTTCATGTTACTTAATATTTGTTTTATATTTTGAGGAGGATTAATAATGATGTTTTTTTACTGTAGTAATTTTTTTTTTTTTGAGACAGGGTCTCACTGTGCATTTTAGGCTGGCCTTGAATTCACCCGGATGAACTAGCCTAGATGGTCTCAAACTCAGAGCAATTTTCTTGCCTCAGCTTCCTGAGTTCTGGGATTATAGGCATGCACTACCACACCCAGCTACTATAATAAATTAAAAACAAAACAAAAAACTATTCACCGTATTTTTTATCATGCCTTGAATTTGGGAATAGACTGTGTTATAAGTAAAAGACATTGTTGTAAACTACAGAACAACCCCTAGAAAAGCAATATAGGTAATAAGTCTGTAGTGGCAATAAAATAGACTTACAAAATGTGTTTTACCTAAGATTAGACAAGACAAAAAGGAATATATGTTCAGCAAACAAATAGAAACATAGCAGATTTAAATCCAACATTACCTGCATCACATGTAGATTACTTAAATACTACATTTAAAAGTCAGAAAACAGAGAAGTTTAATTCATTAAATAAAAAACAATTATATAATTATAAATAATCTATAAGACAAACTTTAAATATAAAGATACAGGTAAGTGAAGACTAAAAAAAGATGGGAATATACTGTGAAAACAGAGATCACAAGAAAGATCGAATGGTCATAATTATATCACATTGTGTTGGCTTCATTCAGCACAAGAGGAACTGACCTACATAGAGATGGACCCTCCACAGTGACACAGGGCAAAGCCATTAAGAGGCCACAGCACTTCTAAAGGTGTATGTGCACAGTAGAACACACACTGCAGAATAGGAGGGATGGAAAACAGGCAGATGAATTGACAGCTGTAGGTGGAAAGCCCAAGACTTGTTTCTTAGAGACTGATTGAACAAGTGGACAGAAAATGATTGAGTCCAACAAATGAACAACAAAAGCATTGAACCCGGTCAGCTTGGCACTTGGGACTCACTCTACCTAACAATAGCAAAATACATGAAATTCCAAATATGCATGAGAAACGCACCCAGGTGGACGGTGTTCCTAGGCATGAAATAGTTCTGCATAATCTCTAAAGAAATTAAGTCATACAAAATAGAGTACTTGAATCAAATGGCATTAACATAGAACAAGAAAATATATAGTTGGAAAACCCTTCTGACCTTTGAAAATGAAACCAAAGTATTTCAAAATATTTTCTGGGGAAGCAGAAAAAAGGTAACTACTAGATAACTTAGACAATAAAAGTATAGTATATTAAATTATGATAGTTCAGATAAAGTAGTGTGTAGAAAACAATTTACAGCTCAAAATAGAAAAATCCCATAAGAATATTGCAACAGAAAAAGTCAGGAGAAAAGGGAAGAGAGGGGCAAGGGGAGAAAGGAGAGGCGGGGAGGATCGGGGAGAAAAATTAAGAAAATAATAACTTCAGGTAGTAAAAATGTGAAAGCACTGACAACCGTTAGGTCCCCAACCCCAAATTTTCTCCAGAAAATATGGAGAACAACATGAAAGGAAAAGTACACAAAAGCCATACTTTCAGCATAATTTAAAGACCGACATGACAAAACTTCAAAATAGCTCACCAACTGAAAACAGGAGGGATGGTGTGTTCTAGCCCTGAGCTCGTTCCTTCCTCACCTATACCCTGCTCCAAGCCTTGTGAGAGGCCAAAGATACTATGGAAGAACAGGAGGGAAGAGGAAAGAAGGGTGTTAGCCCTGAATTTAAACCTGGTCCAAATCCATTGCCAGAAAACGTAACCTTCCCTGAATCTGATAACATTACCAAGTGTCCAAATTATTTAGAAAAGACATACAAGGAAACAGTCAAGAGAATGAAGGACAGTCCAAGGAGCGGGAGAGGACACTTGCAAACCATACATGCGATAAGGATGTACTATCCAAAATATAGAAGAGATTCAGCAACTCAACATCAAGAAAGCAAATAATCTGGTTAAAAATCGCTAAGGACTTGAATAGAGATTTTTCAAAAGAAGAGACACAAATGGCCAACATGTATATGAAGAACTGCTCACAATTCTGTTATCAAGGAAATGCAAGCTAAAAATTCAGTGAGATATCACCTCAAATTGCCTATTCTTAAAAAGGCAAAAGAGCAAACATCAGCAAGGATGTAGAGGTGGGAAACCCTTATGTACTGCTGGATAGAAATGCAAATTGGTACTGCCATTATGAAGAAAAGTAAGGAGTTTGCTCAAAAAATGAAAAATAGAGCTTCTGTATGATCCAGCAGCCCAACCCTTGGCACGCATCTAGGGAAACTGACATCAGCATGTCACAGAGATACCTGCACTGTTCACCGCAGCTCTACTCACAGCCACAGCTGTCATAGAATCCATTTAGGTCAATGCACAAATGGATAAGGAAAGTGCGCTGTATATGTGAACAGTGGAAGGTTACTCAGTCTGAAGAAAGACAGGAATCCTGCTATTTATGAAACATAGATGAACTCGTTATTTATACATTGTACTAAATGAAATAAGCAGGCACAGAGAGACAAAAACTGCATGATCTCACTCAAATGTAGAATCTAAAAAACTTGATCTCATAGAAACCAAGAAGACAATGGTAGTTACTAGGGGCTAGGGTTAGGGTTGGAGGAGAATTTATTGGGTAAATGTTGGGCAAAAGATATGAAGTTTTATTTCAATAAGAGGAATAAATTCAAGAGAGCTATTATACATCAAAACAGCCTACACTTATTTATTTTTTAGTTTATTGGTACATTTTAGGTATACAGTACAGTTGCATTCATTAGTTGAACTACATTTAATAATGTAATGTATATTCCAAAATTGATGGGAGATTCTGAATGGCTTCATCATAAGAAAGATGGAAAGATGGAGATGATGGATATGTTGATCAGCTTCATTTAATCTTTCCACAATGTATACATATGCCAAACATGGCATCCCATTATTTGGGAATTAAAAATAAAACCTAAAAAGTTCATTTGCTTTTGCAAATGGGGCAGGGAAGAAGAATTGAAGGGAGGTGAAGAGAAGGGCACAAAAACAGGAGTTACGTTATGTGTATGTACAAATTGCCCATGCTAAATGTGAGCATTAGGTACTGCAAATATGTACTAATAAAAAACCTAGAGAAAACAATAAAAAGTTCATTGAAATTAGGTAACAAATAAAAGCCAAAATTACTTCAGATTTTAATAATAAATTACAACGCAAACTAAAAAAAATAATGGGAATCATTCAAGAAAGGCAAGAAAATAATCATATAATAAATAATTTGAAAAAGGGGCTTGAAAGTGCATCAGAGTAGTGGAAATGGAAGTTAGGCAGAATAGGAATAACATTGAGATCTCAAGGGTCCCCAAGAAAGAAAACAAAATATTACTGTAGGGCTAATTTTTAATGTTATGACTCAAGAAAATTTCTAGAGAAAGGCAAAAAGTTTACTTCAAAGTCCTGTACTCCAGAAATCCTAATCAGGTATATGGGAACATTAACTCAGAATGATCAACTTTGAGACACTTCATAGCAAAACTTTTAGATTTCAAAGATGAAGAAAAAATTCTCAATGCCTTAAGCAAAAGATCAAATAATTTACAAAGATAAAAGAACTTCAGTGCCATCCAATTTTTCAAACAGGAACATACAAAGAAAGATAAAAATGAAACAACTTATGAAAAAAAGAATCTGAAGATGATCAAAAGACAGTTTTCAACATACAAAATTAAGGGAATTCTATAACCATAAGTCTTTCTTGATGAATTTACTAGAGCGTGAACTTAATGTAGCCCAGCAGTCAATTCTGGAATAATTGGAAGAATAAAGTAAATGATACTAAGGAATAATAAGCCATAGGATGAAACTGATGACTCCAACTTAATATAAATCTTAATGAAAATAAGTGAGGAGAACAGGGCAGCTTTTCCTTATACCAGAATTTTAACTAATGCTTATAGAAAGAATGACAGAGAAGAAACATTAGGCAAACACCTCAGCAAAGATGGTAATGGGCAGGAATGATGTGTAGTTGTGACTTGGGCAAAAAATGCAAGGACAAAATATTTGCCTTTTAACATAGTGTGCTTAGTGTATAACTCTGCTTTGAAGTTCTAGAAGAGGCAAACTGACCCATGGAGGCAGAAAAAGAGTCAGTTTTTGACTCTTCCAGGGGTTAAGGACACTGACTTGGTTGGGGTGTGAGACTTTGTGTGTGTGTGGGTAATGGAATCATTACCTGTCTTGGAATGATGGGTGTATATTTCTGTCCAAAGTCACTGAGCGATGCACTTAAAATAGGACACCTTTTCCTGATGTATAAGTGCACCTCGAGGGAGGGAGGTGTTATTAAAATAGTCTCACTTTGGACCAGGCTCATGCACAGCCCTGCCTCTCAGCTGTCCCATTTGGATGCAGTGGAAAACAAAAAACAAAACAAAAAAAAACAAACCTTGAAAACTTCTGCACATTCCATTGATTTTCCTATCTTAGGTTAACCTCAGAAACTCAGACTGGCAGTAAACCTACTTAGAAATGGTTATGACTTAGTGTGTGCCAGGAATCCTTGTGGAGCCTGGAGAGCATCCCCAGAGAAATACACTCAACAAAGCTGCAATTCCCAGATGAGATCAGGGCCATCGCTCCTGCTGTGAGGGAAGAGAATGGCTCAGTCCCCAGGGTTACAGCTCCAGGAAATGTCAGACAAGAAAAAGAGGTGTGTCCTTGGCCTACGAGAGAGGGGCTGAGCTCAGGACTTGGAGGTAAGGCTGGATTGGCTATAATGATGGCACCTGGCATCTTTGCCAGGATGAACTCCTCCACCTGAGCTCCTCCACTAAGACCTGCAGATGCCAGGGTGCAGCAGGAAGTTGGGGAGGCCAGGCCTGGGACTGTGGGTCCTGCTTGTAGGGGACAAACAGAGTGGACAGCTCCTCTCCCTGCTGGCCAGCTGACATTTCTCCCTACCCATTACTGCTTTAGAAAGGAACATCAAGGTCACTCTGTCCCTCTCAGCCTATTGTTATGACTTTGCCCATGTCTAGCCCCAACTCCCTTACATCTTTACATGAAACGGTTCTTAGATTCTTGCCAAGGTACTTTCAAATGTGAACTTTGATTTTCAGAAAATGGTTCAGAAAATGGCAGCAAATTGGTTTCTTTTATTCTCAAAGTAAGAAAAATATGCAGATAAGCTTTCTTCATAGTGATACAATCTTATAGAGATTTATAAAATAAAAGCAAGTAAAGAATAGGGACTCAAAGTTACCTTTAGCTGGGAATTTAGCTCAGGGTTCTGGCGCATGCCTTGCAAGCACAAGTACCTGAGTTTGATCCCCGGAACCAAAAAAAAAAAAAAAAAAAAAAAAAAAAAAAAAAAAAAAAAAAAAAAAAAAAAAAAAAAAAAAAAAAAAAAAAAAAAAAAAGTCACCTTTAAAGTCACCTCTTCCTAAGGCAATCACTATTAACATTTTTATGAATTTCTTTCTAGTGGGGGCTTTTATTTGCACTCTGTTGTTTTGATAATTTGGTCTATCTTGATTACTTCCTGACCTTGGCAATTTTTATTTCTAGTACATCAGCTGTATCTTAGCCTAGGAAACATTTAAGTAATATCCTCTGAGCAGTTAGGTGAATGAATTGTCACTGTGAGGATTAAACTTTTTCTTGCAGATGTACTTGGCTTATCCAGAATATATTCTGTCTGAACAGGCTCTGGCTACCAGGGTCACAGCCCCGAGATTGGCATATTTGGTAAGAGAAGGGTTGAGTAAATGACCGGTAGCACATGGGACCAGGGAGGTATTTCATTGTTCAAACTGCTTCCAAATACATGATCTGAAAATAAGAGCTAAAATTTAGGAAGAATTCACAATGTACCTTTTACTGCTCCACATTATATATATCAGCTCCTTCCAATGTATATTAGTTTATTATAATCGCTGTCCAAAATGGTGGCTCTTATGTCTAATTTATAAATGGGAAAGCCAAGGATCACAGAGGTTATATAACTTTCTTAAGGTCACCCAGCAAAGCCATATTTTAATCAAAGCTGATTGGTTGTAGGACCTGAGCTCTTTTTTTTTTTATTTTTGGTACTGGGGATTGAACTCATGTCCTTGCGCTTGCAAGGCAGGCAGCGGAACCACTGAGCTAAATCCCCAGCCCGGACCTGAGCTCTTATTCACCACACCATGATACATGGTCACTATGTCAGACCATGTTCATGGATGCAGATAAGACCGTGAGAGTAATGAACTCTGGGAGTCCACCCATGGGAAGGCCAGCTGTATGTGGAAGATGTCTGGGAGGACGCTTGTTACCTGGAGGACACCTGAAACACATGCTTTCCTGCCCAACTATGAGTGGCAAGTGATGATTCCTGAGTGATGTTTTTCCTTGATTCCTGGTCATTCAGCTGCAGAAAGAACACCAACTTCTACTGAAGTGTTTCCTGGATCCTGGAGGCTAGATGTTGCTTCATAATTTGTGTGGTTGAGGCAAATAGTCTCACCCAAATGGCCCATGTTTCTTTTTCACTCAACTCTTGACAGCTCTGCTTCTACATTGAGATTGTTAAAGATGGGCAAAGAACAACAGAAAGTAGATGTAGTGTCATTTGGCGATACCCTCTAAACCAGGAGAAATAGTGTTCAAAGAAATACTTGAGCTGACCTCAGGGCTCACTAGCTACACCAGCTGTGGCACAGTGCCCTGAAGAACTTAGGACAGCCTGTGCTCTGATCACCCATGACATGGCAGCCACAGTAGCCAGGTTTTGTCCCTAGGCCATCAGTGATCCAATAACAGATTAGTGTTTGTCTTAGTCACTTTCTTGTCTTAGGCACACCAGGCCCAACATCCACAGTGTAAAGAAGGAGGGGTTTATTTGATTCATAGTTTCCAATGACTTCAGGTGATGGTCAGCTGGCAGCAAGGCAGAAACAACATGGTGAAAGGGTCTGGTGGAGGAGAGCTGCTTATCTCATGGTGGCCAGGAAGCAGAGAAAGGGGGAAGAGCCAGAACGAGAGTACCCCTTCCAGGCCATGCCTCATTGACCCACCTCCAACAGTCAGCTATGAATTCAACAATGGCTGAATCCACTGAGGAGCATGGTGCCCCCACTATAAAATCACATTCTAAACCCTTGAGACTTTGAGTGGACATTTTAGATTAATGTCATAACAGCATTTACTTGAATATCCTACAGAGTATGCAGAAGGCTGGGGAATGCTTCCAGTAGGTTGAGGAGAAGACCTTAGTAATAATGACCACATGTCCTCCACCACCTGCTGACTGCTGCAACAGTCACTTGATGCTATAGTTAGAGTATCTGTGTGCTATCTCCAAGAAACACAGTGCTTTGTTCAAGGCCACTGAGCGATTAAGCTGCATAAGCTGTTCTTACTCATGGTTATGTTACCAGAACGATGCTCAGTGAGACCACCCACCCACTTTCGTCTCTCCTCACACTCACTCTATTCACCTCCACCTTGTCAGGAGCCAAATGCTTGATATAGTCCAAGCATGTGACGCTCTGCATGGTGAGCAACAACTGGAATGATTAACCTTTCCTTGGACCATTTCTTGCTGTTTCTAGACCTGCCCCTTTATCCTGTGCACCCAAAAGTTTGCTCAGTTATCTAAGAAATGTTGTGATTCAGAAAGAAAATGTTGGCATTGCAGTGTCACCCATACCTACTGGTGAGGGTCTGAGCATGTGTGCCAGACACCAGATCCCTAAATCCTAGTAGAGTGCAGCGGGTGCTCAACCAACATGAGTCATAGCTCAGAGCAACAGGTTTCCTGTGTCTAGATCACCACACCACAGGTTTGGGATTGCTCTTACATAAGTGCATGGTGAACAATATATCACAAGCAAAGAAAAATGATGCAGGATGGAAATTCCACTGCAAGTCAAGAGTTGCTCTGATTGGACCATGGCTTTGGCTATGGCCTTGGACACCTTCCACTGATCCTTCAGGCCCTCCTTTCATGTGTTCTCTCTTATATACTCATACATTTTACAGATGAGCCTATGGATTCTTTGCTACTTACCAGACAAGATGGCACCCTCAAGAGGAGGACATATGGGCCTTCTATTTTATACAGAGCTTATACACAGTAGCTATTTTTATGCAGAGTCTAATACAGTGATCTCTCCAATGTGTCATTTAACAGCAATAAACCACTTCCATCATTGTCATCCATCACCAATTTAGCTCCTAATCCTGCTTCCTAATACCATATGTGCAAATGCCTGAGAAAATCAAGTTATCAAGGAGGCATTCGTATGTGAAAATGATCATTAATTAATCATGTTTATGCTCCGCTGATACATCGAGACAATAAGTTTTTCACTGAAGAATAAATACTGTGAGTGACACTGTGCTACTGAGTAATGTAAGATTTGGTGAAAGCTCAAGACAGAGTCATGGTTGATTAGTATGCAGAGTTGCTAGTTTCAACCAGAGACCACAGTTAAACTTCAGTGAACAATAAGTGATTTATTCTGGGAAATTCTCACAGAGGCGGTAAATTGGCTCCATATTTTGTAGATAGATGTTTCTTCTCTTAGAAGTTTGTAAGAACATTCTCTGTGTTCAATATTCTAGTAGGGTGGCTTTTGATTACTTTATACACTTTATACTTAATAGTTCAGCAGTTTTTATGTTAAGATACCATTTTGTTTTCAGTCGTCCTAGTATCGGACTGATAGAGTGCCTTGGCAATGTGTGAGCAGAGAAAAATTAACATTCAAAAACAAAATGAAAGATTAATTTCATCACTTACCAGAGACAATATATCATCAACATTTTCTTGACATAATATATTTATCTGGGTCTTGTTTCTAAGAAACTTTAAAAAATGAGGACATTTTTACATATTATCTGTCTAGCATCATGAAGAAATGAATTACATTATTAATAATAACACATTATTTTTCCTAGTTATGAGATAATCTATAATCATTCTTAAATATGGAAAATATAAAAAAGAATAAATAAAAATGACAGTTAGTTGTAATACTGTAATTCTAGTAAGTGAAATGACAGCTTTAACTCTCTTAAGATAAATTGTTTTAGTTGTTTCTTCTATGCAGGCTACATACATGTGAGATTTAGATAAAGACTTGCCTTCTGTCTTATAATACTTTGTGGTATAAAGTATATGCATTTTATGTCATTCAATTTTTTTTACCTTAAACATTTTAAAAAGTATATACAACTATCTTTGGAGCTAATGAGTGACATTAACGATTTAGATTATTTTTAATTTTAGATTGTTTTAAATTGTACAATTATAAGCAATTAATGAGAAACAATGGTACATTTCTTTACACAAACTCAATTATTTCTTTAGATGAAATTCTTACAAGTGGAATTGCTGTGCTAAAGAAAAAGTATAATTTTAAGACTTTTAATACATTTTGCAAAATTGTTTTCCAGAAAGATTGTACTGATTTATGCTCAAACTAGCAGTTTCATTTCCTCAAGCTCTCTCCAAAGCTAGTTATATAATTTACCATGCTTTTCCTGGCAAATTGAAAAATATTTTTTATCAGAATGCCAGTATAGTTCCCATTTTCTTTATTGCTATGTTGTTAATTTTACTTCTAATACATATTTTCTTTGCTTTTAGATGTTGTTAGAGTCCTTCTAAAATATAA
>NW_022900928.1:86716468-86762988 GCF_012274545.1 Fukomys damarensis | reverse complement strand
GATTTAGTGGTTTTAAACAACACACATGTATTGTCTCACAGTTTCTGTGGGTCTGAAATCTGGTAAGGCTTAGCTGTTTCTTGTTGGATAGTTTGGCTGGAGACTGATCACCTTTCAACTCATCTCGTTGGGATTTGACAGGATTTGGTTTATGTGGGGAGTGGGCCGAGGACCATAGTCCCTAGAAGATTGCTGGCTGGAGGCTGCCCTCAGAGTATGTGACCTTCCCAATATGGTGTCTTCCTAATAGGTGACAGGTGCTACCAAAGCTGGGAGAGTCTACCTACAAGATGGCAGTTAACTTGGGCCCTGGTGCTCATGAGGCAGGCACCAGAACCACTGAGCTAAATCTCCAGCCCGCAGTTAAAATTTGTAATCTCATCACAAAAATTGAGTTATTGGTTGGAGGAAAGTATGGGAGAAGAGATTGCCTAATGCCATAAATGCCAGAAGGTAGGCCATCATGGAAGCCATCTCTAGTAGTTTATGGTTTCATTTAGATTTTAGTTACTATATTATTTCAACACTTCAGAATATTGACTCCTAAACCCCCTCAAAGACCAAGTTGTAGTAGGAGTCATATTTTTCAAAAGAATATGGTACTAGAATTATTTTTTTCACATCATACCTTTATCAGGTCTGTCTCACCCTATCTGTCTTTCCATCTGACTCTCCGTCACTGTCTCTTTCTTTTTTCTCTCTCAATTATTTTATATATTATTTTTTTGCAAAAATTTAATTTTTAGCATAATAAAACAATGTGTAATAGGAAGAAAAGGGCTAAAGATGTAGGGGAAGTGGAAAGGGTAGGTGAAAGGAAATAAGGGAAAAGAAAAAAATATGAGAAAATGAAAAAATGGAAATAAAGCTTTTGTAAATAGGGAAGGGAGGAGTGGGTGAAGGGAGGGTAGGGGTATGGGGAAAAATAAGAACCAAGACCTGTCATGTAAAGGTACAAGATCCCAATGATGAATGTAACTGTACTGTATACCTAAAATGTACCAATAACTCAATGATAAAAAAAATTAAGTTGGAGACTAAATCAAAGGCTGCTTCAACTTTTTCATGAGAAAATAAAAATTTCCCAAATAAATCAACACTGTAAGGCAATTTATGCCTGGGATAGGAAAACTGTTCCCAGTAACTATAGAAGCATGAACATTCACAAATGTACTAGTTAGGAATCATCTCTAAGCTTACTGAATTTCCTCATTGGTGTGAACTTGCTGGAGGGTCTCCATGTAATGTTGGGGTGGAGCTGGAGCACAGATATCTCATGATTTCAGAAGCGTGGAATTCAAACCACACTACTGAGTTTATCTGAATGAATGATTTTTGCTCTTGGTTAATTTATACCTCTCCTCAACATAGAGCAGGAACATTAAATACTATTTCTTTCTTTGTAAATTGTTAATATTTCAGAGTTTTTATTTCCCACAGGTTATGACACTCCACGAGTGTCTTAGAAAATGGCTTAAGGGAAAAAACTAACAGTTACACTAAAAAAAGATAATAGAAGCTCTGGCTTCTTAAGAGAAATTATTTGATTTTTCTTTCTCTTCTTCTATCATAGCCAGAAGGGAGTAAAACTGATGATAATACTGAAATGCCAGAAAGGGTCATGAGCAGTAGAATTTCCTTCTTAGACATTGGAGTCCATCTGGAATAAAATGAACACACAGACGTCTCTCTGGTTCATAAGCCTCTTTCTTGGTTGTGGACAACTTTGGGCATATCCTTCAAGAGTGAGAAACAAGTCATTTTTAACTGTCTGAATAAGATCACACAAATGTGCGCAGTTGGTATTCTGTCTATGAATGTCACACAAAGATTCATTCCTCCTGAACTAGGAGGTGCACCAGGGCCCTTCCTCCAGAAAGAAGGCTACTTTTCCAGCTATAGAAAAATGATTCCACCCCAAAATCATAGAGGCTATCAGCCCTCTACCATTTATTACTTTAATTTATAGTTGTTATTACTCTTTAAATGCTAAATGCTGAATATGTCCTATTTGATAGAAGCTGGTGGGAGTGAAGGTAGAGAGGGGAGGTGGGAATACTGCCTTTTGCCCAACTCACCTGTGTGTTCTTTGCTTTTTCCCTTGACCTCTTCACACAGTGCTGATGCATAGGTTCAGCTGTAAAAAAGTCTAAGCCAGGTAGACATGCCCCTACCCACTTGAACTTGTGCCTTAGATCTTTTGGGGAGTAAAGTTTTAAGGTCAAGGATTTACCTCAATTTCCACTTGTTTCTATAGACCAGTGTGTTACAGATCCCTTTCCACCCTGTACTCACCCTTGCAAGACTGTGGTGTGGTTGGTTAGTCAATGTCACCTGAAGGTGCAGCAGAGACCTTCCTCCAGAGAGAAAGGGACTTTGCCAGCTATATACAAACGATCACATCCCAAAACCATGGAGGCTATCAGCCCTCTACTATTTATCACTTTAATTTATAGTGGCCTTTTTAGAGACACAGCTGTATTATTATCAGGTTTAGGTAATGTTAGAAATTGTAGTATCTTTATAATTCATATTTAAATTACACAGTGGTCATCAGTGGAAATGGTAAATTAACCTGGGTTTGACCACACTCGTGCTTATACCCACTTCTGACCTCTGGATTATTCTCAAGTTTCCAAAGATCACATTAAACCAGATCATGCCCGTAGTTGGCACTCTCTTTGTGATGTGGAGTACATATGTGAAGTTGGCACAGTGGTAGCTGTTGGTCCATCTTCAACTTGGGATACCTAGGAAGGGTCTTCTGTGATCCAGACCTCCCTCTGGTTGGCAGAGACTCCTAAGGCCAATGCTAACATAGTTTCAAAGTCTCCCTCTATCCATTGCTTTGTCCTGATCTCTCTCAAAGGAGTTGATGAAACTCCCTGCAAGCAAAGCTCCATCTCAGAGTCTATTTCCTGGAAACTCAATTGGTGACAGGTGCTAAACACTGCCCTACTTTGTCTTCCTTGGAGTCTCCCTTCTGTCTCAACATTCTCCTTCCACGTCCATCTTCCCAGCATATGTGTTTTGCATGTTATGTGCAGTTCCCCATGCATTAGATGTGCATATTGGGTTACGCTGTGCATTAAGGCGTGTGCACAAGTCTGAATGCCTTAAAATTGTCCTGTTGAGACTTTCAGACATAATAGTCCTCCTTATATGTTGAAAATGGGATTTAATTTTAGGAGCATGCCAAAGTATTTTTGCATTAGTCAGTCTCTCTGTGTAACAAAACCTCTCAAATACTAGTCACATATCAGCAATAGCAGGTCTGGAGCATCTCATTCTCCTAAGAAAGGAGGAAGAGGAAACACCATCTCCAATCCACACAATTGCTTTTAAGCTTTGACAGGTGCACATCATATTTATTCTAATTACATTGGCAAAACGAGGTCGTATGATCCAGCCTTACTCAGGGTCACAGGGAAGCTCTGCAGGTTACAGACAATGAGTAGAGTGTGTGATCCCTGCAAGGCTTGCACAGTCCTCTTACTGGTTGGGAAGAATAATGTGCTATAGCTCATCTTTCTATCCCTGATATATTTTCACCCAGTCTTCCCGTCACTAAAACTCTGCCTTCAATTTAAGGCACTGTCTTTCCTGAAGGCTCCATATTAAAACAGAAACATAGAGAAGTAATATGCTTGTCAACCAGCTTATCTGCATTAGTTATGCTAACCTTTCTTTCTGTATCATAAAACCAGGAATTTGAGGTCTCATGGGTAGAGAACGGGCTATAGGAAATATACAAGGAAGCACGTGTTGCCTCTTACGTACCTAACCTGTTTACATCAGTGACATCTGCTTAATGATTCTTGTGGATTTTTTTTTTCAGAGGAAAATGAGAAAGGCAACTCTCATGGAAGGAAGGGTCATTATGAAAATTTGCAAGCTCTCTCTAGATAATTGCTGACATTTTTTGAATGTTTGATCCTATTTTATTCTACCTCCTTGTTGTATTTAACCCTTGTGGCATGCCTGAGAGATGGTGTCATTTTCTTCAATTAGGAGAATCTTATTTCTTTCAATTTCAGTAGTGCTGGAATGCGCACCTTTTATCACTGCTGCTGGCTTCTGGCTGGTGGCAGTCATATCCCTGCCTCAGGAATCATGCAAGGAATCGCACAGAGCAGGGTGAGATGATTGAGAACTTGTGTTGTCACTGACACTCTCAATTGCAGAGAAAACTAGAACATCAATGAAAGAGTCATGGGTGAAAGAGAGAGTCAGAAAGGTCAAAGCTTAAATGAGGCAAAGTTTTAGGAAGTCCCTAGCCTATTCATTTCATTTCCATTTTCCACTTCACTTATGCACAGCAGTGATGTAGGATAAGTACCACCATCTAACTTTAGGCTTCAAAAAGAATTTAAAAATCTATAAAATTAAAATTCCAACTAAAAGGATAGCCTTATGTCACAGTTTAATTGCTGAGCTTTCATTTTTATCAGAACATAGCAAGACTTCTAATTATAGATTTAGATTTATTTGATGAGAAACACTTCTGTTTAGCCAACTTATAGATGAGAAAACTGAGGCACACAGCAGCTAGTTAGCTTGTTGATGGCCACAGAGCTCGAGGTACTCTTTCCTTGATGTTTCTCAATGGATGGGTTCAAGGTCTTTTTAGCACCTCCTTTTATGAAATAGGATTTAAAGGACTCTAAAGGATTAGGTCTGACTTCAAATTTTTGTCTCTTCTCTGTTGCCAGACTAATTCTCTTCTGTAAATGAACTGATGTGGTTTTCTGCAAGTTCCTGAAAATACCTGAGCCTGGGATTCTTCTTCTGCACAAAGACAATCCTTGCACCTGAAGAAATAGGGAGAAAATGTAATGTGATGATGTAAAACATGGTGCATCTGAACTCAGTGTCAGTGCTGTGAAATCAGCAATTCCACATTTTCCTCTAGCTGGTTACCTGACACGTAGGTCCCCATACCTGACCAATATCTCTTATAGCTACCCTGCCTGGCTGTGATCAACCCTACTTTCTAGGATAAAGCTGCA
The DNA here is from genome assembly GCF_012274545.1 of Fukomys damarensis. Lineage (NCBI taxonomy): Eukaryota > Metazoa > Chordata > Mammalia > Rodentia > Bathyergidae > Fukomys > Fukomys damarensis. The sequence continues at coordinate 86,757,979 of NW_022900928.1, read as the reverse complement.
GATATTCCAGGAGAGAAGACAGATCTTGCTTCTCATGTTGAGGGAGTAGTTGCCAGTATTAACTACTGGTCTCCATGTCTCAGTAGAAGTTACTGTGGTCACAGAACAAAAGCCACTTTCCTGAAGGTCTAATAAAGAGTGATATAAATCGTGAAAAGATTAAATCCTATTACAAACTGTGCCACTATAAACATAGGTGCACATATATCTCTGTGATATGATTCTTTTAATTGTTTTGGAAAGATACCCAGCAGAGGGATGACTGGGTCAAATGGAACCTCTAGTCCCAGCTCTTTGAGGTATCTCCATATTGATTTCCATAGTGGTTGCACCAGTTTGCACTCCCACCAACAATGGAGAAGTGTTCCTTTCTCCCCACAACCCCACCAACATTTGTTATTGGTTGATTTCTTGATAGCAGCCATTCTTTGCAGGGTGAGGTGAAATCTCAGTGTTGTTTTCATCTGCATCTCTCAAACGACCAGTGATGTGGAACACTTTTTCATATATTTAACTTGCTGTTTTTACTTCTCTGTCTGAGAAATGTCTGTTCATTTCAGATGCCCATTTTTGAATTTGGTCTTTATATTTGGGGGGCTGATTGTTTTGAGTTATTTATATATTCTACATAATAGTCCTTTGTCTGAGGAGCAGCTGGTAAAATTTTTTTTTCCACATTGTAGGTTGTCTCTTAGTTCTCTTAATGGTTCTTAATATCTAAAACTTGGAAACAGCCCATTTGCCCATCAGTTGGAAACTGGATAAAGAAGATATGGTTTTTCTATAAAATGTAATATTACTCAGCCATAAAGAATGAGAAATTAGATTCATTCATAGGAAAATGGATACATATTGAGGACATACTCCTAAGTGAAATAAATAAGTCCCACATGTGTAAATACCAAATAGTTTCTCTGGTGTGAATAAACTATAATAGTACATAAGATCCTAATGAGATAATGGAGAATGTGAAATAGGAAGAAAGGGCTAAAGGTGTAGGGAAAGTGGGAAGGTTAGGGGAAAGCTAGTAAGGGAAGAGAAAAAAATATGAGAAAATGAAAAAATGGAAATGAAGTGTTTGTAAAGGGGGAGGGAGGAAGGGTGAAGGGAGGGCAGGGACAAGGGATAAAATGAGAACCAAGACCTGTCATGTAAGGTACAAGATCCTAGTAATGAATGTAACTTGTACTGTATACCTACAATAAACTCAATGACGAAAAAAAAAAAGATTAAATCCTATATTTCCCTAGCGTAAAATTTTCAGGTGAAGGAATTGTCACGGAGGAAGGGACTTTGGAGAATTCCCCAGGAATAGCCAGAATAAATAGCTCCCTCAAGCGAAGCAGCTTCACTGTAATGAGGGACACCCAAGAGACAAGTGCTTGTTGCTGCTTACTGGGAGCAGACCATGCCAGGAATTCCACCAGCAAATGGTTATGGACTTGGCACTCTGTCGGGGGGGGCGGTCTTCGGAGCGAGTGCTGAAGAGTCTTTCTACTTGGCAAGAACAGACAAACTTATGGAACAAGTTTATATATATTTATATTTAAACACACAGTATCTTCTGTATTTATTGATTCATTGAATGAGAAGAAAAAAGGAAACACAGCTGCTCATAGCAGGGCTAATGAGCCCAGGTATCCCTTCCCACGATACTCTAGAACAGTAGAATTTGTGGAAGTTGAGGGCAGAGGAGAAAGGACATGACAAAAGGCAGAGTAGAGAGCTGGTGTGAGCCAGGGGAGCAGAGGCTTCCAGGATGCATGACGACATCAGGTTGATTAGGCAGGGAGGAGTTGGAGATGATTTTCGCTACGAGTTAACTTTTTAAAAAATTTGTTTCAACATCTCAGTGTGTTTGCTTCTGTATCCAAGCCAATGAGCAAATGCCCATGAGACAATATACTGAGGCTCTATATTGCATCTTAATTTCCCAGCATAACCATAGGTGACCGGCACCACAAGCAGGGAATACTCTAGAGATAAATGATTTGATACAATATCCCAAAGGAAATGTGATCCTGTGGAACAAGTGTACCTACAGGTTTGGTCACATCTTCTGTGCATCCGCTGTCCTGTCTCATCACCATGTTGCCTTGGTCCTGCTGCTCCAAGCACTCCAGCTTTGATAACTTTTTAAAAATTTATTTATTTTCATTTTTCAGTGCTGGGGTTGGGACCCAGGGTATCATAGACATCAGGCCAGAGCTCTGCCACTTAGCTCCAGCCCCAGCACCTTTTTTTGATTTTGAAGAGATAGGATCTCACCATATTACCCAAACTGGCCCAAGCAATGGATTTGCCTACTTCAGCTGAAACCAGAGACACAGCTACTGGGCCCCACATCCAAGATTTACAATTCCACACTCCACTTGCTGAGGCCAATTTGTTTAACAATTTTTTACTAAGACATTAACGTCAGATAAGGCTTTATCTGCTTTTCTCAGATAGTTCATTTATATTTTAAAAGGGCCTCTGGTCTTGCTGATTAGACTGTAGATTTCTGAAGGGGACAGAGTTCCTGTTGTTTGTGTTCCTCCCATGAGGCTATGCTGAGCAAGTGGTGGATACCATGTGGTGCCCCAGGGAGCGCATGCTAAATGTCACTCCCTGATCCACCAGGAGAAGACAGTCCCCTGCCTCCCAGTGAGCTCCCAGTTCGGCTGCTTTTGGATTTTCTTTTTTCTATGGTTGTTGAAAGTTATTTAGTGGAGAAATGAGGACCCACTAGGAATTGCTGCAGAATAGAAATGAAGCCACAGAACTCATTTCTGAAATGGAGGCCCAGATGGCTTTTACAGGGGGGAAAAGAGGAAGCTAAGGAATTTTTTCCTCAAGTTCAATTTAGATGCCTGGGGAGGCAAGGAGAAATGTTTTGAGCTATTTCAATTCCAGGAAGCAGCTTAAAAAGCTAAATAAATAATTGACAATTTTAAATTATTTAAACCAGTAGTTCTTAACCTCTTTTGGATACTGGACTCCTTTGAGAATTTGATGAAAGCTACAGAGCCTATCTTGAAATAAGCGACCAAACACACAAATATTTGCAAATAAATCCAGGAGGTTCAATGGCCACTTAATTGTAAGACACAGGCCCTGGGTCTTGATGGCATCAGACATAGGGATCATTTCCACCTTGGACAGCTTTCATAGCAGCAGACTTAGAATTAAGCCACTCAAAGCAATAGCCAGAGCTAATGCACTAATAGCTTCTCTAGCTCAAAACCTCCTGGGCAGTTTCTCATGTGAAAATGTCATTGTTCTTTAGTGAAGAGGAGGGCTGGAGGAAGTGGCTTGCATTTTCTAGGTATTAAAGTCTCATATTGTGATCTGAGAAGGGCACTCTTTTCTCTCCAGGGATATCACAAGTTAAGTAAAGCAGATTTCAGCCATCTGGGGAAACATTTATGGACTGCTCATGCGTGGACAGGTTTTCTACTCTTAGAGAATCAGGTTCTGCTAGAATTGCTGGAAAACAGTGCTTTGCACTTGAAAATCCTGTTACCTCTCCCCTGCACATTTTTTGTTTCTGGTTAATAAATGAATAACATAAGACCAAGGCAATCACTGGGATAAGGTTGGGGCGGGGGGAAAGAGAGACAAGGACAGAGACACAGACAGCCAGAGAGATTCTGTGTATAGAGTCAGTGGATGTCTTCAGAGAAAATGAGCCACCTTAAAAGCTAGGACATGTCGTGAATGCAAGAGCTCCCTCTCACAAGGATTAGGGCAATATTTTCTTGTTTCTCAAGGCTTTTCTTGAAGATGTTCAGAGGCAAATGGAATTCTGAAGCAAGGAGATTGCGAAGAAATGTAAGGGAATTGATGTCCCTTGAGACCATAATGTTTAATGAAACAAATCAGACATATAAGCTTCAATATTGCATGATTTCTCTTACATGAGAAACCCAAGATATAAATAAAGAGCAAAATAAAAGACAGATAATAGGAAGTAGGGAGGTAGCTCTTTCTCAAATAAGAAGGGGATCAAGAGATGGAAGGAGGGGAGAAGGGGATGAACATAGGAATTAAAATATTTTATGTGCATGTGCTTACTCCACACAAGGAATGTAAACATTTCATATGCTGCAAACATGGACTAATGAAAAAATTAAAAAAGAAAATGCTTATATCATCTCAGCAGGCTGGAGGTCTCACCATAAAAAATGTACTCTCATCTGCAACCTTACTTTGAAGAATGTACTGAGAGAATCAGGAAGCTCTGGCGTACCACTGTGAAGAACCAGCCAGAGTACTAAGAGCAGGAGCTTGCCTACTGACTGTTCAGGGCTACATTTTAGCCTTGGAGGTGCCTTGGCGGGGCAATGGGGTCCTCGAGCATCAAAGATCGGGGTGCGCAGATGAAAATGCAGAGGTGAGGAAGAGGACATTAAGGAGTCCCGTGTACAGAAGCAGAGACTTGACACAAAAGAGGAACAAAGACAAAAAGGAATGGAGGACACATCCCACATGTCATTCTTGAAAGGCTGCCCCTCCATCCCTCCTTCCGTTTGTTCACTGAATACATATTTATCGATTGCCTGCTTTATCTGGGTCAGTCCTGCGCAGAAGAGATTTCAGGATCCAGACCACATTCAGACCACATCCTAGCAAGGAAGAAAATATTAAGCCACAAACTACAAAATTAGTGTTTTCTTTTAGAAGTCCTGACTCATTGTTTTAAATAGTTACTTTTAAATTATATTATGATGACATTTTCACTATTGGTTCTTTTCTGAATTGGTTCTGAAAAACATAGGAGACAAAGCAGCAGAAATAGTGGACAGTGGATGCTAGAAAATTTTCTTCTCTACAAAAGCAATGAGAAAACAGCCAGAAGTGTCAGAATCTACTTTTCTAGAACTCTGCACAGCAGTCAAAGTCTTGTGTGAAACCATGGAGCATTTACTCAAGAAAAGTAGCAAATCTTAGCCAAATCAGTGAGTTCCACAATGTTTCAATTTTCTGCATTGCAACCTCCCTGTCTGAAGTTCTGTGACAGCCTTGGAAACCAACTGTCCTGAGGTGATTTGGGCCTGAAATTCCCTCCAAAGTTCTACATGTGAAGTCTCAGACTGTGGGAGGTAATGAAATCTTTCAGAGGTGGGACCCAGTAGAATGTCTTCTGGTCATTAGAGGCAAGCCCTTGACAGGAATTGTAAACCCTGGTTTCTTTTGTCTCATTTTTGCTTATTGGCAAAGGCAATTTTTCTCCTTTATTCTCTCCCTGCCAGGATGTGCTACCTTGCTGCAGGGCTCAAAGCAATGGCACCTACAATGTACTAAAGTGTGATGAAATCTTTAAAACCTTAAGCCACTATAAAAATTTTCTGTTTAATCTAAGTGCAGAGGCACATGCCTGTAATCCCAGTTACTCAGAAGTCTGGTGCAGAAAAATAATAAGTTCAAAACCCATGTGGGCTACCTAACATGACTCTGTCTAAATAAACCAACAAAATAAAAATCAATAAAAACCTTTTCTCTTATAAGTGATAATTTCAAGTATTTGATACAGCAACAGAAAGTTGACTAACATGAGTCTGGTGTTAACAATCCTAATGTCAGCATTATGGCACAGACAAGGCTAGTGGATAAAATGAGGTTGAATCCCCCCATAAGCCTAGTCAAAGAAAATCGCTTTTATTTAACATGCATTGCAGTTTCGGGAAATGCTGCACTTGGATGGCTGCTCTTCTTGGGGGCTGATTTAGATTCTACTTAGTGCAGAAAGGCTTTTCCCAGGGGCATCTGTCAGAGACACTTAGAAGCAAGTGTTTAGATTGTGGCTACCCAAGGCTGTGCATGCCAGCTGAATGAAAGCAGGCTAAACAAAATCTTTAAAAGGAAGATCTAGAGAATGAGTTGTCCACTGGACTTCTCGAAAGCTCTGACATGCTCCTGACCATCTAGAAGCACATGCTTAGTAGCACTGAGAGTGTGCTGAGGAAGACCTAGGAAGGCCTAAGCTCCCCTTTCTGGCCGACCTTGGAATTCTCCCATGTCTTTCTGTTTTTGTATGTGCCTCGTTATTTCTTATTGAAAATGGTATCTTTTTAATAATCAAATGTACAGTGGTGGGCATCAGATATTTCCAATCTCCAGAGTTTGTTGTTGTTGCTGTTTGTAGTTATTTTGCTGTATGTTTGCTTCATTACTTTTCTGCAAAGTCTATATTGGTTCCCTTGCATAGCCAAACCACCAAAATCTCTGGTCAGCTTATTGGACATCTGAAGACCTGCTTAGTTTATACAGCATGCATACATTTCCTCCAGTGGTTAGAACCATTAAGTCTCCCAATCTGTGCCAAATGTTGTGAATATTTTGCTGGGACACACTTTCAACTCAGCCAGGCAGGTGACAACTCTGCCTTAGCCTTCACTTCTTGTGGCAAGTACCTAAACACAAAAGACCACATATGATATGAATAAATTTATATTAAAAGTCCAGTAGTAATAAATCTAAAGAGTCAGAGAGTATACAGATGGTTCCATGCACTGTGGAGTGCGATTGATAGAGAGGACCACCAATAGACCAGAGGTATCTTTTAGGGTGATGAGCAGGATCTGGTATTAGTAGTAGTGATGCTAAACTAAATATATTTGGGTATAAAGTAGAAACCACTGAGTTGTTCACTTACCCACTAGTATTCATCTTCCAGATGAAGCACAGAGAGGATTGTCCAACTGAGCATTGGCAGCTCTGTAGGGAAGACAAAGCTTTAGGCTCAGGGGTTAAATCCAGGCTTTCTCATTACTCCTCATTCATTTGGAGAACATAGCATCATCTTCTTTAAGTCTCAATTTTCTCATCTAGAAATGATAATGGAGCCTAGAGTCTGATGGTATTGTTGAATGGTAGAGCATGTGTTTTGCACATGCAAGGTAAGGCTCTGGTTATCATTCCAGTGTGTGAATCAAAAGCACACACTTTAATAAAAGGAGTATTATAATTAATTTGTATTTCAGGTTTCAAAGGCTACTTGGAGTATAACAGCTCTAATCATTGAACTCACTGGAAGATCGCCAGTGTAAGTCTGCATTAGAAGCTGAAGAAACACATGGATACCTATGTCCAAAGGTGATGGTGAGGACTGGAGGTCTTCAAAACAGGTACCCTTCCTTCTTCCTTCTTTTTTTTTATTCCATCCAGGCTATATGCCCATTCATTTGTTGAAGCTACCCACATCCAAAGTGGATCTTCCCCTCTGTTTGCTGGTCTCCATGCCAATCATCCACAGATACACCCAGAACTGCTTCACTAGTCTGCTAGAGAGTTCTTAATCCATTCAAGTTGACACATATCATGATTAGGAGTCTTGTTGATTTACTGCACCAGACCTCCAGGGGCTGCCCTATCCAGAGCTCCCTTCTTCTCATATCTGGGAGGGAGCCAACCCCACCCCTGAGTAGTTATTAAGAGGAATAGATTATTGATAAATTTGTAATAATCAGACATTACTAAGTACAGTTATGCTGTGTTACTCTACCACAGGACATGGCCTTGTTTGAAGAGTCACAGATAATTCCCTGGGAAGCATTATTAGCTTAAACATTTAGCATTATTGGAATGAGCTAATGGGAGGTGGAATTAAGACAAGGAAAATTGTAAGATGAGGCAATCAAAGAGTCAGGGGCTGAAGCAGGCTTGTGAGAGAGGTTGAATCACCTAGGTCCTGCATGGGCAGAACAGCATGCTTGGATTTTGTCCCAAGAGAAATGTCTACATTTTTGAAAATATGTAAGCACAAGAACAAAATTATTAGGCCTGCATAACAGTAGGATAACACCAGAATGGTCCTGGGTCCCCAGTGGTGGCTGTGGAAAAGGGAAGAAAAAGTCAAATGTTGAGGCTGATTTGGGTGCAATCAGTTGGGTGCACCCACATTTCTGTCCACAGAAGAACTAGAGACTTGTTCAAGCATTGAGGGACTTCCACACAATGGACAGAGCTGAGAGATGGGAGAGGGCCGGCCCCAGGAGCGGAATGAGTAAGAATAGATTATTGATGATTTAGTATTATTAGAAGGATGAGATTACTGATAAATTAGTATCAATAGTAAGATCAGATTATTGATTATTATTTCTATGTTCCTTCTGTCTGTCTGAAAAGAAAACCTAAAATGTGAGAAATCAAAGATCTTTGCAACTCGGCATACCATGGGAGGGCCAGACCAAAAAGACCAGAGGACTTGGCCATCACTGTCCAGCAGGCTGACACTGGCCACGGTATAGTCACCTGGGAGAAGTCAGAGGAGCTCAGACTTCCAGGAGGAAAGCACTGTCATCATTGGACAGAAGCAAAACCAAGGGGCTGGGTGAGGGCAGCCATTGCCCTGTCCCTGGAAACCAGCACAGACAGCAGAGACTCTCGTGGAGGTAAACATGATCTCTCACCCATGAAGGGCGATTATATTTTGGAGGCAGACGAAGAAAGAGCTTAATGAAGCTGTGGATGTTTAAACTTCCATAAAATAACCATCTTCTCTTCCCCCTTCACGGATGAGCTCTTCAGTTCACTTACCAGTTGCATGTGAGATTATGAGGCCCCAGTCAGGGGCTGGAAATTACAGTTAACATGGGCTGTTTCCTCCCTGGGCTTTGGTGTGAAAATTGGAAAAACCATTTCCAAAGGAGTAACTCTTCTCACTTAAGCATGCAGCAATAATAACATTGTTTTTTCTTTTTTCCCCCTGCTGTAAAATCTATGCATAGGGCTGGAAGTTTTTAAATTAAATGTTAAGGGGCCCATTCATCTAACTCTGCTCAGCATACCTGGCCAGGATCCATATCCTCAAAGCATCTGGGGTAGATAACTTGGTCTGATATTATTTTGGGTGTTTCTGTGAGGATGTTTTTGAACACAGGTCACATTTGGACTGGAAAAGTGAGTAAAACCGATGCCCTTCCCAATGGATTGGGCCTCGTGCAATCAGCAGAACGCCTGAATAGTACAAAAGCCAGACCTCCTGGAAGGAGAGAATGCTTCCTGCCTGATGGCCTGCAAACTGGGACATCAGCTTTCTCCTGCCTTCTCACTTGAGCTAAGACATGCTCTTCCTGGGCCAGCATGTGCTGGCCCCCATAATGGCATAAACAAATGAGCAAATTCCTTAAGGTAAATCAATCTCTCTCTCTCTCTGTCTCTCTCTCTCTCTCTCTCTCTCTCTCTCTCTCTCTCTGTCTCTCTCTCTGTCACACACACACACACACACACACACACACACACACACACACAGAGCCTGGTTCTCAGCACACCTTACACTTGACTATTCTCTTCTAATGTTAGCACATGCTTTCCTCCTGGCAGCTTTGAAACTAATCAAGCAGATGAACACAAGCTGCGTCTCCTCCGCGTGTCTAAGGAGGCAAGTTGTTGTCTGTCATTTTACACTGTATCCTTTATTTTTAAAAACGATATTTTAATTTGACCCCAAATCACAAGGACAAAGCAGCTTCCTGCTGGTCCCAGCACCAGACCAGCCCTGGCTTTGTGGAGCAGCCTGTGAGAGGGTGTGGCTGAGACCACCCACTGTTCAGGGCTCAGGCAGAGCAGAACCTACCACTAGTGTCCTGTTTAATCTAGCTCTTGCTTCCTTCCTTTTTTCAGCTGTTCCTCTGGAGAGAGCTTCAGAGCTTGTAAATCTAGTACCAGCTGAGAAGCAGGAATTCAATTAGGGGGAGAAAACAGGTGCTGTCATTCTTGTCAGATCCACAGAGAAAGTTTTTTTTAAAAAAGCACCCTGCTTAGTAGTTGTTTTATAAGCCTACTACTCTGCTGGAATCAAAGGTAGCCAGAGAAATTCGTGGAGTGGTCTGGGAAAAAAAAAATCTTGCTTTCCACACCCAACTTCAAGTGCATTGCATTTGGGACACTCATTCTTCCTCAGAGAAATGAGGGAGACTGTCTCTTGAGTGCTGATGGTTCCTCCTCGAATTCCTTTCCTTCGCTGTTGATTAATTGATTAACTCAGTGCCTTTGTTAAAAATCAGCAACTGCCTACACGTGGATCTGCTTTCTAGCCTTTCTTATTGATCTATGTGTCTAGCCTTAACGCTAATTACATATTATTTTGGTTACTGCAGACCACAGTAAGCTTTTAGATCAGATAAGATTCTCCCTACTGTTTTTTTTTCTTCAAATTTATTTTCTATAGCCACATAAATTTTATGACTAGCTTATAAAATTCTACAAAAGATCTGGCTAGGGGTTAGATAGAATGGCAATGCGTCTACAGATCAGCATCGGTTGCTAGGAAAATGGAGGACCAAATTGTTACTACAGAGGCAGAAGACACAGAACGTGGAATTTCCGCTCAATTCTGTTTTTATTCATTGTACCTGCCATTCAATTGTCTTCATTTATTATGTCTGTGGCTCAGTTTGAATGGTGTAAATTACTATGCTTTCAAGATTATTGATATATATATCTTCTGCTATTGACTATTAATCTTTAATAAATTAAAAAATTTTTAAATATTATAGTTTCAGGATTCACTATTTTATTTTAAAACAGTTTTGTTTCTCTCATTTTTTTGTGATTTGAAATCTGTGAATATATTTTTAATTGATTCAAACATACCTTTCTATAAATTTTATTTTGAAATGTCTGGTCCTGTTTCTTTTCACTGAAGTTTTTCCTTGGTTTTGAGTCACCCCTGTGCCCTCTTTGCCTATCTAGTTTTCTCTTAAATTTTCTGTAAGACACTGGGAATATTACCTGGTGACAGTCTGGATTTTGTTATTTTCCTTTGAAGGGTGTTGAAATTTGATTATTTAATCGTGAGACTAATTTACTTATGAATCAATCAGCTGGAGCCTTTGGAAGACTTTAGCAAATGTTTGTTCATGTCAGCCTTGAATAGCTTTTTCTCTAGAACTTGTTTTTCCCTAATCTTTTAAATGTGAACTTTTGGGGAACTCTGCTATATATCCTGAGTCCACTCTGTGATATCTTGTCCAGACAGCTCCAAGAGTCAGTCTCCCAAGCCCAATTTCAGCCCTCTCAAATCTGAGAGACTGCTGCCTCCTGCTCCTCACCCTCCACGCACTGTTTTCCAGAGGGTATTTCTGGACACAAAGGCAGGTACCTGGGGAGCTTTTCCTTACTTGTGGCTTTGCTTTTAGAAATCATAGATCTGCACTGTCTCTTGTTCAGCATAGGAAAACAGTCACTTGAGACATTTGCCATGTTTTCTGACTCTTCCTGCAAGTGGTCAGCCTGCTGCTTTTAGTTGCTTAAGTTTAGGAGCCAGAAGTGAGCACACAATTTCACATGGAAGTATATTGCTTTCAGTGTCTTATGGAAATATGTTCCTATTTTAGTGATGGTTTTATTATATGTTTATTTTTCGGCTCAGCTATAGAGGACACGAAAATGCAGGCACATAGCACACATTTCCCTTCTGTGTCCTCCTTCTCAAAACATTTTAAGGTACTGATAATTACAATGGCTGATTGTATTTCAGATTTTGAAAGTGCTTTAGCTCATCTTATTAAGAAAAAACATTTCATACATAAAATACTCATTTTTAAAGCTTACACTTAGAGGTGTCAAGAGAATTTCCTGAAGTGATGGTCCTAGCTGACTATGTCTCTGGCCAAGCCTCCTCTACATCACATTTATTTGGGGTATAGGGAGCACCTGTCAGAGGGGTAGAACTACAACTGCACTGTAAGCTCATTGCAGAAGGATTAGGTTGTTTGAGGTTCTCAGGGGAGTCTGCTGTACCTTTCACTCCCCCTCCACACCAAGTGTACCAGGAGAATAGCTGAATTACTGGCATAAAAACCAACCTTCTTCATAAATCAGTTTTTATTTCCATACCGTCATTGCAAGGAGGATGTTATTAACTTATAAAATGGGTAGGAGTAACTGAGCAATTTGATTGGTCAATAATAGCATGGAACCTGGCCTATAAATCTTTATGAGCAAACAGGTAGAAATTCATTAGTCACATTATTCTCCTTCATACTGTGGCTCGTAAAAAAGACAGAAAATGTACTTATGGAAAAACTTTAACACTATTCTTGTAACCTCTTTTCCCTTCCCTTTGACAGAATGCAAATATACAACAGGCTTTCTGATCCCATTAAAGAAAAATTGAATGTCCATTACAAACTCAGGACAAATAAAGCAACTAAATTTCACATTTAATGTCACCATCTTTTGGGGGACATGTTCAGAAACGGAATTGGTGATATGGAAAATTGAAAATATTTAGCTTCAGTTATTGATTAGAAGTAAGGCATTAGTTTCTGAACAACTTAATCTCTTTCAGCAAAAATATCTTTCATTTATGCAAAATGATATGGAGTTAGTGTTGCATTGGCTGTAGAGGAGGTGGATAGAGTCATTATTAAACATAGTTCTTTTAAGAAGTTCTCATTCTCTTTAAGGCTGTAATACTCTCAAGTGAACATCACAGAAACAATGCAAGAGAATATATAATCGTTGGCTGGCACATTAAAAAAAGGAATGAAAGTTGAGCAAGAATTCATGTGAACAAAAAACTAAGTTAATAAAATTGAGTTTTCATCTAGGTCTTATTTATAAGACAGGAGAATTTGATAGATTGGGGGAAAGGAAGCCTGAGATTTAGGAGGCAGGTAGAAAAAAAGAGAGAAATTGAACTCGTCACATATGAGGTGAGTCACCACGGGGAAGTTACTTTAGCATTCTAAGTCAGTTTCTGCACCTGTAAAATAAGCATAGGCAATAATACAATGCAGCAAAGTATCATCTCAGCGGGAAAGGTAAAGAACAGCTGGTGGGAAAGAAACCAGCACCACAAACCTCGCTGGGCCAAAATGCAGTTTTCATTCTTCTTGCCTGCGACACACCCACTGAGAGGCCCTGTGGAGACCAGTCACTGTCTTCACTTGGTGTCCAAGCTGCTGCTCTCTTTATTTTGTGTTTTTTCTTTGTGCCCCCTTGATACGAGAGTCCTGGAGGGAGACTCCACGCTACCACACCCAGCTCCCAAGTATTTGTTAACAGCATTAGGTTCCTTATAGATCAGATCAGTACTGTAAGGACCCAGCAAAACAATACCTGTGCTCTCTAATAATTATTTTACTATATTATTCCCCCCACCACACACACAGGGCCTTCACACTGAGGTAATGACCCCTTTTAAAAAACAATTCATCCATTTTTATTAGTATATAGTTGTGATACATAATACATATATTCACTGTGGGGAATTGGTACATGTCACATTTTGATCCCCTCTCTTCCTTCCTAATTTCCCCATTCCCAGACAGGATCTTGTTAAATCACTAAATTGCCCAGGCTGGGGTTGAACATGTAATCCTCTTGCCCCAGCCACACCCTACCCAAGAGTGCTGGGTTTACAGGCACACACCACTATGACTAGCTGTAAACAGTATGACTGCTAAGTATTATTATCACTATTCTATAAATCAGAAAACATAATTGGAGAAATTAAGTGCTTTCAAATTACATAGCACTTAGTCACCTAATAGACTATTACCTAGGTACATATGACCCCAAGGCCATTTTAACTTTGTAGAATTTATAAAATTCCCTTTTCAATACTATGATTTCTGTGAAATATACATGTTCTATAGTTCTTTTATTTCTTTTATTGAGTTTATTGGTAAATTTTAAGTATATAATACAGTTACATTCATCATTGGGATTTTGTACCTTTACATGACAGGTCTTGATTCTCATTTTTCCCCTGTCCTTTATGTAAAAATATTTCAATGTACATTTTCTACATGTATAATACTGTACATTGCTAGGCATTTTGTAGGTTCCATGGATTGAGAGACAAAAAAAAAAAATCTATGCCTTCAAATTATTCAAATATTCCTGGAGAAGAAAAATAAACTGACACTTGCAATGCTGTGTGATAACTAACTATGCTATCAGAACTTGTCACTGGATGTGATGGAAAAACAGAAGAGAAATCATGAGCTGTGCTGAGAGCTTTGATTCTATTCCAAAGTCATTGAGGACGCATGGCATGATTTGAAGAAGGAAAGTGACATGATTAGACTGGCATTTGAGAAAGATCACTCCAGTAGGAGAGATTAATTTGGATTAGAAGGGGCTAGACCCAGAGACAAGGGTATGAGCTTGGAGATTTGTTAATTAAACTTGGCGAGAGCTGATTAAGGGTTGCATTAAAGCAGTAGAAGCAGAATAGGAATAAAGGGAATACAGATATAAACCAGGGCAACTTCACCCTTACTCCATAAGCTCCACATTTCTTATTCCCTCTGATGAATCTGTCTTCCTTAAGATATTACCAAGGCCAACCCATGGTCATCACTCAAGTTCTAGATCACAGACTCTTTCACAGTATCTACCTGAGCACCCTATCTAATGCCAGCTCTTCCCTTTCCTTCCTCCAGCCTTCCCCTCCCTCTGAAATGACTATGTGTGTTAACAGTTCTTTTCTCCAGTTGCTTTATGAGAACCAGATTAAAATAGTGATCAGCGAAGGTAAGCTACTCAAAATTTTATGAGAGTTTCAATAAAGTAGTTTTAGTCAAAGGACTGTTAACTCTACTCAAGGTAGAGTTCTCTAGCCTTTTGTGTACAGATATAAAGTTCAGGGTACAAATGTTTGGAAATATTTATTTGAAAGTTATTCATTCACATAGAGGATAAAGTTCATGTATCTGTTACAGTGCCTTCGGATTCAACTATAAAAATACAAAAACAAAATCACCACCGATGGCAGCACTTGTAGACTACTTTGCAAAAGAGGAAGTTCACAGATGGACCGAGGCAGAACTGGTTGAGTAACTATACAGTGAGCTCAGGAGTCTCTATCTCCTCTGTGATTGGTAGTGTTCTCCAAAGATGGCAGCCCCCAGTCCCTTCCCTTCCTTTATGGATAGTTGCCATCTCTCATCTTACCAACTGAAGTGTCTCAGCTTCCTCTTGGTTCTGGGCTACCTACATGTTTTCTTTGACTGATAAAATGTGGCAGAATTTGTGCAGTGCCAAACCTGGGTCCAGCTTTTAAGAGGAATATCAGTAATTGCTTTCTCTCTCTCAGAAGTAAGCAGCCAGGTAAGAAGTCTGAGTAAGACCAATGCATTCCCCAGAGCCTGCATAGCTGTGTGGAGAGACCCTAGGATCGAGATGAAAGAGGTTTTGGGCCAGCCCCAACCTTTAGTTTCTGGAAATATGAGTGAGTAAACCATCATAGATATCCCAGACCCAGCAAATCCCACTTGGAAAAAAACCATCATGCTGTGCTCAGCATAGACTGGAGGCTCATAGGACATATTGTATGCCATTGAGCTTATAGGAGGTTAGTGTCTGAGACTTGTCCCTGTGCAGCAATGTCCCCAAGTAGGGGTAATTCTCCTGATATGTCTTTCACAGGAAAGGAACTTTTCCCATGAAACCCCTGGCCATTCAGCTGTCACTAAGTTTCTTTTCAAGTAACCTTGTATAGGATTGGGTCTCATGATGGTTGCAAGGGTAGCTGAAAAATAAAAATCTGGAATTCTCAGTCCTGGTGTCAGAAGTGAGCCCTTCAACAAGGAAGTGGGTGAAAAGCAGTTTCTGTGTAGCAGTGGAGTGAGCCCCCAACAGAGGATCTCAGTGGATAAGACCTTCAATACTCAGTTCTGCAGAACATTTCAGTGAGTTAAACACTAAAGGGTATTGGTTGAATTTAACAGTTAAGGAGTCATGTATGGCCTGGAGTTTTTTGCTTTTTTTTTTTTGGTTCTGAGGTTTGAATCTAGGGCCTTCACACTGAGCTAAATCTCCAGCCTATTTTTGTATTTTTAAATTTGAGGCAGCATCTTGCTAAGTTGCTAGGTTGTGTAGGCTGGGCTCAAACTTGCAATCTTGCAACTCCTCCCTTCTCACTCTGCTTCCTGGTTACCATGATGTGAGCAGCTTTTCTCCACCAGACCCTTCCATCATTGCCTTACTGCCTTAGAGTCAGTCAACTATAGACTGAAAATGTGAGCCATAATAAACCTCCCCCAACCCCTTGAAGTTATGGGCAATAGGTATTGTGTCTCAATGACAGGAAACGTGACTGGGACACAATGGCACGAAAGAAGGTGGTGTTAAATCAACCTAATGAGTATAGTTGAAGTTGAGGTTTGAAAAATAAAGGAAAAGTCATGCAAATGAGAAAATGGGAAGGAGTTGACTTGGTGAGGAAAGTCATTTCAGAGGACCAAAATATGAGGAGCTTGTATTGGGTCACAGTTCATTATTGGACATGGATGAGACATAAAAAGATTTAAATGTTTAGCTGAGCACCAAGAGACAGGGCTTGAGGGGTTGAAGGTGACAGCCCTCTGAAAGACTAAAATGCAGACAATGACATTTGCATTCCAGGAGATACAGTTGGATAAAAGTTGGCAAAGATCCCATATGAACAACTATTGGCCTTCAGGTCGGTATGACCAGGTACATGGCCTCTTTCTTTAACAAAGATATGAAAAAAAGCCTCATCCATATTGAAGAGTAAAGAATGAAATAAATGAATGCATCATACACATGAAGTTTATTTTCATGAATGCAAAGAAGTGCAGTTGATTGGGCCACAGGCAGAAGACATGGTTTGGATGTGGACATGTTGATTCATAGGTAAAGAACCATTTCCTCAAAGAAGAGAAATCAGCCTGAGAATAGTCACAAACCAAGAATGTGTTTCAAAAGTGTGACAGATCCAAAATCTCTCATCTGAAAAAGGGGTCTTGCTGCACTGCCTTTCTGTCAGATTTGCCAAGTTAAGGAATTAGATGTTTTATTTGAATGAATGCTCTGGTGAGATCCAGATGATCAAGTTTAAATAAATCAGAGACCAAGAGAAAACACTCAACACTAGGACTATAGGGAAGCTTCCCTCCTCTATCCATTCTAGTTATGAATATCAATGCTCAGAGCAAGGCAAGCTATGAAATTTGTTTCATTTTTGTTTTGCTTGTTCTCAGTATTACAAAAGCAGTAAACTACCAGTAAATAGGCTTCTATTTGATAGAATGCCCCATAAACTAGGGTTTACCGTATTTGAAAAATAGGAATAGAAACATTAGAAACATTGAGTGCTTTATGTTATAGAATTTAATCATCTTTTTAATGTTTCTGAGACAGAATGAAGCAATTGGAGATACATCTGCCCTTCCCTGTCATAATGCCTTTTACTTATTTAATGCAAGAATAGAAAACATTCTGGAAAAATATATAAGCAGATCTGGTTTTCTGCATATTTAGAAGGAAATTGCTCAGTCCATCAAGATATTTTCTATAGGAGAAACCACTTGGAAAGCGCAGTCATGTCTCTTGCTTTTGAGAGGAATCAGCCTTGTATTGTAAATTGACTCATTTTCTTAGCTGTCTTTTTGGAAGGAAGTTTTGATTCCTCCTCTTTGGTGACCTTTGGTGATTTTCCCATCATGGAAGATTGCTCCTTTAACCTCTCACCCTCCCTCTCAATTCCTTGTGTCTATTCTTCTGGTAATATAACCTCACCAGAATGGAAAAATTTGATTGCTGATCCTTTTCAAATATTCCTCCTGTTTTCTTCTTTGAAGCTTTGTTACCTCCACCTCACTGCCATTTTGGTTGTGAAACTGTCAATACTGCAACTTTTAGGTGACCCATTGTTAATGTCTCTTCTTCATCTTCATCTGAATGGAAACAAACTTGCATTTTAAAATAAAACTTTCAAATGAAAACACTAAGACCTGTGGGGTGTTTTTTCATCCTTAACACTATTTTATTTCTCACCATGTGAAAGTCAGGAATGCAATATTCTTGCCAAAATGTGGGATTGAGGACTTGAACCTTAATATTTGATGAGATAACAGCGCTAAAATGTCTACCTAAAAATTACTAGATGTGAAATTAGAAAGTAAGAAAGTGATAAAAATGATGATAGGAACCAATTTGGAAGAGTTTCTGTTGTGGTTTAGGTCTAAAATGCCCTCCCCACCAAAAGCAAAGTCTTATGTTCTGAGGTGAGATCTTTACACAAGAAGGGGGTCACAGGGGTGTGAACTAGAAGGATGAATTCTGCAGCTTCCCTTCTCTTTCTGCTTCCCAGATGATTAACTTTCCTTTACTCTTCTACCTTGCCATTTCTGCCTTGGAGGTAGCCAATCATGGACTGAAGTCATGAGCCAAAATAAATCACTCTGCCTTTAAGTTCTGGGTGTTGGGTATTTTGTCCCAGCACCAGAAAGTGGTTATGATAGATATTAGTACCAGAGAAGTAGAGTCATTATTGTGACTATATTTTATAATGTAGATTGCAGGAGGAGTTTGGAAAAGTTTGGAGATGCTAGGCTAGGGAAACCTTAGAATGCTGATGGGAAATTCTGGTTGGAGCTCCGAAGACCAGAATGCTGATAGAAATATGAACAGTAAAGGCCAGGCTCAGAAGGTTTCAATTGGGAATAGGACTCCATTGGAGTTGGTCTAGGGGCCACGTATATTGTACACTGGCAGGAAATTTGTCTTTATTTTATTTCTCAGTACTAATGGTTCTGACTTATGTTATGGTTTGTGTTTAGATATCTCCCAAAAGATTTATGCAGTTAAGGTGGAACTTTCTTTTACAGAGGTAGTTAAATCTGGAATGTGTGGTGCTGGGGTTAAGGCTGTGTAATTACTCAACCATATGTGTGAGTGATTAGTTTGGCACTGTCCTAAACCCAGTAGTCTGTTGAAGATAAAAGGGGCAGAAAGATGCCATTAAATTATGTTGTTGTCTTTGCTATCTCATGTGCTACATGTTGTTTCTCCTCTATAATGTCTGTCATTTTGATATCCCTGTCTTGGAGCCAGCCAGTTATGAACTGAAACCTCTATGACCTGTAAGCCAAATAAACCCCTTCACCTTTAACTTTGGGTATCAGGTATTTTGTCTCAGCAACGAGAGAAAAGTAACTAACACAACTTATGTTTATAAGAGGTCATCCTGCAGCTATCAGGTACCAGATAAGAGACCACTTCAGTAGGTGATCAAAGAAAAGAGCATGGAAGCTTGACCTGTGGAGGAAGCAGAAGAGAAGAAACGATCTGACTCTAGATAATATTTAGAATATGGAATCAGGATTTTATGCTGGAGTGTGGAAGAATAAGGAGTAAAAAGTGGATGGACCCCTGCCTGGATGGAGTTATCATTTACTGGAATGAGGAAAGGTAATAATGAATAGGCTGTTTTGCTTTGTTTGGGAAGGAGTCAATAGTTCAGGTTTATACATAAAACACATTATAGACCCACTAGATGGTCAAGTGCCAGTAGAGATTCTGTGAGCTCGGTTGTTTGGACAAATCAGAAAGGCAAGAGAGAGGTCTGAGTGGAGAGAATGGAAAAAGTAGCCATGAAAGGGGAAAGAAACCAAGAGAAAGTGTGCTTAGCCACCAAGAGAAGAAGGCATTTCAGGAAGAGGTGACAATCATGTGATGTAACCCAACACTAATGATAGGCTAAGTAAAATAATCACTGTGTTAAGCAATGGGAATAAATGCAGTCCTTGATGGGGCAGTGCCAGGGAATGTTGGTCAGGTTGGGAAAAATCTAGAGAAAATGACAGAGAAGGAAATGGAAGCAAGGACAGTAGGCAGAATATGTGGGACCACGATGGGCTTTATCTTTGAACACAGGAGACATTAAAGGATGTTGATATGCTGGATAAAATGATTGAAAAGAGTAGAAAATAGATGCAGGTCAGTAAAATGATTTGTGTCAAGCACCATTGTTAGGCATATTTCTCTACTAAGAATCTAGTAACAGATAGAATATGTACATTGTTTAGAGATGTGGAGAAATTTAATCTTGAGAAATTATAAATTTAGATATTTGGTAAATTGCATTTTTCAACAAAAGAACCAATATATGCAATCAAAAATGAGAAAAGCTGAAAAAAAAGAAAGAAGCTGAATTGAGATAAAAGCAAAAAGACAGACTAGACCAGCTGAATTTAAATATTTTATTGATAAGGAAAATGTTAATGTGAAAATGCCACTCTTTTTAACCATTGAATTGCTAATATCTGAGTATCTAAATACAAAGATACGGCATTTTAGTATTGCCTACTTTGGACATGAATGCATTTTGAGTATTTTAGAGCACTGTACACACAAGCCAGGTCAGATACAGCTGCATTCTGAGATCTATCCCTGAAGTCAAGCATCCTGTAGGCACACAGGGACACTGAGGTAGGCCCATTCCTGGGAGATGTGCATAGTTTTTAATGTATGATTCTCATGAGCATTTCCTCATGGTCTGCTCATGGTCCAATCAAACCTTCTGTCAATAGCACAGAGGGCTGGGATGCTTCTACCGTCCTCTCTTCACTTGGGGTCAGACTTCTATGGAGTCTATTGTTGCTCCAGTCTCTTCTGGTCTCATCTCTATTTGCATCACAGGTGTTTCTTCTAATACAATATTTGCACATCAATTCTCACTTTTTCATTTGCTTCTTGGGGGATTCAGACTTACACATATGGTACCAGGAGTGGCCTGGGAACTAAGGTAGGATTTGGGAGGGACTCCTGTTCTAGGAGGGGAAGAGTATTCTATATTGGTTTGTGGATGCACCATAGATAGTCTCTGGCACAAGGTTGCAGACCAAGTTCTAGATATGTCATTGATGGTGACCTGAGAAATGTCCTTGTGAAGGGAAATGCTTTCACAGGTACAAGGATGCTGGGGCTGGGAAATTATGGAGGTGGGAAGAGGGGAGAAGAGTGATTATGTGGCAGGAGTTGGCTAGACACTGGCTAATTGTTCAGTGCAGAGCTAGAAAATTTCTGTGGCCATTTGAAAAAAGAGGATAGGCACAAATGAAAAACTGGCAGACTGTGTAAATGTACAGTGGGGCAGATTTGTTATGCATGGTCAGTCTATTTTGGGGAAAACCACAAATCCAGGAGCAAGACGGTGTGGAGAGACAATAGCTCTCTGTGGTTCTGCTGGGCTTCCAGAGATGACCCAAACATTCCTGGTGAGAGTCAGTCCCTATCACACAAGGGAGGCTGCAGGAGCCTCTCTCTCACTTGAAGCAACAGAAGTTGCACTTCCTGATTCCTCTCTGGCCTCACAGGATATTGGCTAGGTTAAATTCCAGTACCACCTGTCTGGAGACATTCTGTGTATATTAGCAGGAGTCAGGGAAATTTCCTTGGTGTTGGATTTAATGATGACTGATCATAAGGACAAGACCATATAATGGGAGAAAGAAATACTTGATTTGACAGCACTTTATCAGACCATAGGACTTAGTGCCCAGCAAGAACTCTCAGGGGTGGAGAAAACTTGAGGCTGGAGTGGCTATTAGGCTATTATGGGTTTAGGGAAAAATAGTGGCCACCTCTCAGGGAAATAGAGAGGATACCATCAGGGAGATGTAGAGGGAAGAATAAAGAGATTAACAGAAGTGAAATCAATGTCTGTCAGCCAGAGGCACATGAGAGGATTGTGTTCCTAAAAGGAACTCAGATGAGTCAGCAGGAGTGTAGCCATGAGAGGGCTACTACTCTTACCAAGAAATCTCTTGGTTTCTCCCTCTTGCAAACCAGGACTGAGAACAGGGGTGGCAGGTACAGAGCTGGGCCCACTGACATTAGGGAGGTTGATGGAGATTTGATGTGATAGGGTTCAGATAATGTGCTTTACCCCCAGAAGGCAGGAAACAGCAAATACCACAATGATCAGCAAGGTTGAACTACTGAGGGATTTTAGGCTAAGATACTAAGATACTGTAAGTATTGGTCTCCAAATGGAGCACAAGGGCCAGGCACCATAGCAAACGTCCTGTTGAATTGCCAGAGATGGCTGCCTCCAGGACACTTTGACTTCTTATGCTTAGGCACCAACAGACAGGAAGTTACTATGACGGCAATGATTGACTTTGACCGTTAAGAGCAAGTGGATGATTTCTAGAAAGTGCAGGTAGGGAGAAAGATGAGAGCAACACAAATGACCCACTTGGCTCCTCTTGGTGTATCCCTGGCCCTCTTCAACAACGAATGGGTGTGTGGTGCAGTCCTGGACTGAAGATGTGATTATTAAGTATTAAGGATCAGCAAAAATGAAACATTAGATCACAAAAATCAAATAAAGTCATCAAGACTTGTTGGAGTGGTTTCTAAGTGTGAGGATAACTGGCAGAATAGACAGTAGAGGGAAGAGAGGAGGACTATTCCTGTGATCTTAGACAACTGCAACTATTTATTACTCTTCCTGAACTCCTGAGTGTCTCAGAAAGGAAAAACACATGGGAAAAAGAGAGGAGCAGCTCCTCAAACCTGTATGGAGAAGTAGATCTGCTCAGTGCAAGTGGTGGACTGTGGACTGACTGCTGCTGAGATGTTTTGCAGAGAACACACCCACAGAGATTTTGGTGGGTCCACTGAGCCCAGTTCATTTATTGGAGATGTGGGACTTTTCCTATGGATGCCTTTAGCCTAAGAACTCGCTGAGGCTCTGCATAGTGAGAAAGGACACTTCTGCAGTCAAATGCTCTACCACTGAGCTATACCCCCTCTAAAAGGACACTTCTGATAGAGAACACCAATAGCAAAAAACCTATGAAATGTCACAATGTAAAATAACTTCTGCCATTTGCTTTTTTCAGTTCAGAATCAACAGGTACAGGAGGCATCTAGTCTGGCTCAAAAGTTTTGTAGTGAAAAGAACCATTGCTAACCTTACTGACCAGACACAACCCCTTCCCCTGGGCTAGAATAGATAACTATATGAATTTTAAAGACAGCTTACCCTAAGAAAGAAGTGTTACATCTGGGTTGAAATCCACTATCTCACCACCATGTTTTGAATATCAGCAATGTGAACTGTGAAAATAAAATGTAACCATCTGAATGATATTAAGGCTGTAAAAACTTTTGAAAGAAGGAATTGTAGCCCAGTACTGGGTTGATCCGGGCACTGCATTATGTGGGACCGATCTTTTTCAACAAATAAAACTTTTTGTTATTTTACTTCTATTCGGCTTCCTCTCTGTGTGTCACTTACTTTCTCCTCCCTTTCTCCTTCACCTGAGACTAGATTCACCCTTAAGTGTTTTCATGACAGAATCCTGGACTGCACAATTTTATCCCTTTTTTTCAGAGAACTCAAACTAACACACAGAGCATTTCTTCAGCTTTGTATCATACATTGTTTATCACCACTGACACAGGCATAAATGGAAGCACAAGCAGCTTCAACAACTTGTCCACGATCACAAAGGGATTCGGCTGGAGAGTGAGGTTAGCTTGTTCCACTCACAATGAAACCCATTGCCTCTTATATTATGCCAGATATCTCACCAGGCTTCAGGAATTCAGATTAGTTACATGTAAACCCTACTTCTCCAAAGGAGACCACTGTCCTAAAGTTGTAAGATGGCTCTCTGCTCAGTTTAACTTGAAGGGGTGGACTATGCAGCCCTGGTGGGTCCACTACAACTAGTTCAAGAAAAACTGGCTTCCATGGCACTCCATCTGTCTATGCTACCCTTGTCTACACAGAGGATTCACTTAATGCCCAGCAGACTCGGGTAACTGAATGTCTCAGCCAGAGATATAGCACTTGCTAGAGTTCCACCTTTGCCCATTTCTGTCTGTGTTCCCACGGTCAGAGCAAGGTCTGTCCCTTTGTTTACAGTGATGAAAGGTAAATACCGTTCACAGTCTGAGCTGTGCCTTGACCAGAACTGGAACACAGGGCAAAGTGGGGCTGGTGGAGAGGTGTGCAACAGCAATATAAATAGATGTTCCCATCCAACTTTTATAACCCTTTTATCTCACTGTGACATCTGCCACCATTTACCATGTCTGAGGAAGAGCCATCCTTCTCAGGGTACAAAGAAAATTAGTACTTTGAACATGAGCAGTGTTCAGATCTGTAAATCAATGTGTGATGACAGATGGAAACCTCTTCGTACTCTACACTCAGACCTATGCTCCAGCTGGAGATAAATTGACAACAGTGGCATTATTACACTAGTAGAAAAGAAAAATGTAAGTAGGATATCCACACCTTCAGAAAAATGAAGTCTCCTAAGGCTACCACAACAAAGCTAGATTGGTTAAGCTAAAACATCAGAAATGTATTTTCTCCTTGTTCGGGAGGCCAGAAGTCCAAGAACAAGGTCTCAGCAGAGATGATCTCTGCTAAGGCCTTTCCTTGGCTCCCAGGTGCCTTCTCCCCGTGTTCTCACATGGCTGTGCCTCTGTGTGTATGTCTATGTTCTGACTGTTCTTATAAGGACAGCAATCAGACAGGCACGGGACTTACCCTAATGACCTCATTTTAATTTAATAACACCCCCAGTACAATCACATTCTGAGATATTGGGGTTAGTACTTCAAAATATTAACTTTGGGAGAATATAATTCTGCTCCATAAGTTTTTTGTTGCTGTTCTTATCATTAGCTTTGAGGAGAAAAGCCAAATTAGTTCTTTTTTTGGTATTAGGGATCAAACTTGGGTCCTTGCACTTATGAGGGAGATGGTGGAACCACTGAGCTAAAATCCCCAGTCCCTTTCTAGTTCATTTTAAAGTATATAAAACATTTTAATTTTTAAAAACTTTATGATATATTCCTTTGTTAAGACAAAATTAGACTGGTTAAGCTAAAACATCAGAAATGTATTTTCTCACAGTTCTGGAGGCCAGAAGTCCAAGAACAAGGTCTCAGCAGAGTTGAGTAGCAGAAACTTGATACATGTGTGGTTTGCAAGGGACATATAACCCAGAAAACATCAGAGTTGTACCCTGAAGAGCAGCATATGCTCCTGCAGAAGGATCCAGGATGGAGCTTGTTGAACTATAACTCAAATATAGTAGTGATCCCTCGAGGAAGGGCCACTTCTGGAGAAGACAGATCCTTCACTGCAGACTGTCAGCTGCTAAATTTCCTCTTCTGCATTTTGTTTCTGAGCCATATTCTCCAATATTCTAAATGGTGACCTCTTCTTCTCTTGCTCTCACTCTCCACTCCTGTTAAACACTCAGGGCATTAGGAGATTTATTCCATTGGAGGTGGGCTTAAAAATTTTAAAGTTTTCTTTTTTAACAAGATTAGCAATTTTAAAAACAAAGTTAGAAGTGTATCATCACATTTTAAGACATAAGAAATTCAAAGGTCTGTTTGATGTTCAACTAAATTCTCTCTCTCTCCTTGGGCCATAAGCAGTCAAGGTGATGTGATAGTCAGCTTTCTGTCACTATAATAAAATATCAGAGTAGTTCAACTTATAAAGAGAAAACATTTATTTTGGCTCACAGTTAGAAGTTCCACCCCATTTTCAATTGTCCCTATTGCTTTGGGCTTGTAGAGCAACAGCATATGATGGCAGGAATACACAGCAGAGCAAAACTGCTCCCTGTGGCCAGGAAATGAGAGAGAGAAAGCAAGAGGAAAAGGTTTGGGCCCCAAAGTGCCCTTCGAGTGTGCCCCCCAATGACCTATGGGCCAACCACCAAGCCCATCTCTCTAAAGTCGTGTTGTCTCCCACTATATCCACCCTAGGGATCTAACTTTTAGCACGTAGTCTTTGGGGGGGATGTTCAAGATTTAACTAGAGCAGATAATCTTTTAATGAAGGTAAGGGAAACTAGGCCACATTGTAGTAAAGCTGATTTTTCCAAGGACGACTAGGAAATTGGCTACAAGTATCTGAAAGTAAGCCAGTTACCCGCCATGGTGCCTGCATCTGCTGACTTGGTCGTTTCTTATCAGGAGGGCTGGTGATTAGGAAAACCTAAAATAACACAGGCTTGATGCTTTCAAAGGCAAGTGGGTCACAAGTTATTCCACCCTCCAATGACCACAATTAAAATTCAAAATTTTAGGCATTTTCTTCTCAATGGCAAATCTAATCTTTAAAAACAGCACTCCATGACTAATTTAAAGGGATTTCCACAATCTGCTTGCTCTGTATAAGTTTATATTTCATTTAGATGTTTGTTGACCAATCATGAGGCCCTGAACTCTGCAAATTTCAGATTTTTTCAGCCAGACAGAATACACATTAAAAAGTAAATTACTGACTAATACAAACCGATGTTCTTTTTATATATTTATGATGTAAATTCAATATTGATGGCATGAATTTCTAGCAATTAGGAGTTTTCTATGTTTTTCTAGCAATTAGGAGTGGGTTTCCAGCATGTGATTATATATATGTATATTATATGTAATACATACCTACTTACACTAACATAGGATTTTTTAATGAAGACCAGATATATTTAATTATACTGCTAACAACTACCTATCAGATGAACTGTAGCTATGAATTGCAAACTTGCTAAGTACTTTCCACTGTGTGAGAACCCTGGCAATTACAATAAACGTGTCAAATGCCTGCTGTAATCTTTCAAGTTTCAGTTCTGGGAGATGGATAAGTTCCAGAGACCTGATGTATGAGATAGAGTTAACAATATGATTTTACGTACTTTAAATTCATGTTAAATATTGTAACCACACACGTATATATTTAAGAGATACCTCCCAAGGGAGACTGAGGAAACCATGGGAGGTGTTGGTTATGCCTACTGTCTTGATTGTGGTAAAAATATCATAGGTGTTTGCATATTTGCAAACTCAAGTGCATATTAAATAGATCTAATTTCTTTTTTTTTTGGTATCAGGGATTGAACCCAGGACCTTGCGCTTGCCAGGCAGGTGTGGTGCCACTGAGCTAAACCCCTGGCTAGATTTAATTTTTTTTAATACTAATCATGTCTAGAAAGCTTCTACAAGAATTTTTAAAATCTATTTCAGAAGGACCTACAGACATAAACACAGACATATATAGAGAGACACACATACACATACAGACACACAGAGAGATTAGCTTTTGTATATCTGTTTCTAACTCCTTAACTAATACACCAACACTTGATTTCAGAAGATACAGGCTGTCACTGGAGGACCCTGAAATAGAAAGGCACTCTGTCTGAATGAAATAGATGCTTCAGAATGTGTTTCTGGCCAGACTGAGGTTCCATAGGAAGTGTTTAATCGGGTACACAGGGGTGTAGGTTTCCTGGAGGAGCTGGTTGCCAGCTCTGGGCTTCAAGGCCAGTCCTGATTCTTTCGTTTAACCTCTGTGACAGTAAACTGTGGGCATCTAGACTGGACGTCCCAGTCTTAGAACCAGGGAAAAAGTTACTATTTGTTGATGCTTTTTACCTGAAGGCCCTTTGGGAAGGAAAGAAAGAAAGAAAGAAAGAAAGAAAGAAAGAAAGAAAGAAAGAAAGAAAGAAAGAAAGAAAGAAAGATCATTTCATTATGCCTTGGCCCAGGTGTGAATATAGAGATTTGAATTTTGTGGTTAAAATAAAAACTGGAGAGAGGCTAAAGCTAGCGGGAAGGAAGCAGAGCATCAGACAAGAGGATGGAGAGTGTCTCCTTAAAAGCTGGCATGCCTGCGTCATCTAAACTGTAGTGACTGCTATATGGTTGCCTGAACTAGACTCTGACTTCCCAGGGCTTGAAGACCCTTTTCCAGCCTACACGAATTAGGTCTTACGTGTCCCCAAAGGCCCATGTAGAAAATTTGTGGTCCCTGCCATAGTAGCATTGGGAGGAGTCAGGCATTTAAGGGGTGAGGTTTGGTGGGTGGCCTTTAGGTCATGGCAGTGTGCTGTAAAAGGGAATAGGGAGCCCCTTCTTCTTCATCTTTTTCCTTTTGCTTCCTGTCCATGAATTGAATGTTTCAGTCTGCCACATGCTCCATGCCATGGTGTCTGCCTTGCCACAGACCCAGGAGCTCAGGAACTGAGAGCACTAAAACAGAAATGCACCATTCCCCTCATTAAGTTGATGTTTTAGCAACAGAAAGGTGGTTAACATAGGCACAAAGCTTCAAGAAGGCTTAGATCAATTACTGAAAGTCAGAGGAGACCAGGAAGGTCCATGGTAGGTAATGGACCAGTCCTGCAAGATAGTAGTCTGTCTTTGACTAGAGCTCTAAGAACAATAATGAAAGAAATCATTTTTCTTTGAAACTTAGATTTGTTCTCACTCATAAACAGACACTTAAAAGGCATCATTGTGAGATGTGTGGTTGACATTGGTTTTCCCACTCTATTCCTGTCCTTCTAAGGCTCTTTGGGATCCTGGATTCTTTTCTAAGTGTTCAGAATGCTCACAGCACAACATTTCACTATTTGCCCTTCTTTGGCAAAATTTGTTTTCTACACATCTCTATGTTAGATCTCTGAACAGCATGCAGTATGCCTGCTCTTGGCTAGACACCAAAACTAGGGATGGAAGCTAATTAACATTTGGGGAGCAGAGAATTCATGTGGTTATCAATCATTAGATACAGAAATGAAGCAGCAACAATGAGAGGTCACTGTGAAGTGTTTACCTCATGCAACGATAGTGATGGGCACTGCCACACACTCTGAAAGCTGGGCTGACATAGGTACTATTTTTATTTGTTTCATGGATGGAGACTGAGCCATAATTAAATACTGTGGTGAACGTTCTGCTTCAATAATGTGCTTCAAACCTATTTCTCCAGGGGAGGATCTCCTTACTGAGAGCACTAAATTCAAGAGCTATGTGAAGAGATTAAATGCATCCTTTTGGAAAGGAAAGTCCTCCTCTTTCCTCAAATCCAAAGCCCCTGCTACATGACAGTTATTAGCTGTCCAAGCAATTCATACAAGAGGCAAAGGAGAGGGGAAAATGCATATCCTTTTGGAAAGGAAAGTCCTCCTCTTTCCTCAAATCCAAACCCCCGCTACATGACAGTTATTAGCTGTCCAAGCAATTCATACAAGAGGCAAAGGAGAGGGGAAAATGCAAGAGCAAGTGTTCGTTGGAAAGACAACACTTAAAAGAAGTCCACAACTTACTACTTCAATATTTAACTATCAGCATGAATTCAATGCATTGGCCAGTGCAATTAACACCATCTTTGTACACTCTGGGACCAAATGCCAAACCTCCTGTACATACAGCAAGGCTTTAAATGTCAGAGCCTGTGCTGCTAGAAGTCCTGGAGATGTCTAGACACAAGAAGCCCACTCAGGAGGCTGCTCCCTTCTCCTGACACTGATGGCTGCTTTTCAGACATTTCTGCAGGATGACTATCTCTCTCTTCTTCCTTACAATGAGAACATGAGAGCCCCATGGCCAGGGCAAATGGCTGGTCAGAGACAGAGGCATCATGATTCAGGCTTCAAAATAACAACTGTAGAAAAGAACTATAGAAAGTCACAGGAGACTGACTCTGGCAAGGGTGGTCTGCAAGGCTGTGGTCTCTTGCAAATAATTTTAAACATACAATTTGCTTAGCTTAGGTAAATTAAACAACAAAACATTAGCAAAGGCCATATGGGTTCTGCAGGTGGCAGGTGATCTACTGGAGCATTAGCAGGCACTTAATAGCCACTTGCAGAGCTGTAGCAGGTGTGGGATTCCTATGGCTTTCCCTTAGAGCTGGCCAGGTGCACACCGACTGTGCTTGCCCAGCATGCAGCCAGAGATGCTCCTGCCTGTGATCACCCAAATCCATATTTATCAAAGCAGCACGCTCCTGTACATCACAGAGTAGACATAGCAGTCTCAGGAGCAAGACTCTCAGGGTTTGCATTTTAGTTCTGCCACTTATTTGTTATAGACCTTGGCAATTCATAAGTCTAACTGTGATTTAATTTCTTCATTTATCAAATAAGAGTAACAATAATTACATTAATTGCTGCTGTGAGAATTAAACTAGTTAATACATATAAACCATTTTGAGCAGTGTGGGGCACATAATAAGTGCTACAGAATTTTAGCAATTATTGTAACTATTAATATGTAACTAAGTATATAAATGAAGACTATAGTTTAATGATTAAGTGTAATTAATTATAATTAATCATATTATATATAATGTAGCTAATATGTAATGTATATGTTATGTGTGATAGTTTCAGTAATTGTTTATATTCTATAGTATTAATCATGTATCACAGTGTTCCATATATATATATATATATAAAGTTAGTTCTCACACAATGATGATAAAATACATTTAGATATGAGCATAATCTACGTTTTCTTCTAGCACTCCAGAGGATGGCTTGTAAGTACAGTGGACATGTACATTCTAGTCTGGACATAATTTGTATATATCAAAGACTAGCAGTCTTTTCTATACAGAGTCAGATAGTAAATATTTTGGGCTTGGCAGGCAGTAACAGTGCTGTAGCAAATGCTCAACAAAAAAGCAGCATAGGTGTTTTTTAAATGGCTGGACCTGGGTATATAAGAATGAAAGTTTATTTACCAAACACATGGCAGGTCAGAGATGGCCCAAAGGGTATACTTTGCCTATCTCCCTACCCAGGAAGAAAGAACTAGGACAAATGGGTGGGGTGGAAACCACAGGGAGCCAGGATCAGCTCAAACCAAATGAGGATGTTTCAGAGTGTGGGTTGTCTTGTTAGCAAACTTCCTAACCCTGGGATTAAGAAGGAGAAGCTGGAAGGTTATTTTTCATAGACAATTTTGTAAAGATTCTGAGTCCTGTGGGTAAAGCTAGACATAACAACTTTTACAGAGCTTGCTACATCCTACAATTAACTGTTCTGAATTTTGCTAAAAGTGGGTCAGCATATTTATCCTGGGAGGTCCAGGAGTGAAATATAAAATTATTACCATGTCTGAGCAATTACAGAAAAAGAAATCAGAGCACAAGCAATAAAGAATGATATTGAGACAAAAATTTCATAATAAATATACCACTTTCTAATAAAGAGAGTTTGTGTGGGTAGTTGATATAATTAAGCATATGCAGCATTGTACAATATTCATTTTTATATCAAATGAAACAGGTATTTTTAACCTGATTCAAAGTTCTAGCTCTGGCAAAGTTATGACTTCTAATCAGATGTTAATTTAAAGTTGCAGTTTTCAACTTTGGTTTTGGGGTAGATATGTAAGTATTTATCAATTTTGAATTAAAATTTTCACCAAGAGCAGCACCTTTATGGCTGTATCTAGATGCCCCCACCAAGCCTCCTGTGTTCATATGTAGGGCTTTTGGAAGGTGACTGGATCATGGGTGTGTAATACTGGGATTAAGGGTGTGTGGCACTAAATTAGTCCATTGATTAAAATTAGCATAGCTCTGGGTGTGGCTGAATGGATTTACAGAAGACAGAAGCCCCATCCTGCATGTGGGTGGCACCACCAAAAGGCACAGAGCCTAGCTGGAATAAAAGGGAAAGGCCGGCTTGATGCTTACTGCTCACTGCCTTCTGCTTGCCATGCCATGAGCTGTCTCTCCACTGCGATGCCCCTCTGCTTTGCCATTCTGCCTGTGAGCTGAAATAAACCTTTCCTCCTTTAACTTTGTGTCTCAGATATTTTGTTACAGCAACAAGCAAAGTAACTAAGACAAGCACATATTCTGTCAATGGCTTGTTAGATGTAATATGTGAGAGAATACATTCACCCCTTGGTTATTAGACACACGTATTTTATCTTTTAGGGAGAGAGAATCATATAATTGTCTTTGATTCGGAGCACATGGGACATCCTGTAAGCAAAAACCTCAACTTTTTAGGGTATTGTCTTCCAGAAGGACCCTAAACCAAATTATTGATGGGCCATACCACCTTTCAGTTAGGCCACATGCTTTCAAAGCCCAGGACATGTGACAAGACCAGTTAATGCCATGGGCTGCTTCTGTGAAGTGGGTTCCTTGGGCAAAAACATGTTAGAGTACCATCAGAGTGCAGAACATGGTCAAGAGCCTGAAAGAGAAGCATTTTACCTGCCAGAAGTATTGCAGAGAAGGAAGGCAACCTGCATTTGAATTTATATCTGTCACAGTGAGTACAAGTGTCTGTCCCCTGCATGACTGAAGAGAGAAACTACTACTGCCGGGTGACTGGATTGTTCTCTGGAGCAGGTTGTCACTCTGGAGTCTCAGTGCCAGCTTTGATGCTGACCATGGTGGCTAGGTCCACCTTGGTAAAGGGAAGAGTACATTTCTGAGCTATGTGTAGTATTCATCCCTGATTATTTTGTTGGTGGGCCCCTTGTTCAAACTCTGAGGTTGCCAAAGATAGAAGCTTAGGACATCCTGGGGTCATGTTACTTTGTCCACCTGATTATTAAGGGTCACTTCCTCTGCAGTAGATGTTTGTCTGTGACAAATCCACATGTGTCCCCAGATGGTATGTTTGGAGGTAGGGATCTTGGAAGGTGATTGGATAATGGAGCACTATGCTTACTGGCGGATTAGCTTACTGAAGAATTCAGAGCTGAGTGTGCTGTTAGAATGGACTAATTGAAATAGGCAGGTCACAGGGCACATAACCTGGAAGGTTTTTCTCCTTCCAAGTTCCTCTCTTCTTTCTTTGCTTCTGTCACTATGACATAAGCAACTTTCTTTGGCCAGGCCCTTCCACCATGCCTTACTGCCTTGGAGCCTGCTGACCATGGACTAAAAGTGTGAGCCAAAATAAACTCCTCTCCTTTAAATAGTGCATGTTTGGTATCGTGTCTCAGCAACAGGAAGTTGACTATAACACCAATATTTTATTCTGTGCTCATTCTTGTGTGTTAATGCTCCAGGGCCCAGCTTTATACCTGGGCTTGGGAGTCAGATTTCCAGGGTTCAGATCAGAAAAGAATGGAGACTTCCTTTACTTTATTCCATACTTTATTCCTGGCAGAAAAAAAGATTAGATTTGTTTACCTGGGATAAATGTTCTTTGTCATCCTGGCCCATCCATAACCCCATTGTCTGTAAGGTATAGGTGTATTGTTGCAGCTAATGTGCCACTTAGGACCCAGTCAGGGTTTATGGCGGTCTCCTGGGCCCTGTCCAGAGCTATACTGAAGATGTTATCTTCATCACACTGTGTACCTGATGGTCCCTTATATAGGGGGTACTGTGACAGGAAATTCTAAATTAAGACAACCTGGGCATGGTGGCATGCATCCCTCATCCCAGTACTTGGAAGGCTGAGGCATGAGAATTGCCATAAGTTCAAGGCTAGCCTGTGCTACACGGAGTTTCCGGCCAGCCTGGACTATATAGTAAGGCACTGCCTCAAACAAATAAACAAACAAGCACCTAAATCTGATAACAGTGAGTTTCCAATCAGTCCTCTTCTCTATCTTGCACTCAATTTGGTGTCTGAGAAGTTCAGATAGTCACATGATTCTAGGGTAGGCTCCAGATTTTTTGGCTTTTCCTAAGAGAGAAAACATTTTACTTAATGAAGGATTTGGCAGATGGAGCTCCCTTTCCCAGCCTTCTAATCAGGGGCACACATTCTGCCCAAAGTATTGGTCTTTTTCTCTCCCATGCAGTGTTCCCCTTGGCATCCTACCTCTGGGACCAGAGTATCAGTGTTTAGAGTTGTGACCATTGCCTTAAGATTGTAGGGTTTATCTCTCTTTGTCCCGAGAAAGTTTTTTTTTTTTAATTTCCCTGTGTCTGACTATTCCAAAGTTGTTCACTTTGGTTAGAAGCAATCTGAAACTGTCTTGGTGGTGGATAAAGAATCTCTTTCATGATAGAGCAGTAGTTTTTGAGCTTCAGGCACTGGTTATCCTTCTAAGCCACATCACTCTTTTCTCCCCAACCTCCACCTCAAACACAGCTATGGAGAAATAAGCTCCATTCCCTTGCAGTTTCTAGATGATGTGCTAGTTATCAACAGTGAGCCAGCTAATTGTTCTCATGATCATAAACTTGCATATTATTGAAGCAAAGTAAGGATGATACAAATATCCTTTGATAAATATTAGCCACTAAAATTCTCTTTCACCTCCCATTGAAAACATTACTTGCAATTTGCTAATTATCAGTTGTCTGCCAGGAACTTTTTTGTCTGCCCTATACTATTTCAAAAATCATGCTTCAAGCCCCCAATGTACTGGTGAGGAAATGGAGGGTTAGGAAATGAAGTAATTTCTGGAAGGTTACATATCTGGTAAAGGGCAGAGCTGCAATTTTTACTATCATGCCTAAAAGCTCTGTCTTACTAAATCTGCAGTCTGGAGAGGAGGAAGCAAGCGAGGCAGAGGAAATCTATTTTCTGTGATGTAGGAATAAAGGCAAGGTGCTGGGTTGTGAAAAACTTCTCCTCCTCCTCCTCTCTAACCTTTCTGTAAAGAGCTCAGCACAAAGCCTGGCCATGAAGAACAAGGGAAGATTCACAGCATTGACATCCGATTCAGATCTGACAACATTGTCTTCCCACTTCTGCCATCAATGACCCAAGTCTTTAAAGACTTAAATTGTTCCAAGTTTATGGCACTTCAAAGTCGTGGAGCCAGGATCAGAAACTGGAACTAGAATTGTAGACAATCCACACAGGTGTCAGTTGCTTCATTTATGATCATTCTTTGAAGGATGTTATCTGAATTTGTAGGTACAAACCCTAATTCCTGAAAGGATTCTGGCATGGCCACCCCCACTCATGTTAATTCAGAATAAAAACAATATTAAAATATATACAGACCAGTAGAATTCTGAGTTTGGACATTTTCAATCATTAAATATTAAATTACTTCAAAAACATTTGGCTCCCTTTACTTCATTTTGCCCATTGCTTCAGTTCTGTGTAGTCGCTTCTGTTAGAAATAGGGAAAAGAAAAAAAAATATGAGAAAATGAAAAAATGGAGATAAAGTATTTGTAAATGGGTAAGGGAGGAGGGGATGAAGGGAGGGCAGGGGTAAGGGGAAAATGAGAACCAAGATTTGTCATGTAAAGGTACAAGATCCCAATGATGAATAACTGTACTGTATCCCTAAAATGTGCTAATAAACTTAATGAGGAAAAAAATTTTTAAAAAGAAAAGAAAAGAAATCCAGCTCCATCCGTTGTCCTGAACTAAGCCATCTTGCCCATCCTGGAAGATTTTTGTATCCCAGGTCAAGGAGAGTGGGGCAGGCTGATGTCACACTGACACCTACCAATACCTACTGGGTGGCTTCCTGTTCGGACTCACTGGCCTGTGTGAGGTGTATTAAGTACACAGTGGCTTTGCTGCCTTTTCCGCATGTTCTCTGCTTCCCTGCCTTGACCTTCACTTTGTGGCTTATTTGCCAACTTCTACCATGCACACCAGGCTGACTCCCAAATCCACTCATTCCTTTCTTTGCCTCAGGTCTGCAGTTTCATAGCACTACTAGGGAGCATCCCAAAAAGTTACCCACCACCAAAGTATTCCTTGAAGTTCCGAAACTTAGAGTTCATGGTCCCAGACACACTGCATCTTGCACACTTGTTTTGCTTTAGTTTGTGGAAAGCAACTCTTGCTAACAGTGGTTTGGTAGCACATCTCATCCATTGTCCATTGTATCTGCTGAAAGCCCCATCTTGCTGCTCAGAGTGAGCAAGGCAAGAGAATGCAACAGCCAGTATGGACTGCCAGAGTGGAGAGAGAGTTTAGATTTATCTTTAAATTCCTTGTCTTTATAGATGACAGAAATACAAATGACTTACGCTGATGTACGTAGCTAATTTTTAGGAAGTCTTTCCTGAATTCTGAGACTTTGTATTATAGTCTAGCATGGATTTTACAGGTAACACAGCCTTTGCTTCCTTTGGTAAAATATAGGCTGAGTGTTGTATTTGGTACTTATTCTTCTGTCCAGCTCTGGCAGCCCAGCAATGTTTGGTTGCCTGTGCGCCCCACTTCTACCTCTTCAGATGAGCTTCTCTGCTCTTGTAGCTTCTTTCCAGGCCCCGCTCGGTGCTACACTGAATCTGAAAGATGGAAATACTGCTACAAAGCTTTGGTTTCCAAAGGTTTGGGCTGGTTCCTTATTGTCTGCTGCAGGATGTATAATGCCTTACTGACACTCAGGGTACAAGTATCAGACTCTGCCACCAGTCTTTGAAATAGATTCTTTGGCAGGTGTTATGGCTTGTGTTTGGATGCAACCCCCTCCCCCCACCCTTGCAAAGCCTCATGTGGTTATAGGTGGGGCTTTTTCAGAGGTGGTTGGATCTAGAGTATGTGATACTGGGATTGACTCATGGTATACTCATGAGCACTAGGATCAAAGCACAATAGCAAAGGGTATGACTACTACCCACCTGAAGTAGCCTGGCTAAGTTATAAAGGCTAAAAAGAGTTGTGATTTTTCCTTGTTTCTTTGCTACCTTCTACCTACCATGAACTGTTTCTCCTCTATGATGACCCTCTGCCATACCACCCTGCCTTGGAGACAGCTGATTATGGTCTGAAACCTCTACAAACTGTGAGACTGTGAGTCAAATACCACCCCCCCCTTTAGCTTTGGGAGTCAAGTATTTTTTCTTGCAATGAGAGAAAAGTAACTAAGACAGCTGGGAATCAAAGTTTGTAATGGATAGCACTGGTCACACAGCCTCCACTAAGCAGGGTAGCAGCCCATATGCATGGAAGATACCATCAACACCTGGCAGTGTGTGCCACATGGATAGACCAGAGATAGCTAAACAAGAACATTCCCAAAACCCAGTCATATCACATGGCCACAATCTCATTCCAACTGGAGCAGGAAAGAAAATGCTGCATCAACTAGAAAAAGCGTTAGTCTTTCCCCCTGCTGCTCCCTCCGTCGTCCTACCAACATATTAGTCCATCTCTGTTTGAAAATATATCTTCTAACAGACATTAAGACAGTCAACAGGGACTGATTTGCCCTTTATTTAGATTTTTTGAAAAAATATATTCTTTGACTTAAGATGGTTTAGAGATTAAAGTGGAGGCACAAGCTGTATATTTTCTCAGTCTTTACATTAAAGCAGAGAATTCAGTATGGCTTATTTGTCAGTCTTCAGAGAACAGACAATGAGTTCTAGGCTCTTCATTTCAATAGCCAGTGCGATTTCATAAAGAACAGCTTATGCTTCACCAGCTTGTTAAGAAATCTTTTGAAATTTACTGTCACTTAATCAAAGCAATTGTAATGAAATCATTGTGCACACAAACACACACCAAGGAAGTGGAGCATTCATACCACTTGGTAGCAAAGTTCCTTTGCATCAAATTAAACTTCACCCAAAGGACAAAAACATGAAGTATTAGACAAGTCCAAGAAATTCAAGTAATAATGCAAATGGCACAGAACCACTGAAGGTAGAGTGGAGATTCCTGTCTAGAGAGGGCATTCCAGATTATATCCATAAGCTGGGGATCTAGTTCAGTGATTCCGCTGCCTGCCTTGCAAGCACAAGGACCTGAGTTCAATCCCCAGTACCCCCCACAAAAAAGTTAAATAGATTATATCCTTGCCTCCAGATTTTATAGCAAGACATTTAGAAACCTCAGTTCTCATCCCCAGGACCCCAAAAAACCAGACAAGACAACCAACCAAGGGCTTTCTTGCTCACAAATGATTTTTCTTCTATCTAAATAATAGTAGTCATTTGCTCTTCTTAATGAGGTGAATAATGGTATTGACTGCATAGATTTTCAGGTTGGTAAATGCGACTCAATAGTGTCACCTCAGCAGAGAAAAGTAAACAAGAATGGAAAGGGAATCCAGATGTGTACCTTCGGGGCAGCAGAGATGCTGAAGTGTGGCTGAGCAGGTGACAACTTTAGATTTGACAGAGACAGGACTAGAGATGGGCTCTTCCAGGACCACCTGATTCTCCAGGGCTGGGCTCTATCACTGGCCCAAGCAGACCCAGGCTCACATCTGGGGAACTCATCATGTGATTACTCAGCTGAGCAGCATTGATCCAGATCCTTGTCCCCTAATGCCTGCTGTGCAGGGTTTTAAACAACCAGTACGACAAGAGCTACTTTTGTCAAAAAGACCCTTCTTCAATTGTTTCCCAACTGATACAACAACAACATATGGAGATTTGGATAAAGTTCTATACTTGGAGAAATTTTATCCCTCTGTGTGCGTCCTGTGTGGATGTGTGTGTGTGTGTGTGTGTGTGTGTGTGTGTGTGTGCGCGCGCGCGCATGTGTGCACAGATAATTAGTGGCATTTGGCTGAAGATATAATCCTGATGCTGCTTGTTTAGCCACTTAGCGTGGAACAAGCATGGCTCTTAGCACAGGAGGAAGCTGACCCCGTTCCCCACTTGCTCACTTTCTTCTACCCTGCTTTTCCTGCAGGTTGAGTGAACAACAAGCCTGCTTTCTTCCTTCTCTCTGTGGGTAGCCAGGTGACTCCCATGGGCTTCATGAGATCAGTGCTGCACTCGGAGTGCTGCACAGGGGATGAGGGTTTCCTGGGTGCAGAGGCAATGGTGCATTATGAAACCTCGAAATGGGAGTGCTTTACCTCCCATTCCAAAAAGCTCCCGCCAAGGGGAGGAGCAGGTGGATACAAGCCCCTTCCCTCCTTCTGATGCCTCATTCCACTGCTGAGTGGATCCCCTGGTGAAAGAGCTGGGAAAATCTAGCTCTCTCTGTGCCTGCACAGAGTGGTGGGAGTGTGGCGGTGTCCCAGCACAGCTTTCCACACTTTATTCCTCCCTTCTGTCTGTGCTCACTCTCAGGTTGCTGTTTCCAGCCTAAAATATAAACAAACATGAGTCAAATCGAGGAGAAATGTTAAGGAAAAAAAGGAAGAGTTTCTGGAGATGGGGAAGGGGATCCCTGGGAGGGAGGAGGTAGAGCAGGGAGGTAAAGGGATTGAGAATGATCAAGATATGTCATATACATACCAATTCCTCAAAATAAGTGCAACTATTATGTATGCACACACACACACACACACACACACACACACACAAACCAAAAAACAAAACCAAAAACCTCCCTCAAAGCAAAACAATCCTCCACTAGCTAACTTTTTCTCCTGGCTCTAGTAACTGGGTAAGCTAAGCTAACACCGTCTGAATCACAGATTTCACAGTCATGTAATGGAAGGAAAATGTGTAAAAGCAATTGGATCACACTTGACATCAGCAGCACATATCTATTATAGAAACGAGGTGCAGCTTATTTGCCAAGAGATGTTTCAACCCACACCTGTAGGAATCACTCATCTCATCTTCAAAAGATTAAGAAAACCAGCCGGGGATTTGTCTCAGTGGTTTTGCTGCCTGCCTTGCAAGCGCGAGGACCTGAGTTTGATTCCTGGTACCAGGAAAAAAAAAAAAAAAAGAATATTAAGAAAACCAGCCCTCCCACCACAGACCCTACACTTTCGGAGCTCAGAACGACCACAGTATATGCAAAGCCAAGCATGGTGTTCCGTAGAAGTAGAATTTGCTCTCAAGCTTCTTAGTTTTTTCCTGATCCATGGGCTTTCTGAATTTCTACCTTCACTCATCAAAAACTAAGTAAAAAGACAGGACAGAACAAGACAGGACAGAACCTTCACAACTCAGTCCAGAAGAAAGGCTCTGAGTTGTGATGCTACCCTTGAACAGCTGTATGGCCATGAGATTCCCACTGCTGTCCATCCTCCTGCTGCCCATCAGACACATTCGAGATTGGCTGGAAGAGTCTGGGAGCATACCGAATACCCAGCCTGGCTCACAGTAGGTGCTCAGCAATGCCAGCATGGTTTAGTTCCATGTTAATCTGGGGATTTATTTCCATTGCATTGCTTTGGTCTATGCAGCTTTCAAAAGAAAGTCCTCTTCCACCTCTGGGTACTAATTGCCTTTTCAGATTATGGATCTCATTAAGCTCTGTATATCTTCATTTTCCAGGCTCAGTAGTAATTGAGTGCTCAGTCATTGTTATGTTCTCTATCCTGACAACATTTATTAAAATGAAGCAATTAACTATTGTCTTAAATGGAGTTTAGAGGTAAGGCTCATTAGATGCAGGCTCATTACAATTAACTTAAATGATAAATGCAAAATTATTTTATTCCAGCTTTAACCTGAAAATTGGTTCCCATGGATTCCTCCGGAGCTGCCTTTCCTTTTTCACATAACAGCAAGAACTAGTTAGAAATATTGCAGTAAAACATGGTATTTATTAAAAGGATATGATTAAAAATGCAAAGCTCTAGATAGGCTCGCAGGGCTTCTGCATTGTTAACATCTGAACCACAGTGTATCTGGCTGCAAAGACTGCTGTGTAATTGGGCCCAGGGGCACTCTGAAGTCAAGGTAAAGAAGGAAACAGGCACAGATGTGAAGTGGCTCACTCCTTCACTTGCGCTCAGCTTCCCAGGGGACACAAAGGCACCCTTTAAGGGCACTACGGTGATGGTGCTGATGCCGAACAGGGATTCCTCTTCCTGTTGATTTGCTCCAAGGGTGTCAGGGCCTTCAATGTTAAATCACTTTTTACTGGGCTAATCACTTACTGTAGGAAATTGTGGTTTCCCCAGCCCTCTTGCCATTCTACAGACATTAACCAGAGCATTTGGAAATGCTATTTTTGTTCCCAGAATCATATGAAAAGGAGACAAAAGAAAGGAGGACTCTTGCCTAGCTGCATCCAAAATCCCTTCCGCATCACATTCATCAGAGGTAAATTTATGGAAAAGCATCACTTTAGGGACTGTGTCTCAGTGTGGACTCCAGGGTCAGGAAGAATGCCGGCTGCACCAGTGACTACCTGTGTGCTCTTCCAGATGTGTGGGAATAGATAAGATAATGAAAGAAAGCACTTACCCCATCACAGGCATCAGAGATGTGCAATGGCTAGATTTTCCTTCCTGCCTTGGCTCCTGTGGATTTCCTCAGCCATGTGAATGACTAGAAAGATCTAGGGTGGGCGCCAAACTCAATACTAGAATGTCCAGTTGGTATCAAAAGTGCATAGATGATTTTAAGTTTCTCTCCTTATCAATAGTTATGTACTGCAGTTTTTGATTCAGACAAGGCCTCTTCATTGTAATGTTTAAAAACTTCCAATAGATGACAATGTAAAATATACAGATATCTTCTCAGTGGCCATGATTTGGTTGTGACCTAAGGAAATGAATGTAATAAAAAAGGATAAAATTATATTCTATTCATAAAGCTGAACGTGAAAAGGCTGGGAGGCCTCTGCTAATTCAGCTGTGTTTCATTCAAGAGCTGTATTTTGAGCCAAAGCTGCTGCAGGCATTGTTCTGAGCACTAAAGACACAGTATGCCCTTTCTTTCATAGGACCCACCTTTTGGGGTATGTGTGTGTGTGTGTGTGTGTGTGTGTGTGTGTGATTTGTATGCTCAGTCATGCCTCAGTTAATTTTTCTTTCAGGAAAGGGATAGGACATGCATGAATAAGTGGATGAATAAGCAAATATCACTATATGATGAGAGACAACGGACATGAAGAAAATTAATCCAAAATCTAAAAATGTAAACATAAAAAATGCCCAAAGGCAGCAAGAAAATATTCCAGGAAATAGGGTTCCAAGAAGCAAGGAGCAGGTACCCAAGTCTTGAGATGGGGGTTACAATCTGACCAGTGTGTCTGAAGAACATGGGGGTTACAGGTGGTTCCATCTGAGTGCACACAAAAATGCCCACAAG
This sequence comes from Fukomys damarensis, assembly GCF_012274545.1. Taxonomy (NCBI): domain Eukaryota; kingdom Metazoa; phylum Chordata; class Mammalia; order Rodentia; family Bathyergidae; genus Fukomys; species Fukomys damarensis. Next base: position 86,716,594 of record NW_022900928.1, on the reverse strand, counting down.
AAAATATTCCAGGAAATAGGGTTCCAAGAAGCAAGGAGCAGGTACCCAAGTCTTGAGATGGGGGTTACAATCTGACCAGTGTGTCTGAAGAACATGGGGGTTACAGGTGGTTCCATGTTCCATCTG
>NW_022900928.1:86692060-86714742 GCF_012274545.1 Fukomys damarensis | reverse complement strand
GTTTTTTTTTTTTTTTTTTCAGTACCGCGGAGATCAAATTCAGGACCTTGTGTTTGCCAGGCAGGAACAATACCACTGAGCTAAATCTTCAGCCCTTAAATAGTATTTTATTCTTTTTTTCTCCTAGTAAGAAGGACTGAACTCAGAGCCTTCACACTGAGCTGTGTGCCCAGCCTCTTGACTGACTGTTTCTGAGGCTTTTTTTGATTTTGATAACCTTGAGAGAGTGGAAGAATATTGAATGGGCATTTTGTAGAATGCACCTTCATTGGGATTTATCTGATACTTTTTCATGATTGACTGAAGTGATGTTTTGGGAAGGAAACCCTCAGGCATAAAGTGATATTCTTTCCTAACACATCAAGGGTACACACTATCACACACCATCGCTGTTGATCTTGACCTTGGTCACCTGGCCTAATTAGTGTTTGTCAAGTTTCTCCACCATTGTGTTACTCTTTTCTCTCCCTTTCATAGTTACCCTCTTTGGAAGGTACTCAGAATGTGCAGTCGACACTTAAGGGATGGTAGTGCTGTTCTTTGTCTTCGAGGGCAGTTTCTACATAAATTACTTAGAATTCTTCTGTGTGGTAGGTTTGTTCTCTTCCCCTATTTGTTTATTCAATAACATATTTGTTTCATATGAACTCAGTGGTATTTATTTTATACTTTGTGTTAGAATCCCATATTACTTCATACACTTCTTTTTCTCACAGGGATATCTTTTAGTTTGTTTCTGTGATCCTTTGACATCTATCCATCTTGAGGTTGTTACTGCCTTTTCTGTTTCTTTACTTTCTGGTATTACAAGATGTGCCAGTTTCATCTTGTGTATTTCCTTCCTCCAACCTAAATGCAGCCCTTTCTCAATGAATTCTGGTTTCTTCTGTTGGAAAACAGTGTTAGAAGTCAAGTTCTCGTTGTTAGATGTACTTGCTGATACTAGGCGAGAGATAATTGCTGCTGGGTCCTCTCAGTTTACCGAGTAAGAAGATACATGCAGTGTACAAACACATACAAATACATATTTTTACATGTAACAGCTGTTCTACATTATGCTAAACATGAATGCATACCTGTGTCTTTAGCACTAATCCAGTTCCATGTGAGTTGTTCCAGCCTGTGGAGCAGGCTTTTAAAACGAGAGAGGGAGACACATGTTCTCTGTGACCCAAAGAAGCTATCTTTTCATGGTTACTGATCAAAATTAGTCCACACTGTGAGCTATAGAAGTTTGACATCACCAGGCCAGGCTAGGTTAGATTGTATAAAAACCAATCTAAAAATCTCAATACCCTAACTCTGCATACTGACTTCTGCCTATCCTGCATACCCAGTGAAGGCCAGGAAGGGTTCTTCTCGTGGGGGGGTGGCTGCATCTCAACGTTGCTCCCGCAATCAGAAGAGGAAGGTGGCGATTTCAGCTCAAGATCTTCATTTGTCCTATGACTTTGGGAAAGATGGCCACATTTGTGTTAGTGTGGGAAAGGTGGCTGAGGTCGCATCTGTCTCGCAAGGCAGAGTTTGCAAATGAAAACAAAATTTTGCCAAATGCTTTGTTTGCAAACAAAAGTGTTTGTTAACCAAGGCACCGTTGTGTTTGAAGTACACAACCTGATGAACCTGGGTGAATATATACCATGAAGCCATTACAACAACCTATGCCATACCCCTATTCATTACCTCCAAAAGTTTCCACCCATCCTCTTTATTATTATGCTGATGATGAGAAAAAGTAACACAAAATCTATCCTCAGCAAATTTTAAAATCAGAATCTTGAAGCAGAATCTGCACTGCCACATTCACTGCTACATTGTTCACGATAGTAAAGACATGGAAACTAGGTAAATGTTCATCCATAGATGAATGGATAAAGAAAATGTGGTAAGTACCTACAATGGAACATTGTTCGGCTCAAAAAATACAGGAAATCTTGCCATTTATAAAAACATAAACAAAGCTAGAAGACACTATGCTAAAGTTAAGTAAGCCAGACATAGTACAAACATTGAATGAGTTTATTTGTACAATGAATCCAAAATGGTCAAACGAGAGAGAGAGAGAGAGAGAGAGAGAGAGAGAGAGAGCGAGCGAGCAGGAACATAAGAGGGCTAGATTTCTAACCTGGTTTAAGAGAATGTCCTCCCTGTCATCACCCTGCACCTGGTATTAGTGGGTCCTAGGCACTGAGAAATTTATTCTTCTTGTTGACTTGTATGAATAAGAAAAAAGGACAGGAAGACAAATGCTTATTTTTGCTCCGTTACCACTTCCTGGGAAAACATTACAAATGCCAAATAAAATTGCTATGGTCCCATAATTTCCTCTCATGTTATTTGTTAAATGGATTTTAGATTGAGACAGCATTCTACATTGGTTTCCCAGCAGTCGTTTGAAGGCTCCTCCTCTCCACTCCCTATGTCCCTTGCTACTGTACGGGCGTTTGCAGCAGGAGGGGCACCTGCCTGTCAGGCTACACACTCGCTGTGGCCCTTGTGCGGAGGACAGCATCGCGTCTTGACCACAGCAGAGGTGATGAGTGTGAGGGAGGGAGCCAGGGAACAGGCAGGGGCTGTGAGATCTCAAACCCTGCTGCTCCCTCTCAGACTTCCTCAGGTACCCACTCTTCCTGGGATTCAGCTATCGCTACCATGGGTTATCTGCTTCTACTAACAGTTTAATTCTCTCAAGAACTTGAACACTGAAAGGGAGGCCTGGAAAGCCAAAACAAGGCAGAATAATTTTCTAACAACTTAATTTCATTTTTCTTGAGGGGAGGCTGTGTGTGTTATGTAGGCAGAAAGCAGCATCTGACCCAGCAGGCAGCGGCACTGAGAGGCAACCTGGAGTGGCCACTAGCTTTGCAGAGGGTCCCAAAGACATCACAGGGGCATGATGGGAAGCAACGGTGAAGGTGTCACCCCTAGGATTTGATGACCTCAAATTAAGTTTGATAATATACACAGTTATCATGGAATTGCAGGTGATCCTCCAAAATTCAAAGCAGACAAAGCAGACATGATGAAAAATAGCATATTAACTTATAAGCAGAAAAGCTGGCCTAGAGTTCCACCTCCTCAGATCAGAGCCTTAAGCCTTGTTTGCAAATCTACAGAGATGGAGTGAGGAGAGATGTTCACAACTGGTGCCATTGCACTGAAGGCTGCAGAGCAAGATGCTTTCTTACTTGTGTGTGACCCAGCACGCTGTGCCTCCAGCAGTGCTTGGCAGCTGATGGCTGCTCTGGGGTGAGGTTTTTCTGTTTGCACGGATGATTCCTTTGTGAATAAAGTTAGTAACTTAAAACGTGTGTGTCCTTTATAATCAGAGCAGTAGTGAAAAAGAGAGTTTGTCTGCTGAGCACCTCTTTGGTGATTAGTCCTGTTCTAAATGCTCCTTCTATCATGAACACATGTAATTCTGCAATTCTCACTCCTTATAAGAAAATTGAGGCACAGAGACCCCTAATCTTCATGCTTGTGCAAGAGCCAGGATTGAAACCCAGATGTCGGTCTGCAGAGCCCACATGACTCATGCTATGCCAATCAGATCGTTGTTCAAATCTTGGCCTGAGGACCTCATAAAGTGACCTTGGCTTCTTCTAATTGATTGCAAATTGATTTCTGGCTTAGCTTCCCGGGGCTGCGCCTAGCCTCGTCTCAGGTGATTGTACTTGTCACCATGTATTCTCAGGCCCTGTGTGTGGTTTCCATATTAAAAAGGGTTCATCCTAAATTGATTCTGACTGTATTGCACAGTGGGATTTCTATCTTCAGTCTTTTTTCTTTTCTTTTCATTTAGCTTTTATTATTAAATCTATGACCACTCCTTGATTCCCTCTGCCTGGCAAGAGATTCAAGCAACATTTTACCAAGGGTCAAAAGCACAGTTGGACAAAGAAAGCCAGCCTCCCACAGGACCTCAAGGGCTTGTAGAGTTGATCATGGGGATGTCTTTTAAAATGATGGCAAGTTTAAGAGAAGTAGAAGTCTTCGCTCTTCAAGGAAGCTTTATAAGCCCCTGTACCACTGCATTGAGTAGCTTACAAATTCCTCTGTGTAGAACACTGCAAGTGAAAATCTTTTACCTTTGAAGGCTAAAAAACAACTAGGAAAAGATTCTAATTAAGCTATACTTTTTTTCTAAACACTCCACTCCAACATTCATTAGTAGGAATATTACACAAGTGATGTATTAGCCATGTTTCTTGTTGCTTAAAGTCATCTTTAAGTCATATCTAACACAGACAAGTTAAAGGAGAGGTTTATTTTTGGCTCATGGTTTCAAAGGATCCAGTCCATGGTTTACCGAGTCCAAAGCAGAACCATCACGGTGGAAGGGTGTGTCAGAAGAGCATGACGGAGTAAAGCTGTTCTACTAATGGCACATGGGAAGCAGAGAGTGAGGGAAGAAGCTGGAGAGGAAGGGGTCAGAAACCAGATATAGTCATAACGTCCCACCACTGAATTTTAGTTGGGCTATAAGAAAAAAGTGTTTATTAATTATTGCATTAAAAATATAAGATGGTGCCTGTGAATGTATATGGTAGATTTAAACATATATGATAAGTCAATGTAGACTATGCCGATCTGAGATGATTTCACTGAGGCAGGAAAATTTGAGTGCTTTGCTGTTTGATTGATTGATTGATTGATTAGATGGCTTGGACTGGATTTTTTTTTTTTTGAGGGTTACAAATGGTCACGATCCAATGAAACAGATGACACTTCAGACTAAAGAAGTAGCTTGGATTTAGGTGGAACACCTGGGATCTCTGAAAAATGGTAAGAGGATGAGCCCATTGGGACAGGGTAAGATAAGCTCAAGGATAGTGAGGGGCCATGATGTAAGTATTCTGGAGTCAAGGGAGAATGAGCTGGAAGGGTGGTATTAGCAATTAGCAACATCTCTTGTAAGCACTGCTTTCTACCATTCTTGGCTTTCTCTTTTGACCCATGACAGCCATTCCTGGGCCTGTGTGTATGAAGAGGAGCTGCTTCTGGCACGCTCAGCATCTTTTCACACCCCTAGCTCATCTGAGAGGAAAATGATGCCGGATGGAGCAAGCAGGTGCAACAGAGCTAAGGTGCGAGCTCAGCAGATAGGCAGCAGGCTCAGGCTCCAGGTGCCAGGTGTGTCCCGGTTCTCTCCCAGAGAGGGCTGAGTGCCATCACAGCCTGCTTTGCCATGGCACAGCCGAGTGTCATTTCTTCACTGGAATTGGATTTTTGAAATTGCTCTGTCTGCAGAATCCAAATCCTGATGTGTATCTCATTATGATATTTTTAATTCATCAGGCAGAACAAATTGTTAATAAGGCCAAGAGTCATTTTAAATGAATCAATTTTGAAATTTTATAAAAACAAGTCACATGATATATAAAAATAAAATATCCTTACACAAAAAGCTCCAAAATAGAACATCGTTAACAAAGTTAATGCATGTGTATTTGAGACTTTCCCCGACTGCCTCTGTCCTTCCCATGAAATTGAGCACCATTGTAAAAAGAGCACTTGCTATTTCTTTGCTTTTCCTTATGGTTTTCCTAAAAACACACCAATTAGCTTCATTTGGTACGGAGCTTTTAAGGTGCTGAATTCTTTTGTGAGTTCCCCCCACCCCAGAATTTAAATGTAAGAGAATCGCCCGTGTTGGTACATATTGCTCATACTGCTCAAGCATTTATTTTTTCTGGTCACATTGCCCTTCTCTATGGAGAGATATATATATACCATGATGTGCTTATTCCCTTTGCTCTTGGTAGGCTCCTGAATGTTCCAATTTGGGAGTGACTTGTTCGCCCATACAACCCAGGCCATTTGTCTCCTAGAGGAGACTGAGACTCTCACTACTCTGGAAAGCACCTGTCACAATGTCCTCATCTGTCCAGAACAGACTTAAGTGCTTCCCTGCTCACCAGGGACACTGCACAGCAGGTCAGAGGCTCGTAATTCACACTGTATGTGCATGTAACTGAATCATTTATGCCTTCTTTATGTCCATATGCTTTTTAATTCTCCACTCTACCTCAATGAGGTTACTGGGGGGAAGGACCTGTCTGCAGAAGACAAGCAGCAGGTGTTAAAACAACAGACCCAGCTGGGCATGGTGGTGCAGGCCTGTAATCCCAGCATTCTTGGAGGCTGAGGCAGGAGGATCACAAGTTCAAGCCCAGCCTGGGCAATTCAGTGACTTTCCAAGACTCTGTCTTGAGATAAAAAATTAAAAAGGCCTAGATTCAAATCCTAGTACTGTGAAGCGGGGAAAAGAAGCAGAGAGCAGCGAGATGCTAGCATTGGAGGGGCAGCAAAGTAGGCATAGTGATCCTCTCCAGATGGAGTTTCACGCTGAGAGATTTGTTCATTTGCATTAGCAACATCATCTCCATGGGTTTCCCTTTGGGAATGGAGCCCCTTAAGGTGGCGACACAGGTTGGGGCTGGGTGATAGACACCAGGGTGGCACGGAGCACTCTGGGCCCCATGAAGGGAGGCAAAGTGGCTTGAGGATCAGAGTCCTCTTAGCTGCATGTTAGGTGAAGAGCAGGTGATCTGCACAAGGAGACGCAAGTGCACTGAGAAGGCTCAGCCTCAACTTCTACACTCCGTTTCCATGATAGTCAGGGCTCACCTAGCAGGACTTTCAGATTGCAGAAGGGGTGATGAGAAAGACCAGGGTCTCTAGAGAGGACTTTGCACACCAAGCCTCTGGAAGTTTAAATTAGGGAATGATATGGCTATGTTTTTAGTCTAGAAGGAAATTCTGAAATTCTGATCCCAGTGGACGATACAAAGAATATGAGAAAAACACATCCATGTTGGCCCACAGAGAGGATTGAAAACCCAGGAAGCCATGCACTGTGACTCATGCCTATAATCTCAGCACTGTAAGTGGCTGAGGCAGGAGGATTGTAAGTTTAAGCCTAGCCTGGGCAAGTTAGAGATGTGAGACCAAAGCCAGGATTGTGGCAAAGGGGATGCAGGGACATTTGCCATCTCTGAAATAGAGGCCCCAGTGAAAGATCTTTTGGGATTTCAGATGAGTCCTTGCAAGAACAGGGCTGGGACTAGGATCCTGTTTTCCCCAAACCACACCCTGAGACACTCTACAGTGAAGAGACTGAAAGCCATTGCCCTTGTTTGGCTAGTGCTGACAGAGGCCTGCCATCCCTGTCTTCATTCAGTCCCTCTTTTATGGCTGAGGCTCCCTTTGTAGTCTACAATACCGGCATGGCTTGGGAAACACCTGAGAAGAGAAATTAACAAAATTGTCCAGTCGTGTTTCTGGTCTCTTCTACAAACAAATACAAAGACGTACAACCCTGAACCAGTTCTTACATCTAAAGGATGCCCATGGATACAGCCTACAGGATCCTGACAGATCAGACTAGCCAGACCTTCAGATGATGGAAATACCAGATTCTGGGTAGAAAACATACTTGCTTAAAATATTTTTAAATTAAAGAGAAAATTTAGTTTACTGTGCATAATATAACTTCCTTAGGTGAATATTTTAGTATTGGCTTTTAACATTTCTTCTTTTGCATATATAATATGCAACTAATGCCATAATTGTTCTACAAAGCAGAACTTTAGGTCTATCTCTCAAGTTTTAACATGTAGTATTTTCCTTGAAAATATTTGGAGCCTTTATAGTGTCTTCTTTTACCAAAGGATTGTATCAAAGTACATAACTTAGTTTTAAACAATTGACAGTAGAGATGATCCTTAACATACTATAGCTTTACATTCTGATTCATGGGCCCTAAATTGGAAATGTCAAAATACCTTGTAAGGTAAGAATATTCTAAGTCGAAAGTGCTAGGATTTGTCTAACCAAGTGAGCCTCACAGTGCAGCTGCACAGGGCAGTGTTTACCCTCAGGGCTGAATGGCTGGAGGTGTGTCAGCCTCCTGGCATCTCAAAACTATAATAAAATAGCAAAATAAAAGGTAACGATGGGAAGGAGGGATACAGGTCTTTGGCGAATGGGAAGGGGATCAAGAGTTGGAGGAGAGAAGAGGATGAGAAAAGCATTAAGATTCATTATGTATATACACCAACTCCCCACAAGGAATGTGGCCATGTTGTCCTGTTAACTATGTACTAATAAAAAATAAATACTGAAAAAGAAAAAGAATATCATGCTGCTTATCTGCAGCCTAGAGAAAGATCAAAATTCAAATTCAAAGTACTCTTTTTTAATCTAATGTGCATTGCATTTACTCCATAAAATCTAATAATTGCAAGTCAAAGCATCATAAGTTGGGGACTATCTGAATTTTATTTTCATTAGGACGTTGTTTGCCATTCGAAGGAGTTACTTAGTTTCATGCCAATCCTTTCAATTTGTTAAGACTAACTTTATAGCCAGTTATTTTCATAAATAGACCATGGGTAGTTGAAGAAAAATTGTTTAACGGTTGTGTTTTATATTAGCAAAGTTAGTCAAGTTTTGTAAGTTGAACTGTGTGATTGTACCCAAACATGAAAATTAGACCACCAGAAAGTTAGAAGTCAGGATCTCTCTTTTCCCAGGCAAGTGCAGATCATGATATAAAATATTACTCTAGTGTTATTTTCAGCTCAAAAGTTGGCATCATTTCAACAAAGAGAATCCTATTCTCTTCCAATTACTTGGAGAAGATTTAGATTGTAATGGGGACAAAATCAGAGTTGCACAGAAGTGCCCAGACTGTACTGCCAAGACAGGTCTGTGCTCAGGAACATTAGTTTCATTAAGGAGCCCACTTAAATATTTATGAAGTTTCTTATTTTCAAATGAGGCAAAAGAATTCTCAATGACCAAGATTATTTTCCTTCTTTTGCGTGAACAAATCTGCACGGTTTCATATTAGAATAACATACTTCCATAAATATTTTATTTACACAATTCATGTTTTTATATATTTACTTAGCTCCTAGTAATTACCTGTGGTGTGTTCTTGGAATAGTTTGGTTTTAAAGCATAGTATTAGTCCTGATTTTGCCCCACCTGGCACACAGAGGCAAGTTTCCTAGGATCAGCTTTCCAAAGGAATGTAGTAGGTGACTGCCTACATCACCCTAAATAATTGATGTCCCAGGATATTATTTTACCAGAAAAGCATCTGTCTTAGTCACTTTCTTCATCACTGAGACAGATTACCCTGCACCCACAATTTGAAGGAAGAGAGGTTTATTTTGGTTCACAGTCACAGTCCTCAGTGAGCTGGCTCCAAGGCAGAACAGCAAGGTAGAGAGGCCTGGTGGGGTTAATTGCTCTTGGCATGGTGGCCAGAAAGCAGAGAGAGAAGGAAGAACCAACCAAGGAGTAGTAGTAACCTTTCCAGGCCACACCCCCAATGACGCACCTCTTCCTACCATACCCCACCTCCTAGCAGAAGGCAGCTAAACACCCCCATCATCCAATCACCTTCCAAACTTCCTGCTCCTCATCCCTTGAGGGAGATTTTAGCGGGACATCCAGACATAAACCACAACAGCATCTTTCCTTAGATCTTAGTTTCCAGCTTGTGAAATATGACAGATAACATGGTGATAAAATAAATCTACAAACCTATATGGTTCTTTATGTAATGAAAATAAAATGAAATCAGAGGTGAAGCCTGGGGCAATATTTTGAAGAATTTTACAAGTTACCAGGTAGAGCTCATATTTCCTCACACAAATGTTTCTGGAAATATTTGAGAATCTGTTTATGCATAAAGGTTAATTTTTTGGTGTGTGCAATGCAGAGACTAGATATAACCAGAAGAAGTAATCCAGGAAAAGAGGGGATTTGAGGACAGAGATGGTGCAGCACTAAGTCAAGGCTGGAAGAGGGAAACTGAGTGGAGGTGGCAGACCCAAGGCATTTCAGGATCAACCGAATAAAGAACACAAGGAAGCTGTGGGGAAAGTCTGCATTTCCTCACTCAGTGATAAGCAGATAAATGAGATGGATCAGGAGGTGGAGAAAATAGGAATGGGGCAGTTAGGGTTAGAGGATCCTGCTGGTACTAGTAAGAAGAAACACTTGATTCTCTATAACCATTTAAAAGTTTACAATAAAATATTTAACAGTTCTCGAGGTATAACTGACACACTGCCTATATTTAATGTGTACAGTTTGACAAGTTTTTAGATTCTATATAATTTTTAGAGAGATCATGTGATCTATGAACAAAGGCAAATTTACTTTTTTTTACAGTCCTCAGTGAGCTGGCTCCAAGGCAGAACAGCAAGGTAGAGAGGCCTGGTGGGGTTAATTGCTCTTGGCATGGTGGCCAGAAAGCAGAGAGAGAAGGAAGAACCAACCAAGGAGTAGTAGTAACCTTTCCAGGCCACACCCCCAATGACGCACCTCTTCCTACCATACCCCACCTCCTAGCAGAAGGCAGCTAAACACCCCCATCATCCAATCACCTTCCAAACTTCCTGCTCCTCATCCCTTGAGGGAGATTTTAGCGGGACATCCAGACATAAACCACAACAGCATCTTTCCTTAGATCTTAGTTTCCAGCTTGTGAAATATGACAGATAACATGGTGATAAAATAAATCTACAAACCTATATGGTTCTTTATGTAATGAAAATAAAATGAAATCAGAGGTGAAGCCTGGGGCAATATTTTGAAGAATTTTACAAGTTACCAGGTAGAGCTCATATTTCCTCACACAAATGTTTCTGGAAATATTTGAGAATCTGTTTATGCATAAAGGTTAATTTTTTGGTGTGTGCAATGCAGAGACTAGATATAACCAGAAGAAGTAATCCAGGAAAAGAGGGGATTTGAGGACAGAGATGGTGCAGCACTAAGTCAAGGCTGGAAGAGGGAAACTGAGTGGAGGTGGCAGACCCAAGGCATTTCAGGATCAACCGAATAAAGAACACAAGGAAGCTGTGGGGAAAGTCTGCATTTCCTCACTCAGTGATAAGCAGATAAATGAGATGGATCAGGAGGTGGAGAAAATAGGAATGGGGCAGTTAGGGTTAGAGGATCCTGCTGGTACTAGTAAGAAGAAACACTTGATTCTCTATAACCATTTAAAAGTTTACAATAAAATATTTAACAGTTCTCGAGGTATAACTGACACACTGCCTATATTTAATGTGTACAGTTTGACAAGTTTTTAGATTCTATATAATTTTTAGAGAGATCATGTGATCTATGAACAAAGGCAAATTTACTTTTTTTTCTTTCCACTCTAAATGTATTTTCTTTTTCTTGATGTATCACATTCCACAGGAATGTTGGATATAAATAATAAGAGAAATTGTCCTTGAATTATTTCTGATCTCAGAGAAAATGCCTTTTTCTCTACCATCTTTAGCAGTTCCAGATGATATAACAAAATATCATAGTGTGGGTTGTTTATAAACAGTGGAAATGTATTTCTTACACTTCTGGAGTCTGAAGGCCAAGACCAAGGATCCCAGCATGTTTCAGTTCTGATAAAATCCCCCTTCAAAATCACAGACTGCCAATTTCTGCTTGTATGACTACCCCCCCTTTATCTATTGTGGGATTTACTCCCAGTCTCCCAGCCAATGACCGAAACCAAAGATAATACTGAACGCTACATATATAACTATTTTCCTATATCTCCATCTATCTATCTATCTATCTATCTATCTATCTATCTATCTATCTATCTATATGATGAAGTTAATCTATTTGGCATAGAAAGAGATTAAAAATAATAGTACAATAGAACAATTATAACATTATACATAACAAAAGTTATGTGAATGGGGTCTGTCTTTTGCAGGGGGTTCCAGGGATGGAACTCAGGACCTTGCACTTGCAAGGCAGGCAGCAGAGCCACTGAGCTAAATCCCCAGCCCCCCTATCTTTCAAAATATTTCATTGTGCTGTAGATCTTAGCAACCTCACCATACAAAGTTTCTCTTTGTTAGAAAATTTTCATTTCCATTTAAAGAAAGCATTTCACAGCTTCTTTGTGGCATGTCCAATGTTACCAGCTACTAAGTGTCTGATGGTAGTAGCTGTGCAGCTAAGTAGTATTTATAGCATGGATATAACATGAGTTATTTGTTTCTGAAATTTACCATTTAATATTGTTAGACTATGATTGACTGCTTGTAACTAAGAGCACAGAAGGTACAATCATGGATAAGGGTGAATACTGTATCCTCATGAGACTAGAAAAGTGGTCTCTCTAAAGTCCCATCTTTAAGGGCTCCACTTTCATGACAAACTATCTCACCAAACTACCCCCTCTCATCACAGTCAGAATTACAATTTCCACAAGTGAATTTTGCAAGAGCATAAATATTCTTCCCATAAAAATGCTACTAGCTCCATATTTTTCATAGAAGTTAATATTAGGTCAAGGACCTTCCCTTATATTCCTATTCTACCGTACTTCTGCCCTTTTTTCACAGTTAAGAATATACATTGGATTTTTAAAAAATGTGTTTTCTGTATCTGTTGATGCTAATTTGGTGACATATTATTTGATTTTTGAATGCTAGTGCCTTCCAGGGTTAAAATTCACTTGACCTCATGAAGATCCTTTTTGTATTTGTACAGTATGTTTTTTGGTTTGATTTGCTAATGTCTCCTGAGAAGGTTTTTCTCTATATGTATGAGGGACACTAGTGAGTAGATTTCTTATTCCACAATATCTGTCAGTTTCAGAAATCAGAGTCAATTTTCTATAAATGTTTTATAAAAATTGTTATGATATCTCCCTTAAATGTTTGAAAAAAATATTTTAAGCCATCTGTGTCTGGGGTTTTCTTTGTGAGAAGGTTTTTAAAGTTACAAATTCAATTTCTTTAGTATATTTAGAGCTATTCAAATCATATATTCTTTTGAAATGAGTTTTGGCAGTTTGTGTCATTCAAAAAAATCATCTATAACATTGTTTACAATATGCCCTTTTATTCTCTTAATGACTGAATGTATTGATATGCCTTTTTAAAAAATTTTTTCTCTCTCTTTTTATACTGACATTTCTAATTTGTTCATGACATTGGCAATTAGTGTTTGCTCTATCTTTTTAAAAATCCTATTTAGTCTGGCTAGAATTTATCAATTTTATAGATCTTCCCAAAGAATCAGATTTTGTTGCTTCTTCTCTGTTATTTTTAGTTTAGCTTTTTATTAGCACTCTGATATTATTTATTGCTCATTTTATTCTAATTACTACCGCTATTAAATTAAAACCTGTATTATTTTAATATAGGCATTTATCAGTATAATTTTCTAAGTACTGCTTTCACAGTAGCCCCCACATTTTGATATATTGTGAAGACACAAGGCAGTTTAATTTTTTCCAATACCTTTTGACTTCTTTTATCCATTTGTAATTTAGGGATATGTTGTGATATGATATATTAGTGAATTCCCCAAAGTTTAATACTTAATACTTTCTAATTTAATTCTCTGTGGCCAAAAGTAAATTTTACATGACTTAACCCCTCTATTTTTATTGAGGGTTGTATTATCAACCCTCAATAAGATATATATTGGTAAATTTTCCATGTGTACTTGAAAATAATATCCATTCTGTAATGGTTAGTTGGAATATTCTATGTTAATTGATCAATTGGGGTCAATTTGGTTAATAATAAAATGGTTAAAATAGTCTATGTCCTTATTACTTTAGTAACTATATATGTTAATTAGCTTTCTGTCACTGTGACAAAAAATTCTGAGAAAATCAACTTGTGAGGGGGAAAGATTTATTTTGATTTGTTATTTCAGAGGTTTCAGACCATGGTCACTGGGCGCCATCACTAATGAGGTAGAACATCATGGTATGACCACATGGTGGGGCAGAGCTGCTCTCCACAAGCTACTTAGAAAGGAAGAGGCAGGGCCAGGAATCTGCAATGACCTCACATCCTCCCACTAGGCCCCGCCTCTTAAAGGGTTCATCACTTTCTAAAAGTGCCATAGTCCTTTAACCTAAGGGCTTTGGGAGAACCCAGATCTAAACCATAAAACTATATTTTCTTCCTATTTTGAGATGAATGTTTAAATCTTCTAGAAGTATATTATTTTTGCCAATTATATATTTTGAATTTACATTATGAAGAACAGAAATGTTTATAATTCCTACATCCTCTTCATCCTCTTTCTCAATAGGAAATGACTCACTTTATTCTTTGTAATAGAGTCTGATCTGAAGTTTATTTTGTCTGCTTTTGTTTCATTAAGATTGGCCCTTTACATTTTTCCACCTTTTTCATTTTAGTCAATTTTTGTCTTTATATTTAATGTAGGTTTGCAATAAATAGCATATAGTTGGTTCCTGCTTTTTAAACTTAATTTGATAATCTATGTCTTGTATTTGAGTTATTTAGAATATTTACATTCATACGGTTAAATTTAAATATATAATTTTGATATAGGGGTTTTAAATTCTTTTTACCATTTGCTCTTTGCTTCATTTTCTCTGTCCATTTTCCTGTTTTAGGTTATATATGTTTTATAATTCCATTTCTTCACTTTGAAGGCATTAGGTTAGTAGTTACAGTACTATGTATACTATATATTTGTAACATGTGAAGAAAGTCCTCTTTCCTGAGTGTATTTATAAGGTGTGATGAAAAATATTGTGAATGCTACCTCTGAGTACTAACCAATAGAAAGGCAGATTGCTAAAACATGACAATACATTCCCATCCACCAAATCTGGCACTGTGCCAATTCTGGCTCTTCTCCAAAGTCAAAATGACCACAACAGGGAGACATCTTAAATCTATTCAGGATGTCAAGGCAGCCACAACAGCACAACTGAAGACACTCAGGAAAGAGACTTCTAGAACTGCTTCAGAAAGTGGCAAGGATGACAGGATAAGTGTGTTCAACGTGAGGGCACATACTCTGAGGGGGATTAATGGCAATGTATTTTTAAACTGTAATATATTTTTTAATTTAAACATTCACTGTATTTGCAATCTCATCTCCTACTTACCAACCAGAAAGCATTGTTCCCAGCAACACAGTGGCAATTTCCTAACTCCAATTCTCTGAGAAGAAACTTGGATAAATAATTTGTCTTTGGGGCTGGGGATTTAACTTAGTGGTTCCAGTGTTTGCTTTGCAAGTGCAAATAGTTCAATCCCTGGTACCAAAAAAAAAAAAAAAGAAATAATAATAATAATTTGTCTTTTAGTATCTTCTCTCTGTATTTCCGTTTGAAGAGTTGAATATGTGTGAATCCATGTTGTACTTTTTATTTTGGGGGAATGTCAAAACAAATTAAATTTCCTTTCATCTAATGTGCTTGTCTTTAGTACAAAATTATTCTAATTTAATGGAAAGAAGAAAAATGCTGAACAGAATAGCCACTGGGTTCTAGTTATCTGCACTGTTCTATGCGATGACTTCTCCCTCCCACTCCTATCTGCCACCCTACATCTCAGCCCCCCCAATGACATTTTTCTGTGTGACTTTCTGGGAGTGTGAAGCTGGGGTGACTGTCCTCGAATGCTGCTTTCCTGCGCTTCCTCCTGGGGGCTGCTCCGTGACAGTGAGAGGCTGAGAGCTGCCCTGAGAGCAGGGGAAATACCAAAGCACAAAGCTGTCCTCATCATGTTCACCCACTCGGGGGAGGGCTGGCCAAGGTGTCACGGAGGGCAGCAGGATGACCCTTCAGGAGCCTTGTCCCACAGAAGTGACTTTCAGACGAAGAGGAGGATGTTCTCACACAGAATGTCTAGCCAGTTTTAGGGTCACCACAGCGTCACATGGACATCAGAATCCGGGATCAATATGCAGATAGAGCCAGCTTCAGGTGAGTGGCAAAATTACAGAGAGATATGCTGCAAATTAGTGCAGAAAAGAAAAGCGGGGGGAGAGAAAGAGAGAAGGGGAGAGGGAGAGGGGGGTGGTTGACTGTTTTCAAACTGCATATTATATCCTGGAGGGCTTGTTAAAGTACAGACTGCAGCAGACCTCAAGTATGGACTTTTGCCTGGTGTACTGTTACATGCCCATAATCCCAGCACTCTGGAAGGCTGAGGCAGGAGGATCACAAGTTGGAGCCTAGCCCAGGTAATTTAGTAACTTAGCAATACACTGTCTCAAAATAAAAAATAAGAAAAGGCTTGGAATGTATATCAGTATGAAGTCCCTGGTTCAATCTCTAGTTCTAAATAAACAAACTAAATAAAAATAAATCGGGTTTCTAACAAATGTCCAAGTGATGCTACTGCTGCTGGCCCAGTGTCTCACCCCTGAGAATCCCAGCCCCAGGTCTGCCCAGGTCATGGGGAATTTCAAGCCTAGAGCTCACATCAGATGTGACAATGGGGATCTGAATGGATGCCACCAGCGACCCTCGAATTCCCATCTCTGTGCCCATTTTGGTCTCTTCAGTGCCACTTTCCAACCTCAGCCCCAGTTCCTCTGCTTGCACACCATCCTTGCCATGGTGACAGGGTGGCTGTAGGAGCCCCTTCTCTCATCTTCTCAACTTTACATCCAACAAGGAAGAAGAAATTTCTCTCCTCCAGTATTTTATATGTATTCCTCCCAGGCACAATGATCATGGGCTTGGGTTAGACGATGCACTTTGCTGACCTAAAAATCACTACAATCAAGGAAGGTGTTGATTAGAGGAATCAAGGCTGGCCCTTGGTGCTGAAGAAAGATCAGGCTTGTCTCATGTTGGGGATCAGAGCTGAGTGTGGGGTGACTCCTGTGGGTTCCCAGAATAGTGCTCGACTGCAGGCTTCTGGGCTCATGTGTCGATAGCAACTCTCAGCAACGATACTCACTGACCTTCCAGGAAAAGAACAGAATGGACCGAGATGAGCTCAGAGACAGAGGTCTGAGAAGGATAATTGCAGAGAAAGGCTGGGAAAAGCCCTTCCCAGAATGGAGCCCGGAAGACTGTGAGTCAGTTAAAGGCCCAGGCATGAGACACCAGCTGCTTCCTGAGATCTTGGCTGCTTCCTGGCATTGCAGGGCTTTTCCTGGGTGTCCCTCTGGCTGTTGTTCCTATATATGCCTTTGCAAGCCTCCTGTCCCCTGCCTGCTGTGGGTGACCTCCCTCATAACAGCCATCACCACCTCACATGCCCACACACACCCCATGCATAACCCCATTGTACACACACACACACACACACTCTCTCTCTCTCCTGCCTTTTGGAGATAGTAGTCAAAGTCTTTTGTCACCAGTCTCAAAGGAGCAAAATTCATGGGGGGATCAGGATGCCAGCAGGGTCTGGTTCCTACTCCTGTCTTTTGTGGACCTAGTCACTTGATGAACAAAAGCCAGGCCAACATTAGAAATGGAAGAAAGACAAGCTGCTTCACTGCTACAGCCAATCTCTGCTTAAAGTTGCCAAGGGACAGTGGGTGTCAGGGAACCTGGCAGCATGGAGGGCATCCTGGGACATGAGAGCCTCCTTGCCCCTGTCTCCAGGAGCTGCTACTCTTTCTCCATGCATTTCTTTGTACAAAGGCACGAGGTGACACAGTGAGCCATGCAGTTGAGGGGCAGCGTGGAAGGACACGGGCACCACTGACACTGAGTGTGGAGGGAGTCCTGCAATGAGACAGAAGTGACAAGTGAAGAGAGGAGGCAATGTGGGCGCAGGGCTGTGCCAGGTCTGATTGCCTGCCTGGGCTGGAGGTAAAGGATTGGGCTCCCTGGACCAGGTTGCAGAACGTTTCTGCATCTTCGGGCGGATTTTTATCCCCTAACCTGAAAAACACATCTACCTACAGGGCCATTTGATAGCTGTTAGGTTTGCACCAAGAACTCCTGCCTTGCAGGGAGGATATGGAAATGGAGCCCTGCAGTGAAAGGGAAGGAGTGGGAGGACCAACCGACTGGGTGGTACCCAGAGCTGGCACACACTCACTGTGGAGTGAATTGTGCTTCCTGTTGTCAGATCACTGTGTGCTGACTGGAGACACTCCAGGAAATGCAGGAAAAGGCGAAGGAAGAAGATGCATTCATTCCGTCACCAAATGACAATTATTTATTTGCAGCACTGGGGTTGAACAGAGAGCTCTGTGGCTGCTAGGCCAGTGGTCTAACATTGAGCTGCACCCTCAGCCTGACCATTATTATTAATGTTATATTTTGTTATATGCTTCCTTCTAGTCTTTTTTTCTTGTTCATGTGTTTGAGATTGTGTTTTAGAGGCCAAAAGAGCAGAATATGAAATTGCATAAATAATTTATCACAAATATTCTGATCAGTTCAGAGAAAAAAAATGTATTTCTTAGCTGTGAATACAATTTTCAGGTTCTTCCTGTCATGACTTCTTCCAGGAAGAACACACATCACACACTTTTCAATCCAGAAGAGCCTGAGTGCCTCATCCTTCACTATCCAAATTAGCAAAAGTGTCCCCAAATTGAAGCAATTGCTTCTTTGAGCAGGTTTGATTCTGATATAACTACCTTTTAAGGATCCCTCTTGGATTTGCAAACCTGGAATGTAAATTAAAAACCGAACCTGCCACAATGAGCTGCACTCTGAGAAGAGCTCCTGAGGCTTCCAGCGAATTCTCCTGCAGAGATTTCTGTAAGAACCTGTTCAGAAATGGAAGCCCCCACTCGGACAAGACCTACCCACTTTAGGACAAGTAATGTGCTTGACTCAAAGTCTGCTAACTTAATATTGACCACATATATAGCTTCTGCGGCCACCTCTGGACTGGCATTTGACATACTTCACACCATGGCCAGCCAAGTCAACACATGACCTCAGCAGTAACACCTGGGTGTCCATTTAATGGCTTATGAAGAGGGGTCCCGCCTCCAGGCTTAGTTCAAGTGAGCTGAGACACAGATACCAGGATGAGATTGGGATGCAGGAAGTTGTGGAGAAGGGCACAGAAGGAGGGGCAGAGCTGAGGGACATCTGGTGTGGAGAGGAAGGAAAAGATGCTTGGACATTTGGATTCCCCGACAATTCTGCAGCTCCAAGAAGAATCTGGCCAGCAGATGGGGGTCCTCAAGCCCAGGTCTTCTGCTGTGAGAATCCTACTGTTGCTAAAATAGGCCTCCCTTCCTTCCCCTACGGTGTTTGCTCAGCCGTTTGGGCAGCGTGGGATGAATAGCTTCAGTACTTGATGTGGATGGAGAGGTGCAGCTGCCCCGTCCCTGAGCAGCTTGGCACTGAGCACCCAGAGATCTGAGCCATGTGTGTTTATGGCTGTAGCACTGCGCACCAGCAGCGTGGATGCCACAGAGACACGGTGTGACGGACCACGTGCCTTCCACAGCCCCGCGCCTTCCCAGGATCTCCTTCCAGGGAGTCTCTGCACTTAATGCTAAGTGGCATTAGAACATGCTACTCTATAAAAACTATTTTTAGTTGGAGGACATCATTTCAAAAAGTTAAAAGGAGAGAAAACAACTTTGAAAGTGATGTTTGTAGCTGGGAAATTCCCATCTGTGAAAAAAAATCAAAAGGAAAACAAGAAAAAGAAAAATGTTACATTATTGGAGTTCATTGTGTATTTTCCTACTGCTTAAATGAAAATTTTTAGATATGTAAAGAGAGAGATGAATATTTTCTTATTCATGTATTGAGGTAGGTGCTTTCTAAATGTATGGGGGAAATGAAATAGGGTTTATTGTTATTATGGGCAGCATGTTGGTTTTAGAAATAACTCTTGGCTGTGATTTTCCTCCATAATTATTTGATTGCTATAAAGAGACTACACACTAGGGTAATAAAAAAGAAATG
This sequence comes from Fukomys damarensis, assembly GCF_012274545.1. Lineage (NCBI taxonomy): Eukaryota > Metazoa > Chordata > Mammalia > Rodentia > Bathyergidae > Fukomys > Fukomys damarensis. Next base: position 86,695,067 of record NW_022900928.1, on the reverse strand, counting down.
AATTTGTCAGAAAGTGTATTTGGTTAACATAAATAATAAGTGGGTATTCGTGTAGAACTCAAGAGACCTTAGTTTGGTAAGCAATTATATAATGGATTCTGGGCTACATAAATTTATTTGTTTTTACTTTCTGGAACATTTTGAAAGGTTACAAAATGATCTAAGATATTGTATAGTAATACCTCTGGTGACCATTAGAGACCAAAACATATTTTTAAAAACCTTTAATAAGTTTATTGGTACATTTTAGATATATAATACAGTTATATTCATCATTGGGATCCTCTACCTTCATATGGCTTATCTTGGTTCTTATTTTTTTCCCATTCCCCAGCCCTCCCTTCATCCCTTCCACCCTTCCCTGTTTACAAAGACATTGTTTCCATGTTTTTCTTTTTCACATAATTTTTCTTTTCCTTGTTTACCTTTTCCCTACCCCTCCAACTTCCTCTACTCCTTTAGACCTTTCTTCCTATTACATTGGGCAATTGGGCTGTTTCCAATTTTTAGCTATTACAAACTGTGCCACTATAAACATGGGTGTGCATATATCACTGTGGTATGATTCTTTCAATTCTTTTATTCCCAGTAGAGAAATAAAACCTGGAGAAAACATTTAGAACACTTATATGAGACAAATTCCACTTAAATGTAAAAACAGTGCATCTTCTGGAGCCAATTTCACTCGTGCAGGAAGAGACCTGTTTGTTTGGAATGTCAGGTTTTTGTCCTTGGGGACTGTTGAAGGCCGAACTATCTGACAATAGTTCAACAAGGTACATGTATGTGATAACACAGGATGAGTGGCAGATGGAGGAGGGCTGGGCACAAGTCCACCCGTGGTCTTTGCCATCTCCTTCCCTCATTATCTGTAGACAGTTGGCACATGCTCAGTTGCCTGTAAACATCCATCTGTATTGATCTCTTCAAACCTGGGACTTCCCAAGTTGCTCTGAAGTGACCTATGAGCTATGTGCCCTTGAAGAAGAGATGATTACTAAACTCAATTCTCTTTCCCTCTGCTGCTAATCTCTAAGGCCCTCTAAGGCTCTATCAACTGAAAGTTTCTCTCATTTTTGTAACATCTTGCTGCTGTCAGGATCCTGGCTCAGAAAACCATTAGGGCTCACTTTGTTAATCTCAGCTTTCTGCTAAATCTTTTCCTCCATTCTCATCCTTGCCTCCTTAGGACCCTCTGCACAACCCAGAAGGATTTAAACCTCTGCTTTCAAAGTCAAAACACTATGTCTCATCTCCATTTCCTTGGAGTGGAATTAGACTCGAGCTACCACTTTTGCTCTGATACTGTCCCTCAGCCAGAAGATGGGGCCCATACATAGCAGTGCACAGTAACATTTGATTGACTAAGTGACCAAATCCTAGGAAGGCAGGAAAGAGGAAAGGGAGAGGAAGGAAGAAAGAGAGAGTGGAAGAGGGGAAGGAGGATAGAGAAGAATTCAGGTATTTAATAATCTAGGCAAACTTTGGTCTAGCAAATCCTAATTATACTAAAAGTCAACATAATCTTGAACTACAAATCCTCCAATAAGTAAATTTACAAATAAATTAGGTGTAATTAGCAATAAAGAGCTTTCCAGTACAATCATAGTAATATTTTAAAAGTGTGTCTAAGCTCTAAATTCATTACGTCTGGATTATCTTTAAATGAGGAGGCCCTCAACAATACTGGAACAAAACCCGGTAACAATAGCTGCACCAAATTGGCGTTTGATTCTTGCTTGAAGCTATTTTCCTGACCCAAGATCCTCTGTCTCATTAGTATTTCAACTGCAGCCTCTTTATCCTAGTGGTGGCTTTGGTGAGCAAATGTTATTTTATTTTTAATCTTAAGAAAGAACCTAGGCTAAAACAAATTTTAAAACTGATTTTTTTTTTCTGTTTTGGAATGACCTCAGTGGTGACAGCCTGGATTTCACATCTGTGCTCCTTCTGTTTAGTACACCTGCCTGACCAGAGAGAAACTTCAACTGCACCTGCAGCTTAGTCTCCAGATCCATCAGAGAGGTAGCTATCAGCCTTTGGGCTGTGAGATTATTCTTCATTCATGGTCCACAGTTCTGTGGTGGGCTAAATGAATGTCATCACCCTTGTCGTTATTGACACTGTTCAGGCAGCACTGAAACCAGCCCCTGGAGTGCCCAGTGTCAGTGTCAGAGACCCATCCCAGCATATGACTGGGGGCTCATGGTGTGAAATTGGGACAAATTCTGGGTGTCAGGAGGAGACACCTAAAGATAGCAGGGGAATACAGAGTTTGAAATCATGGTGTGAGGTGACATTGAGATACAAATGTGTGTTTGGGGGGGCAGAGGATACAGGCAGGCACATGAAGTGTGACCCCACCACCGTGCCTGTCACCTTGCCTACTCTGTGACTTATGCCCCCCAACCCCCGCTGAAGATGTCCCAGGGAGGATGTTTGCATCACTAGCCATAGGGTGCATGGGCTCATCCCACGTGCAGTATAACCTAACACTGCAGCCCTGTGAGTGGGACTGGTGATCATTAGCCCCAACCTGAAGATGGGAAAACTAAACATGGACAGCTAAACATAATCTCCTTGTTTAATGACATTCACAGGCAGGACCAGAGCCCAGGGATCTGGACCTCTCCGAGGCTTTTCCCAGCTTGTGCATCATGCTCTCCTCATTCCAAGGTGTGAACCTTATACATGTGCAGAAAGACCCAATAATCATCAATGGGGTGTAATTTGAGAGAACTACAGGGAAGTCCCCATCACCCACTGTGTAACGCCTCTGCCAATTAAGGAATGTTACAGCAAGTTAACATAGGATCATCAGGGATAGTGGTCATCCATGTCCTTGATGTATTTAGTAGCCCAATTTTGCCTCCCAGATTTGTGAAAGGAGACAATAGAAATCACAAATGCTCTTTTGCCTTTCTCCTTTCCCAAAATGAGTATCATAATGAGAGAGAGAGAGAGAGAGAGAGAGAGAGAGAGAGAGAGAGAGAGAGAGAGAGAGAGA
>NW_022900928.1:86686769-86691906 GCF_012274545.1 Fukomys damarensis | reverse complement strand
AGAGAGAGAGAGAGAGAGAGAGAGAGAGAGAGATAGGGCAGCATGCTTAGAATTCAGAGAAATGACTGGATGGATGGATGGCAGGATGGATGGTGATACATAGATAGATAGTTAATGGATAGAGAGAATGGATAATAGGGATTAGTAGATAGGCTAGATGGAAAGATAGACATATGATTAATAGGTGGACAGAAAGGAAGGGTGGGCAGAAGGGATGAGTAGATGGGTAGGTAGACAGATGGACATATTGGGTAGATAAATAGGTGGTTAATGGATAGAAAGATAGGGTAGATGGATAGTTTGATAGATAGATGATGGATAAATAGACAAATAGAATGAATGAATAGTTGTTGGTGAGAATTTGGCTGGGCCTAGCCAGATGTCTGTAGTGACCTAAGGAAATAAAGTTAATCTACTAAAAAGGGATTGGACATCTGTGGCCAAGGGCTGTCTGAGAACATTAGCCCAGGGAACAACTCAGAGAAAGTAAGTGGGTGCTAAAATGACTTCAGCCTATTTATAGAGCACCTCCTCTGTGCTCTTCAGGGGCTAAATTATGCTCTAGAATTAGATTCTTTTCCTCCAGGAGTTTTCATTTTGAATAATGCTTCAAGGTACTTGGATATTGTTGTTTTCCCTGTGTCAACAGCTCCTGATGGCTCATTTATATTTCACATGGTGATATCTTGAAGCCCTATTATTTTTTCCCTATGAGACATTGTTCTTAGTATTTCTTCCCTCTGCTCATCTAATTGACCTATTATGTTTTGTTCTCTATAATATTTTCAGTATTTTATGGAGAAATGTCCACATTTCTCATGCAGCTGTCCCAAGGTGTTTCATGTGAGCAAGAGACAAAAATGACTCCTTTTATAAGAGGAGAAACAACTTCCCAACCAACTCCTTTGAATTCCATGCTCATTTCCATATCCTGAATTGCTTGAAAGGAGGGACTTCAAGTTTGATTCTGACAATGATTTACAAAGCGAAATAAAAACTTAGGAGGACTGGGAAGAAATGTATTCTTACCAAGTTAGGTAGTTCCTACCTGGTAGAAATACATAAATAGACTATTTTCACATATAACTCAGAGGCTATAATGACATTTAAGAAATAGCTATAGAATTAAATTATTTCAAAATCAATCTCAAAATTCACCTTTCTAAAATTCAGATTCTTCATTATAAGATCATTCCATTTCCAAGCTACAAGAATCCAAATGATGTGATCTAATTCATTTTGGTGTCTCCATCAATCCAACAGTGAATCAATCAGCTGCAATCTTTCCCTGTAGATGGTATGAGAAAAGTAGCAACGAACCCCTGCCTAGCAGGTTGGAGTCAAGCCTAGAACCTGGGAATCCAGAGGAGACAGCATAATGCCACGCCAGCTGCAGATTCCTCCAGAGGAGAAAAGTGAGCGGGAGGGCTGAGAGGAAGAGGTGGAATTTGACATTAGGTTTGAAAATTGCATAACATTTGAAAATGTAGAAAGAAAGCTGGTGAAAATCGGAGGCTCTGGGTTTATATGAGTTGAGGAGAACAGTGTTAGGCCCAAGGGAAATGCAGGGTGGTCACAAATAGGATGGCGCTAACACTTTAGGCATCAGGTACATGAGTGCTGTCGCCCTCATGGAGTCAAAGATTGGCAAAGATGGTACATATTACTTTAATACAGAGGCCAAGGAGGAAAACCAGCTCTGCAGATGGCTTGTGAAACATGAGGGTCACCCCAGTATCTCTGAGGAGCTCCTTGATCTCAAGAGCTGAGCTGTCTGCAGTTCCTTCTTTCTCTTCTGAAACCCTGATGGCCCGCTGCATGATTTTTCAGTCCCCTCGCTCCTGCACACCTGTGAGGTCCAGGAACATCCGGTTACTTCACCACTCCCACCCAGGAGGAGCTGAAGTGAGATTTGGAATGGAGCTTTAGAAATTCACACACAAGTTCAATGGTGCAGGCCTGAACATTTAGAGACATGAGGCCACCTTCCCAAGACCTGCAGGGCATGTATAAGAGATGACCACTCTCAGAGTCAAGCCCCACGATGGCAGGAGCCCTTATTTACCCACCTGGATTCCCTGTTCATCTGTTAGGGGCAGCAGAGACCAGCGGCTGCTTTTTCTCTATTGTTGCTATAATCCTGCCTTTATTTCATGTCTCATGAAGACTTTGCATTCATTTTGGTATGCATGGTTGCTGCTATACTGACACACATGGCTCATATCTTTGTCTATCCATTACCAGTTGTTAGAATATCCCAGTCTAATGGTGCATTTGTTTTATAACCTATTTTACAAAATGTTATATCTGTATGTATTTATGGCTACATTCAAAATTGCTATGTCTTCTTAGTGAAGCAATCCATCAACATGCAATTAATTCCTTTATTTAAAAAATGTTTTCTTCTTTTTAATTTTTCTGATCTTTAGTGAGGCTTACAGCTTTATTAGTTGCATATATTACTACTTTAATAGCTTTTCCTAAAGGATAGGTTACTTTTGTCAGATATATTTGTTTTAAATTTTAAAATAAATTGTCTAGCTTTATTGATGTATAATTGACAAACAAAAATAGTTTACATCCACAGCATGGAGTGTGATATTTGCCCACCCTTTGAGTTCAAGTTTTCTGCGTTCCTATGATTGAAGTCTTTTCAGTAGAGAACTTGGGCCAATCTTGTGATCACTGATAAGTTTGAATTCATTTTTCCATACTTTTTTCCTACTTTTCCTAATTGTCCTACTTTTCCACATTTCTCCAGTTTGCCCCGATTTTCCTAATTTTCATAGTTTGAGGACTGCTTTGTTGTGTTTGTTCTTTCATTCTACTTTCACCCTTACTTAATTGGATTTTTTTTCTCTGTATCTTCTGGTATTGCTAAGAATTTTAGCATGCATATTTAGTTTTAAAAAGTTTAAAGAGTAGTCAATATGTCTGCACCTTTTAAGATCTTTTTTATTGCTTATACAGATTAATGGGTTTTATTTTAACAGATATGCATACCCACATAATGTAGCTTATTTCCCCCTCTAACACTGCTGCCCCATCACACTGTAATGTTTTCATTCTGATATCCCTGTCCAGACTACTGTATTGTTTCCAATTTCAAAGATCAGTTTTCTTGAAGTATACTTATCACTAGTTTTGTTGTGCCCAAGTTGCGAAGTCCCCAAAGGCCACCGAGGAGTCGAGTCCGATGTAATTACATGAGGAGTTTATGACAAGCTCAAGCCTGGACCCTCGTACTTTACCGACTGAGTGGATCAGAAAACGAGAGTCCAGACCCATTTTTGAAGCATGATTATATAGGGTTGGTGAGGCTTTCCCTTTTTATTGATGCTATTTTTATCTTTTGATTACTGTTGGATATTATTGGTGTACTCACTGGAATAGGAGGGTACTTACTGGAAATTAAGGGAGGAGAGATTTAAAAGGTCAAGTTCCTTTTCCTAAAGAACATTTGATTAATCAATTATTATATTTAACAAAGCATGCGATTAAACATATGATTTTCTAACTATCTTAAGCAACTATCGGGTAGAGAAAGAGGAACAAAAATAGGGTGGAGGTTGTCATACAGAATGGAATTACAGAATGGAATTTTTATAGCTCTCTGTAGCTCTCTGTTCTGAGCAAAGAACACAGAAGTGGGCACAGAGCACAAAGGGAGCCCACCTTGACCTGAAAACTTGGTCCTTACAGTTTTAGATTTCGTTGTGTGTCATCTTTTCTTCTCACCACTAGTTTTCCATCTCAAAGTTTTTTGGCATTTTTTTTCTGTAGTACTTCCTTTTAAACATTGCTATTCAACGTGTGGTCCACAGATTGGTCTTCATATTGAAACCATTATTTACTGCTCATCATTTGGTAATGAGATTGATCCAGAGTGCAAATCCGTTACATCTTTTTTTTTTTAAATTGTTTATTGGTACATTTAAGTATACATTATGATCACAGTCGTCATTGGGAATTTGTACCTGTACATGATGTATCTTAGTTCTTGTTTTTTTCCCATTCTCCTCTCCCTTCCACCCTCTGCCTCTCCCTATTTACAAAAGCTTTGTTTCCATTTTTCCTTTCTTTTCTCATGTTTTTCTTTTTCTTCTTTCTTCCCCCCTCAGTTTCCCTTCCCCTTTGAACCTTTTCTTCCTATTTCACATTATCTTTATACATTTTGGTCCTTATTTACTTTCAGTTTCTTATACCAGAGAGGCAATTCAGTATTTACACATGTGCATCCTATTTATTTCATTTAAGAGATAATCAGTTACATCTTTAAGGACTCTGTTTATTGCAGCTGACATGTTTTTCACAGCAAGACTTTTTAACTAAAGAACAATCTGTCAGCTAACATCCTTCAGTAAGCCATTCAGCCTGTCTCGGAGCTACCTGTACTTTAAGTAGTACTGAATTCTGTTAGGATTCAATTTCCCCAGTTTTTTGTTGTTATTTTACTAAAAGTTTTCATTCTGTCTTAATTCTTGAAAAAGTAGTTTTGTCGATGAATATTATCAAGTGAGAAATGCTTTCTATTTGCTTGTTGCACTGTTGAGAAAATTGTTCTTAGTACACTTATCATTCCTTTGCAGAGAATCCATGTTTTTCTCTCTCAAAAGTGGATTTGGGCTACATTTTCACTATAGACATGTAGATTTCTTTTGGTTTTTCCTGCATGAGCTTTATTAGGTCTCCTACATCTGTGGATAGGTTTTGGTCACTCACAGAAGATTTCGCTCCATTATCTTTTCATCATCTCTGTTCCATATGCTTTGTTATTTCTTCTTGATACTTTGAAGAGATCAACTTTAGGTCTTTTTAATTATCTTTTCCGTGCCTCTATTGATATTGCACTTAGAACCTGCACCAGAGCTATTTTCCAAAACAACAGTCCTCTCTTGGCACCATCTGGCATGCGTCTTCCTGTTAAATTTATAGATAGAATGACGGATGGATAGGTAGACGATACACAGGTAGGTAGATGGCCAGTTTTTGAGAGAAGGTACAAGATCTCTGGATCAGAAAGAAATGCTTATTACTCATTGAGCATCTTAGCCCCAAATTGCCACAGGGAAATAATATGGAGCCAGAAGTTCATGTGTGCAATGATAAGTCATAATCTCCTTAATATATATATATA
>NW_022900928.1:86671915-86686687 GCF_012274545.1 Fukomys damarensis | reverse complement strand
TGGTACCAGGGATTGAACTCGGGTCCTTGCATTTGCAAGGCAGGCCACTGAACCGCTGAGCTAAATTCCTGGCCCTCCTTAATATATCTTATCTAACATGCTTTTCTGTTGTTCTGAGACCTCACATTCCTCTGCATCTGGGTATTGTCTTCTCACCTCTGGGAACATTCAATAGGAAGCCTTCCTATGCTGCCTTTTCACTTTAGCACCTGTACTTAATTCTCTCAAAGCACTCATCAGTTTTTCACTAACTTGACTACTACTTATTTATTTCACCACACCTTACACCTCTGGAGGGCAGGAGATGATTTTCCATTTCTGCATTCCTAGTGCCTGTCTTAAAAACCTGGCATTGTAGTAATTCTTGATGTTCACTACTCCTAGTCAAACAAGCACTGCTCCCCAACTTTCTAATATTGATTATTATTTTGTAAGATTATATTGGATGCGTTTGTGGTGGCACACACTTATAATCTCAGCATGTGGGAAGCTGAAGCAGGTGGATTGTGATGAGTTTGGGGCCAGCTGCACTACATAGGGAGTTTAAGGCATCCTGAACTACATAGTGAGACCCAGTCTTAAAAAGAAATTATATTGGAATTATAAAATATTAGATGTAGAAGAAAGCCTGGAGAAAATATCTGTTGTGCCCTACAAACTGTTATATTCAGAGAAGTTTCTAATTGTTTTGGATCTAGGCAGGGATACTAACTTGGATACTCAGCCCATCTTCTCTGGTATCTCATGGACCAAGGACTTCATGGGAGGAAGGAAAAATAGGTATTTACTAACAAGAAAGAAGAGGGAGGAAAATGGGTAAGTGAAACAGTTTGCAAATTTATCAGTAATTCATTACCCCCCAAAATAGCTCCTGTAGGCGAGAAAAATATTAGATATTTCTTTGCTTAAATTTTGAATATTTTCACTGGCTTACATAGCTGAGTTCCATCAGCTGTGTCTAAGGTGAAATAGCAACTTTTCTTCACTACTCAAGAGCACTGTGATTTGCAGAGCTCCATAACCTGTTAGCATCTGCTCGTTAATAATTTGGAGTTCCCACTTTCCTGCTGATTTTTTATTGCTGAGGCGGAAAAGTGCTAAATGGTAATTTGTTCCTTTAATTTTCTGATTGCAAATTCAAGGAACAAAGAACGAAGCACAGCGACTGTGAAATACCATTATTATTTTATCACCAATAGTAGTAGAGTATCCCATTAGTACAACTTCCTAGTAACAAACCCTCATAAAGGCAAGATAGCCAAGCAATGCAAAAGACAAATTTCCATAATGCTACATGAATTATTTTGCATTCAGCAAAACATAGCCTATCACTGCCTAACAGATTAATTGCAATTTTTGCAATTCTAAATCTACCCCACCAACTTTCTGACTGTGCTATGGATGAATTGACTACTGGGCATCCAAGCTAATTATGGGCAGAAGTAGAACCCTACTCCACCTGTACTAAGATTCCGAGGACCACGACTTCAGTATTCAATATCAGGACCCACTGCTAGAGATGCCTCAAAAAGGAAGTAAGGTCTCCCTCGTGATTAAAAAGGTACAGTTTAAGACTATCCTCTTTTCAGATGATAAAAGTGCATGAATTTAAATGTTCTCTGATGAGAGTTGAGGTATACCTTCTGCAAGAAGGAGCAGACTAGAGAGCACATAGTCAGATTTAGGGCTTAAAGTAAAAAAGGGGATCCATAAAAGAATATAGGGAATAATCACATATTCTTTTTGTTCAATCAGTTACTAAAATTTAGCATCTATTTCAATTATGAGTTTAGGTAACAACCACAGTTGCATTAGCAAAAACTATGGCTCTGTTAGTATCAGAAGTCATAATAGTTTTGCATTTATATCACTTTACAGCTGTTGAAAATATCTTGACATGTCCAAACTCAGCATGAATTTGAAATATAATGGTGACCATACCCATCACATTTAACAGAGTCACGTGTTATAGCAAAGTTTGCCTTTTTAAAGTTTTGGTTATACAATTTTAATTTAATATTTCCTTTGTAACCCTATAGTTTTACTTTATTTTCTTCTTTTAGCTTTTTAAACCTTCACTCTGAGAAGCATTTCCAGACTTGACCAGTCCGCCAAGGCATCCATATCTCAAAAGAGAGAATCTCTGCCTTAAAGGTCAAAAAGGGAAAGAAAAATCAGGATTCTGTTAATAAAGTTCTCCAACTTCATAATTTTGCTCTTGGCAAAAAAGCAATGCTCCCATATGAATACACTAATGGACAATTTAAAAATCAATTTTGGGGTAATGATGGTGAGCATGACGACTTCCAAACAGAATCCTTTGCAAGTTGCCAAGTGTTAGGGGGAGACAAAGCCCCCCCGTCCTAGGGAAAGTCACCTTTCATACACTAGCAAAAGAACCCCCGATTCAAACAAGGGAGGATATTTTGGTTGGCAAACGAGCACTGAAATTCAGTGGGTAACAAAAGTTGCGGTGATGAAGCCTCCCTTTGCAATCATTTCCTGTTTCTTTTAAAAACAAGAATCGAAAGAAAGAAAAGTACAAAGGCAGAGAAACTATCTACTCTTTCACAATTATAATCACAGCAAATCACTTAAAAATCCATCTGGATGAAATATTTCACTTCATGAAGTTTCAGGGATTTGATTGTCTGATCTGAGACATGTGCTTATAATTAAATCAAATATAAAATTTGCTATTTTGAGTGCTAATTTTGGGTTAGGCACACAGTTTAATAAATGAGTGGCTGTGGAGCACATGCTATGTACTAAGTACTTTTCTATATCAAAGGTTGTCGTTTTCTTTTGTAAAGGTCCAGATTAGGTGAATGTTAAATAAACAAAAACTCAATTACAATAAAAGACACTGCCAAAAACAATGGGATAAATATTTTCAAAGTGAGGGTTTTGAGCGTTTTGAGGAGAGTTGGCAGACAATATTTTTTAAAGTTTAACATGCACCCTGTTTTTAACCACACCATAAGCTACATACCAGTCTGTAACACAAAGCAGTTCAGGAAGAAAAAGCCATGAGCACCATCACTGTGAGCAAGCCATGCCAGTAGCATAGAGTGGATATGTTTGTTTCTCTTTACAATGTCAGAATTTACTGAATAATGGTAAATTCATGAGCTCATAAAGTTCATCAGCCTTGGTTCTGACAGTAGCCAGTGAGCGTGGCAGACTCTTATTCCACTCTTTAATCACTAGTATCTGTGACACTCAACTTCTATTACACTTCACACAATCACAGGTCACAGAATGACTAAGAGAGGGTCATCCGGCTGCAGGAGCCAAAGAAGAGCTGAAAGCCAAGGCAGAGAGAGAGAGAGACTACAGAGATGTGGAATTCACTGCAGCTGGTGGGGTAAGATTCCAGACCAGGGCTGCAGGAGCCAAAGAAGAGCTGAAAGCCAAGGCAGAGAGAGAGAGAGAGACTACAGAGATGTGGAATTCACTGCAGCTGGTGGGGTAAGATTCCAGACCAGCCACCACTGCTTCCTGGAGTTGTTATGGGAGCAGAGTGAGTTCAAAGCCTCAGTCTGGATGGAAGGGAGTTCTAGTGGGCTCTGTCTTGCAGAGAGACTGATCTGAGCTAATGCACAGAGAGCCAGAGTCCATGACTCTTCCACCAGCAGAGTTGGCTGTCTTTGGCATTACCACACCACACCCTAGGGCTGGGTGTCCCTCCTACTGTGGTCCAGGTGAGGGGTGCAGTGTTTGTTGGTCTGGTGCATCTGCAAAGCTCATGGGCCTGGCTTTCTCTGATATAGATACTTCTTGATTCGCTAATTCAGCTCAATACCTTCACAGGAGGGAGTTTTTATTATTAAGATGAACTGATTTACTAGTTTATGCCTGTGCAGCTAGGAATTGATTTTGTCCAGTGTTTGGGGGTGATCTGTTGACACCGACAGGTCCCCTGGTCATTCTGCCTTGGCATTTGCACAGACAATGGAGTCATCCAGGCCAGAGCTCAGTTTGAAAGCTGCTGTTCTGTACAATGTGGAATAACAAACAGAAGAGTTTGTTCTACACCCCACACCCACACCCGAAGGGTGACTCTTCAATGACACTATTTATACAATAGGAACTGAAGAGTATTTAGTCCATGGGTGGAGTGTGTTGACTTCTGCTCTGGACATCAGGGCAGTGAACAGCAGATACAAAAGTTCCTGTCCTAGGAGTTCATGCTACAGCAGAGGAGCTCTGCAACATGGGAAGAAATGAAGTAACTTCAAGGTGACAGGTGCTGTAGAGGTGTAGAGAGGGGACCAGGATTCCAGAAGAACAACAGCCCAACAGCCCTAGCCCCGGGGTAAGCAGGGGAGGTCACAAGGTGAGTGAAGAGGACAAGGATGGCCTCCTTGAGATGGAAATATTTAAGGACAATTTCAAGGAAATGAGGGAGCAAGTGATGTACCAGAGCACTCCAGCTTCTTAGAACTTCACAGTGGCCACACAGGCCAAACGTTAGCATTTACTTCTGCCAGAATGAGACATGGAAAAGTCAATTTGCACATCAGAATTCTGGTAGTTGTGCCCATTCAGACTTGAACTTCTAGGACAGTCCAAAGCCCTTGCTGTTTTTTTTTTTTAAGCTCTCGAGGTGATTTTAACATGTGATCATGATTGACAATGGGCACTGGCAACACTGACCTTTAACTTACTTGATTTATTTTAAAGAAAACAACCTACCACAAATACATTCACACGCAAAACAATGAGCACTGCCAGACACTCCACAGGCTCTGAGATACTCACTGTGTGGGTCAGGATACTCTGAGAATCAGACACCAAGGAAAGGTTAGAAATGCAGGAAATTGATTCAAAAATTTCTAGAAAGTGGGGCAGAATCTAGGGAAGCTGGAAGAGGAATGAGACCACAGCCAAAAGGGCACAGCAGCCCAGAGACCAAATGCTGGTGTGTATCCATGTCCTGCCCAAGTGACTGGTAATCCAGAGACCAATTGCTGGTAATCTCCACTCACTGGAGGAGGAGTATGTTTATCAGGTCAATGGTTTCAAGGACACACACATGGCCATACTTCTCCATGATAAAGAGCCCACCTCACCCTGCCACACACAGGCTATTTGCTAGTCTGTCGGCTGGCAGTGTTTTTGCAAGCTCCATCCAGGTTTTGCAGGGAACGGCATGGTGAATTGATCAGAGTCTCAAAAGAGTGTTCTTTGAGGAGTCTTTCCTGGTGGCACACAGCTCTGCCATCTCATCTAGGGCAGTGTATGATTTTTTATGCCTATTTTTTTGGAGAGCAAGAAGGAACTTCTCGAGGCTCCCACTTGGCTTTCCCCACTGGGATAGTTTCTATCCTACATCCCAGAAACCCAGCCTTTGTCAGTCCAGAGAGTTCTGAAGGGGGTCTGAATGTGAGCATCTTCTGGGCCACACACCAAATTGTCACTATACCACAGGTCACGGCCTCAGTCCTTGTGTGACCTGGACATGGACCTTCGCCATGAGCCAACCACACTTTCAGTAGCCCTGGAGTCTGAAAGTCCCCTGGGCAGGGCTTCGGTCTGTGCTCAGCTCTGGCATCACCCACTCTCTGAGGATAGGAGACACGGGCCCTTTAGATGTGAGCAGATGCCCTCTGCCTCCCACCCTGCTACTGACATCAGCAACCCTCAGCCTCTCCCTACCTTTCTGCTGGTGGTAATACAATTTTCCATAACATATTAACCACTCTCTTTGTATACATTGTTGCTCTAGAGCTAGGAAGTATGGAACACACAGTTTTGTTGTTGTTGTTGTTTTTCTTTTTTCCAGAAACCACTTAACTTTCTACTGCAAGTGTGTGAATTCCTAAAATATTCTTTTCCCAGTCAAATCAACTTTGTAATAACCCAGGGTGTACAAATTTTAGAGAACTTATATGTCTTGATAATAAAATGGATTTAAGGCTTAAATACTCAGATACATTCCTACGCTTGATAAGGAGAGGAGGATGTTGGGGCAAGTTCACCTTAAAGCAGGTTGTACTCCCTCCTGCGGTGGAGACACGCTCATCTTAATGTCACGTCTCTGCAAACGGCTTCTCCTGTTTGTCACTGAACCATATGTGCGATGCTGTCCCTTCACTGTCTATGTTCAAGGGAGTCTGGGTTCTCTAAGCCCTGCAGATTCCTAGCAGTGGACCTGACTCCTTCTCTAGAAGGGAATAGGCGGGCGACCCAAGGCTGAGCACCTGTATTCAGCAGACCAGGTGAGTGTGCTGACCCCAGGGATATACACAAATTTCCCCTGAGGTCAATTCTGAAGGTCTCGAGTCTAGATTCAAAGAAGGAATATGGAGGCTTTTTAATGCTCAGATCAAAACACACCTCAGTTTAAAGAAATAGTGTGTTGTGGTTTAGATCCACAATGTCCCCCAGAACTCTCATGTGCTTAGAGGAGGGGCTTTTGGAAGGTGACTGGGTCAGGGGACACCATACACAGATGGAGATGGGGACTGGTTAGAGGCTGGTGGCTAGGGCGTGACCTGCAAGGGAGCATCTCCCTCCCCAGCTCCTCCCTTCTCTCTGCTTCTTGCTGCCATGATGTAGAGAGCTTTTCCTCCACAAGGGACTAGTCCACCATGCCATTTCTGCCTTGGAGCCTGCTGAGCAGGGACTGAAACTTCTGAAGTTATGAGTTAGAATAAAGCTCTTCTTTCAGTCTTGGGTATCTGATACTGTGTCCCAGTAATGGGGAATGTGATAAAGACATGGTGTAATCCAGGCAATATTCGTATCCACCTGTTCTTTTAAGAGGCTAATGTATTGATGTTGCTTGTAAGCCTAGAAAATGTTGAAAAAGCATGAAATTCCTCCACAAAACTGTGGGAAGATTTCTAATTGCTGTAGAAAGCATCTTGACCCTAGCAAAGAACATTTTGCTCCCATTAAACTCATAATCCACAGAAAATTAGAATATGTTTTGGGACTGTGGCTTTTGGAGCATTTTCATTTCTTTATTCTAGATTGAAATTTTCTTAGAAAATGGTAGTTTGAAACCCAGCAACTTAGATACCATATGTCTTACAATTACAATTTTTGTTTGCACAGTCTTCTGGGCCATTTGGCTTAATATGCATTTATTTAGGTGTTGCATGAGAAAACTTGTCTAACTTGTGAGACCACTATGATGCTTGGTGCCATGTTCCAAAAAGGCAAGGATAACCCAAAAGTCTCTGGGAAGCAGTTTCATCTCAAAGGACACCAACATCTTCACTTCATAATTGTAGAGGTCTTTTCCATGTGTTTAACATTCTAATTACAACACAGGATCAGGATTTCATTGTTGAAATAGACTAAAGATGTCACTCGAAATATGCCATTGGCTCTGCAGGCCATTTGCCAGCATGCCACTCTAATCATTATGGACTGTCTGTGTGTCCCTCAGGAAGGGTGAACCCTCCCTCTCCCCAATACTCAACATCTGGGATCCATTCTCATTTGGGGATAGGAAAAGACAACTGTTCATCATAAACCACTAGCTTAGCCATGACATATTCAATATAAATGCTACAGTGGGGAATATTCAAGGGTATGTGGAAATTAATTCTCAAGTTTCCAAGTTCAGACTTTTATGGATATATCTCTGAGCTGGTAGGTAAAGATACCAGTGCAAATGGTTAGAAGAAAACCTACACCTTCAACTGTTGCAATGGCAAGTCAAGGTGCATTACATTGTAGGTTCCATCTGGCAGGTATATGCTTCATTACATTAGCAGAATTAGTAGGGACTACATGGTATATTGTTTCAATTATTATTAATGGCCAATACTAATTGGCAACTTGCCTCCAAAAGGGGTCAACACATAATTTAGAAAAGTATTGCAGACTGAAAATAAAGCTAAACTGTCTGTTATTCCAAATTATTAATTTCCATGTCTGAATACTATGGCTGTTTCTGATAGCTTTCAGCTGCACGAAAATAAGAAGATCTTCTGAGAGCTAAATTGTAAGATCACCCCACCTGTAGAGGACCAAAGACACATTGTGCACAGTCAACACATAGAAGAGATCTCAGGTTAGAGCAAGATGTGACTATAATCTGACTAAGGTATAAATGCCATCACAGGAGGCACTGGGCTGGAGCTATGTGTGAACCACAGAAAAATACTGGAATACAGCAAGCAAAGAAACAAACAAAAACACTCTAGTGGTAATCAGAAGACTTGGAGTCTTGCCTGAGACTAAAAAGCTATGCAGATTTAGAAAGGCAACTTTAAATTTAAGCTGTCAAAGGGTTAAAGACAATTTTTCTGTCCCTACAAAAAGGCAGTATTTATCTTTTTCAGGATGAGCCCCAGGACAACACTTATGCCTAGATCCTGCATAGCCTCTGCCAACACCTTTCCACAACATGGAAATCACTCTCTCTTAGTCCTCTGCCCTTCTCCAGGCCCACGTGACCCTGCTGAGGGACACCTACAAGCAGTGCACACGCTTTGCAGAAACAGCCCAACCATGGGGCCACATCTTCACCCACTACGTACAGAACAGAACTGAGAAGAGTTAACACTCTGGGAGCTTCAGAGTCTGTGGTTCCTCAAAATCCGCTCTTCTGTGAACACCACCTACAACCAGGCAAGCTGGTAGGCCCAGGCATCACACAGTATGTTATGTTAATAATAAAACAATAAACATGCAGGCGTTGCTTTACCGAAGCACAATCTGAAACTGGTTTAATTCTAGGGGACATCTTGCTCCCAGTATTTTATGTTTAAAATGCTATTACATGTAATAACAGTTTTAACATAAAAGTGTATCAAGTGAAATACCAGCTCTCAAGATATCAGATTTTGTTTCATGCAAAACTTTGAAATTACAATAGAATACTTATGGAATGGCAATAATTTAGCAGTCTCTCCCATTACCTTTACACTCCATGGTATTATGCTAAAATATACCATAGGACACATTTACTTTCTCCTTATTTGCTTTCCTAATACTTATGGGGCACTATCTTCATGAGTTCTTCCTGAACCGAACCGCTTCTCCCTTACCTGCCCAAATTCTAACCTCTTCAATCTCCAAATCCTCCAGGTAGCCTCTTGGTTTGACCACATTGGTCTTCAGAGAGGGTTTGACCAATAAACCCTCCTAGCCCTTCTTAGTTCCATTATAACATTCTGTTCTAGATTTTTTTTTATAATGTGTGGTGCATCAAATTGCACTTTTGGGAGTCAAAGTACTGAATGTTTTATATGTCCATGTTCTCGAAAGGACTTCAGAAAATGCTGATGTGGGAGTGTTAGAAATGTGTCAAATAAATAATCCATAGAGATTTGGGAAAATGAGTATATTTCTTTTTTTCATTGCAAGCACACATACCTACAGAGAAAAACATGATGATTAAATTTTTAAGCCAACTCAAAAGATCGATTTTAAAGCACTCAGAAAAGACACAGCATTCTCATTATTCATGGTAGTTATGCTCTATAAAGACACTGGGAATTAGCGAATTGGACCATCTCTCCAAAGGAAAATGCAGGGTTGGGTTTCTGTGAGACTCAGGTCATATTGTTTTGTCAATCCTTTATACATACATTGTGTTATCTGTGCTCTTGTTGGAAGCAGGTTTTATACGTTGTTGATTCATTAACCTGGAACTCCTCGACAATAGCACAGTAACAGCTCCTCAGAAGCGGACTTAACACAGGTACAAATATTTTCCCTGTGAGGTGCTTCATGGCTATTTGTGCTTAGCAATAGTAGATTCACTTCAACACTTCACAGCAAAATCACTCGCACAAAGCACAATTTGAAAAATGTGGCTCTACAGAGACCAGGAAGAGGACATTTGTTTCCACTATGAGCTGAAGCACAAAGGTCAGGACTCTATTTGAGTCACCTCACTTCAGAACGTGCACAAGGGTGATTCAAAGTTGTCACTACTGGCCTGCCCCAGAGTGGCTGTGCGTGTACCCTGAGAATTGATTTGAAGTTACCAATACCTCTTGGCAGGTAGGCGAACTTTCAAATGCGGAGTCTATGAGTGAGGAGGACCAACTCTGTGTGATCCACCAGCCTAACATGGACGTTTCCTTTTGCAGCATTTCCTCTGGGACCCATCTATCCCCTTTATAGGGCATCTTAGGAAAAGCAGTGACTCCCAGACAGAAAGCTACTCTTGCCTGAGCTGTTCCATAATGATCTGTGTGTGTGTGTGTGTGTGTGTGTGCGCGCGCGTATGTATGTGAATGTCCATTGCTTCATAAACTCAAACTGGACAGGGGTCCACTCAGTTTAAATTCCAAGGCACATCTGGCTCCCAGTATTTTATTTTTTCAATGATATTAGATGTTCAAACCAGTTTTAATATGGAGATGTTTCAAATCAGATACGAACTCTGAAGATCTTGGATATTGTTTTGCATGAAGCATTTAAATCACAGTGAAATTGTTCCCAAACAGCAATAATATATCAGTCTTTTTCTTTCCATTTCCATTTGTGTAAAATAATATGCATGTTTCTAATATGTATCAATTTGGGTGTATTTTTATTTTTATTTATTTATTTTTTTGGTGTTTTGAGACAGGGTGTTACTATGTAGTTGAGACTGACCTGGAACTCACTATGTAGCCCAGGCTGGTCTTGAACTCACAGTGGTCCTCCTGTCTCAGCCTTCCGAATGCTGGGTTTACAGGCATGCACCACCACACCTGGCTCAATTTGGTTTTAATACAGTGTGATTCCTTCACAAATGCTGTTGGCTGATTCATACTTCAGCTCACACCATGCAAATCTACTTCAAAACTTAGGCTCATTTCCACAGCAAAACTTTGGAAACCCACAGAAAGAGTGGAATGGCTGAGAGACCTGGGAGGAGATGCAGGTGTCAGACTGTCACCACAGTGCCCTTTCCTTGTGACTGGATGGTTCCTCACACCCTACCCAGCTCTGTCCCAAGGCAGGTGATGGATCAGGTGCCATCAGCCACCAGCTGTGTGAGGCACCTGGCATCCTGCCTTGTGTTTCCCCTTCAGCTCTGTAGATGCCTGGTGTCTGTGTGCTCCAGACTGGGGCGTGGGGTTTCAAAAACCCAAGCATCATTCTTTGTAAACAGGAGTCATCCTTTGTCTGGTAGATGGAGTCTCTGACACTAATTTCTTTTCTTTTGAGCAACTTTATCAGTCCTTGTGAGCACCCTTATCTACTCACTGTCAGGAAACTAGGTGCTCATATTTTCCTGGATCTTTAGTTTACTTCTATGTTTTCTATCTGAGCAAAGGAGCAAATGAAGTCACAACAGGTGTACACACATCATTATAATATGAGACCACTCCTGGGAAGTTTTACTTTAAATTTTGGCATTTTTCATATTGTCAAGGAATAAATCAGTACTAGAAAGATAAGACATGAAGGAAAGAAATGATAAAGGTCATAGCAAAAGAGAGACCCCAAAACACGAAAAAGTCAATGAAATGCAGAAAAGGTTCTTTGAAGAGATCAACAAAGCTGACAAACTTTTAGCACAACTAACCAAAAGAAAAGGAGTAAAGACCTAAATAAATAAAATCAGAGAAAAAAAGAGCCATTATAGCTGAAAAATGATTATAACTGGTAGAACAGAGTCTCATTAGAGACTATTATGAACAAAGCCTAGAAGGAATACATTTCTGAGCGCAAAGTATCTGAAGAAACCAATAATGAGTAATGGGATTGAATCAATAAATTAAAAGTCTTGGAACAAAGTAAAGCCCAGGACCAGATGGCTCCACTAGTGAATTTTAACTAAAGTTTTAAAGAAGAATTAACACTAACTCTTCTCAAACCATTAGAACAAATTGAAAGACAAAGAATAGTTCCAAACTTATTCCTTGTGGTCAATGTTACCATGATACCAAAAACAAAGACACAACAAAAAGATGAAACTATAAACTAATATCCCTGATAAATACAGATGTAAACATTCTTAACAAAATTCTAATAAAGTCAATCCAACAGCATACAAAAAACATTATGCATCAGGATCAAGCAGTGTTTATCCCAGGAAAATAAATTGCTAAAATGATAAATGTTATACACCAAATTGATAAATGTCATACACTAAATTAACAGAATCTAGGACCAAATTATGTGATCATTTCAATAGGTGCAGAAAAAAAATTCAATGACTTTCATGATGAGGAAGAAATCTTTCAAAAATCAGGTGTAAAAGCAGCATTAATTAACACAATGAAGTCCACAAACCTACAGCAACATCAAAACAAAAGTGGAAACATTGACATTGGTTCCCCAGGACCAGGAACCAGACAGAGATGTCCACTTTCACCACTCTTATTCAACATGGTATTGAAAGTCATAGCAAAAACAATTAGGCAAGAGAAGGAAATAAAGGACATCCAAATTATATTTGATATAAATAACCTAAGGACTCTACTACACAAGCTATTAGAAATGGTAAATTCAGTTAAGTCACAGAATGCAAAATCAATGTATCCAAAGCAGTAGCATGTTAATACTAGTAATGAATTGCAGTGAAAGAAAGCAAGACAGTAATTTTATTTATCACACACACACACACACACACACACACACACACACACACACAAACGCACACACACACCTAGAAATAAATTTAACAGGGAAATGTCAGACCAGAGTGGTGAACTCCAGCCCTTCTCATCTGACCTGTTAGAAGAGTCCAGCCCTGTCCATCATGAAGCCCGTTTACAAACCATTCAGACCACTGGCCACTTCCTTCTTCCCACAGACACCATGTGTGTTGTGTACCAGACACATTTCCACAACTAAAAATCTTGCACTGGTGTCTTAGTTACTTTTTCTCATTGCTGAAACAAAATATCTGAAATAATTCAAAGTTAAAGAAGGAAAGGCGTATTTAGCTCATAGTTTGTAGAGGCTTCAGGTCATAGTTGGCTGGCTCCAAAGCAGGGTGACGTGGTAGAGCAGAAACAGTTCATGGCAGGCAGAAACCAGAGGCAATAAGGCAGCAAGCAGCAAAGTAGGAAAGTGACAAGCAATGACCCTGCTTTCTGTTGCTTATAGCCTATCTGGGCTACCCATCCATAGTACTTACACCCAGGGTGGGCAGCCTTAATCCTAGCATCATACCCTGAACCAATCCCAGCATCACACATCCTAGATCCCTCCACCTCCTAAAAGTCCCACCTATGACTGAATGAGGCTTTGTGGGGGACATCTAGCTAGAGACCATAACAGTTGGCATCTCCTCTTAGAGCGAACACTAATTTGCACACATACAGTGCTTATGCAAGTGTCTGTAATCTCCAGAGCAGATGTCATAGTAGGTGAGCTGCATTGAAGGAAAGTTCCCATTTTGTGAGAAAGTAGCAGGAATTCTAAGGTCACCAGGGGACAGAGGGGAACAGATAGGAAAGCAAGAGGGATGAGTCTCACTTCTATGGAAAATAGCCAGAATGAGGATAATAAACAAAAACCTAATGGCTTTTATATTTTGGCAATATTAAATATATATATAGTAGCTCACCTCATATGAGAGAAAAGGACCTTCTACATTAGTGCCAATAAAAAGATTCATTTGGGATTAATATAATTTTAAATCAAATTTAATCTATATTCAAGAAAATGTGTATTATATTATTAATACATTTCCTAAACTTATTTTCCTTTTGTTATAAAATTTATCTGACACAAACCATCATGAATCTTTATTGTTTTTAGGTAACACAGAACACAGCACTTAATCCCTTATGATGTGAAGAAAATCTATAACAACGAGATTCAAAAGAGTTGAATATTGTACTAATTCAACAAATTAGTAAAAAGCATTTTTATTAAATTAAAAAATTTTTACTTTCTTTTAAATTTTATTCATCAATAAATTAGTGTCTGCCCTCATTTTCTCTTAAAACAGAAGAGAAATGCAGCTAATTTCATTTTTAAAAGCATCATAAATTAGAGAAAAACATATAAAAGTAACTGAATTGCATATTAATAAAAGAATTAGAAATAAAATAGAAAGCACTTTGGTGTTTATCATGAGTAACATAATGAGAATTAAATTTGGCAGGAGAGTTAGGGAGAACAAGGCTCATGAATTAGAAAAAAGATTCCCACTGTTGCCCTTGCTGTAGCCCTACTAGGGTCATGGTGGGCAAGGGACATAGATCACTATTCATTCCTTAAAGAACATTGAGTGGTTACTCTATGCCAATAAGTAGATGACAATTGATCCCAGGGAAAAACAGATACCACCCCATCTCTATTGTGCTGGTGTCACAACTGTTTCTTCCAGATTTGCATTTTGATGGAATTACCCACATTCCCATGGCAGTTGCCTCAAGGCTTATGGTTTAAACACTGTCTGCAGAGTAACTACTTCCAACTTTTTATCTCCAGGTCTGCAGCCCTTCCCTTCCCTGAAACCTGGGCTTCTGCATCCCACCTTGTGGCTGGGAAACAGGCAGTGCAAGTCCAGCCAGACTCCTGATCTGTTCCCAACTGGAAAAGGAGGATCACCCGTGGCACGTCGTCCTGAAATCTCTTTTCCTTCACCAAGATTCCTGACAGAAAATCCTTTGGCTTCATGTTAGAAACCCTGTGCCCAGGCCCTAGTGTTTTCTCCCTACCACCCACATTTACCAGAGAGTCCTGGCTAGAACCTGGAACGGCTCCTAACTGGCCACAGTTTGCCTGTGTTTCAGTCCACACATTGTCACCAAGGTGACAGTGTTAAGATGTAGGTCATATTGTGTCATTCCTTTTTTTTTTTTTTTTTTTTTTTTTCCATGGTGGAAAATGAGGTCGCTCCCCGTG
>NW_022900928.1:86635055-86671806 GCF_012274545.1 Fukomys damarensis | reverse complement strand
TTTTTTTTTTTTTTTTTTTGGTACCAGGGATCAAACTCAGGCCTCTGCACTTGTGAGGCAGGTGGCGGAACCACTGAGCTAAATCCCTGGCCCTATTGTGTCATTCTTGCTTAATACCTCAATAACAGTACAATGTTCAGTAGAAAGTCCAGTGACCTTACAGCAGCTTCTACAGTCCCATCTGACTGGCCCTGTCACCACCCCCAACCCCACTGCCCCTTGCTCTACTAGACAAAACACACAGCACACTATGAGTTCAATGGGAATGGATCAATAACGTATATTAAATAATTTGTTTTAAACTGATATGTGCATAAAAGGAGGCTTTGCATTGACTGGTTGATGAAAATACTGTGACCAGAGGCTTTTTGCAATCTAACCCTGAATTTCCTTTAGGAGTAAGGCTTATTTTTATATAATTCAATATCCCCAGAACCTTACAAGATATGACATGAATGACAAGCACTGGCTGAAGATATGTTGCCTTGTGTATAATTGGGAAGGGTAATATGTAGCTGCTGGGCATAAGGTCAGGAGGGCAGAAAGGGGATCGTAAGTGCACTGGTCTTTTTATTAATGTTCTAATTTTGCAGGCTTTCCAACCATTTGGAATAACCTAGACTTTCAGATAAGGCAAAGTTAGATTCAATTTCTTCTCAGTGGCCTCAATGATGAGACTGTAGTTGTTCAATGTGTGATCTATCCTGATGGCACATTTTAAAGCTGGAATATGATTCTTTCCAGCAACCAACTTGATTAAAAAATCACAAAAGTAAATTATAAGTTGTACCTAGACTTAAAGAGCAACTCTCCAGAGGACTGATCTTTAAAATTTGAGTACATATATATCATTTTGATTACAATGGTGACTTGAGTTTACATTTTTCTGTGCAGTTGCTTAAAATGACAATTTCTTAATAAAGACCATCCCAATATAGGCACCTTAGCATTAGAGAAAACAGCTGAAGCAGAAAGACCCCACTCCTTCTTCCCTGCTCCACTGAAGCAGGTCATAAGGTGCTCATTTCAGGAGTGGCGTCTCTGGAGAATAGGAGGAAGAGGAGCAACTTTATCTGTGAGGATGAAAGGCCACAGAGAAGAACCCAAACAAACAGATGTGCTAACCCTTCCCTTTAGTCTATTAGCATTCCATCTTACTTATACAACCCCACTTAGTCACTTCCCAATCAGACCCAGAATAAAAGTATATCAGGTTACCTGTTTTGAGGGGACTTCCTTTCTGAGGCCTCCATGACAGAGAAAACTTAATTGAATTTGTATGTTCTTCTCTTGTTAATCTGACTTTTGTTGTGGGCCTTCAGTCATGAGCCTAATGGGTAGGAGAAGATAAATATTTTCATTCCTACATTACTGTTGTGTTATCCAATGATCACTTACATCTCTACATTACTGTTATCTTTACTGTTCCACAAAGGTCCATGGGTTAAAGTCTGATCATTGGGGGTCACTGGGATGCACCCTAAAGGAGGTGTTGGGATCCAGGCCCCCTTCACTTTCCAACCACCATGAGGTGAATTGTCTTTCCAGCCACCCATTCTTGCCACCTTGATGTCCTGTACTGCCTGCCGCAGACCCAAGATGACAGAGCCAACTAACCACAACCGAAATCTATAAAACTCTGAGCCAAAATAAACCACTCCACTTTGAAGTGCATTTTCTCAAGTATTTGATCACAGGGTCAGAAAACTATGATTTCAGGATATTGGTGAATACAATTACTGTACTGGAACCATATTGCTCATTAAATTAAATTTTGTCCCACAAATGCACAAATGGTTATGTGTCAATTAGAAATAAGCCAAAAGTCCTAACAGTAGTCAATAAGGATATGGACAATCTAATTATTGCTTTTGGTTAAAAGTCTTTGCTTAATTAAAATTGTTTCAAACAAATGGAGGAGCTTGGCTGCTGATGGGTATGCTATTAGATATTTACCCAACATTCACTTTTCTTTTTAATGTTTATTTTTTATTGGAACATGTTTACAGTGCACAATGAACCCTTTCTCATGGGAAGTTGGTACATGTTCATAATATATCTCAATTCCTTTTTTTGTCCCCTTCCTCTCCTTACCTTTCCACATCTCTTGGTCCACTTCTGTACTGCAAAAGTGCTATTTCTGTACTTTCTACTATCTTTTATTTTGTTCTTTATTTATATTTTGGGTTTCTTATATAAGAGAAACCATTTGATATTTAAGCTTGTATGTCTGATTAAAAAATTAGACCCGCCCAATAAAAGACCCAGTCAAAATATGGGCAACCGAAATGGATAAACATTTCTTAGAAGAAGTACAATGGCCAATAAATACATGAAAAAGTGTTTAACATAGCTGACAATTAGAGAAATGCAAATTAAACAACACTGAGATTCCATACTACTCTAGAAGGAATGGCTATCAATAAATCAAATATTAAAAGACGTGGCAAGGCTGGGAAGGAGAACCTTTCACATTGTTGATGGGAGTATGAACCAGTACAACCACAACACAAACCAGTGTGGAGTCTCCTCAAAAAGCTAAAAGTAAACATTCCATCTGACTCAGATATTCCCCTTCCAGGTATCCTCCCAAAGAGTTAAAGACATCACATTACGGTGGCCCATGCACACGCATGCTTATACCAGCACAGCTCATCACACCCAAAGCTCACTTGGTCCTACTGCTTCACATCTTTTCAGGAAGTGCCATGCAGGTGCACCAGCACACCCACCATTCTCCACTGGCCTTCCCTCCTTCCCATCCCAGGCCAGTGTTTCCAGGCTGGCTGGCATGCAGACACCCCTCTTTGCCTCTTATCCTTACTACTTCTGCACGAAATCATGGGCATTTTGGTTACCACATGCCAAGTAAAACTCTTTACACTTCCTTCTATACTTTTCACGGTTAACATTGCTTTCCTTCCATCCATCCTGTCAATCTCTTCTCTTTAATTAGGGTATTTAGACCATTTATCTTTAAGACAATCATTAACTTATCAGGAGGTAAGTCTATCATTTTATTGTTTGTTCTCTGCTTGTTTCTTGTTTTTATTTTCCTTCTTTCTTACCTTCTTACGGGTGGTATGAACATATTTTTAAGATATTGGCTTGGATCATTAATACTATATTTCAGTAGATTTCTTCATATGGTTTTCCTGGTGGCTGTTCTAGATAACCAGAATATCATAACATAATTCATTACTGTCACTACAACTGACATCTTATCACCTTGACTAAAGTGCAGGAATTGCCAGCACTCTTTCTCCTCCTTGTGTTTTAAACAAAATCATCTCAGTCCCTTCTTCACATGGCATCATAACTTTTGTTTCAACAACCAGGCAAGATTTTAAAGACTCCTGAGCAGTAAGATTGTCTATGAAACAGTATTTTTGCCCATCGCTATGTTCCTTCCTTCTGAAGTTAGAAGAAGGGAATGTAATTAATATGAGAAAATTTTAAAGTGGAAACAATCTTTGTAAATAGGGAGGGATGGAGGAGTTGAAGGGAGGGCAGGGACATGGGGAAAAAATAAGAACCAAGATAGATTATGTTAAGGTGCAAATTTCCAATGATGAATGTCATTATATTGTATACCTAAAAATGCAACAATAAATTAATTTTTTAAAAAAAGAAGACTTCTGTTATCATTTCCTTCCTGCCTAGAGCATTTCCTTTAGCCATTCTTTATTTGCAACAAATTCATTTTCTTTCATCTCACAATGGCTTCATTTCCCTTTCATCCTTGAAGGATGACTTCTGAGGGTATAGAGCTTACACTTGACAGTTCTTTTCTTCCAGCACTGAGAAGAGCTCACTCCCATCTGGCCTCTGTGGTTTGAGATGAGGAATCTGTCTCCTTCTGAATTGCCCTCTCCTGTAAGTGATGCCTCATTTCTCTCTGGCTGCTGCAATGTTTTTTTCTGGGCTCCTGGGATATGAATGTTAACTTTTTGGCCAGAAGATCCCTGCTCTGTCATTTTATTGCTCATCTTCAGATGGTAAATTATATTGACCTGACCTCCAGTCTGCAAGTTCATCCTCTATCCCACCTCTGAGCCTATTCAGTTTTTGAGCTTTTATTTTTCAGTTCTACTATTTCCATTTTAAAGTTCTAACTTCCATTTCTTTGTTGACATTTTTTCTATTTCATTTGTTTCAAGGGAATCCATAGTTGCTTCTTGAATCGCTTGATGACCATCATCTTGCAAAGCTAGTTATCAGTTTCAACACTGGAGCCACCTCTGTGATGTTGGAGTCTGTTGATTGTCTCTTCTTGTGCTGGCTGTGATTTCCCTGGTTCTTGGCATAATGAGTGATTCTCAATTATACTGTGGATATTTGGATGGTATACTGTGAGGTGTTGAATCTTCTTTAATCTTTTCAAGTAGGCAGTGACCTGTTGACACATAGCCCAGGGCCAGAGCAGTGCATACATTCTGCTTCCTACTGGGAGCCAGGACACAAGGAAAAAGCAAGACATTGACTTCTGTACCTCCCACCTCCACATTCTACATCACTGATGCCAGGGAGGGCAGGGGCTGCTTAGTCCATATTACATTTCAATGATGTCCCAGAGGAGCCAGAGGCCCCTACCTGCTATCCAGGAGCAGGGGACATGGAGGGATAGCAACTTCCTACTTGTCCCTCCTGAAGCCAGGGCAGGCACAAGTACCACTCCTGCTTGGCTGGAAGGGGGCAAGTATGCCAGAAAACCCTTCTGATGTTAGGTCACCTTAACAGAGGCTGTTTTGGAGCTCCAGGTTGGAGTTCCTGTAGTGCCTTGTCTGGTCACTCCTTGGTCCCAATGTTCCCAGGCAGTGCACCTTCATCTCTCTTTTCGATACTCTACACAATCATTGGCATCATGTCCAGGATTTATATTTGTGTAGGTATAACTTGGGATGGAGCAAGACACACCATCTTGATAGAACACCACTAATGATATATGTTTTGGGATTTCTGCACCTGCAATTTTGTTCCTCCAACTTAGTAACCATTGCAGTCTATTATAGGAAATAGCATCATTTTCTGACCCTCTTTTCTACTCACAGACATTTGCATTTTTCACCCATTATAAATAGCGATTAACATTGTATATCTTGATGTAGCCTAAGTATATACCAAAAGAATAGAGTTGGTAATCTGTAATTTTCCCTCTGTTTTCTGCCCCTCTCTTCTTCCTTGGTGGTTTTGTAATGTTTTCTGCTGAGTTCCAGAGACCTCCTCATAGGAGCAAGTTTTAAGTCCCCTTCTGGGGCCTCACGGACCTTAAATATCCATTCCTGAGCCAGGAGGGAAGCTGTTCTCTATTCTGGGGTGTAGGGTACCTCAAATTCCTCCCAGGTCTTGGAATGCATAGGTGTCAATGACAACTATTTTTATCATCCACTAAGTGGAAGAAGACTTCTAGTCCTAGTCCTCAATGCCAAGCAGTGTGCCTGTGCATCCCAAACTCTGGCAAGCATACTTCTGGACTTGGTTACCTTAGGTTAACCAAGCTTATTATCAGAGATCACCAGGATGGTACTTTGACCCTAATTAGTGTTTTGCATCTCTATTTGCTGGTTTATTCTTCTGAGATTACATCTTGCTTAAAGTCAGCCATGTCTCCTAAATTTTCTCTGATGATGCTTTATGTATCATTGTTTCATGTGTGAAGCACAAGGCAGT
Organism: Fukomys damarensis; assembly: GCF_012274545.1. NCBI lineage: Eukaryota > Metazoa > Chordata > Mammalia > Rodentia > Bathyergidae > Fukomys > Fukomys damarensis. Next base: position 86,666,136 of record NW_022900928.1, on the reverse strand, counting down.
TGAAGGAGGAGACTGGAGGTGAAGTCACCGAGCCACCTTACATAGGTCCCTACACAACTTTTCTTTTCTGTGATTCCCTCCTTCACTGCAAGTGCAGGTAGAGCATTGACAACTCTAGTCCATCCTTCGTCAGTGCCCAATTTTTCCCACTTTAGAGTCCTCACGTGCTAATGATTCTGTAGGGTATCAGCTTAAATATAGCTATTCAAAGTCTTCTTTCAAATGCCAGTGTAAATTAGTCCCCCCATATTCAATATAAGCCCCTTGCCCCTTGTCTGTTTTCTTCACATCTTTCATTGCAACTTATGTTTACTATATTTTATGTCTGCTTAATGTTTTAATGTCTCATCCGCTACCATAGGAGCTGTGTGACTGCTGGGTTGTGCTTTTCTAGAGAAATTGCATTCTGCAAGTCTCAGATGGTGCTTGGTACCTGATAATGTCTGTACTCTCTGTACAAGAAATAGAGGACCATGGTGATAACCTGTCTTTTGTCATCACTAGTAATTTGAGTGGAAACTTTTTCCACATTCAACTAAATGCCCCGAACCTGACTACATTACATGATAAAAGTGATAATGAGTAATCTGTTTCCCTCTCTTCCTGTTTTATGTCTGTTTTGCAGATTCACGGTTCCATTAATGCTTTATTCCCCTCCCTTCTCCTTCACACAAATGTATTAAAAAGAAAACTCACATCATTTCTTCACATGCCACTATGTATGGGTGAGACATTAAAAAGTCATGCTGGACAGCTAATGACCAGCTTCTCCACCAAGCAGTAAATGGTGACTTTCACATGTGGGGAAATAGCAAGGACAGATTAAACCATGCACATTGCCAGAAGATGTAATGTGTAAATCAGTTTTGTGTTGCTAGGACAAACTACCTGACCTTGCAACTTGAAGGTTATGGAGTTTATTTGACATATGGTTTCAGAAAGTTCAGTCCATGGTAAGTTGGCTCCAAGGGTAAAGCATCATGGTGGAGCAAAGCAGCTCACTTGATGGTGGCCATAATGTGGGAGAGGAGCACCAATGAGAGACACACTTTCTCCAGTGACTACCTCCAACTGGGCTCCACCTCCTAACCACATTGTCCCATGGTCCAATTGCCTCACCAGGAGTCACTTAACCCAGTCAAGCTGACAATTAAGATTAACTCATAGCTGCCATGGTCATGCACACCTGTAATCTCAGAACCTGAAGTAGGAGAATTGCAAGTTTGAGCCCAGCCTGGGGAACTTAGTAACTTAGAGTGTCCCTGTCTCAAAGTGGAAAATATTTTAAAGGGACTGAGGATGTTGTTCACTGTGCAGACCCTGGGTTCAATCCTCAGTATCTCAAAAAAAAAATCACATGGCAAGGTAATATATTGATATTCTTACCTGTGAGAGTGAGTTAGCCCAGACTTAACTCTCACCCTCACTGCTCATGGAAAAAGACAGGGAAAATTTATACAGGCAGGAAAAATGGGTTGTTGGAATCACCAAAATAATAACTATTTTAAGGTTTTCCTTGAGTTTGGATAGGATGTCAATAACACAAAGTAGTTTGTTCTTTCAGAATGCAGTCACAACCCTGTTAGATTTTAAACAAGTCTAAATGGAAAAGCAAAAATATACAATGTCCACTTTCAACTAATACACTTGAACTTGACCTTTCATCGTTTCTAGGAATACTGATTTTTGTTTGCTTCCCAGATAATTATTGTAAAATTCAACAATAATTATCAGTACTCGGTTCATCTATTTGCCTTTAAATGCTAGGCATGTTGTTTTAAAAGATGAAGTCCTTGAAAAATATAACGTTCAGTGAATTTTCAACTTTATTTTCTATACTGTCGTGGACAATTGTTACTAGAGATAATAGTTAACCCTTGCAAATCAAAATGAGGTTACAAGTCCCTTGTGCCACACAGAAATAGACTGGACAGCTCTGATGGCAGACGTTTCCTACTCTGGTAATAATACCGGGTACTCTGCAGTGCTATTGTCATTCATAGAGACAGTCACCGTGCCTTTGCTTTCCTGGGTCCTCCATGTCTAAGGGTGTCATTGAACAGGGCATTGCAGAATTTGCTGGGTAGTTCATACTATAAAACCCAAGGCAGAAACACACAGTCAACTGTTTCCTGAGTGCTTGCTTTTGAATTTTTAGAACATAAGAAAATGGTATAAAAGCTGAATGTGCAAATACAAATGGAGAGTGAAATTGGTTCTAGAGAACCCAAATAGCACTCTTTCTTCCTGCTAAGAACTGCCGGCCACTGAACCAATTTCTGACTATTAGCCAGGGGTTGAAAAGTCCAATCTTTGCAGGTAAGCATTCAAAGACCCAACCTACTCTTTCTTTGCATGACCATTTTGCTAGATTAAGACAGATCTGCCAGGTTTACCAAGGGGAGCTATAAGAACTCTTTGTATCAACCTTTAGGAGATGATGCAGGTTCTGAAAATAACTCAGACCATTCTTATCTTCCAAAGTCCTTCTCAACCCTCAGGGTGAAGCTCAAGTTACTGCTCCCACAGCAGTGTCTCCCCAAGCCCACAGCAGGGGCTCTCTATTCACTACTTTCACCTGCACAGACAGTTCTGAAGGTTTCTATTGTTGATATCACAGTGAACACACCCGATGACACACAACTAAAAAGCAGCATTAGTGACCAGGAAAAGCCTGGACTGAAATGAAAGATTTTTCTGTGGGATCTATTATGTATTGATGATGCTAACTCCACGTTTACTTGTCACTTATATACAAACTACACAGGATTTTCTTTAGACAAGAACTGATTGAAAAACAAGGTGTGTATTTAAATAAAAAGTATTGCAGTAAAAGACACATTGTCATTAATCCCCTTCAAAACACATTTCACCCCTTACTTTGAACACATTTTTCCCATTGCTCTTGCCACTTTCTGTAACAGTTCAGGAAGTCCTTTTTCATGAGTGTCTTTATGAGGTATGATAAAAAATGAAATACACTGAGTGCTGCTGCTGAGCACCATCAAACAGAAAGGCAGGCTCCTGAAAACATGACAGTGTGTCCTCCTCCACATTGTTCATCAGATCTAGTACCAGGAAATTTCTGGCTCTTCCTCTAAGTCAAAATGACCTGGAAGGTATAATCAGTTTAGGTGAATCAGTTTAGGACATCAAAGCAGGAGAGCACAGCTAGAGACACTTACAAAAGAGGACTTTCAGAGCTGCTGTAGAAAGTGGCAAGAAAATGGGATATGTGTGCTTGTATTTGGAGGGGAAGTGATGGCAGTATGCCTTTTATGGTAATAAATTTTTAGTCATTAAGTATAGTTCATTACATGTATATTTCTTTATACTGTAGGTACAAAAAAAGAAGGTCGATTTATTTCACATGTACATTAAGTCAATCACACAGGAATCCAGGGAAATTTGTGCTGAGAGGCATTTATACCTGGCTTTTCTTTCAATGAAAAATAAACATCTGTGTGTCATCAGAGTGGTACTTCCTTAAATGTTGTAAAAAGCACTAATTCTCAAAGCTAACTGAATATCAGAATCACCTCCAGAGTTAAGAAATAAAAGCACCAGCATCTGTGTAACATCCCTAAAATACAGAATTGATGGGGATTGGCTGAGTCTTGGGCTTTTAGAACTGTTCCGTAGTCACAAAAGTGAGTCTTCTGCTGAGGGACTCTCTCTCCATACCCAGATTTCAGTGAATAATTGTTAGATTAATCACAAGATAAGTGCATCTCTTCATTAAAAAATAAATATCTCAGGGGATATTATTTTATTCATCATTTCCAGGTACATAGCAGTTGCTAAATTTCTGAATGAACACATTCAGAAGCCTATATACTTCTTTTATATTTCCATCACTCTAGCAGATTATGAACATAAGATTTCAAAAGATATTTATGGGGAAAAAAGGAATAAAGCAGTTGGGATAATGTTTAAGGCAAAACAAAAATCTATAAACACTTAAAACACACATATATAAATAGATCAGAAGAAGAAAAAGAATATACAAAAGCATGCAATATTTAGCAGTTGAAAATTCAATGTTTTCAAATATTCTTAACATTCTTATACTTAGAAGCAAAGTAAGTCTAAACAACTAGTTCTTTTGCTAATAGCCCCAAGCACATGAGCAGAATGAGTTTTCTTTAAAAACAGAATTACAGGTTATTCTTGATGATCACAGCTTAGTATTCAAAATTCAAGTGAATAAAATTTTAGTACAATTATGATAATTTTTCCAGATAGTTGCATTTAAGAACAAGATTGTTTCTGGTTAAAATATTTGGTGTCGCAGGGGATTTAGCTCAGAGTTTCCACTGCCTCTCTTGCAATCATAAGGACCTGAGTTTGATCCCCAGTACCAAAAAACAAACAAACAAAAAAACAAAATATTTGGTGTCCCCTACTGTTACATCCTCTCATTGAGATGCAGGAGCTTCTTAGCAGCTCCACATAATAAAACAACTATTCTGGTACCTTTTCACAAAATATGTTAATTTAGGGAAAGCATTAATAATAGACTTCCTTTATAGAGCTAGATTCTCAGATATGGCTCCGTGTAGTTCCACAAAGATCAGATAAAGTTTAATTAAGTTAATACCTTAGACTATGAAACTTTGGTTTTCTTAAAATCAGCGTTGGCCGTTTGATGACAGGTTTGTCACCAAAAGGTGCTGCTTCACTTTCTGTGATTGGGAATCTCTTCTGGTATATCAAGGGATATTCCCTCTGAAGCTGCTTTAGTTTTCTCCTTTTCTCCTTTAGAGGTAAACTCTTGTTTTTAAAGATATTCTCTAGAAATTCTGCAATGGCAGCTTGAGAAGTAGAAACCTTTTGGTCATCAAGATCCTGTGCACTGATCTGTTTACAGTAAGAGTAAATTGGCAAAGGAACAATGAGTCCATCTCCAGGACTTTTAATACAGCCCCTTTTTAAGTAGTCTAGTTGCTTCTCCACGCAGTCTGTAAGTATGAGGGCACTTGAAGGATTTCCTGATAATGATCCATAAGGAAGGAGACCAGTCTTGCAGCAAACAGCTTATTCAGATCCACGTCTTTGGCACAGCACAGCACACACGGAGATAAAGTATGGATCATCAGTGCCTTTGTACCCATTGCATCATGAAGTTTTGATTCATTCAAGAAATCATGAGCATTAAAAGCTTTCTACAGTTCAGTGGGGGAAGTAACAAACAACATAACTGCAGGGCATTGATGGCAGCTCTCTCCAAATGAGGCTGCAGTCAACTTTGTGTTCCAGTCAAAATAGCAGATGGTGGAGGTAAAGAGTGTTCTGAAAGCTCTGTAGTACTTTTGCACAGTCTTTCATTGGTTGTGATGCTATCCTCTGAGTTCATTGCATACCTTTGCTACCTTGTCCAAGGTTTGGTTTCAGGACATTTTCGGCAACTGGAGTACTGACATAGATATTCTGCCTTGTACTACTTTTTTTTTTTTTTTTTTTTTTTTTGATACTGGGGATCGAACTCTGGGCCTGTACTACTTCTTAAAAGCAGTGCTGTTTGGGTTTGCAGTCTCCATGACACGACTCTTCTTGGTCTTCAACAGTCACAGTCAAAGTTGTCTGAAAGTCACCACCACAGAGTGGCTTGTGAATACTTCCCTCTGAGTGAAGATTCAATAGGAATTCCTGTTTGGGCTTTGACTCTAAGGACTGTTCACTAGTTTGTTGTTCTGTGTTCAGAACAGATCGACTGAAGGCACTGGACACCTTTTTACTTGAATAGTCTGGCATTTCTACAATTCCTTCCAAAGAGGAGCACCTTGGTTTGATGTTAGAGGACAGAACATGCAAACTACTTAACCTATCAAATTGTGACAACTTCCTCCCGTTACATGATTGGCACTGACTCTTCTGCTTCTTAAATTAACTAGCTGCATTTTCTTAGCATGTCCTCCTTGAAATCCTCGATCACTTATCTATTGTCTCTCAGTAGAATCTGATTCTTCTTTGTTTTTGTCTCTATGAAGCAGACTGAGAAGACACTCATTTGATTTGAAGGCATTCAAACTGTCTAAGTGAGGGATTTTTGAAGACTGTGGATCATCTTGGATTTTATGTATCCTACTGGGTCTATCTGAAACTGTGACATAGCCACACACAACCAAAATGTTCACAAATAATTCATAATATTCATACACAAGTAGAGGTTCAGGGAGATCAAGAAAATAATCAGCAATTGTTCTGAATACATCTCACTCAAATCCAACATAAGTCAGATTACTTATAACATTACTTTTTTGCCAATTTGGCAGGCACTTCATGGCAGATAATATCCAGTGAGGAAGGTCATCTGATTTGTCTTGAAGTATAACTACTCCACGCCTACTTGTGTTGGTGATGTTGTACATCACATATTGAGGAATTACTTGGTTTGGATTTATGAGTCCTTCTAGGGATGGCACACATAAAATGGTTTGCAGGTAGATCAGAATAATGTATCTCCAAACTTCTTCAACATCTCCCTGGTTTATTTCTCTATAATCTCCTGAGTTTTCTTGATCTTCTCTGATTTCATGATTTACTTTCTTTGTAGTTTCCTGAAAGAAATGTAATCCATGCTTCTTGGGAGTTCTAAGAGACAAGTTTCATAACTTAAGAACACTCTCTTTATCTTTGAAAAAATTTTCGATGCTGTTTTTTTCTCAATTCTGGATGCCTTCGTGGAAATGTTTAAGTGGAGAAGTTGTAAGAAATCTGAATGACTGATTATTGCCATCAAGATTTTCTGACTCATCATCTGCCTTTAATATCTTCAGTTACATGATTTTTAAGAAATTTTTTCAATAGTTGAATAGTCTGTTACCTTGTAACTTCTGGACAAAAATTGCTATTATTTCTTAATAGGTCATAAAGCCAATCTATAGCTTCTCCAGCTGTGAAGCTGGTGCCATATTTTAAAAAGGGTTGCCTGTGTTTTCTCAGGGGCATTCCTGTTCAGAAAGATCCACATCACTTCATTCCACAGATGTTCAGGGAATCTAATGCCACACGACCAGCAGCACAGTGTCCCGGAGGGCTGAAGACACAGGAAACACTGCACAGGCACACACGGACCAGCGGCCACCGTCATGGTCACCTCAGTCCTCCCTGCCTTCCACTGTACAGCTTGGTGGCCCGGTAGGGCCTGGGAGGTGCCCCCCACCCCAACTCTCCATGGGCTGTCAAAGCGCCATGGTGGCCATGGTGGCGGACAAGACCACCTGGGATGTGGCTCCAGCTCCGGGAGCCTGCGCACAACTGTCGGCCTGATGCTAACTTACTATTGCAATAAATTTAAAAATTTTTAACCACAAACAGTAAGCTTTGATCATACTTTGTATCTTCTGCAAGTACCAATAGTATTTACTTCATTCACATCTTTTGCCTTTTAACTCTTTTGGTTGCTTTATTTCCCTGGCTAGGATATTTAGCACCATACCAAGTAGAAACGATGAAAACCAATAAGGCTCTGTTCTTTTTTGTTATTTATTTTACGCACACTCTATTACCATTCTTTTTCTTTCCTATGGACAACTATTTTAATGTTCAAGATGGACTCCTTAAATACATTCAATAACTATGCATGGTTGCTTTGGTGCCTGCGGCTTTGACACTGGTAATTTATATTCTATTATACATTTCATATTCTTTCTTACTTTTTATCCTAGCCTATGGGTCTCCAAATTATGATCCACTGTTTAACTTCAACTTAGCACTGTTTTTGTGGAGTACGAGCTAGGAAGGGTGCTCACATTTTTAATTCACTGAAAAAATGAAAATACTATTTTATGGTATGTAAACATTTTAAGAAATTTGAATTTTAGTCCTTGCAAAGTTTTATTTGAACACATCTGCCCCATCAGTTTGTGTACTATTTATGGCTGTTCTGACACTGCACCTGTGGATACTAATAGTTGGAGAGGAAACCATCGACCTGCAGGGACCACATATGAGCCAGCTGGGCTTCACCTAAAAGCCCTGTCCATCCATGGGGCTGTGATGCTTTTAACCTTTACTTTGCTTTCCCTATTGTAGAATGTCATTTGCTTCTCCAAGTTCCCTCATCTACTCTCCTAGTGATGACACTGAGACTGTTCCCACTTCCACCATTGTAAACAGGTCTTCTAGTCTTGGAAATAAAGACGATTATAGTTAGGAAGAAGGAGTCTGTGTTTGGTGTGATAAAAAAGCTCTGGAACTAGGGAGTACAGGTTTTTCACAACATCATAAGTGTACTTTGTGCTACTGAGCATTTTCCTAAAATGGTTAAAATAGTAAATTTTATGTTGTGCTGTATTTTACCATAATAAAGGTAATAGATACATTAAATTACTTGAAAAATGACTTTTTTGTTAAGTAGTGAGCTTTATTTATACTATTAATTTTCTTAATCAAGCCTTTCCTCAGAATACAAAAGCAAACCAGCTTGTTTTTCACATATTAAAGTGCTCCTTAATGAAACTTGAGAATATAATTCAAGAATCAGTAACCAGATTTGAAGTCTAGCAAGTTCTACCAATGTCAATAGACTAAAAAGGCACTCCAATATCAACAGAATAAAAACGGGCCCCACTGACTTTTTTTTAATGTAGTAATTCATTTAACTTTCTTGAAATGCATGTGTTTATATGTAATATATACCTTTTAAAAGTTTTATTAATACATTTACAGCACATACTGTTTACTTTCACCATGGGGATTTGGTACACATACACAACACTCCTCTTTTATTTTACTTATATATATTATACATATTATATATTATGTAAAATATTATTTACGGAACCTTTTCATGTCTCTGAAATGTCACAGTCGTATAGTGGCAATGACGTTAAGAGAAGCAGGCTCTAATCTGAAGCATTGCACTTGACTGAAGGATGTGTCTTGACCATCATTGTGTTGGTATGAACCCCTGGGGAATGCATGGCACTGCCTGTGCTAAAGTGTGCAGGTCTCGTGAAGAACTGAGCAGCTCTCAGCTCCAGAGAGGAGCAGAGTGGTTGGCAAGGTGGGTGGAGGAGGCCGCTCTAAATGTGGGCAGCAGTGTCAGGAACCAGAGGAGAATTTGAGAAAGGCTGCACTCAGGGGTGATTGCATATTGCAGGTTCTATGAAAAAGTTCAGACAGCTGAGGTTAAGTTGTTTATCAGAGTATGAACTAGTGGATATCGGAAACCAGGTGAATCTTGTGTTACTTTGATTGCTCGTACCCGCTTGGGTGAATAAAGGCGAGATAAGCCAGACGCTGGAGGCTCCTCTGCCAGCTAAGAGGCAAGAGCCCTCTGGCTGCCTGCATGCTAAACTGACTCCATGTCTCTTTGTCATTCATTCTTGTTCAGCTATCAGGCCAGGGAGCACAAGGTAGCAGGCCTAGGTCCCAGAACAAGGCTGGCTGAGTGGGTTGGCTATAGAGCAGTATGCCCAGGAGATGGAGTCCAGGAAAGGGAAGGACTTGTCGGGCAGCAGAAGGCAGCAGATACAAGGAAGCATGGCAGGATGCTGGGTGAGGGGACAAAAGAAAGAAAGTGGAAATCTTCCATGTCATTTTGCTGAACTCAACCAGAACCTAATTAATGTAGTAAGAGAACAGAGAATGAACTCTATCACATGAAAGTTCTGTGGAGTTTTAGAGATAACAGTTTTGTACCTTTAATTAATGGACACCATCAAATCCAAAGAACCCATCTAAAGTGAGGAGTGCCACCAAATCAGACAATACAGTTGAAACAAAGGGTGGCAGAGAGGGACCACATGGTCACGATGGTATGGTTCACCTGTGGCAGGGATGTGCCACAGCATCATTTTTCAGAATCTCCTGATATAGCACCCCTCTGCAAATATCAAAGCAATTCATACAACCTTATCAAAGAGCAGGGAACGGTGTGGCCTGAGTGGACTGAGAACACATACTGAATTAAAATAGATGCTTTTGTTTATCAGATACAAATCCCTTTAGCTATACTATTCCCAGCAGCCTCTAAGGGCATTTTGGAAATCACTGTGTGTACGTGGGTGAGCTCCTCGGTGAGTCTACCCTCCAGACCCTGGTGCTTGTGATAAGAGAAGCTACAGACCTCAGCCTTTGGGATTTCCAGTTTGCTGGCTTAAAAATACTTCTGTAAGAGAGCTACAAATTCAGATTTTAATTGTTTGGAAGGATTCCTTACAACACACAGACCACCAGTCTCTAACATACAAGTTCACAGTACATGTCTGAGGGGGAAACAGATTTCTGTCATTTGTCATATGACCCTTAACTTTTCTAATTATTTACAATCATTGTATGATTTATATAAAATTATAAAAGTAAACTAAGGTTGTGGTTGTTAGCTTGGTCCTACAGTATGTCTTAGTTTAGGGTTCTCCCTAGAAAGAAACTCTGAGTCAAGGATTGGTGCTCAGAGCTGGTCAAGCTGCAGGTAATCCTGGCCATAACACTCTGAGATGGGAATAGGATTAGAAAGTCTCCCTTCTTCAGGAAATGGACAGCACATGGTATTCAACATGCAAAGTCTTCTTGAACATTTGGTTTATTTAAAAAAATATTTTATTAGTGCATACAATTTTCAGAATAATGGGTTTTAATGTGTTATTTTCATCTATGCATATAACACATTTTTATCATAACATCCCACCCTATAAATCTCCCCCCTTGCATCACCTCTCCTTAATTCCATTCTCTTGTCTAATAAGAGTCTCCCTTCTACTTTCATTCATTAGAAGGTGATCATGGGCAATACATGTGTGAGGGAAAGCAGGGGGCTTCTTAGATGTCACCCAACCACAGTATGAGTCTGACACCAGTGAAGGAGCAAAGGTAAGAAACTGGGTGGCCACTTGGATCTGGGAGTCCCTCCCCCTGGCTGGCAGGGAGGACTTAGTCAAAATCCATAACTGGCCAGGAGGAGGAAGGGGACCTGGTACAAAGCAGGTGGTACAGGGAAAGTTTTGTGCCGCTGGTAGTTGGAGTTGCCAGGGCTCATGGATACCATGAAGGGAAAGAAGTGGAGGCCAATGGAGGGTGGGCTTTTATCAAGTTCCTGGCATGCACAGTGGCTGATCAGAAAGTCAGAGTAGAATATGTGCCTCCAGGTCATCTCACCTTCAGCTGAGGGCTGGGTTGTTCACCTGCTAAGCTATCTCGAGTGGCCAATAGGAACATGATTCTAAAGCACTTCCTGTCAACCACACATCCAGACAGAATGCAGGAAAAGCTCATACCACCAACCCAGGGGATTGTGCGAGTCAGAGTGAGGATAGTAGGCAGAGAAATGGCCCATGACAAGAAGATTTGTTTGTTTGTTTGTTTGTTTGTTTGAGATAGGGTCTCACTGTATAGTTGAGACTGACCTGGAATGCACTATGTAGCCCAGGCTGGTCTCAAACTCACAGCAACCCTCCTGCCTCAGCCTCCTGAGTGCTGGGATTACAGATTACAGAGTTTGTTTGTTTGTTTGTTTGTTTGAGATAGGGTCTCACTGTATAGTTGAGACTGACCTGGAATGCACTATGTAGCCCAGGCTGGTCTCAAACTCACAGCAACCCTCCTGCCTCAGCCTCCTGAGTGCTGGGATTACAGGCATGCACCACCATGCCCAGCCTATGCCATGCCAAGAAGATTTGGGAAGGACACCAAGAGAGTCTGCTGCAAGAGCCAGGCAAACAGTGGCAATGGAGGGGTCCACTTGGCCTTTCCTGGGGCTCCTTCCTCCCACTTCAGGGTCATCTAGAATGATCTTCCAGACACAGCACAATCAGAACTTGCCATGTGTGGATGCTTAAACATAGCAAAAATGCTGTGGCTCCATCCCTTCTCTAGACTGACTTTCTAACAAGGTCCCATATCATGGGGACCATATCTTATCTTTGCAGCCAAAGGGCTACCCTTACTCCTATTGATCCCCACCACAGATTCCAATAGCCCATCTTTCTTTCTTTATGGGATGATTAGGAGATTATCTAAAAGTTAATTACTCAGGTTGTCAATTGAGAAGACTTAACAGACCTGAAGCAAAGAAATGAGATTCAGGTAGTTAATTCTCAAAAATGAAAATAAAATACAATAAAGCTGAGCTGGCACTGCAACCAGGTGTGCAGGAAGCTAGGTGGGCTGCACTCTTTTGAGCAGGTGATAGGTACAGTGACACGTCTCTTATGGGAGAAGAATGGACCCTAAGGGAAAAGGTGACTACAACAGCTGCTGATTGGAGAGGAATGTGTACCCAAGGTAATCTGGTACTACTTCACAGGTAGCCTTCAGAATGTAATCAGTTAGCCTTTAGCAATGGCACAATGTGCCAAATGAACCAAAACCACACACTCAGCAAGTGAAATACTCCTACCTGCAATGACACACATAGCAGTTTCAGGTCCTAAGAAGAGAGTTTTCATACTCTGTGTCAAGTTACTAGAAGTTTTCTGGTGGCATTGTTAGATTTAGGAGCATTCCAGAAGCACAGTCAGGAATTGTAAGCTGACAAATGTGTGCACAGTTTGATTATTCTGCAGGATCAAAAGCTCCACACAGGGCTCACTGGATAGGAAGTAAATATGAATGACCTTCCTCTCCCTTCCAAGAAGGCAAATAAAACTAAGAGACAATCGTGAAGGTCTCAGCCAAGGAACACAGGCCCACTAAAAGGCTAAGGTGTATCGTAAAGATTGTACATTTCCCTCATGGACACATGAGCAGCCTCCCCAACAGGGCTCCTGCTTCAGAACAATGCCTTATAGCAGAAAGACAGACTTGCTCTGAAGGGACACATGGAAGTTCAAAATCAACAGCAGAAGCCGGGCGTGGTGGTGCACACCTATAATCCCAGCACTCAGGATGCTGAGGCAGGAGGATCACTGTGAATTTGAGACCAGTCTGGAAAGATATCCAGCAGTGTCATTCATAGGAAAATGGATGCATATTGAAGCCATGTGCTTAAGTGACACAAATAAGACACGTGTGTAAATACTGAATAGTTTATCTGGTGTGAAAAACTAAAAGTGTAAATAAGATCCAAATCATATAATTGACAATGTGAAATAGGAAGAAAGGGCTAAAGGTGTAGAGGAAGTGGGAAGGGTAGGAGAAAGGAAATAAGGGAAAAGAAAAATATATGAGTAAATGAAAAAATGGAAACAAAGTCTTTGTAAATAGGGAAGGGAGGAGGGGTGAAGGGAGGGCAGGGTTATGGGGAAAAAATGAGAACCAAGACCTGTCATGTAAAGGTACAAGATCCCAATGATGAATGTAACTGTACTGTATACCTAAAATGTACCAATAAAATCAATGAGAAAAAAAAACCAAATAAAAGCTAAAAAAGACTAACTTTATTACAAGTGCATGAAATGGAGAGAGAGAGAGAGAGAGAGAGCGAGAGAGCGCAAGGGATTGACTTAAGACCTTAGAAATGAGTCCAGTTCACAAGGCTGGATCAAAATAAACCAAACGGTACTGCAGTTAGTAACACTGCAGTAAATGGTGCTGCTATCAGTTTACAGTTAAACCTTCTGAGTCCCTCATATGTGTGCACTGAAACTGAGCCATCAATAAATGGCCCATGGATGGCAGCTGCCAGATTTCTCACTATCAGAGTGCGAGTTTGCAGATGAGCAAGGAGGGGCAGCTGGAGTCACCCAGGTGGAAATGGATTAGAACTAGAGACATCAATGTGAGTTCACATGTGGATTCATACAATCCCAGACAGCTGAACATTTGAGTATTTATAGCTATCTTTCCATAACATGGGATCATATAAATACCTTCTGCATCATCTTGGGGACCAGAAACAACAGTTACCAGGAGCAATGGGCATAACTAGGGCCCAGGCATTGGCTTCTAACACCATTGCCCAATAAAAGGAACTGGGGCTTCTTGGAGAAGTGTCAGATTCAAGTGGCAACAAGTGTACAAGATGAACCCGAAGCACCTGTTATTGCCACAAAGTGAAGATGTACTCAGCACACACAGACACAGACGACACAGACACAGACACACACATGCTTGTGTGTGGAAGGAGAAATGACAAAGGTACACGGGAGCCACTGAAGGTCACCTGATCATCAATACAAGAATCACTTTAGCAAAAATAATAGTAGTATTGGTTTATTTGTCAGTGTATAGGAAAAATATCCATAAGTCCAGGCTATATTGCTGAATTACTGACCAAATAAATGCATAAGAAGAGGCAGATCTCCTATGGAAAAGATACCAAAAAACAAAACACTTCATAGATGCCCTGCCTTCAGGGAGGTGGAGTGTCACTCCCTGCTCCTTCGAGATGGCCACACACAGAAGCTGCCTTCCAAAGAGCCCTGTAGGGAAACCCAAGAAATTCTACTTTGGGCCAGGAAATAACCGACTCCACTGTCTGGGTTTGAGATTTGCTAGGAGTGGTGGTAACCCCTTCCCATACTGCTGTCCTCCTTCTGAACAGGCACACCTACAGCTGTCACCTATCACCTGTCCCCTGCTCTGTGTTGAATGTGTGAGGACAGCACCTTACCTCTTTGCTTGGCAAGGCTAGAGACAGAGGGAGCTCTACTCCAGAGCTATACCCAGAGCCTTGTCCACATTGGGAAATGATGGTGGATGCTACAGTTCTGGACTTATAAGCAGACGCTACAGTGGGCTGACTTTCAGGGCTCTTGGCAGGAAGGGAATATACTTCCTATGATGGATAGACTACGACAGGCTGCCCATGACGTAGTGCCTCATGACCCCAGACCCCTACTACTCCCACTCTCTGAGTATGTGATGGACCTCACAACTTGCCCCAATCAAAGGTGTTGGGTTGTCACTTCCACAAGCAGGCTGCAAATGGACTCATCTCATGTGTACAGTTTATCTGGCTCCTCTGTTTTTTGTTTTTTTGTTTGTTTTTAGAGACAGGGTCTCACTCTGTAGTTGAGAATGACCTGGAACTCACTATGTAGCTCAGGCTGGTCTTAAACTCACAGTGATCCTCCTGCCTCAGTCTTCTGGGTGTGGGATTACAGGCGTGTGCCACCACGCCCGGCTTATCTGGCTCCTCTGGAATGTGTGGCTTGATCAACTGAACCACCTGGCAAGGAGACAAAGTAGATTCTTACCAGGCTCTGGCTGAGGACCGAGACCTACCCTGAAAAGCTTTTGAGGAATTGGAGCCTGCAACCGGCTGATGTGCACCCTTTTCTAGCAGAGCCTCAGCCAGTGACTTCACTGGTGCCTAGTCAGAGATCCTGGGGACAGGGAACAGAACTAAACTGCACCTGGATCCCAGGCCTTCACAAACTGAGAAGATAAAATGTGCCTTGTTTAAATCTTCCATGTTTTTAGATTACTTTCTATGTAGTAATAGCTAAGTAAGGAATTTAAAATGATAGAAACATTTTGGAAAATGACTTGTAAACTTCTCAAATAAAAGCTTGGCTTGTATCTGTCTACCTTAGAACCCATTTCCCCTCCTAGGTTTACACATGAAGAAAAAAAAAAGCACAGGCTCACAAGCCAACCTTGTGTACAGATGTCCAGAACAGCTTGATTCCTAATAGTCCAGAACTAGAACCAGCACATGTAGTCATTAGCGGAGTATAGATAAATCATGGTACATCCATCTACCAGGATATTACTCAGCACTCATAGAATGCACTGGTGAAATATTGGAAACATGACGGACCTCATAAACACTGCAATGAAGGAGGTCACCATGTATGATCTCATTTACACAAAATTCTAGATAAGCAGAACCAAACCAGGGCAATAAAATCAAAATAATTGGTGCTAATGGGGATATTATCAGGAAGAAGCCAGAAGCACCCCTCCTCTGATGGTGATAGGGTGTTATACATCTTAACAGGGGTGTGGGTTATACAAATGTATGCAAATGTCTAAACAGATTGGTTCATTTTCTTATATGTAAATTACACCACAGCAAAAAGCAGAGGAAAAGGAAAAGAGAGTGAAGCCCCTAGTCCACTATGCAGGAATCTTTAGGAATGAAATTATTCATATATTGGAAAAAATGTTACTGTTTTCCTAAAAGGATGGATTAGGCCAAAGTCAAACATATCTTTGTGTAAATGACATATGGTTGATCAAACATCAGTGGCATCTTCCTCATCTTTTTCTTTATAGAATTTTGAAGCTTGATTGATTAAACTATCTATCCAGCACATAGGTGAACCATCTAGCTTGGAGGACATGGTGAGCCTCTAGCTTGACTAGATCATTCCCCAGCACCTGTCTCTTGGTGCCTTGAAGTTTATAAGCTAGAGTAAGGGAGGGGAGATACATTAGTGACTGCACAAATTGGAGCACTGGAGCAGACGTGAACCATGGATAGGGACTGTGACTTTATGGGAAGTTACAGTTGTTCCAGACAGCTGGCAATACCAATGCCTGCTATTTATGAGCACCACTCCTATGCCAAGAACCTTCCATACATCAATATTTTGGAGCCTCAGTTTTGTAAGTTGGAAAGTAACAGCTACAATATCTACCTCAGAGATGTAAGAATCAATGAGAGAAATAACTTGCCCAAAGACAGGCAATAGAAAGTGGTAAAGTCAACCTTCTAACCAACATCTGACTCAACAACAAAACTTTGTCCTTTGCAGTGTTCAGATGCCCATTGCTGCCTTCATTTTCAATGGTAGAAATTTGTAGTTGCCTTTGAACTTCAGCGCGTAAAGGTGACCAAACCCAATCATTCATCTTACAAAACAGGCATTCCTCCAACTTGGGACTGAGAGCAGTAAAGAGATTAATATGGGCATCAGGAAATACCTGAAGAATTAGAAGAAATCTCGTTTTTACTATTGAAAGGGTGCCCTATAGGATATGCTTTCATCCCCAAGCTCTGGCCCTGCACTGGCCAGGGTACCTCCGGTCCTCAGCCATGAGTCAACTCCTTCCTGCACTTTATACCCAGCAAAGCTAATATAGGATATAGGGTTGGGGCATAAAAATTGAATTGTGTGTCTTGATTTTCCATTCAACCCATCCAAACTCAGAATCTCTGCCTAGAAAAACTCTAGAAAGAAAAAATTAACTTTTTGCTCACTCATACGCTGTACCCTAACCTAACATGCTCAGCTAGGCTGTTCAGAGTCGTGAAGTTCAAATGCTGCAATCCAGTCTGCATAAAGTACTCGCTCTTTCCTGATTTGTTTTCTTAATTCCTCCCACCTGTGTCCAAGCGCCGCCTAATGAGATCAAGACTTCAGATGTGCCAGGAGAAAAAGAGATTATAAAACGGGGGATGGTGGTGGGGAGCTCAGGGAGCTGCAGAAACTATGTGGCCCAGGTCAGAAGATGGGGCAGCCCCTAAAGAAGTCACCGCGATTCCAGAGCACCCCAATTTCCAGACAGCTCCCTCCCTTAGCGGCAGCCTGTGGGGCCCAGTTGATAACCCCAGAACATCCCAGCTCCTCCTCCGCCCCTCCACTTTCTCTCCTTGCCTGTGAGGCAGCTCCTGGCAGAGCCGCGCATGCCACCTCTCGACCGTCCCGAGGTTTGGCGACTGAAGCCCCGAGCTCGAGCTTCAGGCAGGAGCCGGCTCCAGCCCCTATAAATTGCCCTCCTTAATCCAGCCCGGCGAGGCGGGAGGAGCCGGGATCCACACTGCTTCCCGCTCCAATCCACGCTCCTGCGGGTGTGGAGGGGTCGAAGCAGGAGCCCAGCGCCCGCTGTAGTGAGCGCAGCTCCGAGCCCCGCGGGTTCCTACCCCTTGCGCAGGGAAGAGCCCAGTCCTACATCCCGGCTCCGCACACACCTCCTCAACCCTCCTCCGATCTCCTTCTGGATTTGCCCAGCTTCTGGGCTTGAGCCCTGGACCGGCTCCCTGGAAGACAGCACTGGGCTGGACGCCCTCGAAAGCCCAGGCGCCAGCTCGGGTCCCTTCGGGGTCCAAGCAGCCGCGACTCCTCCCCTGGCTGCTGATCTCAGCGTCCCTGGGAGAGGAACCCTGCAGAGACCCGCAGCGGGAAGCGCCCCTCTCGCTCGCGCTGCAGGGTTCGCGCTGACCGCTGAGGACCCCTCGCACCTCCCCGGGGGCGCACATCGCGGCAGCCACCTCCCCGCGCCAAGCAAGTTTCACCGCTAGAGGATCCAGAGCCTCCAACTTCGTGTGGTCATGAATCAAACAGCGGGAGCCTCCAATAACGTCAGGTGTCCCCCTGGGAAAGCTCACAAGGTAAGGGACCCACGACAGACAGGGGCGACTCGGACTGGTGTATGATTTGTGCCCGGGGCAGCAGCCGGTCCCTCCCCAGCCCTGGCTAGGTCCTTTGCTTCCAGAGGGGTGGTCTGTGAGACCCCAAACCCACGTGCGCCTGTCTTGAGCTACCTGGGGGCTGGAAAAGCTACAGGGCTTCGCGCTGATCCAGGGGGCGCAGCCGCTCCCCTGCAGGCCGGTTTTTGGGGCAGAGAGCTCTGCAGTGGGAGGAACCTGTCCCCCGCTCAGACCCCTGGGCCAGCTTGCTGAGGAGGAGGCTTCCTAGGATCCCGCAGGCGCCGCTCCCCTTGGCGTCCGTGAGGAGCGCTTCATTAACTTTAATGGGTCCACGCGTGTCTGGAATTACTTCCAGGAAATCAGCGAGGTTCAGAGAAAGGTGGTCTATGAGTGGCCCGAGCAATCCACGCATATCCTCTCCAGTAGCCAGAAGGTTCAGGGACAGGGTCAGAAACCCTTACTCCACGTCCAAAAGGAGAGAACCCACCGATGTCCGTGCTTCCCACACCACCCTGCGAGTGGCGCAGGACAAGCCCGAGCCCAGGGCTCCTCTCCATCTACCTGTGGTTCCACTTTGGATGTGGTTGGTTGCAAGGAAGTTGCTTACCTGGGTTACACAGGAAAGCCACCCAGTGACACATGCATCAATATGCTTTAAAAATGTTCTATAGTGTTTGTAATTTTTAAAATCTGAAAGTTAGCAAGTACTTTGGAGCTTAGTAGTTGGTGTGCAGCCTGAATCTCCTTCACCACACTTATTTTTGCATATGCGTTTTATGTGCATGTTTACTAGTGAATTAGAAAATTGCTGCCATTCATATCTATTTGTTGGGGTTTGGAGGAATTGATGACATTGGATTTGGTGGATGGATAAAGAAATTACTGGCTTTTTATGTGTGATGAGCATTTAGGGCTGAGTAGTTTTATTACAACTGAGTACTATCAAGCATTTTCTCCCCTTTTTAGATCTGGATGAAATATTTGAATCAGTAAGTCATCTCTGATCTCTGTTCTCATTAACTGTCATTCTGGTAGTTACATGTTTCACATTTACTTTATTTAATATTCATAGGAAATGTCTTTATAATACCTAGTAGCTGACATTGTAAGATTTTAAATTAAAAATAATAAAGTTTCACACATCAGTGATTATGTAGTGGAGATGTCTATGGAGTTCAGAAGATCATTCGGTAATTTCTCTTAAAAATTGCCTTCGGCTCCAGTGTTAAAGTGGCTTTTTGGCAGAATTGGACTGCAGGGTACTGACACCCATAAAACTTTCTGGGAAGGATTGGAATGCATACCAACAATGTGTTAACTACTGCAGTATCTGTTGGTCATGAGTAAGGTAACCCTGTGCGTGTGTCGAGTGTCCAGCCAATTCCTGGTTCACTGAGTCACATTCATTCAGTAAACTGTGACCATCAAGTATTCACTGAACACGTGTGAACACTTGCTAACTTCCAAGAACTGAGAACCTCAGTAAGAGATTAGATGTTACTTTCAGCCTCGAATGCAGTCCTGATTGCAGCGTTCCTTTCTTCCTGCTTTAAAGTTCATAGTGGCTCCTGTTGCTGAAAGGGAGCCCATGGCTGGACATTAACTCAGAGCAAAAGAGGTTAATTCCTTTTCCAAAGGAAATCGTTTTCCTTCAGCATTGACAGTTCATCTTGGAGGTTACTGCTGTGAGAGAGCAATCTTGCAGAGTGATGTGATGGGAGATGGTACACCTGGGTGTTTTGTGTGAGTGTAAGGGACAGGAAGGCAGCATGGTGTTGACAGTCTGCAAAGTACTAAACAGTTCACAAAATATTTAGGTTACAACTTTTTTCCAGGGATTGAACCCAGGGCCTTTACATGGAACTACATACCCAGCCATTTTTAAAGTTTTGAGACAAGGTCTCTCTCAGTTGCTCAGCTCAAACTTGAGGTCGTCCTACCTCAGCCTCCCAGAGTGTTGGTATTACAGGCATGGGTGACCACACTGGCTACATTTAAAAGAATAAAACCCACTAATATTGGTTAATTTTCTTTGGTATTTGAAAGCAGCTTGTTTCCACTTCACCTGTTGCTTGGAAAGTCACCTTGGGAGACTTACCCGAGAAGAAAAGCTGTGACCACTACTGAAAATGTCCCAGCTGGGCTCCCTTTGTCTCATCTCATTTATCCACTGGTTTCTGCTGACACAATTTAAACTTGCCAAGTCATTATGATTTGTTCTTGTGTAGACAGATCTTGGCGAGCAAGATGATTACTCGATGAGTGAATCCAGTCATATGTTACTTACCCCTGGGCTCATTCACAAATATTGAAATCCAAAACTGAGGAACACAAGATCCTTGCTGTAGCTTCTTTGCTCCTGCGCATGGGACAATCAGCCATCTGCTGAGGGCCATAGAGGTGATCAACCACACTATCACCTGTGATGCAGGCAGGTGTTGCTCCTCCTGAAAAGAAAACTCCAGGCATCATGGTCATCATAGAGGTGGGGGATGAAAGATTTTCTTGTGGAATGATTTTCTTGTGGAATCAAGTGGTCCTATCTAGGTTGTGTTGATTTGGTGCTGGGCACTGTGACTAGTCTTCATCCAGTGCTAGTCACCAGCCAGGGCTGTTCTCCAAAGAGTTGAAGATGACCTAAGCATAGGGTGCTGGCTAGGGTCTGATGCACTCCCTAAATTGTAGTTGTCTGCTGGAAACTTGGTCTTGAGCAAAGGATATAGGTTTGGGTTTTGCAAAGCAACATAAAATACAGAAGACATAAGCTTGTACAATTTCAGTTTTATAGGACTATCCTGACCTGGGCAGAACACAAAGACACCCCACACAAGATAACTCCACTAAAGGAAGATTCTTCTTTCAGCCTCTGTCTTGAAGACAAAGAAAAGGCTTGAGTTGAGTCTATTTGCTTTGAGTTTTTCTGAAAGAGAAACTTCCAAGCCATAACTTGATGGTCTATATTATCTTTAGCAGGCCAAGATGATCAGTTCTTTATCTCTGCAACAGCAGAAGTCACTGTGCGAATCCTGGGCTTGGAGACCCAGCTGTATCAGTGACAACTTGGGCAGATTGACTAATTTTGGAGTCCCAAATTTTATGAGACCTTCATCATTGGATTCATTCAGGAAGCTAATCCTTTTTGGGCATTGTATTTGGGGACACATGTTGCTTTAATTTTGAGCATACAAACCAGGATGTGGGACAATGTCTCTCTAACTTTTTTCATGAACGTGGCCCAAACTGTTCAAGATTTTCTGTAATAGCTTTTTATAATTTTTCTATAGTAACTTTTAGATGGTCAGCTCCTCTGGAGCAGGCCCCAGAGATTCAGGCACATTCCTTAGAAATATGGGTTTCCCTGTGAGATGGATGATAATATGCTAACATCCTGTAAGGAGAAAGTAGCAGGAAAAAAAAAATGGGACCTGATTTGGTTTCTCTTTTATAAATTGAGGAAGGGGTGTGGAAGGAATATGCATATATCATCTTTTAACTTTTAAGGCAATCCCCTGGGGAAAAGTATGTTTTCACATAGTCAGCAATTGTTATATGATGTCTTTGTACCAAGCATGAACATAGATCTCAGAGGTACAGAAAAAGTTCAGGGTATAAATATACACTGACTAAATGTTTATAAAACAAAGAAAAACAAAGAAGCCCTTTACATGGCCTGTATTCTAATTTCAGATCTCATTTTATCTAAAATTATTCACACTGTCTGATATTGTAATCATTCATACTAAAGCATGCTTTCTCTCTTTTCTGTCTACTTTTAAGATTTCCTCCTTGTCTTTTGTTTTCTGTATTTGGCTAGTATGTACCTAGCCATTTTGGGGGATTCTATACCACCATTTTTTTCTGGTACTGGTGATTGAATCCAGGGACTGAGATACATCCCCAGCCCTCCTTTATTTATTTATTTTGATATAAGATCTCAGTCACTAAGCTTCTCAGACTGGGCTTGAATTTGCCATCCTCCTGCCTCAGCCTCCCAGAGTTCTGGGATTACAGATGTACTCCATCATGCCTGGCTGTTCATTTTTACCATATTTTTCTTTCCCATCTTTTTCTTTGATGGCATGCAATTGTATATACATTTACAAGATTTATATTGTCTTACTGATGGACTCATGATTTAAACCACTTTATAATGATGTTCAAGGTAGCAGATCTCACAAGCACATTTTTCAGTTTGTGAGATTCCTTTCCAGATGGTTTGCCAATGAGATCCATTTATTAATTTGTTGAGCTTGGGCAAAAATCCTGCCTGTTCAGAAATGTGTAACTGAGGAGCAAGTGCCTGACGGTAAAGATCAAAACACTTCTTTCTCTTTGAAAAGATAGATATTTAAACATATTGTCATTCTCATTCTATCCTTTCCTTGTCTTCAAGGAGAAAAAAGACTATGTTTCCCTGAAAATAAGACCTAGATGAAAAAGAATCAACCTTGTAAAGTAGAGATTAAAAGTGCAGCCTTGCTCAGCCTGTCCTTACCTTACCCACCATCACAATTCTCTTGTTCGGTGGCTACTTTGTAAATTCAACACCCAGGGCTTAGAATCAGTTCTGAAGACCTGGTCCCAGAATTAGTGGCATTAGATTTCTATTGTAATTCAAGAGTTTAGCCTTTATTTTTCCCAAGTTTTTAGTTCAAATTTAATGTTTTTCTGTACCCTAAGGCCACAGGGAAGAATAGCCACAGGTCTCTTCCCCCAGCATTGCCTTAATCTCTCTGCATCACCATTTTGTTTTCTTTGTGAACTTCTCCTTCTCCTTAATCACTGCTGAACCCTTTAATTTCTGCTTCTGTCAGTTCTGCTTCTTCTTTCTCTTTCATTTTCCTGCTGTGTTATATTCTCCAAAGCTTGCATTTGTAGAAATTGTAACTTGCTATATCTGAAAGCTTTTATATGTTCCTTCTCCCACATGAAAAGCATCATCTATTTCCTGTTCTCTTTGCACAACACTTCCTGTCTCTCTTTCTCCTCTTTGCTTCCCCCTCTTGTTTGGGTCAACAGAATTTCACTCACTTTGCAAACATTTCCTCAGTCCACACCTCTTTGGAAGTAAGCCTCCCTCCTTGATTTTTCAGACTTTCCCTCTCTGCAGTGATTAAATCAGCCACCTGTTCCCAACCTCCCATGGACAGAATGAGCTCTGGCAAGGCTCTGGTTCTGGTGCTGATCCCTTTTCTCCTGGGCTCCTTTCTCTGGGGTCTGCCACAGCAACTCCACTGCTGGGTATGAGTGCAGCACAGATCTGGCTTCCACCAAGGAGGATTTCCATCATAGCTTACCATAGCAGGATTCTTCTCTAGCATTTTGGGGGTTTTACTTTCAGACCCTTCCATCCACTCTGGTGTGGGCACCCAGCTGTCCCTGAGTTTGGCTCTTTCTGAATCCCCGAGTCACCCCATTCTGACCACTTGGCATCTGTGGTCCTGCCTTTCCTCCCATGCTAAAGCATCCTCTGTCCCTAATACATGGCATTTTAAAACAGTGTCTAACTTCCCAGTCATTTCTTCCAATCTCCTGTTGCATAAAAACCAAGATCTAACAGAATCCTCCAGGTTAATGCAAGAGGCTGGGCTCACTCCTTCACCCATGACCTCCAATTCTTCTGTGTTCCATCACACTGCTGTGTCTGGGGTTGTGTTCCCCGTAAGAGCTCAAGCTTAAGGGCCATGTCCGATGTAGCCCTAGACATCAAGCAAAATCTTCCTGAAGTACATTTTGCCATTGCTTCCTGTTGACCAGGGTGTATCTGGTCTGTAGGTCATCTTATCCACTATTGTTCTTCATGCTGAATGAGAAGCTTACGTATTTGGTTGGTAATTTCTGAAGAAGAAATAGAAAAGGCCACCCATATAAATACAAAATGTAAATTCTTTTTATGACCCAGAACTTAAATCATTCTGAAGAATTTTAGAAAGTTTAATGGAATGCAAAAAACATAAATTGCTTTAATGACTTCCAGGATATTAGTGAAAATGTATTTATGTTATTTTGGTTTTACATTTTATTGATTTTTAAATTTTTAATTGTCCTCATTTTCTGAGTAAAATATATAAAATGAAGATAAGCTCATGCATAAGTTAAATTTCCAGGAATAAGAGGCAGTAAATGAGTAGTAATTGTTTTTCTGGTTTCATTCATTGAATTATTTTTTTAAGTCACAAGCTGTATTTGACAAGCAGTATGATTGGTCTTCCCTTTCTATGGCTTCTATATCCATGGATGCAGCCAACTCTGGATCCAAAATATTTGGAGAAAAGTTGCATCCATACTGAACATGCACAGTCTTATAACAATATTTCCAAAGTATTTACATGGAATTCCATATCAGTAAATTGGAGATAATTAAAACAAATGGGAGGATTATATAGGTTATGTGCAAATACTGCAACATTTTATAGGGGCATAGTAGGGACTTGAACAACTGAACATTTTTAGTTTGTATTTTATTGTGTTTGTAGGGGTCCCAGAGCCATTCCCTCTGGATGAAAAGGAATGATGATCACATTTCAGTTATCACACACCTTGTACCTCATGAAAGAAACAGACTGACTGGAATTTTACAGGACCGCTGAATATGGTATTGCCTTTGATTTTGAGCCTAGAAATCTGTATTTAGCCAAAAAGAATACAGGAATATATTACTCTTGTATATCTTCCTCCTATGTTTTTGGAGCTTTAGAATTTTTGTATTATTTTCATGCTCCAGAGATATAATGTGTGTATTCCTTTGGTGTCTGGTATCTTTCCCTTTTATGAAAATTTCAAATTTAATTTTAAGGAACCATAAGATATTTAGACATTACTAGGCAATTTAAAATTGCATCTGACAAAATGTGCACACAGAACAAGTTCATGTTTCTATTTCTCATAAAGGAAAAAGAGCTGACCATGCACTGGGCCCTTGTCAGGCATCTTAACTATAAATTCAGATATAGAAAAAACTTGTTTAGTAAGATTACTTACTAAAGTCGAGAGGAAATAGGGAAAAAGTAAACCAATGGAAGAGACCTTAGAATTAGCAGAGCTGGCTTTCCTGTCTGTCTCTGGGACATTTCCTATTTGAAACTGAGGGAGTTGAGCTAGGCTACCACCTGATGGTATTCCAATCCTAGGTAGAGCCACAGGCAAGTGGGTTGTCATTATTAAGGCATTGTTGGTCATAGATGATAAGACAATTCTATAGGAAATACACTTAAATGTGAAACTTCAGCCAGTGAGAATCCTTCAACTTTATTACAAAAACAATGGCCTTATACAAGTCTTTCAGGAGGAGAATATATTACAGTTGCCAGGTGAATCTTTATACCTTAATCACAGGTTTTCATGTTTAATGAGTACCAAACTGATCTCATAATTTTACAAGGTATTTAAGTTAACTAAGTTCACAGTATGTGCCTTTTAAAAAAAGATAAAAAATATGACAATTACTCCCTTTGGCTTATTATACAGATGTTAAAAATACTGGAAAGTTATATTTCAGAACTGCATGGAGATATAATTGATGGCATATATTTAGATTGTGCAATTTTGATGTTTTTACAAGTGTAGGTACACATCCATAAAAACACAACTGATAGGACATACATAACCATTATTCTCAAGAATTCCTTATGCTTTATTGTACTGTCTCTTTACTTTTCCTACCACCTATCTCCAAGTAAAGAGCTAACCTTTTTTCCTATTACTATAAATTCTTTCTGTTTTGTAACATTTTGTATGAGTAAATATTAAAATATGTTTTCTTTTTGTCTGAAAATTTTCAGTGTTAATTATTTTGAGATTTATTCATATTATAGAATATGTCAATAGTGTATTCATTTTGTTGCAGAGTGATATAGGATTGTACAGCCCTACTGTGGTTCCTGGAGCTATACACCTATTGACAGGGACTTGGTTATTTCCAATGAGGCTGTTCAATCATTCATGTACAAGATTTTACCTTACATTTCATTTACTTAGGAGTAGAATACTTGGATCATGTAGTAGTAGTATTTATGTTTACCTTTTCAAAATGTAAACTGTTAAACTATTTTCACAGTTGTTTTAGAGTTTTAAATTTTACCCACAGTATGTGAGGTTTTCAGCCCTTAAGTCTTTGCCAACACTGGAGATGATCAGTCTTTATTATCAGGCATCTCAATGACTGTAGAGTACTATTTTGTTGTAGTTTAGATGTATTTTTCTGGTGGTTAACAATGCTAAGCATCTATATACAGGCTTGTTATCCATGCATACACTTTGCGGAGTTTATAAAGATCTTTGATATGTTCCTCTGAGCTTCTTGTTTCTGTTGAGTTGAGAGTTCTCCATAAATTCTTATACCATACATATGACTTACAATAGGTTTCCAATCGCAGGCTCAATTTTTAGATTCTATTCATGTTGCCGTATGAAGAACAGAAGTTTGTACTGTGGATTTTTGCATGGAGGGAAAACAACAACAACCACAAAACCTTGATTCACATCTATGAATCACACCGTATAAAAATATAAAAGAGATCTAAAAAGATCATCAATATAAATGTTAAAACTAAAAGAAGTTAAAAATAGGGCCAAGGATTTAGCTCAGTGGTTCTGCTGCCTGCCTCACAAGCGCAAGGACTGGAGTTTGATCCCCAGTACCAGGAAAAAAAAAAAACAAAAAAAAAACGGAAGTTAAAATGTTAGAAGAAACATGGAATGCTGGACAGAATGATAAATTTCATAGATATTCTCAAAGAATTAACTTATGATCTTATTATCTATTTTATATATTCTTGTGCCAATTTTAATATTTGTTTCATTTACTGAATTTAATTTACTATTCTTTCCTACTTTCTTAAGGTGAGAGCTGAAGTCATCAGATTATGTCTTTATTTCTTTATAGTGTGGATATGTAGTATTGTAAATACTTCACAAAGTCTTGCTTCAGAGACAAATTTTGCTTCTGACAAATTTTGTGTTTCAACTTGAAGATAGTTCAGAATAATTTCTAATTCCTTTTGTATTTCTTCTTTGATCCACAAGTCATATAAATGTGTTTATTAGTTTCTAAATCATTGAAAATTTTCAGAGATCTTACTATTTTTTATTTATAATTTCATTTTCTTATATTTGATTAATAAAATGCCTTTTATGGCTTGCATATTTTATAATTTACTGAAGCATGTGAGTGTCTGAAAATGTTAATCACAGCTACATGGTTGATAGTACTACTCAAATCTTATATATTTGGATGCATTATGTTTTTACTTGTTCTAGCAATTGAAAGAAGGGTGTCAGAATTTCCAACTATAACTGCAAATTTTCTATTTCTTCCATTTTTTCTTTTATGCTTCGAGTTCTTTTTGCTTTGCTTTTTTGTGGGGCTATGTCATTATTGATATAAGTGTCTAGGATATTTATGCCTTGTAATAAATTGATCACTTTGCCATTGTAAAATGGTGATCTTTGATAATATTGTTTATGTTGAAATTGAGCCTATCTAATATCAATAAAGATACCCAGATTTTAAAATTAGTGTTAGTGTGGCATATATTTTTGCATCCTTATTTTTTATATAATTTGTGTCTGTTCATTTAAAATGTATTTATTATAAGTACAGTATAATTTTTAAATACAATTCAATAATTTCTGCCTGTTTGGAATTTTTAACTATTCATATTTAATATAATCATTAATATGGTTTTGTTCAATTATATCATTTATTTGGTTTTAGTTAGCCTTGTCCCTTTTCTGTTTATCTGACCATGTATGGATCAAGTACTTTTTATGATCTGCTTTCATCGTAATTGTTGGCTTACTAACTATAACAGTCTGTTTTGCTAATTCAGTAGTTGCTTTGGGGCTTATACTACATCTCTTCAATAACCAAGTACAGTCTACTTACCTCAAGTAATGTTACAGTATAGTATGTCAGTGTAAGAAACAATATATTTCCTTTTTTCTCTGTAATTTCATGTTACTACCATCATTCATATGTTGGGTACACAACACTGCCTATGTTGAAATAGCGGGGAGGAAAGCGAATATCTCATTTAAACCATCAGTTGCCTTTTAAAGAGATTATCCTGATAGGGAAAACATCCTATATCCTATATATTTATTGATGTAGTCATCATTTGCAGTGTTCTACATTCCTTTCTATAAATCCTTGATTTTCAACCTTAACCCCATTACCATCTGGGGCCAGATGATCTGTTGCTATGCATGTTGGGAGGACACATGACTGTGCTTACCAGAGTCTTTAGCATTCCTGACCTCTGTCCACTAGGTGCCACTGGTGTCCCCAAATTGTGACCACCACAGATGTTTCCTGGCATGACTACATGCCTTCTGGGGTGGGGGGCAAGACCACTCAGTGCTGAGACCTCCTGCAGATCACCATGTACATGTGGTATCATTTTCCTCTGCCTGAAGGACTTCTTTGAACATTTGTATGGCAAGAATCTGTTACTTGTGAATTCTTTTTGCATTTGTTTGTCTTTAATTTGCTTTGATTTCAGGGAAGTATTTCCACAGAATTGCCATTCAGTCTTCCCCAGGTGTGATTCCATGACTCCTGGCTTCCATGGCTTGTGATGAGAAGTCTTCTGCCAGCCTTCTCTGTGCTCTTTTGTACATAACCAACCTTTTTCTCCATCTACTCTTATGGCTTTCCCTTTATCACTGGTCTTAATGTGGTTACTATCATCCTTCTATATACTTTTCTTCATTTTTTATTTTTTAAGTTTAATGAAATTTTATAACCATAGGTTTCTCTTTCTCATCAAATTCGGGTCATTTTTCATATATTTTTGTATTCACATCCACTTCTCACTCTCTTTTGGGAGTTTCAAGTGCACATATTTTTAGACTACTTGGAGTTTTCACGAATCTCATTGATGCCTTGTTCACTTTTTTTCAAATTTCCCCTTTCCTGCTCTTTGTTTATGGCTACCTATATTCTTATGTCCTCACATTCCTTGATATTTTCTTCTGCAAATACAAATTTGTTGCTAACCCCATCCAGTGTCTCTTTTTCTTACATATTATGCTTCACCCTCTAGGGTTTCACTTTAATACTGTTTATATTTTCACTTGCATTGTGAAGTACAGTTAGAAAAACTCTTTCATCTATATTTGCTAATTTAAAAAGCTACAGTAATACCTTGGTTCATGAACACTTCTGTTTGCAAACAATAGCATTGGCAAAATTTTGCTTCCTTTCACAAACTCCACATTGGGAGACAGATATGACCACAGCCATCTTCCCCAACATCATAAAACAAATTAAGTTTGTAAATCAAGGCACCACTGTATATCAGTTTAACAGACTCATTTGCCCCCAAGAATAAATTTGTGTTACTTTCCTTCCTAACAGGCTTGTGATGTTTAATAAAATGCTCAGATGTTGAGAGTGCTATATATTTTAATATTCTTGGACTTATCCCAGGACTTGTTTTCTGGGACTCAATTAAGTTGCGTGGAAACACTGGTGGTCCAAAAATCTGAAATCCAAAATATGCCAAAATCTGAAATTTTTGAGTACAGATGTGACAATCAAATTTCAGGACATTTTAAATTTTTGGATTTTTAGATTAGGGATATTCAACTGATAAATTCTAGGGAAATATTTTAAAATTTTCCAAAATTTGAAGGACTTCTGGTCCTACATAGATTTGATTGGTTCAGATAAAACTTTTAAGATTTACTATGTGGAATCAACAATGTGCTCAGTCTGGGACAATTATCCCTTGCAAGAGCAAGACACCTTCTGTGAACTCAGGCAAATGCCTGTGACTCCTGAAATGCCCTAGCCTGGCTATATAAACAGACACTGGCCTGCTCTGTGGGTCTTGGCTCTGATGCCTCTAACACTTTCTGGTGCTTCTTTCCCCAGCCAAAGGTAGTTTCTCTCATGCATGCCTCTTGTGCATTGAGCTGATGCTTCCAGAGAACCCTTAGAAAATTTCCAGTGCTCTCCTCTGCACCATGCTCTTCTCTCCTGTCCCTCTTACCTGTGAACTGTGGCTGCTTTCTTCTCCCACATTCTCAATTCTTCAGTTCAGAGATTCCCCTTAAGACCCACCTTGGTGGTCTTCACAGCTATGTTCTGGAAACTGTCCAGAACAGTAAGCTGAGGATATCACAGGTGCATCTCACTACCTACTTATCGTATCTTTCTTTACCTAATACCCAGTATCTTCAAACATGTGTTTGTCATGTTTTGACAATATGTGTTTCACGAAGGTGGAACCCATTCCCTACTCAGCCATTTTGATCCAAAGTGGAAGTTTCTGAGAAAGTCTTTTAATGTCTCTTCTTTCAATTTAGAAATCTTGTTTTTAAGATAAAGCAAGCCAGGGCCAGGGATTTAGCTCAGCGGTTCGGTGGCCTACCTTGCAAGTGCAAGGACCAGAGTTCAATCTCCAGTACCAAAAAAAAAAAGCAAGCCTAAGTGTTATTAGAGGTTTAAAAGTATAAGAAAGAATGCTACATACAACGAACAGAAACATGCTTGGCATCAGCCAGAAGACAAGTACCAAAATAGAGAGATGGTGAGTGATGTGACATTTTTTTCCTTCCTTTATATATTTTCTGTAAATGTTGCTTTATTTCATATTCACAACAGTCACTGAAGTAAATACATTTTTATTTCTCCTGTTATTTTTTGTTTTGTTTTTTTTTTATTGAGTTTATTGGTACATTTAGGGATACAGTACAGTTACACATATTGTTGGGATCATGTACCTTTACATGGCAAGTCTTGATTCTCATTTTTTTCCCCTTACCTCTGCCCTCCCTTCACCCCCTCCTCCCCTCCCCATCTACAAACACTTTATTTTCATCTTTTCATTCTCTCACATTTTTTTCCTTTCCCTTTTTGTTCTTCCCCTA
>NW_022900928.1:86583873-86629870 GCF_012274545.1 Fukomys damarensis | reverse complement strand
GGCCGGGAGCTCACGCGCACGCCGCCGGGTGATCGCAGACAGGCAGGTAGGCAGGCAGCTGAGAAAAACCCCCTCTGGGGTCCTTGGGTCCTTCCTGGGTCTGTTGTCGCGCAGGCCTCTCCTGTTATTTTTTGACTGAGGAAATCCAGCTACACAGTCGTATGTGAATCACTGTGATCACAAGGCAAGTAAATTCAAGAAAATGTTTAAAGACAATGTGCAAATAATGAATATTATTCAGTCTTTCATTCATCCAACATCCATCCATGCTTCTATGAACCTGGACGTCCCTCCACCACTTTACTGAAAGCTGAGTATTATTTATGTACTTAAGCTTTGGATTCCCTTGCTATTTAAAATCACCTGCAGAAGGATCCTAATTTTAGTAGTGAGTCAAAGTCTGCACAAAAGAGGTAAGACATACCTACAACGTGCTTATGGATTTTAAACATGAGTAACACAAACCGTGTGGTTGTGACTACCCGGCATGATTTAGTTTAGTTGGGGACTAGGAACCACTTCTTCCTGTTCTCGGTTCTGTAGGTTCTATATGCACAGAAAATCTGTGCAGAGTAAAGTTTTAGAGTAACAATCTATCCTTCCTTTCCCAAGTGATAGCTGTAATTCTTGGCACCCAAGGGAACTATACAGTTTTAATAGACAATTCATTTTCACATTTTCTAACTTCTGTTGATTAAAAAATTTATGATATTATTAAGATTATAATTGTATACATTTATGGGGTGCAAAGTGAAAGGATTTCAATTTTAATACAATGTGGAATGATTAAATCAAACTGATTAACATATTGCTTTAAATTTTTAAATCATCATCATCATCATCATCATCATCATCACTTACTATTACTACTGCAACACTGGGGATTAAACTCAGAGCCTTCACATATCCCAAGTTCTTTTAAAATGTTTTACTTTGAAGCAAGTTCTCATTATGTCATTATGTTGCCTGGAATGGGTTTGAACGTGTGATCCTTTTGTGTCAGCCTCCCAGAGTGCTGGAATCATGTGTGTGTGGGGGTGCCAACATGCCACTCAGGTATTTCATAGTTTTTGTAATGAGAATAGAAATTTATTCTTTTTTCTCTTAAATTCTTCTTAAATTCTGGTACATTTTAGTTATACAATATGTAGTTTTTCAAGATGTGTCTTGTTTCTTATTTTTTCTCTTTTCCCCTGCCCTCCCTTCAACCCCTCCACCCATCCCTATTGCAAAAGCTTTGTTTCCATTTATTTCTTATCTCATATTTTTCTTTTCCTCCTACCCCTCCTAGTTCCCCTATTCTTAGTACCTTTTCTATTTCACATTATCAATTCTTCTTCTTCTTCTTCTTTTGGCTTTTTGAGACAGGGTCTCACTATGTAGTTGAGACAGACCTGGAACTCACTATGTAGCCCTGACTAGTCTTGAACTCACAGCAATCTTCCTTCCTCAGCCTCCCGAGTGCTGGGATTACAGGAGTGCACCACCATGCTCAGCATCAATTATTCATTTTAATGCTTATTTACACTTTCAACTTCTCATATCAGAGAAACTATATGGTATTTACACATGGTGATCTATTTATTTCACTTAAGAGTATGTCTTCAGTGTGCATCCATTTATCTATAAATGCCTCTAATTTCTCATTCTTTATGGCTGAATAGAATTCCATTTTATTAAAAAAAAACATCTTCTTTATCCAGTTGATGGACACTTGGGCTGTTTTCAAGCTTTAGCTATTACAAAATGTGCTGCTAAAAATATGGGTGTGCATATATCGCTGTGGTATGATTCTTTTTTTTTCTCATTGAGGTTATTGGTACTTTTAAAGTATACAGTACAGTTACATTCATCATTGGGACCTAGTACCTTTACATGACAGGTCTTGATTCTTTTAATTTTGGGGGAAAAATACCCAGCAGGGGAGTAGCTGGGTCAAAGGGGAACTCTAATCATAGTTTCATGGGTTATCTCCATATTGATTTCCACAGTGGTTGCACCAGTTTGCACTCCCACTAATAACAGAAAGGGTTCCTTTCTCCACACAACCCTGACAGGTTTTGTTATTAGTTGATTTCTTGATAGCAGCCATTCTTTCTGGAGTGTGATGGAATCTCAATGTTGTTTTCATCTGCATCTCTGCAGATGAATGATGAGTAATGGTGAACATTTTTTCATATGTTTATTTGCTGCTTTTACTTCATTGTCTGAGAAATATCTGTTCATTTCAGATGCCAATTTTTGAATTGGATCTTTAAATTTAGGAAGTCTGACTTTTTAAAAGTTCTTTATATATTCTAAATAGTAGTCCTTTGTCAGAGGAGCTGCTGATAAAAAAATATTTCCCACCTTTTAGGTTGTCACTGTTGGTGATTTCTCTTGCAGTACAGAAGTTTTTAAAATAAGATGAGATCCCAGTTATAGATTCTTAGAGCTAATTCTGGTGTACTGAGGTTTTGTTCAGAGTCTTTTCCTATGTCAATGTCTTCAAGAGTTCTACCTAATTTATCGTCCAGTATAGTTAGCGTTTCTGTTTAAATATGTATATCTTTAATCCACTTCAATTTTAGCTTAGTGCATGGTGAAAGATTAGGGGTCAAGTTTTAATCTATCTTTGGCAAATTGAAATCCAGTTTTTCCAACACCATTTATTAAAGAGGCTATCTTTCCTCCAGTGACGATGGTTGGTACCTTTGTCAAAAATGAGATGGCTAAATATGTTTGCAGTTGTTTCTGCATCTTCTAAACTATTCCACTTTTCCTTGAGTCTGTTTCTTTGCCAGTACCGTGCTATTTTTATCACAGTAGCTTTGTAGTATAGTTTCAAACTGGGGATTGTGATACTCCCTGTCATGTCTCTGTTGCCTGGAATTGCTTTTGCTATTCTAGGTCTGTTCTGGTTCATAATGAATTTTTGGATTGTTTTCTCTAGTTCTGTGAAATATACTGTTGGGATTTCAATCAGAATTGCATTAAATCTATATAGCAGTTTTGGAAGTATGTCCATTTCTAACTGTATTGGTTCTTCCCACCCAGAAACAAGGGATGTCTTTCCATTTCCTTAAGTCCTCTTTGATCTCTTTTTTTTCAGAGTGCTGTAGTTTTCAATGTAGAGGTCTTTTACTTTCTTCATTAGATTGATTCCTAGATATTAGATTTTTTGGATTTTATTGTGAAGGAAATTGCTTCCCTAATTTGACTCTCAGTGAGTCTGTTATTTGTGTACAAGAAGGCTTTATTGGTTTCTGAGTGTTGACCTTACATCCAGTGACTCTACTGAATCTGTCAGTTAAGTCTACAAGTCTTTTAGCAAAGTTTTATGGGTCTTCTATGTAGAATATCACATCCTCAGCAAATAATAATGACAGTGTAACTTCTTCCTTTCCTACCTTTGTTCCTTTTATTTCTTTCTCTTGTCTAATTGCTGTGGCTAATGTTTCCAGAACTATATTGAACAAGAGTGGTGATAATGGAACCCTTGTCTTGTTCCTGATTTTAGCATGAAGGTTTTCAGTTTTTGACCATTTAGTATGATGTTAGCTGTTGTTTTTTTATAGATAGCTTTTATCAAGTTGAGATAAAGACCTTCTATTTCTATGTTATGTAGGGCTTTTATCATGAATGGGTGTTGGATTTTGTCAAATGCCTTTTCTGCATCGATTGAGATGATCATATGATTTTTGTCCTGTGCTTTGTTAATATAATGTATTGCATTTATTGATTTACATATGTTGAACTATCCTTGCATCACTGGAATAAATCCGACTTGGTCAGGTTGTATGATCTATTTGATGATCCTCTGTATTTTGTTTGCCAGTATCTTTTTGAGGATTTTTGCATCTATGTTCATTAGGGAGATTGGCCTGTAGTTGTCTTTTTTGGTTGGTTCTTTCTCTGCTTTTGGAATCAAATGAACACTGGCTTCCAGGAATGAATTTGGAAGTACTGCTTCCCTTTCAATTTCATTGAAAAGTTTAAAGAGAAGTGGCAATTGTTCTTCTCTAAATGTCTTGTAGAATTCAGCACTGAGACAATCAGGACCTGAACTTTTTTGTTGTTGGTAAATTTTTAATTACATTTTCAATTTCACTGACTGTAATTGGGTGTTTAGAATTTTTATTTCTTCTTCATTCAATTTTGATAATTTGTATGTATCTAGAAATCTGTCCATTTCTTCTGTATTTTCAATTTTATTAGAGTACAGATTCTTGAGGTAGGTACTGATGGTCTTCTGGATTTCTACTGGATCTGTTGTGACTTCACCTTTTTCATTCCTAATTGTATGAATTTGAGCCTTTTCTTTCCTTTTTTTGATAAGGATAGCTAAGGGTTTTTCAATTTTATTTATTCTTTTGAAAAGCCAACTCTTTAATTCATCAATTTTTTTGTATCATTCTCTTAGTCTCATTGCATTGATTTCTGCTCTGATCTTTGTAATTTCCTCCCTCATATGAGCTTTGGGTTTCTCTTGCTCTTCTTTCTCTAGGAGGTTAAGTTTCAGCATTAGATTTATTTGAGCTCGCTCTGTTTTCCTAGTGTAGGCATTCAGTGTTATAAATTTCCCTTGTAGAACTGTTTTCATTGTGTCCCGTAGATTCATGTATGTTGTATTGGCATTATCATTTATTTGTAAAAACTGTCTAACTTCTTCTTTAATTTCCTCTGTGACCCATTGGTTGTTCAGGAGAGTGTTATTCAGTTTCCATGTTTTGGTGAGGTTCTTGCCATTTCTTTTGGTACTGATCTCCAGTTTAATTGCACTATGGTCTAATAATATACACAGGACAACTTCAGTTTCTTTTGCATTTACTTATACATGTTCTATGAGGTAGTATGTGATTTATTTTGGAGAATGACCCATGAGCAGCTGAAAAGAATGTATATTCTGATTTTGTGGGGTGGAACACTGTATAGACATCTACTAAGTCCATTTGTTCAAAAGTTTGGTTCAGTTCTATTATTTCATTGTTGATTTTCTGTTTAGATGATCTGTCTATTTGTAACAGTGGAGTACTGATGTTTCCCCACTTCATATGTTTTAGTGCTTATTTGGTTTTTCATGTACATTAATATTTGTTTTGTATAGCTGCAAGCACTACTATTTGGTGCATATATATTTATGATTGTCATCTCTTTTTTGGATTTTTTTTGTTTTTGTTTTCAAGGATGTTGTGCCTTTGTCTCTCTTAGTTTTGGTTTGAAATCTATATTGTCTACAAATAAAATAACTACCCCTGCTTTTTTGGGGGTTCCTGTTGCTTGTTTTCCATCCTTTTACTTTCAGTCTATGTATTTCTTTGTAAACTAGATATGTTTCTTGTATATAGCATATTGTTGGATTTTGCTGTTTAATCCATTCTGCCAGTCTATTTCTTTTGATTGGTGAATTGACATGATTAACATTGATAGTTATACCTGATATATACTGACATATCCTTGACATGTTATTTTACTGTTGTTGGCTCTTTTATTTATTTTTCCCCCTCTCCCTTTAATTTATTGCCTTGGTCTGCTGGGCCTCATGGAGTTGTGATCTTCACCGGCTTTTTCTCGGTTATTATTTAAAATTGTTTGGAGTGCTGCTGTAGTATTCATGAAGTCTCTGTGGTATTCTTTGTCATGGAAGTATCTTATTTCTCCATCCATTTTGAAAGAGAGTTTTGCAGGATGCATCAGTCTAGGTTGGAGGTTGTTTTCTTTTAGGACTTGGAATACCTTACTCTAGGCTCTCCTTAACTTGAGGGTTTGTGTTGAAAAGTCTGCTGTGATTCTGATCGGATTTCCTTTGCATGTGATTTGCTTTTTTTCTGTAACTGCTTGTAGTATTTTGTTCCTCTGTTGGGTTTCCAGGATCTTGATTATTATGTCTAGGCATAGATTTTTTTTTAATTTGGAGTCCTGTATGCCTCACTTATCTGTATGTCAAATTCTTTCACTCTGTTGGGAAGTTTTCTGTCATTAATTCTGTGAACAGTTTTTTGTTTTTTTTTTTAATGTCATTTTTACTTTCTCCTGCTTTTTGTCTTTTTTTTTTTTTATTTTTTTTTTTTTTTTTTTGGTACCAGGGATGGAACTCCAATCCTTCTACTTGTAAGACCAGAAGCATTTCCTGCTTTTTTGTGGAGTCCTATCAGTCTTACATTATTCTTCCTTGTGTCATTTGGAGCTATTGGATCAGTTTCTCTTGGACCTTACTAATTTTAAAATATCTCTCTTTTCATAGTCACTGACTGCCATCTTGTCTTCTATGTCTGGTATTCAGTCTTCAGATTGGCTTATTCTGCTGTGAATACTTTCAATAGAGTTTTTAATCACCTGGATATCTGTTTTAATCTGTTTCAGAAATTCTGTTTCTTTCTCTTTTTTTTTTTTGTACCAGGTTTCAAACTCAGGACCTTGCACTTGCGAGGCAGACACCTGAACACCCTGCTCCATTTCTTTCTTATGTTGGGCAT
Organism: Fukomys damarensis; assembly: GCF_012274545.1. NCBI lineage: Eukaryota > Metazoa > Chordata > Mammalia > Rodentia > Bathyergidae > Fukomys > Fukomys damarensis. Next base: position 86,623,415 of record NW_022900928.1, on the reverse strand, counting down.
TCATGGTTTCCATTTCTTTCTCTTTTTTTCCCATTAAGTTTATTGGTACATATAAAGCAAACCATACAGTTACATTTATCACTGGGATCTTGTACCTTTACATGACATATCTTGGTTCTTGTTTTGTCCCCATACCCCTTCCCTCCCTTCACCCCTTTCACCCTTCCCTATTTCCAAAGACTTTGTTTCCATTTTTTCTTTTCCCTCTCCTTCCTACTTCCCCTTTTGCCCTTTGCTTCTCATTTCACACTCCCAATTATGCCATTTGAACCTTATTTATACTCGTAGTTTTTCACACCAGAGAAACTATTTGGTATTTACTCGAGTGTGTCCTATTTATTTCATTGAAGAGTATAGCCTCAATATGCATCCATTTAGCTATAAAAGTTTCTAGTTTCTCATTCTTTATTGCTGAGTAGTACTCCATTAAAAACCACATCATCTATATCCAGTCTCCAGTGATAGGCATTTGGATTATTTCCAAGTTTTAGCTATTATGACCTATACTGCTATAAACATGGGTGCACATATATCACTGTGGTATGACTCTTTTAATTCTTTTGAAAGATACCCAGCAGAGGGATAGCTGGGTTAAATGAAACCTCTAATCCTAGTTCTTTGAGGTATCTCCACATTAATTTCCACAGTGGTTGAACCACTCTGCACTCCCACCAACAACAGAGAAGGGTTCCTTTTACCCCACAGCCCCACCAGGATTTGTTATTGGTTGATTTCTTGATAGCAGCCATTCTTTCTGGAGTGTAATGGAATCCCGGTGGTGTTTTCATCTTTCGAATGACTGGTGATGTTGAACATTTTTTCATATATTTATTTGCTGCTTTTACTTTGTCTGAGAAATGTCTGTTCATTTCAGATGCCCATTTTTTAATCCATTTCTTTTTTATGCTGGGCATTCATGGCTTCCATCATGAGCTCACCTATTTTTTTCTTCTGTTTCTGTTCTAGAGTTTCTAATCATGTGTTTCATTCTGCTCACCATCTCTGTAGTTATCTGGGAAATTATTTCTGTTTTGAATTTTTTTTAGATCCTCATTCATCTGTTTTGTTACTTCCTGTCCTATCAGCTCAGGGTGTCCAGGTGGTTGATTATCAGACTTTTCCACCTTGTTTCCCCCAGAATTTACCTTTGATAAGCTGAAAGTCTGGGTTTTTGCCTTGCTTAAGTGTCTTCTTATTTCTACTTTTTCTATTCTATTTCTATTTCTATTTTTGGTGCTATTTTTGGTTTAATTCCTGGGTTGATACTTCAATATTGCTTATTGTAGGTATCTTTGTTGCTTGTATTTAGAGTCCTCATGGAATGATTACTTTTCAGAGGTGTCTTCCCTGTATAGCTTGTCATTAGGTTTTGAGTCACTAATGATTCTTAGGCAATCTCATTTTCAGGATAACAGGAAGAACAACTGATTAGATCAATCACAACTCCTCAGCCCAAATGATACTACCAGTAACAACAATAACATCACTCACAGCTTAGAAAGTGATACTTTATGGTAGTTATTAATCTATAACTTTTAACCATGTCAATTAAATAAAAACTGAGTACCAGCCCAAAATATGTTTATAATGAATAATCTCTTCAATATAACAACTTTACTCTTCAGGATGGGAACTGAGAATGGTTTGGGGAGGGAGGGTTAAAAAAGGTAGAAGGATGGGGAAAGGTTAGAAGTGAGGTCAGAGGACACAGGAAGATCACACAAACTCTAGGAAACTGTTGAAGACAAGGGTAAAAGACAGAACAAAAGAACAAAGACAAAACAGAATGATCCAATAACAATAGGGAAGCTAGAAACTATTCACTTCCTTTTAAAACTAATGAGAATTGAGAGAAGGAGGAAGAGAGAACAAAAGAAAAAGAAAAAAAAGAATCTGAATTAGGATGGAAACAGGAACAAAAAAGGAGATGAAGAACAAGGTGGGAGAGAGAGCCAAAGAGTGAGAGAGAGGGAGAAGGAAAAGAAAAAGAAAGAAAAATTATAAAAAGAAAAATAAATAGAATAAATAAATAAAAAGAAGGAAAAATTAAAAATTAGAGAAAAAAACTTTGAAAATAAAAAATACAAATGAAGGGCCTCCTTCAGGGTACATTTCTGCTGTCACAGTAGACAACATGGGCAGCAGATCTAAGTCAATTAGTCTCAGATCTAAGTCAATTAGTCTCAGCAAGCTAGCAGCAGACCCCTGAAATTAGGGTTGATTTCTGGCTGCAAGTCCCAAGTTGAGCCCCCTAACCTCTGGATGGATTGAACTCTGCAAGGTTCTACTGAAGGTTCTAGCTGTCCTTCCCCTGAGGATAGTCCAGGTTTCCATAGGAGGTGGTGATCCCTCCAACTTAAGAACTATGGTTATCTGGTGTGTCCTTATTGCAGAGATTTTCTTCTCTTTTCCAGTGGGCTTCAATTTTCTTTGAGGAGCCTCAGAGAGGCCCTCTTTCTGTTGTTCACTCCAGCATATAGAGGCAGGGAGAGGAGAGGAGTGGCCTTGCTGCTGGTGCTCAATTGGCACTCAGCTCCTTGGCTCCTCCTCAGTGGCCCAGGGGCTGAAATTTATTCTTATTACTATTGAAATATACAGTACTCCATTTTGAGCTTTATTGATGATGTCTTATAATTGATTTACAAAATAAAACATACTCCACTTCCTATTTTATGCATCCTTTATATCCTTTCACTATTATCTCCCTGTTCCCCACCCCAGCCTCTGGGGAACAGCTATGAGCTGTTCTCTGTTGCTATGAGCCCAATTGTTTTGCATCCCACATACAATTGAGAACATGCAGTGCTTGCTTGCTGATAATTTCATTGGGACTCTTTGTAGGGGTCCTCTGCTTTTTGACAGTTTGATTGTGATGTATCTTAATGAATGCTTCAGAGTTCAATTTAATGAAAGACTGTTCTGTGCTTGGGTACTGTCTTTTTTTTCAGGTTAGAAAAGTTTTCACCTATTTGTTTAAATACGATTTCTGGGCCTTTTTCTCTTTGTTCTCTTTCTTGAATTCCTACTATGCATGGCTTAGGTCTTTTGATAAAGTCAAATAATTCCTGTAGGCTTTCTTTTTTTTTAATTTATCAATTAGCTAATGTTTGCTCCTCTTATTGAGTATTTCAAATGTACCTTTGATCAAACTTGCTGATGAAGCTTTCTATTCCATTTCTCATTTAGTCACTGTATTCTTTACCTTTAGAATTTCTCTTGGCTTTAATTTTTTTCTGTCTTTGTCAAATCTCATTATGTATTGTTTCACAAATTTTATCTATCCATATATTCTTGTAATGCACTGAACATTTTTAAGAGGATCGTTCTGAATTATCTTTCTGTCATTTCATAGCATCCGTTGTTGGAGACTTTTTAGTTTCTTTCACATGAATCATGTTTGCCTGAGTCTTTGTGAGCATCATGTCTTTGCACTGGTGTTTGTGCATGTGTAGAGACAGCCAATTTTTGGCTTTTACAGGTATTCATAGATAGGGATAGCTGTTCACTGCTTAGGCTAACTTGTAATCCATGATGATCTTGATGGTGAGGCCCTTGACCAGGCAAAGTTTGCTTCAGTTTCTCCATATTGTTGAACACCTGCTATTGTTCTTACTTTGGTGAGGCAGCAAAGTTTGCTTCAGTTTCTCCATATTGTTGAGCACCTGCTATTGTTCTTACTTTGGCGAGGCAGCTTTTGTGCTATGCCATCAGACTAAGCTGCTGGATGGCTCTGCAGTCACTCAGATCCAGGCTGTGCTACCTGGCTAGAACATACCTATCTTTGAGTCAGAAGTTGGCAGGGTTCTGGGAGATAGTTCAAGGTTATGTGTATAAGAATGGATGGACAAACAGCAATCTCAGCAGAAATATGTGATTGGGATTTCCTCCCTTCCCAGTTGGGATCTGGCTGGGTTTGAAGTTCTGCTCCAAAATAGAGCAGAACTAGTGCCTGCTCTTTGTCAAGGAAAAGGTTGCTGAATTCTGAATTGCTTTCTAATCAGGAGTGGGAGTGATGGCCAGTTTCCAGGTTGTTATTGCAGAGAGCATGCCAGGACTGTGTGTATTAGATAAACAGTAAGTGTGAGAAGAGATAAATGGAAACAAGAGAAAAAGGAGTTGCTGGCATCCAGGAGAGATGCTTTGGAAAATAGAATAGAAATGCTACTGTGTTGTATCTTGTTTCTCAGGAAAGTATCAATAGAAACACTATGAGTTCACTAATGTGTTTCACAGTGGACCTGTTTTTCTTTTCTTGTTTTTTTTCAGTAACAAATAAGTTGCATAGTTTTATGTAACACTAAGTAAAAGTTCAAGACTAGGAATAAGAAAAGAGCCTACACTACCACAGGGGGTCAGAAAAGTTAGGTTAGTTCCATAATTCATTTATTTGTAGTTTTTTTTTCTGGGTTATTTTGTAGGTGTATTGATTTTTTTCTTTTGCAATAAAATGAGCTTTAACAGAAGTGATGCATAATGTGCAAAGCACCTTGCAGGCATCAATAAGTATTAGACACGACCTCCATCCTTCAATTAATTGTAAGTGTTTTACTGAATGTGTAAGACTCAGGAGGACCCTCATGAAACAACTTCATTTTTTTCTACATGTTACCCTTCCAAAATCAAAGTCTTTGAGTAGTATCAACAGAACTACTTGATTTTAAAAGATGCCATAGATTTTTATAATTTTTCTGCATTACAATAGCAGAATTTACAGTTAGTATGCCCAGTCCAGTCTGATGCAATATCCATTGTCACCTCCAACATTCATTCGGCCAAGCCCCTCCCATCCCTTCTCCTCTCCTATTTCTCAGTCTGAGCCCACTGTATGTTTAGAAGCCTGCACTGGAGGAGGGTGCCCCTTTCCTAGACTGTTGCTTATTCTTTCTCTGGGTCCACCAGAGTAAGTTTCTTACTTTTCCAGATCAGAGGGAGAAGGGGTTTAGAAAAAGGCACATTGTCATATGGTGCTGACAGTTTTAATCTGGTTGTGGTCACTTTTTTCATGGGGAGCTTTTGGGGAATTTTCTTTTGAGACCCTTACACAAGATGTTGAAGGTGGCTGCAGCATTTCCCTGGCTGTGAGACCATCACTCACCTATGTGCTTCCTATCTTCTCCCTCTGCTAGTCACTTTGCCTTATTGGGTGGAGCCCTTCCTGAATGGTCCTTGTGTGATTCACAAGAAACATCCAAATTTCCCCATACTTACCAGTCTAGATGCATCTTTCTCCCAACACAAAGCCCTCTTTTCATGTTAGGCTGCCTCAGAGGCAGTTGTAGTTTCACTTTTTTGCTTAATTAATGTAATTCTCTCCTGGTGAGTTCTAGATGCCACTGCTTATGTTTCAAGGTCCCTTTCTTCCAGAGTACAGGAGGCCACAACATACTCTCTGAACAGATCTGTGATAATATCCCCTGGCCTGTTCTGCTGAGAAAGGACCTACAACTGTCCTATCCCAAACCAGGTGTACACCCTTCCTCCTCCACTAGGAAGACAGTGATGTCACAGAATTCATGGAACCTACAATGTTGGCAGCTTCCTCTCAGGTGCATAATGAGAACTGTGTCCTAACCAATTTCACATCTCTTTAGCATTTCCTTTATCAATAGTGTAATAGGTCACTAAGCCTCTCTTACAATTCTTAGGTGTTGGTGCCTCAGTAGAAACTGAAGTAGGAAAGTGTTGGTAAACTTGCATACCCTTTTCTCTGGTTCCACTGTTTATAGTTTTAGCTAGTGGCTGATGTAGTCAATCATGATTATCAATATTTAATGGAAAATTCCAGTAACAAACAACTCCTAAGCTTTAAGTTTCATGCCATTCTGAAGAGTATGATGAAATCTCCCACTTTCATCCAGTTGGAGGTCTGAGTTATCCCTTTGTAGATGCCACACCCTCATTACCCACCATTAGTCACATCTTGGCCTCTCTGTTATCAGCTCACCATGGCATTGCTGCTGCAGTCTCCTGTTCAAGTAGCCCTTTGGTTCTGAATGATGGCTTCAAAGAGAAAGAGTTGTGATGCTGGCAATTCAGATATACCAAAGAGAAGCTGGGAAGTGCTTCCTGTGAGAGAAAAGGTGTGAGAGAGGCCCACCCCATAGCATTGGTGATTGTGCACAGATCCTGAGGAGCCAGTGGTGTGGTATAGACCAGTGTGGCTGGGATCTGGCCTGATTCCAGAGGCTGGGGCAAATCCATGCAGCCAAGGCCCACACAGGGAAGACCTTCAAGGCAAACAAGCTTCAGACAGAAAGCCCCCTCCCATAGCATTGGTGGTTAGAACCCAGGAATTGGTGTGCTGGTGAGCAGCAGAGAAAAGGTATTTTGGTGGCTTGGTGAGAAAAAGTTGTCTCAATAAAAGCACAGCAAGCTGCATCTGTTGAAATGAGAAGACATAGAAACAAGTCCCAAAACCAGACTTCAAGATCACCTAAGGCAACTCCAAGGGGAAATGAGGTGGAACAATCTGATACTCAACCACCTGGACTCCCTGAACTGGTAACAAAAGAGGGTCTGGAAAAAAATGAAATCACAAATACTATTTCTCAAATAACAGCAGAGATTGTGCCCATAGTACAAGACATGATTAATAAATCTGGAGTAGACACAGATAAAAAATATAGGATCTGAGAAACATGATGAAATCCCAACATAAGAAACAAATGGAATCCATTAAACAGATGCAAACAGATTTCTAGGAAATTAAAAACTCCATTGAAAGTTTACACAGTAGAATGAACCAATGCAAGGACAGAATTTCAGATATAGAAGATAGGATTGCAATTAGTGTCCAGGAAAATAAAAATCTCTTAAAAAGAGATCATGGTAAGGGACCATGAGAGATCAATCCAGCAGCTGCTAGATGATTCAAAGAAGAATAATATAATTGGAGTCAGTGAAAAAAAGAGAGAGTGCAGATAACATAAAAAAAACTGTTCAACAAAGTAATGGCAGAAAACTTTTGAAGTAGGGGAAAAGAACCTGACATACAGATAAGTGAGGTTCATAAGACTCCAACTATCTGGGATTATAAAATCTACACATAGGCATATAATAGTTAAGATTCTAGAAACCCAACAGAAGAACAAAATTCTATAAGCAGTTAGAGAAAAGAAACAAATCACGTACAAAGTACAGCCCATCAGAATCACAGCAGGTGTCTCAACACAAACCCACAAGGCAAGAAGAGCATGGAGTGACATATTTTAAGCCCTAAAGAAAGACAACCTCCAACCCAAATTGATGTACTCTGCAAAACTATCTTTCAAAATTCATGGATAAATAAGATAGTTTTGTGACAAAGCACAAAACTTAGAAACTTCATGGATACTAAACCAGCACTTCAAAAAATTTTAAACAATATCCTAGGAAAAGACAATGAACAATCCCAGGAAGCCCAGCAGAATGAATCCATAAGGCACAACAGGAAATTAAATGGAAAGGGTGAGAGTTCATCAAAAAGAAAAAGTCATAATAAGGATAAATCAATACATATCAGTTATAGCCATCACTGTTAATGTTCTCAATTCACCAATCAAAAGAAATAGACTGGCAGAATAGGTCAAGAAGCAAGATCCAACAACATGCTTCATACAAGAAACACACTTAATTAAAAAAGAAACTCATAGACTGAAAGTTAAATGATGGAAAACAATACTCCATGTGACAGGACCCCCCAAAAAAGCAGGAGTAGCTATTCTCTTTGCAGATCAAGTGGATTTCAAACCAACACTGATTTAGAGAGACACAGAAGGACACTATATCCTAGTAAAGGGAACAATCCAAGAGGAAGGCATGACAACCTAAATATATATGCATCAAACACAAGTGCACCCAACTATGTAAAATAAATACTAACGGACATGAAAAATCATATAAACACCAATACAATAGTAGTAGGAGACCTCAATACTCCACTGTCACAAATAGATAGATCCACCAGACAAAAATAAACCATGACATAATAGAACTTAATCAAACTCTTGAACAAATGAACTTAACAGAGGTTTACAGAGTGTTCCACCTGACAAAATCAGAATACACATTCTTGTCATATGCACATGGATTGTTCTCCAAAATAGACCACATACTTGCTCATAGAACATGTCTAAGTAAGTACAAAGGAATTGAGGTTTTTCCCCTGTATATTATCAGACCATAGTGCATGGAAATTAGAGATAAATAGTAAAATAAACTGCAAGAATTTCATAAACACATGGAAATTGAGCAGCACACTTCTGAATAACCAATGGGTCACAAAGGAAATTAAAGAAATCATTCAGTTCCAACAATTAAATGACAATGATAGTGCAACATATTGGAATCTATGGGACACAATGAAAGCTGTCTTATGAGGGAAATTCTCAGCAGTGAATACTCATATTAGGAAAACAGAATGAAGTCAATTACACAACCTGATGCTTCTAGAAAAAGAAGAGCAGGTCAAACCCAAAGCTCATGTAAGGGAGGAAATTATAAAGATCAGGGAAGAAATTAATGCAATGGAGACTAAGAGAACAATACAAAAAATTAATGAAGCCAAGAGTTGGTCCTTCAAAAGAATAAACAAAATCGACAAGCCCTTAGCCAACCTTATTAAAAAAAAAAAAAAGAAAGAAAAGGTCCAGATCCATGCAATTAGGAGTGAAAAGGGTGAGATTACAAGGGACCCCTGCAGACATCCAGAGGATCATCAATACCTATTTTGAGAACCTATACATCAATAAGATGGAAAATACAGAATAAATTATCAGATTCCTAGATTTGTATGAATTACCAAAGTTGAAGGAAGATGACCTAAAAATTCTAAACAACCCAATATCAATAAATGAAATTGAAAATGTAATAAAAAACTTACTAACTAAAAAAAGCCCAGGTCCTGATGTCTTCACTGCTGAATTCTACAAGACATTTAGAGAGGAACTACTGTCACACCTGTTTAAACTCTTCAATGAAATTGAAAGTGAAGCAATACTCATGAATTTATTCCTGGAAGCAAGCATCACCTTGTTCCCCAAAGCAGAGAAAGACCCAGACAAAAAAGAGAGCTATAGGCCAATCTCACTAATGAACACAGATGCAAAAATCTTTAATAATACAGTCTCAAATAGAATTCAGGAGATCATTGAGAAGATCATACACTCTGACTGAGTGGGATTCATCCCAAGGATGCATGATGGTTTAACATATACAAATCAATAATACACTATATTAATACACTATATTGCACTATATTAATACACTATATATTACACTATATTAATACAGCCAAGGACAAAAAACATAATCATCTCAATAGATGAGGAAAAAGCATTTGACAAAATCCAACACATATTTATAATAAAAACCCTCCAAAAAACTGGAATAGATGGTCTCTACCTCAATCTAATAAAAGCCATCTATGCAAAACCAACAGCCAGTATCATACTAAATAGTCAAAAACTGAAACACTTCACACTAATATCAGGAACAAGACAAGGAAGGATGTCCACTATCACCACTTCTGTTCAATACAGTTTTGGAAACATTAGCCATAACAATTAGACAAGAGAAAGAAAGAAAAAGAATAAAGATAGGAAATGAAGAGTTCAACTTGTCATTACTTGCAGATGACATGATACTCTATTAAGATAACCCCAAGAACTCCACCAAAAGTCTTCTAGACTAGATAATGAAATTCAGCAAAGTAGCTGGACACAAGGTTAACACACAAAAATCAATAGCTTTTCTGTATACAAAAAAACAGACTCACTGAGAGAGAAGTGGGACAATCCTTTTCACAATAGCATCCAAAATATTAAAACACCCAGGAATCCACCTAACAAAAGAAATCAAAGACCTTTGCTATGAAAACTACAACATTCTGAAAAAAGAGATTGAAGAGGATTTAAGGAAACAAAGAGAGGGCTGGGGATTCAGCTCAGTGGTGCCCCCACTTGCCTCGCAAGTGCAATGACTCGAGTTTGATCCCCGGTGCAAAACAACAGCAACAACAACAACAACAACAAAAAACCTACAAAAAGGCCATATTTCCAAAACTGCTATGTAGGGCCAGGGATTTAGCTCAGTGGTTCCACCACCTGCCTCACAAGCTCAAGGACCTGAGTTTGATCCCCAGTACCCCCCGCCAAAGTAAATAAACCCAACTGCTATATAGATTCAATTCAGTCCCAATTGAAACCCCAGTAGCATATTTCTCAGACCTTGAGAAAACAATCCAAAGATTCATTCAGAACAAGAAGAGACCTAGAAGAGCAAAAGCAATTCTAGGCAGTAAATACAAGGTAGGACGTATGTCAATCCCCAATTTGAAACTATACTACAAAGCTACTGTGATAAAAACAACATGGTACTGGCAAAGAAACAGACCTGAAGACCAGTGGAACAGATTAGAAGATGCAGAAACAACTCCAGATACACTCAGCCACCTCATTTTCGACAAAAGAGCCAAACATCTTCACTGGATGAAAGATAGCCTCTTTAATCAATAGTGCTGAAAAAACTGGGTTTGAACTTGCCAAAGATGAAAACTAGACCTATATCTCTCACCATGCACTTGAATAAAATCAAAATGCAGTAAAGATCTATATATTAAAACAGAAACACTAAACAAGCTGGAAAAGAGGTTAGGTAGAACTCTTGAAGACTGGTGTAGGAAAAGATTTTATGAACAAAATCTCAGTTGCCCATGAACTAGTACAAACAACCAGCAAGTAGGATCTCTTCTTATTAAAAAGCTTCTGCACAGCAAGAGAAACAACCAATACTGTGAAGAGACAGCCCACAATGTAGGAAAAAATTTCCACCAGCTCTTCCTCAAACAAAGGTCTACTATCTAGAATATATAAAGAACTTTAAAAAGTTAGACTTCCCAAATTTAAAGACCCAGTCCAAAAACGGGCATCTGAAATGAACAGACATTTCTCAGCCAAAGAAGTAGAAATAGCAAATAAACATATGAAAAAATATTGAACATCACTGATCATTTGAGAGATGCAAATGAAAACAATAACTGGTGGAAACCTCACCCCAGAAAGAATGGCTGCTATCATAAAATCAACCAATGACAAATGCTTGTGGTGCTGTGGGGAAAGAGGAACCCTTCTCTGTTGTTGGTGGGAGTGCAGACTGGTTCAACCACTGTGGAAATTAATATGGAGATACCTCAAAGAACTAGGATTGGAGGTCCCATCTGACCCTGCTGGATATTTTTCCCAAAGAATTAAAAGAATCATACCACAGTGATAAATTCGCACCCATGTTCATTGCAGCAAAATTTGTGATAGCTAAAACTTGGAAGCAGTGCAATTGCTCATCAATTGGAGACTGGATAAAAAAAAATGTGTTTTTTTCATAAAATGGAGTAATACTCAGCCATAAAGAATGAGAATCTGGAGTTATTTATAGCTAAATGGATGCCCATTGAGGCAATACTCTTAAGTGAAATAAATAGGACACATACATATAAATACTGAACAGTTTCTCTGGTGTGAGAAACTGAAAGTATAAATAAGGACTAAAAGGTATAATAGATAATTTGAAATAGGAAGAAAAGGTGCAAAGCATAAGGGGAAATGGGAGGGGAAGGGGAAAAGAAAGGGGAATGGAATCAACACAAGAAAAAGGAAAATGGAAACACAGTCTTTCTAGATATGGAGGGGTGGAAGACAGGGGAGTGAGAAAAAAATAACCTAGATGGGTTATGTAAAGGTACAAATTTCCAATGATTAATGTCACTACATTGTATACCTTAAAGGTACCAATAAAATTAATTTTAAAAAAAGAAAAGGTGAGCATACAAAAGACATTGTGAGAAAGAACATATTCATGTGACCTTTAGTACAGTATATTGTTATTATGCTGTTTTAAAATTTTAAAATTCATATTGTCAACCATTTGCAGTGTCTAACTTACAAACTTTATAGGAAAAAAGCATAGTACATATTAGGGTCTTTACTCTCCATGGTCTCAAGGATTTACTGGAGGTCTTGGAACTATTCCCTACAGATAAGAGCAGTCATACTAGCATTCCTTGTGTGTCAATGCATAAGTGATGAGGGAATTTTTCTAATTCAACTTCTATTACTATATGTTTATAATACATAATTATCACATTCATTGTGGGGAGCTGGTACATATATCGAACACATCTTAATTATTTTTATGACCTCTCCCCTCCATTTTCCCTCCCTCCTTCTATCCCTCGGTCCCCTTCTCATTTGCAAAGGATCCATCTTCCTGTTTCCTATTATCTAGCTTTTCTTTCACTCCTTAATTGATTTGTACTTTGGGTCTCTTGTAGAAGAGCAACCATGCAATATTTAAACTCTTGTGTCTGATGTGTTTCACAACATTATGACTTCAGGGTGCATGCAGTTTCCTTCAATTGACTCAAGTTTGTCTTTGTTTTGGTACTGGGGATCGAACTTGGGTCTTTGCACTTGTGAGGCAGGTGGCGGCATCACTGAGCTAACTCCCTGGCCCAAGCTTGTCTTTCTTTGTAGCAGAGTGGTATGAGGGAACTTCTGAACACTCATTTCTCCTCCCTACTCCAATGCTCCCATGTACTTCTGAAATGTTTTTGTATACACAGTCTTCTGGATTTTCTTGCTAAAATATAGACGAGTTGGTCTGGGTGGAGCCCACGTTCTACATTTCTTAAAAAGCTCCTAAATGTGATGCTGCCAGTCTTTCCTCTGGCCACACTGGGCAGGGAAGCTCTGCTCCTGAGTGACGCAGAATACATCAGGCCATGGATGAGGCACAAACCACTGAAAGTTTTCACATAGTGAAATTGGTCTTAATGGCTGCCTCTACATAATGCTGCCTCACTTCTCTCACCTGTGAATAGAAAATCTGGGGCCATTTATTTGCAAAAGAGGACAGAAATGGGAACAAGGAGACGAGGGTTTCCACAGTCCAGTCCTGTATCCGACTGTTAGGTCATTAACAAGCATCTGGAGTTTCAACATTTGCTCATTGAACATTCTATTAGGTGGTTGCCGATGGTCTAACAAATATTTTATTTCCAGATGTATTTTGTATTACTTATAGTTACATTATTAAAATCTTGGCAGCTAAATTGGTATTTTTACATATACTTTTTCTTCCTGGAACAAAAGCTATAACTTTGCAATGTGTAAATAACCAATAAATATTTGCTAACAATGGTGACAGTGCAGAAAAACCTTGATTAGAGGAATAAGAGTGGGTCTAAATAGGGAGGAACCCACAGGCTTTAAAAAGCCTCTCTGTAGCAAATCTTGTTGCTAAATGATATTAACTTACAAAACTGAGAATAATATCATTATATTCATACATGCTGAATTCCTCATTTCTGGCTTTGACTGGGGTTAAAATCAAATTAGCAACTCCTCCAAAATCTAATAGCTAACAACAAGATAAAAAACTTCATTATTATAAAAACAAAAATTGTTAAGAAACAAAGGAAACCTGTATCTCCTGGCTCACCCAGTTTAGTTACATCAATGAAAGTCCTGGTGTCACTTAAAGTCTAGGTGACATTATCAAAACCAGTTCATCTCTCCTCTTAGCTCTAAGTTTTTAATGCATTTATTTTTATTCTATCTATATCAGGACCACATAACAATATGAAAAATCAGTGAACAAACTATGGACTGTCACTATGTAGAATCCGATGGGCTATACATCTGTAAGTTGAGGACAATCACAAAATAGACTGATGGAAAAGACAGGATGCCCCTTTATATGATGTGTTATTACAAACAAGGAAATGGGAAATGTCACCATGACATTTACTAGCTAGGGAAGGAGGAGGAGGAGGAAGTGGGGAGGATGAGGGAATGATTTCAGTTCAGAAATTACTACTTGATGTATTTAAGTGGTGCCACCAGGCAAAGGCCCCCATTTATCAAACAGAGCAAACAAATTACCACTTTCCCTCTTCCTTTTAAATTATACCTCTTATTTTTAAGAATATTTTTGTAACTTTATGCAACTTTGAAGATTACGAACACAATGTTCAAGTATAAAACTTCAATCTTACCTAACTTTAAACAAAATAAGACACATAATCTTTAACTGTATACATTCAGTATGATGTAAAAAGTTGAAGTATCTGTCCTAGACACTATATGAGATGCCACAGACTTTTGAATCTAAATCTCTCTAAATCAAAGTTCTCTTTGTAGCACAATTGCTTGAAGAGCTCCATATATATTTGTTTTTGTGGGGAATGTTACAAAATTAGTGCCTGGCACAAGTGTGTTGGTGGTCAGAAAAAGGCAGCAGGATCAGGAATGTGAGGCTGAGTCATAATTGAGACCAAGGTGAGGGCTTTTGTTATCTTCAAAAATATTCTTATATATAAAATAGAAAGTTCAACATTAGAAAATTGGGATGGAATTAGGACCACAGAAGAAAAACTATTTGGATCTGTGTTTCACATGATGAGAGGCAAGCTACGAAGTTAATACAGGAACATGAAAATATATTTTAAAACAAATAATGCAGACTTATTGCTGAGAAAAAAGTTTTAACTTATTGTTAAGCACAAAAACCTGGGAAAGGAGAAAGAAATCCTTGGCAGAAACGGGGGTAGAAAAGGCAAAAAGTTTATCCATGGATTAAGGTGGGGACCTGGGCAGCGGAGGTGTGGTTCCTCCAGTTTAACCCTCACAGTGTGATTTTAGGACACACAGACTTGGGAATCATCAACTTCCAAGGATTAATTTGATCTGTGAGGTTGTTCCCCAATTTTTGCTCAAGGGGTGTTCAGAGCTGGAAAAATATCCTGCCTGAGCTTATGATGAGATGGAAAGCTCATTAAAATGCAAGCTAGTAACCATTAGAAAAGGTTCTGGGACAACCATCTAACCTAGATTTACTGCAGGGGCACTCGCAGACCTGATGCAGATAACATCACACATTAGTAGGAAGAGTGGAGCTGGAATAGCAGACAGACTGTGGGGCACAGGTTCAGGTCCATGGAAGAGTATGAGGTGCTGGTCCTACAGAGGAAGGAGAGGGTTCATATTCTCTCAAAGGCGACTTCTTACTGAAACCAAGCATTGTTGGGAAGGCTTGGGAAGAGTGCTGTGAAAACTCTTACAGCCTTGAGGGACAGGAAGGAATAGCTGCAGAAGAGGAGGTACATGCTGGCTGCCTGTGCCCTTGTCCCAAGTCCATGGTGGGGTAAAAGCTTTAATCTGCAGGAGGAAAAGCAACAAGAACCAAGGTCACATGGGTAACTGTAGCAACTAAATAAAAGAATAAAATGAAAATGCTGCAATAAAAATATACTTGTTTGTTTGTTTGCAGTACTAGGGATTGAACCCAGGACCTTCACAGTGAGCCCTTTTTATTTTTCTAATTAGGGTTTCCCTAAATCACTACATTACCCAGGCAGGCTTGCGCATATGATCCTCCTGCTTCAGCCTCAGTGTCTTTACAAGGTGCAATGAAAAATTTCAGTGAATGGTGCCACCAAATGCCATCCAACAGAAAGACAAATTTGTAAAAACATGATGCTGTGTCCTCATCCACCTTATTCACCTGATCTGGCACTGTGTGGTTCTGGCTTTTCCCCAGAGTCACAATGACCAGGAAAGGGAAATGTTTTGAATGGATTCAAAACAACAAAGCAGCCAGGTCAGAACAACTAAAAACATGCAAGAAAGAGCACTTCCAGAGCTGCTTCAGAAAGTACCAAGGATGATGGGATTAGAGTATTGGAAGTGACAGGGAGGGTTTTGAGGATAATGATAATGTGTCTTTCACTGTCATGATTTTTTTGATCTAAGTATTCACTATATTTTCTGATCACACCTGATAAATGCCAACATGTCAGTTGTGAGCACACATACATACAAATGTGTGCCATATGTAAATATTGAGAATAAAAGATAAAAAGAAAGTCCCAAAGACATACAGGGGGGAATGAAGGACACAAAAAGATCAAGGATGAGAATGTCAGCAGAGGCTCAGTGGATCCACCGCCTGCCTTGGAAGCACAGGGTCCTGAGTTCAATCCCCGGTCTTTAAAAAAACAAAACAAAACAACAACAAACAGCAAAATAAAGTGAATACAGATGTTTTAGGCTGGGGATTTAGCTCAGAGGTTCCGCTGCCTGCCTTGCAAGCACAAGGACCTGAGTTCGATTCCTGGTACCAAAACAAAACAAACAAAAAACCAAGAATGTCAGCAGACTTTTTGATCTTTTGTGAGAAATCATACAGAAGATAATATATTATTTGCAAAACGCTGAAAAACAATGCCAACACAGAATTCTGTGCAAACTGGAAATGTGTTTCAAAGTCAAAGCATAAATAAGAGCTTTCTCAGACAAATGCAAGGTCAGAATTTTTGCCAATTGACCTACACTAAAAGAAAAAGAGTGTATTAGAGGGAGGTCTTGGGGCTAAAGGAATGTGACACCAGAAGGAAACTGGATCTACCCAGGGGATCAAAGAGCACTCAGAAATAGAAAGCTTGTCTTCTATTTAATCACTCCAAAATAAGTGACTCCCTAAAATAAAAATTCTAGACACTTAATATGTGTTTATTGCAGAAGTGCACTTCCTGTGTGGTGTAAGGATCTTGAAACAGTACCATCCCAGTTCCTCCCTTGTGAGAGACCTATACTGGTAGCCTTAGAGAAACCACTAAGAAAACATTTTAAAATGTGTGCAATTAGTAAATTGGTAAAACAGAAAATGAAAATAAGCAGAAGTCAGAAAGAAGAGAAGGAAACAAAACCGAATGGAACAAATAGCAAACAGCTAGCAGGAGAGTTACTTTTAATAAAAAGAGATCAGCAGTCTTGAAAATCTACACACTTGAATTTAGACAAGCAAATTATAGGTTTTCTTCAAGAAATCCAATTTAAATGAAAATATTTAAATAGATCAAAGAAAAAGAATAGGGTAAAATGTACCATGTAATCATTAACAAAAGGAAAAATGAAGTAGCAATATTAATATCAAATAAACTGGACATCAAAGCAAGGTAAATTGCCAGAGGCAAAGAGAGACATTACATAATGATTATAAAGAGAGTCCCCCAAAGGGTTATAGCAATCCTGAGAATATATGTGCTTAGCAACAAAAGTTCAACACACGTAAAGCAAAAATACTGATAAATCCTCAGTTATGACTGGAAACACTGAAATTCTTTTATACCAATAATATATAAATATAAGTACAAATTTTTAAATATGTAATATATACATATATATTTAAAGCAGACATGAAATTAATAAGTGTATATAATAAAAACTATAAAGCCAATTTATCTGATGATGTTTATAGAACATTATACATGATTAGAGCAAAGTAAACATTCACCAAGGTCATATTTTGAACTATAAAATGAACTTTACCAAATTTGAAAGAATGTAAAGCATATAAAATATTGTGTCAAATTATTTTGGATTTAAACTAGAAATCAACTAAGTATCTAAAATATCCTCAAGTAGTTGGAAATTAAACAATTTATTTCTAAATAGCCTAAAAAATAAAAAAGGAGATTTCAAGGAAAGTTTTAAAATAATTTCTACCAGATGAAAATACAGTATATCAAAATGTATATAATACAGCTAAAAGCCAAGCATAGAGGTAAATGTATCCAACCAAGTGCTTGTATTGAAAAAAAACAGAAAAAGAAAAGCAATTTTTACAAGTCAAAAATAAAAATAAAAAATAAAGATTACAACTAAAACAAATTTAAACTTAAAAAATAGATAGGGCTGGGGATTTAGCTCAGTGGTGCCAGCACCTGCCTCAGAAGCACAAGGTCATGAGTTTGAGCCCCAGTACCAAAAATAAATAAATAAATAAATAGAGAAAACCAATGAAACCAAACATGGCTATTGTAAGAGGTCATTAAGACTGATAAACTTATAACTGGACATACAAGAGAACACAAATAAAGACACGAATAGAAGAAGAATTAAATGAATAACTATGCTGATAAACATAAACACCTTTGATGAAATGTATCACTTTATTAAAAATATAACTGCCAGATTTTATTGAAGAGATGGAGAAGCAGAATAGGTCTATGTCTGAGTAATTTAAGTTCACAGTTAAAATTCTCCCAACAAAGAAATTGTTTCCAAGTTGTAACTGTTATGATCTGTACTGCGATAAACATGGGTGCACATATATCACTGTGGTATGATTCTTTGAAGCTAAGCTTAAAGGTAAGCTTCTGCACAACAAGAGAAACCACCAGTCATGTGAAGAGATAACTCGCAATGCGGGAAAAAAATTTACCGGCTGTCCCAGGAATATTTTAAATACAGTGTTAGCAAATACAATCCAGTGTTATTTAAAGAGAATAATGCACTATAGACAAGTCAATTTTAGTCCAGAAATTCAAGGCTGAATCCAGAATGTGAAAGTCAATCAACATGATACACATTATTGACTAATTAGAAAATGATATGATTACTGCAAAAGACACACAACCTGAAATGGAATACTATAATATCCACTCATGATAAATATTCTCAGCACAGTAAGCATAGAAGAGAGCTTCCTTAGCCTGATAAAAGGTGAAACCAGCTACAGCTCTTGTCATAGGGATGAAAACTGAGTGCTTGATTGATAAGATCTATTCCTATCTACTACTGTACTATGAGTCTTAGGCAGTGAAAAGAAATGCAAAGAAATAAGACTACAGATTTAAAATAAATAAAATTACCTCTATATGCAGATAAAATGGCTATATACATAGAAAAATGTCCTAAAACATGTACAATCATGTTCCAGAAGTAATTAGTGAGTTTGCCAGGTCATAGGATTTAAGATCAATACACAAAAATGTATTCTTTACATTCTTGTCATATATATTATAATTCAAAGTTTAAAAACAATACTATTCAAAATAGTATCAAAATTCACTTTGGTATAAGTGTGAAAAATATCTGCAGGATTTGAAATTAATAGAATGGTGATGAAAGAAATTAAAATCTAAATAAATAAAAGGATATATTGCTTTAATTGTTTGGGAAATTTAATATTGCCAAGGTGTTAATTCTCTCCACTTCTACTCCAATATATATTCAATGCAAATCCAATCAAGATCTAAAAAGGCTTTTAAAAACTGATATTGATAAGCTCATTGTAAATTACCTCACAAAATTGGATGGGAATAATATAATGGGAAGATTTCTTCTACCTGGTTTCAAGGCATATTATAAGGCCACAGCAATCAAGGCTATGTGATTTTGCAAAATTATATGCCAAGTATATAAAGTATATAAAATATATATTATTCAAAATACAAACACACACACACAAAGTAGTTGTTCAGAGGAAAGATTGTATTTCCCACAAATGAATTGGATAATTTGGACATAGACTATGGAGAAATGCTTACCATAGACGAATCAAATCAAAATGATCACAACCCAAATGTGAAATCAAGTTCACAAAAAGTTCTAGCTATAAAAATAGGTGAAAATATTTGTGACGTCAGGATAGAAGCAAAATCCATTATGAATTGTTAAGTATGATTTATTTTATTTTTAAAATTTCTGCTCTTTGAAAAACACTGTAAAGAAAATGAAAAGACAAACCCCAGGCAGAAGGAACATATTTACAAACTGCCTTTCTGAAAAAGAGCCTGTGTCTAGAGGTATGCAAAGAGCCCTCAAATCTCAACAGTAGGAAAACTAAAAGCACAATGGGGAGCAGTCAAAAGATCTGAACAGACGCCTGATTGCAGAAGATGGTGTGTGTGATAAACAAGCGCATGCCCAGGTGTGCAAATGCAGAAATTCAAACTGAGATGCACAGATATGTAGCTATTAAAATGGCTATGCAATGAGGATAAACTGACAGTACAAAGTGCTGGCAAGGATACAGGTCAATTTCACTAATTGTGGGGATACAAAATGTTTTGTCATGTGGTCTAGGCTTCTCTCTGCTATGTATGTGTTTGTTCTGGAGAGCTGAAGAGGTACGCCTACACAAAATCTCCACATGCACCAAAAGCTGGAATCTACTTAGGTGATTTTCCACTGGTCAATGGATAAATAAGTGTGATATATCCATGCAATTGAGTACTACTCACCAACAAATGAAAAGAAGTGTTGTACCTTGTTTTCAGTTCTAGGAGTCAAGCCCAGGTCTTTGCACACACTAGGCAAGTTCTCTACCACTGAGCTACATCCCTGGCCAGAAGGGCAGTCATGATTTATTTAACAATTTGAATACATATTATACGCATTTTTAAATAAAAGAAGGCAGAACTTGAAGGACTCATATTGTTTGATGCCATTCATAAAAACTTCTGTAGAAGGTTTAACTACAGGGATGGAAATCAGATTAGTTGTTGCTAGTGGTAGGAGGAGCTGACTACAGAAAGGTGTCATGGGAGATTCCTGGGTGATGAAACAATTTTGAAGCATGGTAGCTGGTAAGTGACTCTTGATTTGTCAAAATCCACAAAATTATGCAAAAGAAGAATGAATAGTAATCTATGTAAATTCCAGTAAGTGCATATACAAGATATTTGGAGAACCAATATGGAATACAAATCGTAACAAATGAACCTACTCTACTATAGATGAACAACACAGCCACACAGAGTATGTGGGGGAAAGAGAACATTGCTTTGATTTGGTGGTGTGTGGTTAAAGGCAAAAAGATGGCGCAGAATCTGAAACTCTAGGAATCGCTTTCTTACAGGTTACATGTGCAATTCTGAAGCTATTTTACATATGTTTATATTTAGGGTAGAATATGTTAATAAAGATCTTGGGGACAATGAGCTCTATGTTTCACACTGTTAGAGAAAAGAACTGCAAATAGAGAAGGTGAATAAGCCCTGTGGTGTTGAATTGGAGTTAGTGGGATCTGAATTAATTCATAGTTTTCCAAAAGTTGGTATATTACAAATACAGAGTCCACCATAAAATGCATACATGCTTTAGGAAAAGAAAAACTTATATAAATATTTTAATACTAAATTTATTGAGATATCATGAGATTAGTACAAGTTACCTTTGGTCTCTAGAAATACAAGAAAATATTTTCAAACTATACATCTGATGAGGCTTGAATGTGTAGAATTTATAAGGATCTCAAAAACTTAATACCAAACTTGCCCCCAGTAATCTAATTTGAAAATTGGGTAAAGAACTGGGTAGACATTTTGTAAAAGAAGATATACAAACTACATGGCTAGCAGAAGAGACTACATGATAGTGTTTCAGTAGATGACAGACCACATAAAGGATAGTGCTCCCATAAGATCACAACACTGTCTAGGTGTATATAGCACATTGTGCCATCAAGGTTAATGTTAATACTCTTTATGGTGTGTGTGCAATGACAAAATTGCGTAGTGATGCTGATCACAGAACATCTCCCAGTTAAGGGATAAGAAAAAATACTCTCCTGACCATCAAGGGTGTGCAAAGCAAAATGCCAGGGAGTTGTCATCTCCCCCTTGTTATAATAACTACTATCAAAACACGAGAAATAACAAATTCTGGTAAGGATAATGGAGAAGGGGAACTGCACTGTTGGTGAGAAGGTAAATTAGCAAAGCCGTTATGGAAAAGAATGTGGAGATTTCTCCAAAAATTAAAAATATTCATGCATTTTTAAAATATCTAAACTTATTTCAAGATAGAGAATTACAAATGACATCATTCTAAAGGCTTGCAGAGAGTATAAGAAGAAAAGCTGGAGGTTTGTTACTATTTTAAAAAGAAAAGCAAAAGGTGCATTCCTGGAAACTGAACACACAGAAGTGAGCAGTAAACAAGAGAACATAGTGTCTTGTGAATCAGAAGAGCAGAATTGCTCTAAATGTGTTCTTACAGAGAATTCTTGTGCTTAGCAGTGCACATTAGCACAATCCATAATTGGAGAAAGGCCTCACTACGGAACTTTCTCAACAAATGGATTGCTTTGATTGCTCAGCTAGAAGTCCGCTTTTATTTTCAAGCAGCCTCTCAATACCAACTTTATGTAAGCAGAAGCCAATTCTGCTTCCCGCCAGATACACAGACACAGTTCACAGCACATACGGAGAGGTGAGGATTAAGCAAGAAATTGTGTGCACCTCTTAGGAGTGTTGGGCCTTGGGACGTGAGGAACACACTTGGGCAAAGCTCTAAGCTACAAGGGTGGGGTTTATACTGTAATTGACAAAAAGATAGTGGCCTTGGGGAAATAAGAGGACTACCTATGAGAATATGGAGGTAATGAAATAAGGAGTTATTCTCTGGCTGAGCTGCTAATAATTAAAATGAAGACAGGATCCAGACTGGGTATTGCCCAGTGAGCTATGTTGGAGGGCAAGAGCATGACTTTCCATTTGGCTTAGGAAGCAAGGGATGCAGGGCTTCAACAAGGAGGGGAAACTTCACTTGCTGTCTCTTCATAGCTTGGGATTTGAAGGCAAACAAATATAAATATGATTTCTGACTGCTAAAGAAGGAATAAAAAAGAAAAATGATTGCTGTGATTAATTTCCTCGACATTTATTACAATCCTTTCCTGAAACATTTGTCAAGCAGACATTGATGAGGACTGCACCATTTCATACACTTAGGTGTAGTCTCTGAATCGTTTTAGAAGAGGGAGTTTTAAATGCAGATTTATGGATTATCTGTGCAAGTCAGGATAACGAAGCATTATGATGACTTCTGGGTGCATTTGTCATCCTGCCTGTGCGGGCTTAAGATTTTCAATGGCTCTGGATGAGCTGCCCACTGCATTAGCTTCCTGATGCTTCAGTCCAAGATGAGAAATAGCCCCACAATTTGCCTAAATCCCTCATTAATCCTGGATCAAATTCCCCAGGGCTGCAGGGGAAGCTGTAGGAACTAAGCAGCAGCACACTTGGCGATAAGTGATTAGCAGGAGAAGGTGCTCCTGAGAGGGCTGTGCTGTTCATCTTTATGGGGCTGGACACAGTTAGGGGCAGGGAGCAGATCCTGGGCATGCTGCTCGCCACACCATCCTTTCTGTGATCAGACCACTTGCACACAGGTAAGGAGCTGGTTTTATTCCATGAGGTCTTTTCTGACTTTCCTGGAGATATCTGAGAAAAGAAAGAAGGAAGGGAAATTGCCCCCAACCTGCAGAGTTTACATGGGTCACCTTGATGGTCACGAGACCCAGATGAGGGTCATAGCAGGGTTAAGTGACTCCCCCAAAAATCTGTCTCAGAATCACACTGTATCATTCCTTTATGTAGAAACAGATGACACTAGATGGACATAACTGTAATCCAGTCTATATAAGGGTATTTAAATTTTACCTTAATTTGTGAGATGTTACTAAGGGTTTTCTCATATACAGAGTCAGCTAATTCAGTCATAGAGCAAAAATTATTAACTATTTTAAAGTCACAAACTCTCATAATCAAAAGCAAGCTGGGGCTCTTTCTCCAGGGAATGTGTACACTACTGTAAGTGAATGTACCTATTCCACATGTTTAACAATTCCTACTGATTTCAGTCTATGAGGAACAATCAGGGTCACTGTGGTTTTCTCCCCAACATCTGTGCACCCTTTCTTCCCTGCTGTTGGGACAGTCTAACCCAGCCCCATTGTTCAGGTGGACTCTGATTCCTCTAAACCAGTGATGGTGAACCTTTACTTTCAATGATAACAAACTAACCACCACTGCTCTAAACCAGTGATATTTTCCCTTAATCACACCACTGCAATGACATAAAGACCCAAGGCAATTAGTCCTGGACACTGGGCTCCGGAAAGGCCCAATCATCTTCAACGGCAGGATTTTGGCTGGGAACCTATGACAATGCTGCTACCCTCTCCTTTGTGCTGCGCTGGGTAGGTGGGAAATTGACTATGACTGAATCCACTTATTACCATGAAAGAAGCCATTGTGACCATGACGTCTTCAGCTAGAGGCGGGCAAAATGTTAGCATCTCCAAGAAATAGAACCTCAGCCTTTAACAAGATAGGAGGAAAGTCACTGGAAGAGCTTAGTGTGAGCCTCTTCAGACTGTAGGACCCTCTGGGTTGTGTTTGCTTTTATTTATAATAAAATGAGTTCCAAGTGGTGCTGTTACCCAGTACTGCTTGAGGTACAGAGGGCCAGAGGACAGGCAGGAAGGCAGGAAAAGAAAGGAAAGGGCTTCTTTAGAGCTCTTGTGTAGTGTCCTGTTTCTGTAAAGATGAATCCCATTTCACCTCCCTTGGTGATGAGCATTCTCAGGAATGGAGATGGTTCATGTCCTGCAGAAGCTTCTCTCAACAGGACCTGTGGTTACCTGGGTTCGGGTCAAGATCATAAGCAGTGAAGTAAAGGAACCCACTGGATGAGAGCCCTGGGCCTCCCTGCAGCCCGGAGCTCCTCAGTACTATGTCCAGCACTATGTAGAAGGCTGCTGCTGTCTGCTCTGTTTGTGGTCCTTCCAGAGGAGGAAAAGGTGGTATGGTCTGCAGGTGACATGCTGAGTTTCATGAAGTGTTGGCTTGTCTTTATGAACTCAATTTCACCCAAGGAGAAGCAGGAAGTGCACCAGCCTTCCTGGAACCAATGTAGTGTCTACTCTGCTGCCACATAGATATGTCCCGGGGAGTACAGGCTTGCAGTTGAGTGTTTCTGAAAGATAGGCTTAATTTTTAGGCAAGCCACCTGTAATTTAGAGAACGTTATAAAACCCATATGAGATGTAAAGATAGGTAAGTTGAAAATATTTGCTTTTCAAGTTTCATTTCTCAGACTCTCTTAGAATGACGCCGGGACTTGCACACATGGACAATAGTGAAGTAATTGTTGCAACTATTTTGGAAAACTAATTATACACTGAAGCTGAGCATCCCTGTGTCCCACCTGCCAGTACTTTCCCTGGCACACATTCACCCAGAGAAGTGTGCCAAAGATTCATAGAAACAGTGTTACAAGGGCCCTGAATTGAAAACAACTTTGATGTCCATAGATTGAATGGATATATTGTAGCATTTTTAATATGTTGGAATATAGTAGCTACATGCAGCACTGTAGATTAATCTCACAATCATACTTTTAAAGGAACAGATTCACAATATCTGTAAGACACCTAATATAGTACCTGCAGCACAAATGTTAATTTATCATTTCTCTTGAAATTTAAATAAGTGTAAGGAGACACAGGGCTCAGTGAATAAATTAAAAGGTTCACTTAGATCTCCCCATATATCTAATGTGGCATTTATAGTTAAAGTGCATAAAGAAACATGATAAATGTGCAATCAGCATTTCATAAAGAATATTGCTCTTATCCTCATGAAATCTAGCAATTTGGTTTGCAAATCCTACTTCATCAAACCAGAAACAAAAATATATATTTGCTGCACTTAGCATGAAACTTAATTGTGGAAGGTAGAATTTCTGAATTTGGAATTCCTTGATAGTAAAAATGATAGAGAATATAATTTCTTATTTCCCACTTGATTTTATCCTGTTGACATTCTGGTCCATGATCATTTATATTATGGAGAAGGATTAAATTGTTTGAAAAGGAGATATATTTAATAACCCTGAAAGTTTTACTGCTTCGTGTTTTTGAAGAATTTGTTTTCAGTGATATATTGTGATAAAAATGCTTGGTTTTAGGTGAAGCTATGCCTTGTGATTTCCATTTTAAATCTTAAACACCCACAAAGTTAAATTGCAGTGGAGCTCATAAAATCACTGTGTATAATTGATGGCACATTGGGTTTTAACATCTGCTTTAGGAGTCTGCAAAGATCTCGCGGTCCATCATTAATAGGACACTCAAAAGAGGTCTCTGCTGTTTTTTCTTTTTTCTTGAATGATGAAGTTTATGAGGAATGGGCAGTGGATAATGGTATGAAATGGATGTGTATTGTATTCACACTGACTGTATTTGAATAAAGTAATTTTACGGAAACCTTTAAGATAGAACAAAATTAAAAACTGAGAAAGTAGCCTTCATTATTGCAAGATAAAAATCTTTGTTGCATAGAGCATTGACTAGGCTTATAGAGAGAAAATGAAGTTGAAAACCTCCAGTGCACAAAGAATGCATAAATCCAGATGACGAATCCATAGTCCCTACAGTGGGCTGTGGATTTTCGTGTCAGCATTGTTGATACTGTTTTCAGTGTTGTTTGATTTTTAATCAGTGGGGATCATGGACAGCAGGAACTAGGATGAATTTGGATCATCAGGCAGGAAAAAAGGAATTCCGAACTGACAGGTGTGAGCTGTTATGGATAATCACACACAAAGCATATTGTGCTTGGTGCTATTTCTGGCTCCTTCACTCTGTCCATTCTTTTGTCCTTGGACTCTGAGCCCCGCAAAGGCATCTCTTGGCTTCATTCATGGCCCACCTGACCATCAAGAACCGGGGATTCAGCTGGGAATTCAGTGCGTATTTGTTGACTAAATTAATTATACACAATTTTAGTATTTTGTGGGACAAATTTCATTCCCTCCCACTTTTTCCATGTATTAATCTTTTTCAAACATTTTCCAGGTCTCCTCACTTTTCCATTCCTTTCACATTTACTGTGCTACATTTAATTTGTAAAAATATTCCACTTTTAATGTTATGCTAAGTTTGCCCTATGAATCAACATAATTCTAAGTGTTTCTGGTTCTGAGTTCTCTTACTGGACAATGGATGCTATCTATTTTATAAACTGTTTGCTATCTGTAGCAGAACTTGGTTGATTCCTTCACATGGGAATAAACAACAAATGTGTAGTATTTGAGTATTTAAATCTTTATTATTATGTCTAATGTAATATTTTATCTGTTGCATATTCTGAATGAATATATATTTGCCAAGGCAGCATCAGCATTGGGCATTTACTTTGACAACAGCTGTGTACTAAACTTAGACTGTGACTGATATGTTGTTAGCTTGCTCTCTTGTGCATTCTTGCTAGACATTCACAGCCTTTTGACTTCTCTTTTGCAATATTTACCCCTTAATACTTTCATATTAATCCCTTCCTTAGAATTGTTAATGATCTACAACTAGAAACACTAGTCATATTTTTAATCTAAGCAAATCAGAGATTACATATTGGTACAAATATAAACACAAGGACAATGAATTTGACTGATGTTAACTAATTTACAAAACTTTTCAGATGACAAAAACAATATAAAAATATTCATGTCCCTAGTAGTTAAGACAGTATAAATTAAAATACTATTTTGCTCTATCAGTTTGAGCAAATCATTTTTAAAATTCATATTAACATTTTTACAGTGTAGGAAGCAAAGCCTCCCTATTGGTTAGGGAAGTAAGAAGCGTACATACTTTAGAAATGAACTAGGCATTATGTGTAAAGAAATCCTCCTTTATGAAATGTCTTGAAAAAATTGGATAAATAAACGTTTGTAAAGAAATAATTATTACAATAGAAAATAAAGGAAGCCCTAGCTGTTTCCCTTCTGAGTAATCTTCTTGAAGAGTTAAAAACATATTACAGTGATCCATGCATACCCTCATTTATAGCAGTACAATTCATAATAGCTAAATCTTGGAAGCAGCCTATATGTCCATCCACAGATGAATGGATAAAGAAAATGTGGGGTTTACACACAATGGAGTACTGCTCTGCTATAAATAAAGATAAACCTGATTTATCTGTAGGAAAGTGGAAACATTGAGACCATAGTGTTAAATGAAATAAACCAGACACACAAGCTGAAATACCATAGGGGGTCTCTGATATGAGAAAACCAAAGTATAAATAAAGAGAAAAATAAAGGACAGATACTAGGAAACACAGAAATAGATCTTTTGCAAATAGGAAGGGGACTAAGGGATGGAGGAGAGAGAGGGGGAAAAAGACATAAACAGAATTAAAATGTATTATGCATGTGTACCAACTTGTCACCAGGAATGTGTTCATTATGTACTGCAGACATGGACCAAGAAATAAAAAGTAAAAGAAAAATTCATAAAATAAAATCTAAATTAAAAGAAAAGAAAAGAAATGAAGCACTGTAATATTTAAACTCAAGCACTCTTCAGCACTGTTGCTCTTTATATATGGTTGACAAGTATGTATGTGATATAGTTGAGAAAAGCATTGTTTTAAAAAATTACATAGCGTGTAAAAATTTAAAAGTTAGCTTACTGTGGCTGTCTTCCGGGTGGAGATTAATAGTGACTTCTGCATACTATTACCCTAAGAGCTTTTCTGGAATGAGAGCTGATTTGAAAAGACGTCCTCTGTGGGAACCACCAGAATATACCCTCCAGCACCCAGGGAAAACAAATGCACTCATGTTGGTGGCTTAGTACTTCCTGGCCTCCTCAAGCTGCCTACTGTGAAGTGTCCAGCCCACCTCTATCTTTACCACATTTTTCTTTGATGGCAAGAAAAATAAACTCTAAATCATTTAAGACTTAGCAAATGTTTTTGTTAAGATCTAGGTTATTTTGTAGACATGAACTCTTCCCTCTAATATATTACAAATACTTTAAGTATTTTAGTTGTGACCTCTTTTTCTTTTTTACATTTTGGGGTATACCCAGACACTTTTCAGAACAAATCTCTGGAGAATTTGTCTGAATCTGGACATATAGGATCTACTGAACTTTTAGTAGTATATCTTGCACTAAATCTGCACTTGGAGTTGAGTGACCTGTTCCAATTTAGGCAGTCAGGGTGTTTCTGTGCAGTTACTTAGATGTGCACAACTTCTCTGGAGAAAGAGCCAGATGAAAATTGTGCTGATGTCCACCCTACCTAATACAGCAGTTCATTGTTTCATCTTTTTTTTTTTTTTAAGGCAGTGTCTCTTTATGTAGTTCTGGCTGACTTTGAATACATTATATAACCTAGGCTGGCCTCAAACTCTTGACAATCCTCCTGCCTCAGCCTCCCTAATGCCAAGATAATGAGCATGTGCCACCATGCCAGTTGTTTCACCTATTAATCTTCATAAAATTACACATGCTTCACAAGCAAAGCATCTCAAAATTAAAGTTGGTCCACCCAACCTAAACCTGTGAGCCCAGGATCAGAGGAGTTCCACTGCAGTGAACTGAGTGCTGTGAGCACTTTTTTTTTTTTCCTGATATTGGAGGGCCTTCACCATGAGCCATATCCCCAGCCCTTTTTTAATGTTTTATTTTGAGGCAAGGTCTTGCTAAGTCTCTAAGATTCCCAGGCTGGGATTGACCTTGCAATATTCCTGCCTCAGCCTCCCAGAGTGCCAGTATTATAGGTGTGCATGACCACATCCAGCTGTGGATTTTTTTTGTGGGTCTAGTCACATAGAGTAACCTGTAAATCTTACATGGATGTCTCAAGTTAAAACTAAGGAACTGCCAATAGCATTGCTGGTACTCAGAAAAAAAAAAACGTGGGTGTCAGCTGTGGAGCACTGGTAAAAAATGCTGTGTCACCAGTGTTCTCGATGGCCTTAAAGATGATGAGCTATCAGAAATTGCAAGTAATGATAAGGCATTGTGCCATCATTTAATTGCAATGTGTTTTTTTTTTTTGTAAGTTTCTTCGTGTGAAATATGTTGTGTCTTCAGGGTGAGGCTGTTTTGGAGTTTAATAGGAAACAGAATTTATGACATGTCTTTATTGGCCTGAAATAAAATGCACAGATAATAAAACTACCTGCACACATAGTTGTCAGGAATCGATGTAGTATTTCCAACATAAATGAGAGAGGATCTCTGTGTATTCACTGTGAGAATGATTTGGCCCAAACACACCTGAATATCAAATGGAGCAGTCAGGCGCTCCTATCCACCTAAGGTGAGAGGAAGGAGACCATCAGAAGCTGTTCTCCAAAAGAAGCATTGAAAATGAAATCCACGGGTACCAATGGATGCTGGAATAAAAATATATGTACCATGATGAATAATAACAAGCAGGAATTATTTGTACTGATCAAAGAAAGAAACCTTAATTGAAGTGGCAATAATACATCTTGGAAAATTATAAAGTTTTGAAGAGGAAATAATGAGAAAGTGTTTTCGCAGAGAGCCAGACTTATTTACAAGTATAATCTTAACATAATTGCTTTTGTTTTGACATGGCTGGTCAATAACAAATATCATTGAAAACATGTTTACTGTTAGGATCCTGGTACAGCCCAGGTGTGCATCAGCTCTGTAGAACCCAGACAGATTTTGGAGACAATATACCATATTATCCACAGGACAACAGGTAAAATGTTACAGTGTAGGAGCAGACAGTGGGCTTGTAAGTAGACCTTTAGGCATAGTATCTGGGGGGAGGAGAAGTAATAGTTAACAACAAAAGGAATAATTTCAGTAGCTAATTTTCATAAAATAAATTTCATTTTTATAGAAACAATTTTATCCCATTCTCCCCTCAAGTTCCCTTCTCTCCCTATGTACAAAAGCTTTGTTTCCATTTTTCCCTTTCCGTTTTTACTTTTTTCTTGTCCCTTCCTTCCTTTCCCTTGTTCTACTTTCCATTTGAACATTTTCTTCTCATTTTCCAATATCTATTATACAATCATAAAGTAAATTTCTATCATTGGGTTATGTATTATTTAAGTGTGCAAATTGACAATGATAGGAAATATTTTAAACAACCCTACAATAATAAAATTCAATGAGATGTTTGAGTTTCATGTGGCTCTGTTAATTTTCATTATATTGGGTTTTTAAGCTCCTATAAAGAATCTCAAATCTCTCTATTACCTCACTGCAGTTGGATCCACACGTTTTTGCATAGCTTTTGTGATCATAGTTTTCTATTAAATATAAAATTGGAAGCTTTATCATACAATGAGAAGGTGTATGATATAAACAAGTCATTCCATTAGTGAAGACAATATCTTTCCCCTTAGGACATTATTGTGGTTTACCATAGCCTATTCTGTACTTTTCTAATGAAATTATGAACTTTAGTATAATGGTAGTCAGCTGTGTATCTCAATAGCTGCACCTGAGGGATACAGGAAGCAATCTTTGCATTCATTGACTTGGCATGACACACAACAAGGTGTATGCCTGTGAAAATTGAGATTTTTATCAACATAATGCTCTGTGTAACATTTTTTTGAGTGTGTATTCATTAGCATCATGGTGGGTAAAATGCACCCATACTATTTTTCTGTTCTGCAAACATCTAATTTGCCATAATGGAATCTGGATGTGGCTCATAGTAGTTGCACATGAGGAAAATAGGAACCCATCCATGCATTCTTCTACCTGGCAGATGAATGGCAAGGTATGCTCCAAAGCAGCACCAACCATGTGAGTTTTACCCAAGAAATGCTCATTGTTGAATTTCTTGCATTAAAGATTTGTTTTAAAATTTTTTGACACTTGACTTTTCTTGTAGAAGTAGCCCAACTTAATATAATGGCACATGAAAAGCCTGGTCACTGTAGCTTGAGGCAGTATATGCCAAAAAAACCTTCAAAATACAGTATACATACGGCCAGGAATTTGGCTGTTTTCCACCACCTGCCTAACAAAATACAGTATAAGAATATATGCCCTGCTAGATGCAAAGACATGTACTTTCCATTCAGAAATTTATCCTGGACCTCATCCAGCAGGTCTTTATTTATAAAGTAACGAACCAAGTGATGTGAACAGACTTGTTGCTTCCACGTCCCAACTAATCAAAATGTGACATTCAGTAATTGGTTTAGTACTTTCCAACTGATACTACCTTTACTAACAGAGCATAATTTGACCTGCATAGGAACTGTACACAAGAACAAAGCAGAAATTCCCAATGAAATGTTGCAGTTTCAAAACAGAGAAATGAATAATACAATCTTTAGATTTCAGGAAAAGGTAACATTGGCCTGATGTATGGGAAATGAAAACAAACTGGTACTGCTGGTGTCAACATTGCACCGCAATGGAAAAACTCACAGAGAAGCCTCAACAAGACTGAAGCTTGAGATAGTATATTTTTACAACCAAGGCAGAATACATGTTGTTGATGACTTATGCAACTATGATGTCACTCAAAACACAGTGTTTGGCCAATGGTCATATTTTACTCAATCCTAAACATGTGTGGCATGAATAGTTTGATAGTTTGCAAAGAAAATAACAAGTTTAAAATATCATGGAGAATTTTTCTTAGAGGATTTGGAGTGGAACTCATAAGAGAACATTTATAACGGAGGTAAAACCAAATGTTTCTGCCCAGGGAACAATGCAAAAAAATTGGGGAGCACATGGTGAGCTGACAGGTAAACAGGCAGGTAACATCATAAAGATCTACTACAATGTCAGGCAAACAAAAAGATAGAAACTACAAAACAGGACAAGAAAACAGAACATATGTGTTATCAGTGTAAACAGTACTTGTGCATGGAAAATACAGTTGTCAGTGTTGATAGTGTGAAGACTATCTTGGGTGCAACATTTGAAGCAAAAATTATTTTCATTGTAGAGTTTTATTGGTATTTTCATTGTAGTTTATACGGGAATTTATTTCTAATGTTATCTTTTAGGTTTTATAAGCAAGTACACAGCTGATATGAAAATGTTGATGTTTATTCTGAACATGGAATAGAAATTAAGAACTTAATACTTTATTTTATGTCCCTGGTCACTTTTTGGAATATAATAAGAACCTCCAGACATAACAGCAAGACCAATAAGATGTCAAATATGTCCTACAGAAAAGACAGAAAAGCTAAGCACATGTGCTGTCAGTGTAAATGAGATGTGTGTATGGAATGGGCTGTTGTCATGTGTGAAGACTGCCTTGGCTGTGATAACTGAAGTGAAGACTATTTTTGTGGTAGAGTTCTATTACTATTTTCATTGCAGTTCCTATAGGAATTCATTTCCATTGTTATTCTTTTAGACTTTGTAAACCAAAAAGTAGTCAAAGTTGACTTTTTTATAAAAACTCACATTAAAAATCCAATATTTTATTTTGATATTTTTATATTAAATACTCGCTGTTTAATATAATAAAACTCATAAAATTAAAATTAATAATTCATCAATGGAAATACTTTTGAAGAATAACTGTGGGTCTTGTACACCCTTCAGTATGCTCTTTTTAAACAAAATTTCTGTGATGCTCCTATTTCATGTGAGCATTCCTTTCCATAATAATATTTTCCCAAGTGCATGTAGTTTTATGAAACCTCTTGTAAGACATTTCCAAGAGGATTAGGCACTAACATAATAACATCATATTATATGCAATGGTTTTAATCACCTGGGCCATGAAATTCATGAGAGATGGGGGGCAGTTTTGTTTTGTCATATTGACCTGTGCACTGACAAATAACAGAGCACTCCCCAGTCTATGAATGCCCATGGTGCCCCTGATCAATAACTCCCTTGCAGAAGGGGTGATGTTGACCCAGTAAGAACCTTGGCAGTCAGAACCCCAGGTGCTGGAGATGGGAGGTGAGTGGGAGGGGGACACTCAAGATTCTATCCCAGACCAGCAGTTGAGTGCTGTTAGGTTGGATGTTATCTTAACATAGTCCAGCAGTCCAGGAGTCTGGGCCCCAGGTTGAGCTTTTAATAAAAAAATGTGAGGAGCCTTAGGATATTGGAAAACAAGACAAAGTTTAATCTGAGAGATTGTTTGCTACAAATTAGGATCTGCTGTTTAGTTGGGACTCGTGTGTTCTGTTCTTCTCTGTAAATCTGGTAATAAAATAAAGAGATGCATTCCATATACTTCTCACTAGACTCTGAGGGATGGATAGCCCTCAGGATAAGCAGGTGAAGTGACCTTGTATTGGAACATCATAGTATTAATCTGATGTGGACTAGCAGGAAGAATTATTTGTTCTAGGTGGCAAATTATTGGAGTGTCTAACTCCAGTAGAATATCATTGCAGAATGAATCTAGGTATGCCAGTTTATACTTACTGTATAGGAAAGAAACATGGAAAGATACACACACACACACACAGGATCAAAAGGACCTTTTCTAACACATCCAAGAGGCCTTCTTCTTGGCTTCCATTCTGTTGTTTTACCAAGTCTGGCATGAAAATGATTCATTACTAAAACCAAGAGAACAGTCTTAAAGCTCCATTCAGAAATGAAAATAATTGCAAAAAGCTGGATTTACTAGGATAAAAATGTTCAAGTTAAACTCATCTAATTTAGCTACTATTGTATTTAGAAATTTTCTACTTTCTTTAAGTAGAGAAACAAAGTGTTATCCTATAAATGATGTAGGGGCAGTAGCTTTCTAGGATAAAATCAAATCTAAAATCCTGAAAAATTATAAAATATACACATAATAGTGAATTCCAAAGGAATGGAAAAATACTAAATTATAAATTTAAGTTAACTAGAATTTATCTTAAGCTTGCGAGTAAGAGAAATATCTCAGGAACACCAAAAGATTTGAGTTCATAATTTTTAAAAGTCCATAAGAACAGAGCAGAAGAGAAAGAATGAAAAATATGTACAGCAAATATAGAAAAAGTTTTGTAGCCGGGGATTTAGCTCAGTGGTTCGGTGGCCTGCCTTGCAAGCGCAAAGACCAGAGTTTAATCCTCGGTGCCAAAAAAAAAAAAAAAAAAAAAAGTTTTGTCCAACTAGTAAGTAAAGAAATGAAGTTTCAGTGATTTCCCATTAAGCAAAATTTCCTTAAATAATAATAATAATCAATGCTGGCAGTATGATAGATATAGATAGAATATACATGCATATGCAAGAGGTAATCCAATTAATTGTACAGTGAATGTTTATAATTTTAAAAATTTATTGCAATAGAAGGCACATTGCCATTAGTCCTTCTCAAATGTTCTCCCTTGCTTTAAACACACTTATCCCCTCATTCTTGCCGCTTTCTGGAATTTATCTTTTATGTAGTATTATTTAAAAATATGGTGAATGTGGCTGCCGTGCAACAGAAATGCAGGCTCATAACAATATGACAGTGTGTTCTCATCTACCTTATTCACTAGATTTGGCACCATACGACTTCTTCCCCAAAGTCAAAATGATCACAAAAAGTAAACGTTTTGAATTGATTTGGAACATTGAGGCAGCCAGGACAACACAACTAAAGACACTCACAGAAGAGAACTCCAAGAATTGTTTCAGAAAGTAGCAAGAACTATGGATAAGTGTGTTTGAAGTGAAAGGAGGATTCTGGGAGGTATAATGGTAATGTGTCTTTCACTATGATAGAATTTTTAAAAATTTAAACATTCACCATGACTTTCAATCACAACTCACATGTACTGTATATATATCCTGTATATCATTTATATTTCTATATTATAAAAGTATAAATGATCTGCATTGAGCAAACACAAGAAAATTGAAAATATACTATGCTGAAATATGTACAATGGCATTATAAACAACTTTTTTCTCTGGCTTATTTTTGTTCCTCTGAACCATGACAGTTACATGATATTACCACTCCTGCACAGATGAGCAGCATGCTCTTCAGAGAGCTGTGGTACAGGATTAGCAAGGAAGCCAGGTACCTCCTGTAAGAACACCGGAGGGTCCAGCATCCCTGTGACAATGTAATACATACATGCATACATATATATATATATATATATATATATACATATATATATATATATATATATATATATATATATACACATGTATGTATATATATGTATATTCACAGTGATCAGAACATAATCAGAACTAAAAAAAAAGTGTTTGTACTAGCCAGTGTATTTCTAAGCTCTGTTTGTTCTATTTTGCAGTATTTGTGCTTAAAACTAATTCCATTTTACATCTTTTATTAGCTTAGAATTCCACTTGACATCTTATGTTAGCTTAGAATTTTGATATAGACCTTCATACATCTGGTCACCACACTCTCCTCAAAGTAAAGAGTCATGATGACCGTGGCAGTGTGCCATCTGCTCCGCTATCCTGACTTTTGTGATCCTATCCTCACCAGTGCCCTATGGCGGTGGTGGTGAACCTACGGTGGGCATGCTGCAACAGGCTTTGTCATCACTGAAAGCTCTGAAAGGTCTGCTGTCACTGTCCTAGGGGATTCGGTTTGAGCTCTGTATAAAATTTATTCCTCCTTCTGGATTTGAGGTTTGCAATCTAAAGCAGCGTTCTCACAGGACCAGGAAAACTTGGATTTAGTGATGTTAAGCAGGTGTTTCTTCAAACAGTTTCCTGAAAGCTTCAGGAAACATTACATGATCAACTACTGATGCCACTGTTTTCTTTTTCTGCCCTGAGTGAGCTGCTTCAGCAGAACACATTTGTTAGGCCTTCCTGTAACTCCATAACCTTGGTTACAATCTGTAGATGGTTGGAAAAATGTTCCATGCAGTGTTGAGCAAGTGAGAAAGAGAAGAATGGGAATGTCGGCAGCTCTGTGAATCGTTCTAAAAGACTCAAGACAGGTTTTGTTCCCCTTATAGCTGCCCAATGCTCAGCTGCAGAGAGAGGAAAATTATCTTGAGGAAGATTGGAAAGGAAATATCTCAAGGACATCTCCATATGTTGTGGGGGGCTCTGTGAAAATGACTCTGGGAGACGAGTCTTGGGGTTCATTTCTGGAGAGCAATTAGACATCAATTTAGAAGATGAAAGGAGGCCAAGAAAACCTCCAGGAAATAGAAAAAGGAAAATCACATGGTTTGGCTTTTAATGATGTAGCTAAATGTAGTTCTTTTAATTATAGTCAATCTCCTGTTCATTCTTTGTGGCAAATTAATTTGATATAAAAGTTTGGATAAATTATATGTATTTTGTTGCCATATGTTTTTGTTGCGTTTCCATTCATATTCTTAACATAGTTTACTCATCAGTAAGAGAAAATAATGACTTAGAGTATTGCTTTTAGTGCTCCACCAGGGCCATTGGCAATTGGTTTTATGGCAAGGGCACTCTGTTGTAGACAGACTTTGCAGTTCAGTGTACAAATCCATGCCGACTTACACCTCTGGGAGGTGCTGAATTAAAAAGACCGATTTTCAGTTCTCTATTGGTTAGGTTCTTACAATAACTGCCTAACCCTATAATGTAATTGAAATGCTGATAGAGTGGCTGGTGGTGTGGAGGTCTGCCATGTGTGAGGTTATGGGTTATGGGTTCACTCTCCAACACCAAGGGAAAAAGAAAGAGGGAGGAAGGAAACAAAAAGGAAGAAAGGAAGAGAGTGAGACAGAGAAAGGAAGGGAGTGAGGGAGAGAAAGAGAGACAGACATGAAGAGGTCATGAAGTAGAGAGGCTTGATGATGAAGAGGAGGCTACTGATTTCAGGTTGGAGGACACCTGTACCTCCATGGCACATTGAGGGTCTGTTTATCATGGAACTCCTGGATTTTGCCAGATGTTTTTCATAACCTGGGTGCTATTCACAGTCTTTCTTTCCCCAGAGAGAAACTCTTAGCTTATATTTTGTGATAATGATTTATCTAATTTTTAATGGTGTATTCACATATTTTTTTCTATTTACAAACTTTACGTTGCTGGAATCATATTGCATTTGTCTTTTCACTATTTCTTTTACACTACAGTATCTTTGTGTGTGTGTGTGTGTGTGTGTGTGTGTATGAATATGTATTTCTATATTCTTTGCATTTTCCATTCTATATGTATTTTACAATCACCATCAGTTTCTGCAAATGTATCTTTTGGGATTTAGGTTGAAAGGAAACTGAATCTGTAGAAATTTGAAGAGACTGAAGATATTAACAATAATAAGTTTTTTGAGCCAATAACATTTATTTAGTCACTTAATTTAAAAAATACTTTGTAGTCGGGTGTGGTGGTGCACACCTCTAATCCCAGCACTCGGGAGGCTCAGGCAGGAGGATCACTGTGAGTTCGAGACCAGTCTGGGCTACACAGAGAGTTCCAGGTCAGTCTCCATTACATAGTGAGACCCTGTCTCAAAAAACTCAAAATAAAATAAATAAAAATACTTTGTGTGGGAGAATTCATGTAAGTTGGCAATATTTATTTTTTGACTGTATATAAAATATTTATTTCTCCGTTCACTACTGAAAACATTTGGGCCTGTAGCTTTCTTTTTGAAAAAGGTTTTAGTAACAAATTCAATTTCTCTAATAGATGTAAAGCTATTCAGGCAGTACATTTCTCATGGATTTTGAAAGTTATGTCTTTCAAGTAATTTAACCATTTCATTAAAGGTGTTAAATTTATTGTCACAAAGTTATTCCTGAAGTTTTCTTAATGTTCACATTATGCTTTTAACATCTAGAATCTGTATCAATGCCATCATTCTTGACTGTGTTATTGGTAGATTACCTTATGTTTTTCCTGATTATTATGGCAAGGGCTTCATTGATTTTACTGATCTTCTTGAAGAACCAGGTTTTACCTATTTTCTCTACTATTTTTCTGATTTCTGTTTCACCTATTTCCATCCTGAGCTTTTATTGTTTCCTTTCTTCTGTTACCTTGATTTTATTTACTTTGCTTTTGTTAGTCTTTTCAGATGAACTGAAATGTTTGTTTGAAACCTTTGTTCCATTCCACACTAGAAACTGAATGTAATAAATTGTATTCCAAGAACGGCTTTAATATGTTAATATGGCATGATTTTATTTTCATTCCATTCAAATTCCTTCATCACTTTTTGATTTCTTCTTTGAGACAGACAATTTGAAGAGATGTAATTCAGTTTTCACATATGTGGATATAGACCCTGGTGTTGATTTGTAATTTATTTTCATTACAGCCAGATCATATACCTTCTTAGACTTGAATTCTTTTTAAATTTATTGAGACATTGTATAGCCCAGAATAGATTTTGTCTTTATGAGTACTCCATGCACAGTTGACCAAGATGTTAATTCTGTGGTGGAATGGGGTGCTCAGGAATGTAAAGAGGCGTCTGATAATTTATACTGTTGCTACAGAATTCTATAGCTCTGATATGAATGAAAAATGGGATAGGGAAACTGAAGGAATAAGTTCCCCTATTTCATTTTTCATTCTTGTTGATATTATTCATCTTAGCTCATGTTATGGCCAATGAGGTTTATATTAATTGAGGATATTAGGTTCCTATATATAGGATATCTTTATCTTCTTATTTCTCCTTCCTCTCCTCCTCTCCTCTTGCCATTATTCCCTCTTCCCTATTGCAAGAGATCCATCCCCTTGTACTTTTCTATCCATCCTTTATCATTTTCTTTGTACATTGCCTCACTCAAATGAGAGACACCATATGATATTTATACTTGTGTGTATGCTTTATTTCACTCAACATTATATTTTCCAGGTGCATCCATTTTCTACAAATGGCTCAAATTTGTCATTCAAGAAAAGAAAAAGTCACATAAATATTTTAATACTACATTTATTGAGACATTATAAGATTAATACAAGTTACCTTTGGCCTCTGCAATTACAAGAGGTGCTCAGAGTGGTGGCCATAAGCTTCCAGACATGTATTAGTACCACGAACTGCTGCTTGAGTAACCTTGGTTATTGAGATTGCTGCACATGCGTTTTCAATTTCCTCTCTAAGGACAGGCAGTGTAGTGGGTTTCTGCAACATATGCGTCATCTAGGGTCCTCCATGTAAGGGTAACATCATCTGTTGAAAAAAACATTATTTTTCTTTTCCTGAAGTGGGTGAGTATACATTTTTTGGAATTATATATATATAT
>NW_022900928.1:86580654-86583751 GCF_012274545.1 Fukomys damarensis | reverse complement strand
ATATGCTATCGAATTCTGAATCTATCCACTCTATCCACTGTTGAGAGAGAGGTTTTGGAATCTACAGCTACAATTACAGATTGGCCAGTTTCTCTTGTAAGCCTATCCATTTTTGCTTTGTGTATTTTGAAGCTCTGCTATTAATTTCATAACCCTTTAGGATTGATGTATTTTGACACCTTTATCACTACAAAATGACTTCTGTTCCCTGGTGGTATTATTTGTTTTAAAAATCTACTCTGCTTGATATTAATACAGCCACTGCAGCTTTCTTTAGACCAATATGAATGTGGTGCTTAGTGAAGAATTGGATTTTTCCCATCACCAGATCCGGCCTTTGTCTATGGCCCTTGGAAGAGGGCTCTAAACCCTCTGAATCCCCTGAGTGATAGAAGTGTCTCAGGTATTTATAGTGAGGGTGGCAGAAGCTCCTGTTGTAACTTCTCAGACTCTTCCTATATATCTTTCCCTTTGGCTGATGTTTGCAGATTTTCCCTGTAGTAATCTAACCATGAGTAGGATGGCTTTGAATAGGTCCTCGGAATCCTTCTAACACATTATTGCGTGGGGTTGCCTGTCTGTCCCATTTGATCTCTGTCTCCTTTCTCCTCTTTGTGTGACTTCTTTTGATTAGGAGGATTTTGATTCTCTTGCATCTCCTTAATAATCTTATTTGCTATGCCTCTGGTTATTTCAGAAGATGCCTTAGGTTTTGAGTGCATTACCTTTAACTCTTCCAAGTCTATTTCTAAGTCATAGCATGCATTACCAGAAGATTATAATAAGATAAACTCATTTCTCCCTTCCTTACCTTCATGTTGCTTTTGAAAAATATATTTTATACCTATATGTGTTCTACCCACAAATTACATTGATATTAAATATGTTGATATAAAATAATAGTGTTTACTTCCCACCAGTTCTTGTGTATACTTTGACAATTACTTCTCTGCCAATACATTGGAGACATTATTTTGCTATCTTCCAACTTGTGAATTTGTTTTTGAAAGGGCTTCTCTTGATCTAATTTTCATTCTTTGAAAGTTTTCTGAATCTTTCTCCCCTCTGGAAGTTTTTATATTTTTTCTTAATTTAGAACCTCTAAGGTTTTGATACACCTAGCTAGTTTTTTTCTTTTTATGTAACTTGCTTAGAGTCTATATCATTATCTGAATCCCAAGTTATATGTCAATAACCAGTTCCTTAAAATATTCCATCATTATATTTTTGAACAGTTTCCTCCCCATAATTTTCCTTCAAGAATTCTGATTGTCTCCAGCTGCCTCATGTTTCTTTCTTCTATTTTATAACATCTAGTTTTTGGTCTGCATTTTGGTTCTTGTTTCTTTGTTTTCTTTTGTGTTTATTATCTGTGTTTAACCTTCAACTCTAAGCTCCATAAAAAACAGGGATCTTGTGAGTTCTGCTCATATCTGCACACCCCCTCTCTATAGCCCTAACTAATGATAAGTGCCCCCCCCAAATACTTCTTCAGTGAATGAATAAACAAACATCAGGGCTCAAAGCATAGCCTGGAAATGAAAAGGCTTCATCTCCCATAATGCACTTGGAGAACATAGGCATTAGCTTGGCAGGGTTGTTCCAGAAAGGAAAGGCTTACGGGAGAAATTAAAGTGCTCAAAATCTACAGCTTTCTTCCTTATCTCATTGCCTGCTGCTCAGTCAGTGCCTGCAGAAACCTGACAAAAGGCAGTAGGATTCATAGGACCTGCTTGGGGCCGGGAGTGGTTCTCTCTCCCTGAGGCCCTGGGCAATGAGATGTGGAGGACACCTGATTGTAACTGGGAAAGACACACTGGGACAGGTATTGGCCATTGCCAGCAGTGCTAATGAGACTTGGAATTACTCTGTGGAAAACTCTCCTTCATCATTAATGGAACTTACTTGGAATTTCTGTTTGAATCACCCCAGTGGATTGCAAATGAATTTTTGAGTTATGTAAATATATATTTAATAGAACTAGCCAGCACCACCCATCTTCAGTCTTATGAGGAAGACAATAAATTCTACAGTTGTACGACAAAGACTTTTTTGAGCTGAATGGCTCCTAATTATTCATTATTCTTTGAAGAAATATTTATTGAGTGCTAATTATGTGGCAGTGGTGGATTCTTGGCTGAATAAAATAGCTATTGTCTTGCCTTTGGGAGCTCACACAGGTTTCTGTCATGCACTCAACAAACTTGACATACTCTAGGTTGTCTGCACAACCAGGCAGCATACTCTGTCCTATGCACAGTACCTGTGTCATGCTCTAAATCAGTGACAGTGAAACTTTGAGAGCTTTCAATGATACAAAAAGCCCACTGTGGCATAGGTGCCATAGGTTCGCCACCACTGCTATAGTCATACAAATAACATGTTTCCCAAAATAAGACCTAGTTGGAAAATAATCAGCCTTGCAAACTAGAGATCAGAAATGCCGGCCCCATCCGCCTATCTGGCCTCACCTGCTGTTACTATTCTCTTGCTCCGTGGCTTCTCTGAAAGGCAGGTATCAGTGAGTGGTCCTAGGCACAGAATGTGTCCTTTCTGTAGCTACAGAGCCCCGGTGCTCTTTTAAAATCATCTTCCTACTTGGACACAGCACTATACTTCATCTTTTTTTTTTTAATTTTATTGAGTTTATTGGTACATTTAGGGATACAGTACAGTTACATTCATTGTTGGGATCATGTACCTTTACATGGCAAGTCTTGATTCTCATTTTTTCCCCTTGCCTCTGCCCTCCCTTCACCCCCTCCTCCCCTCCCCATCTACAAACACTTTATTTTCATCTTTTCATTCTCTCACATTTTTTTCTTTTCCCTTTTTGTTCTTCCCCTACGCATCCCACCTTACCTACACCTTTAGCTCCTTTCTTCCCATTTCTAAATGTCAGTAATCTTATTAGAATCTTATGCATTGTTGCAGAATATTCACACCAGGGAAACTATTTGGTATTTACACATGTGGGACTTATTTATTTCACTTAGGAGTATATCTTCAATATGTATCCATTTTCCTATGAATGAATCTATTCTCTCGCTCTTTATGGCTGAGTAATATTCCATTTTATAGAAAAACCACAACTTCT
>NW_022900928.1:86546048-86580406 GCF_012274545.1 Fukomys damarensis | reverse complement strand
CTGTTTCCAAGATTGCTATTACAAACTGTGCCGCTATAAACATGGGTGCACATACTTCTCTGTGATATGATTCTTTTAGTTCTCTATACTTCATCTTAAGCAACATTTTATTTTCTAATTATAAAATTTAAGTTTCCATACTAAGAAACACATGTAGCACTCATGAAGAGGCATCAACACCAAAAAGACTTTCATAGCAACACTGGGCAGGAAGTGCACATTGCATCTCCTGCTGTGGGCTCTGTGTCCCCATTTCCCTGTCGGGGGTCCTCCACACCTCGCCCTTCTGTCCCCAAACCTCACACCAGAAACAGCAGCTGCAGCTCCAGGTCTTTGCCCCCGCTCCCACCAGGCCCAGCAGTGCCCATGGAAGGAACATCCTCCAGCCTGGGGGTGCAGGGCAGGCTGCTCTTCCTGATGAGCCTGCACAGGTCCTCAGCCCATCTGCAGAAACAAAGGAAAAGGAGAAGAGGAAAGAAAACGCAAGATGGCCAATGGCAGAGATTTTAAACCTTTCTGAAGGACACAGAAAACTATGGAACCTCTCTCCAGGAAGTAAATAAACAAAAAAATGTTAAAAATCAGGAAAACCTTCAGGCAGTTTCCGTCCCTGGGCTAATCATGATTCATTGAAAGTTAGTCTGACTTCTTTTCCCCTATTCTCCTTTCTCTCTTTCTACAGTCTTCACACATCTAGCATGTCACTCTGTTTTCAAACAGCTTCTGTCAGGGAGGAAGGCCAGGTACTGAACTTATCTCTAAAATGAAAGTGAAAGTGCATAGAAAGTTTAAGTGATGCCTGAGATCACAAAAGTACCTGGTGGCAATGCTGAGATGTTGAGCCAGAGCTCAGAAAGCTGTGGAACCAGATCAGTCCAGGTGTTGGAGTGGGCACACCTGAATCTGCCTGACCCAACCCTCTGCAACTCTGCTCCCTTCCTGGGACAAGGGAACAACAATCCCCGAGCACAGAGATCTCCATGAGCATTCAGTGAAGTTGAAAGAAATCACAGGAAGCCCCCACCGCAAGCCCAGTGCCTGCTGGTCCTGCTGATGGAGATGCGTCATGTGCCAAGCGGTTTTGTGCTGTACCGAAAGTGGGTTTGTGGTTGACATACCAAAACTATATCGCGCTTCTGATATAGTTAGTGTTTACAAATAGAATTCTACCTAGAGTCCAGAAATGCGACAGAAGATAAGCAAGAAAAGACAAACACAAATATTGCCTTCTTGCTGCTCTCTAAAATTGGCTCCTATGGTGCCCAGAACATGATATCTGATTACCCCTCTTTCAGCACAAGTTTC
The DNA here is from genome assembly GCF_012274545.1 of Fukomys damarensis. NCBI lineage: Eukaryota > Metazoa > Chordata > Mammalia > Rodentia > Bathyergidae > Fukomys > Fukomys damarensis. The sequence goes on along the minus strand of NW_022900928.1, from coordinate 86,579,101 downwards.
TACGCTCCTCTACTCAATTATTGATGCTTTCAAATGCACTAAGTTTTTATCTCTCTGATTTTGCTGCCTCCAATTCCCATGCCTGTTCAGAAATGCATAGGGAAAGGAGATTTAAATTCTTACTTCGGAAGGTGAAACTCCTTTGTGAGGTTGGGGAGTTGCATTAATCATACAATAAGAAGCTACTATTTCTTATCCTACATATCCTGGGAAGAAGTGAGTGGGAAATCCTAGGGCTCTGCTTTGGGGATGGCCCCAGAGCCTGGCCAGATGTGATCACCTTGGTTACCATCCTCTAGTCCTGAGTCTTGCGTCCGTCTCCTGGATGGCTGCAGTCGCTCCTGCCCACCACATTCCCAACCACCATGCTGGGCTTGGCAGGCAGAGGCTCTGGAAAAGCTCTGATATGGGACCCACACTCCCAGTGGTTCCTTCTCTTGCTTAGCCTGTCTCCCACACAGAGAATCCAGCACAACCAGTGAGCTGAGACCTCCCTGCCCTCCAGGTTTCCCAGTCTCACCCACTCTTTCTGCATCTTTTGTCCTCCCCAGCAGCCTGTTTGGCCAGGTCCCAGGGCTCCTGAGATCTCTCTCCTCTCCAGCCTGCCACAGCTTGTCCCAGTCTATGGTTTCCAGGAACTAAAAACTGGGATGGTTAATTTGATGTCTCAATGTACAAAATTCTCTATGTACAAAATACAATGGAATTCGTACCGTGGAAGCCCAGATTCCACATTATTTCTGGGTACATCTAAGGAGGTGTTTCTAGTGAGGTTAGCATTTGAAACTGTGGACTGGGCAGTGGGCAGCCTTTCCAGGGTGGTCGGGCAGCTTCCTGAAGATCCATGCAGGAGCTGGACAGAGCAAGGTGAGGTGGGAAGAGCCTGCCCCCTTTCCTGCCTGACTGGGCTGCGGTGTTTCCTTTCACCTTTTCTGGACCGCAGGCTGGAAGATCCACCAATATCTCCGTGGTTCTTGGGTCTCTGAACTTCTGCTGACTTCCTCTGACACTTGATCCTTTGAGGTGCCCGTAGGTGATGGATGCATCATCATATGAGCCTATCTGTCAGGACATACCTGCTTTGAATGTTAGTGACACTGGACACAAATCATTTCTATATATAAATTAATGTATGTAATTTATGTACCAGTAGATTCTGATACTAAAATACATAAATTATATGTTGTACATAGAAACATATTTCATTTATATTTCATATACCTATATATAAAAGCCTATGTGACTATATGTATATAAAAGAATTTTATATCTATATATACAATAATATATACATATGATAGAATATATGTGTATACAGAAGGATATGAAGGATATATGTATCTGTGAATATATATGATACATATGTGTGTAAATAATATGTGAAGTATATGTAGGTGCAAATAGTATATGAAAGGATATAGATATGTAAAATTTATGTACATATACATGCACACATAAACATATAAAATGAATAGAAGGCTGTGTGCATGTCTCCTCTTAACACCATTCCTCTGCTGGTCATGGACTCCTCATGCAGGTGTCTGTCTGCACACCACAGTCCCCAACAACTTCACATCTTTCTCAGATGTCCACACTGCAAAGAGGCCTCCCTTTCACCCAATTGGCAATTGCACTTAGCTCCTTAGCCCTCCTGAGACCTCTTATCTTGCTCTGCTTGTTTCTATTTCATAATATACCACAGCTCATGGATTCTAATGCAGTGATAGTTTTCAACATTTTAATATCTCTAAGAACAGGGATTCCTTTCAATGGTCTCTACTGTCAGGGGAAGGTGGTGATATTGTTGCCATTTCTTACAGATTTGCATCAAAACACACAGCATGGGTTTCCAAGGCTTAAGGAAAAGCCTGGTAGACAAGTAAGACATTGAGGATGACACTGTAGGAAAAAATGATACAGACTTGTATTGAAATGTGTCTTGGAAGACTCCATCTTAAATGGGAAGTTGTTTTAGGAATGCAATAAAAAATCTCTTTCATGTGCATTTCCAGCTACTGACAAGAATTAGTTTTTCCAATTTTAAATGTCAAAATGGTGTTTTTTACCCCCAGTGCTATTTGAAATAGTGGTCTGCATGACAGTTGGTGGCACTCTACACGATCAAATGTAGTGTTCTGTTTATCCATGTTCTTGTGGGTAGCTTCTTGGTACCATCACTGTTAGGTGCCCAGCACCCAGGAGGCCTCAGGGAAGAGGGCCCTCACTGTGGCTGCTGGGCCACACCCTTCATGTGTCCAAGGGAAGAACACACATTTGACATACAAAAAGAATGACATATCTGGTAGCTCACAGATGGATTTTTATCAGCACATTTTAGTTGTACATGTGAATGAGACTCGATGTGATATTTCCATACACGCATACCATGCACATGGACATATCTAAGCATCTTCCTCCACCTCCACCCCAGCACTCTTCACAGTCCTTATTAGTCACTGTTCTACTTTCTCCTAGATCTTTTTATTTGAATTTTCCACATATACATAATCTCAGACTTTATTCCTAATCAGGAGAATGCAAATTAAGCTGAAGGTAGACATCTTTTACACTCATCACAGAGACAAATAGTGTTTCTGACACCGAGAATGCTGGAGAAAACACCTAGATGAGTGTCACACATAATTACAGAATGGATCAGCCACTGGCAAAGTAGGTGGGGCATCACCCCCCCCTGTGAGCACAAGCTCTGGAAGAAATAGCTTCCATGTGAAATCAGAGATACACAAAAAGATGCTTTCTGCATCTTGTTGGGTATGATAGTGGCTTTCAGGGACCAGGAGAGGGCTGGGGAAGTTGGAATGTGGAGTGGGTGGTCAATGGGTGCTACACAGTGGGAGCAAGAAATCCTGGTAGGTTATTTACAGTAAGTGATAACATAGAGCAACAATGAACTGCACGTTTTACAACACTTGATGAAAGCATATTGAAAGTTTTTACCATAAAGAAATGATACATGTTTGAGAAGATAGATACCTTTAATTAGATTTAAATATTATAGAATATATGCAAACATCAAAATATCACCTTACTAAGTAATATGTACAATTTATTATTTAAATAATAGCAATGAGAAATAAACCTGAGAAGGTAATGCAAGAAAAGTAGTAATAAATAGAGAAAAAATTAATTGAATTGTAGCAGTAGGTTACATTCTTCATTTCTATAGCTGGTAGTTAATAGATTCTGTTTGGAGTTGGGTGGCCAAAAGTGGAACATACATAATATTCCTCAGGTATATGGAGAGGACCACCAGAATAGTGCCAATCAACATCAACAAAAATGTGGTTTACTTTGAGATTGTAGTTGTTGAATGGTGGTTATACTGGTTTTGGTGGTGATGACAGATGATTTATTATTACTTTCAGTGCTATTTTTAGCTTTAATTTTCACATGCATGGATAACTTTTATAATTATGCAATTAATTATAGCTATAATGGTAAAATATAAGCTATAAATTTCAATCCATGAGAAGATCCACTTAAATTATGAGCCTGTATATACTAAGGAATATTTTTATAACTCTTGTTATTACATTAACAAAACATAATATTACAGGGATGATTCAGGATGGAAAATTATAGATAAATACAATGAATGTGCACAAAATTCTAGAAAGGAGCTACTGACTTTGGTATATTTATGATGACTATATCACCTTTATTTTGGTCTCTATTTTGTCTTTATTGCCACCTATATGATAAATGTCTTTATATCTAAAAATTGAAATTGAATATATTTGATTGTTAAATGATAGGTGAGCTAAGAAAGAAACCAGAGCTATCAGAAGCAGTGTGTTGGGTCTCAGAATGTCACTGGCATTGGGGACGAACAGGATGATGGTAAGCAAGCTCCAGAGCCCCAGGTTTTCCTCACAGATAGATCTCTAACTAAATGCATCGTTCTATGCAAGTCCAGTTGATATCTGCACCTCTATGTTTCATCTATCAAATGATGCCTCTATTTTCACCTCCCATGATGTGAACATTTTAATGGCACCATAACCCCTGTGGTGCCCCTTGATGTACAGGAGGTGAAAGACCACAGAGCCCTTGGTAAAGGAAGCCTTTCATCCCGCGCCAGTGACAGTGCTGCATGTCCCTTCAGCCAAACTCTGCTTCCTGCGGCCTGTCTACACTGGCTCTACTTGTGTGGCCTGGTGGCTCTGCATCTCCGCTCTCCTCCAGCTGGGTGTTCTAGGTCCTCCTCCCATGGGACTTGCTGCTTGCCATTCCCTTGTCAGGAAAGCCCAATGGTGTCTGAAGAATACTCAGTATCATTTGACCCTTAAACTCCATTCCTCCATTTAGTTATTGGTCCAGGTAAGCGATTTGCAAAGGGAATTAAAGGGGAACAATTAATGCCTTCTGTTGGAAAGAAGTTTTAGATGGAAGATACTCACTTTTCCTTCCCAACTCAGAGTGACTTTCTATCTCCATTTTCATGCACAAGTGGTGACATCCACATACTGTAGAGTTGGTGCCATTACTATCATCGAGCAGGTAGTAATTAGAAAGCATTGCAGAAATGAAGCCAGTATTAAATACTCACTAGAATAAGAATGGTTCCATGAGCTACTGAGGTGGACAGAAAATCCCAGTATTTACCTGTTTATGTGCATTTAGCAGACCTACCAAAAATAAACTTGCAAGAGCCCATCCAGAAATATTTCCGAGCAGTAAAATATAAATTATAGTGTTCTTTTATAGATTATATACTTTTTCTCTTAACATTTCAAAGAAATTACCTTTTATGTATCACTTAAATAACATCAAGCTTTCTAAAGAGCCTAACAAAATCTTAGCAGGTCTGGGTTAAAATACATCTTTAGCACAATATTTTTTTCCTATGTCTGGGAAAGCTTCATTCAAATGCTTTTTCAAAGATTTCTGAAAGCGAAGCATTCTGAAAGGGCCTGTGTATTGTTGCCAAATTTAATAATTCTGAGCAAACAGGCTGACACCCATTCTCTTTGCAGTTAGCTTCCTTCCCTAATCCCATCATGTAACTTCTCCCTTCCTCACAGGCTTCTTATCATCTTTGTAGAAATGACAACATGGATTTCAGCAAAGTATATGGATTTTGTTTGCAAACTCTGTATTTTTCTCAGATCTGTGTAATTCTCAATGACGGTAAAAAGCCAAGCCAGCTTATCCAAAGACCAGCTTGCCTGCTTTCTTTCCAGTATCCTCTTGAACCCTCTTTAGGGAACTTGTGCCTGCAACCACTGCTCGTTTAGAAGTGGGAGTTACTGATTGGAGGGGAGAGGAAGAAATGAAGAGGCGGGGAGCACAAAAGGTGCAGTGGTCCTGCCCTACTGGGTACTCCTATCAACAGCCCTCTTCTGTGGCAACAGTATGATTAGCATACAATTCCCCTACCCCTGGAAGCCGCTCTTGTACTTTCTGATCTTCCACTTCTACTTTCCCAGGCTGTCATTTCAATGGAATCCGGATACTGTGCTCTCTCGGAGCCGAAGACAGGACTCTCTGAAAAAGGGCACGAGGGATCTGTTGGCAGTGTTTGATATCTTGATTACAGCAGCTGCCATGTGACTCTGCACATTGGTTGAAACTCTTCAAACTGTAGACTGAAAAGAGTAAATTTTTTTGCATGTAATTTATACTTGAAATGAGCCAACCTCAAATGAGAAATACATAAGTAATAATTATGTCTGTCACTGCATTAAGTTCCCTACTACCACGGGACTTGCAGAGGATGCTTGAATATCAGAACCCTATGGTGCATTGTGCATTTTCATAGCAGTCATTAATATTTATAGTCTGATCACTTAATCCCTCCTCATTTCGATTATGCAAAGAGATGCTGTACAAAATGTTTTCAGAAAGTTTGCAGGTCCATTCATTTCCTTCCAGCAGCCAATCTCTGGGTGATTCTTTCTTGTACGGTATCCTCCTTGGTCGCACTTGGAGCAGGTGTTAGGATTTGCATCTTGCTTCATGGTTGGGCAACTTTCATGACCAAATTCCCACTCATGAAGTCTTTGTTTTAAGGTGCAAAGAAAGGATTGAGATTTCTATGGGAAGACAGCTTCTCAAAACCAGGGACTAGTGTGTTGTGACCTCTCCCTTGCTTTTCTCCATCTACAGCAGCTAGTCTGAGAAAGCAGAGAGCAGTAAGTGCGAGGCTACACCTCTCCTCAGGCCTTTCTCTGTCACCTTGTCCAGCTGAGCTGCTTCATTTGGCATTTGCCTTTTGAACTTTATCTCATTCCATTTGGGCTGAAGAAGCAGCAGCTTTTCCAGTTCTCAAGATCCCAGATTTCTTGACACCCTTTCCTTCTTTTCATTTTGCTTGTCTTAACTCCTCATCGATGTCTTGTGGTTTTCATTGTTGTTGTTGTGGTGGTGGTGGTGGTGGTGGTGGTTGTTTTTGTTTGAGACAGGGTCTCACTGTGTAGTTGAGACTGACCTGGAACTCATTATGTAGCCCAGGTTGGTCTCGACCTCACAGCGATCCTTCTGCCTCAGCCTCCCAAGGGTCTCACTGTAGTTGAGACTGACCTGGAACTCATTATGTAGCCCAGGTTGGTCTCGACCTCACAGCGATCCTTCTGCCTCAGCCTCCCAAGTGCTGGGATTACAGGCATGCACCACCATGCCCCACCTAATTCTTGTGTTTATCTGCATTGTTTTGAGATGGAAAAATGGTCCTGCTTTCTCATGGTGGAGGGCCCTGCTTAAGAGTACTGTTAGGAAGATGGGTCAGAGGCTGTGCTGAAGATACAAGTGTGCTCCCTGCAGGCCTCCACTGTGTCCTCTGTAGGGTCTCCTCCAACTTCTCCACAGTCTCAGACAGTGATGGGAGCCTGGCTGATAGAAGAAGCCTCATGGAGTCTGTAACCGATGGGGCACTGTGATTAGAACCAGTTACCCTTTCCCAGTTCTACTCATAAAGGCCCCTTGGAAACCCACAAACTGGATCTTGTTCATTTTTCTACTATTTAAATCAGGTTTACTACAAAGCCAGTAATCGTAGGCACCTGGTATTTGTTTGCCAAATGGAACTGTTTTCAGTTTTTAAAAATGAGAAAACTTTGCCAATATGTATAAATGGTTGAGTATACACATATGCCTAATACTGTGGAAATATACAAAATAGTTGTACCCAGTCTGCCTGAGAAGGAGTAAGCCTAGAAAGAGAGTAAGAAGACGGGCATACATCCATGCAAGACAGGCATGGGGCTGCCTACCCCAAAATGGTGACATTATGGGGAAACTGAGCTACAAAGACATCTTCACTGAAGAAAAAAAGCTCAGGAAGTGTAAAGGATTTGAGTTGATGGAGAAGTGGATTTCACGTAGGTCAAGCTACAAGACAAACAGAACAGTCAGCTTTGAAAATGAGCCCCATAGGTTGGGAAATGACAATGAAACCTGCCCAACCAGAGTGAAGGCATGTTTCAGGATGGAGCTAGGTTGCCCAAATTGCTGTGGATTTTTCTGGATATGGAAAATTCAGCTGATTCTATATAACCTCTCATCACAGCTGGAATTGCACCCAGGGAAACATTATCCTCTGTGTCCTTGGGCTTCCTTTTTTTGGCTCAGTTCAAACCCATACCTTATTTAAAGCTTTCAATTTCCTACTGCTTTTGTACACATTCTGGAAAACTGTTTCTGTAAAAGAGTAGATTTAAACTATGTCGGCTAATCGACTTCAAATGGTTTCCATATTTGTTAGGAAGAAAGTATCTGGGAACCATTACCCTTATTAAAAATCCACCTCAAAGTCCCCCTGACTTTAGTCAGCAGATAAAAAAACATCACTTTGGCCTCTACATGCCACAAATGAAGAGAGAGAAAAATAAATTTAGAAGCCCAACATGTTAATTTTAACCACACAGTTGATCTTTGTAGACTTTTTCTTTAAAAAGTCATTTATAGCATGCATATGTATATCCATAAAAATGTGCATACATACACTAAAACAAAATATAGCTGATATAAATACGTGTAAAAATGAAATGTAAAGTATTTGTTCAAATGTATAAACTGTAGGTATTGAAAAAAGTAAAGTTCTAAAATGGTGAAATTAACATTTCTTATGATGTGCTTTAAGAAACTTCTGACCAAATGTTGAAGACCAAGTTTGAAAAAAAAAAGTTGGGAGACATAGATGAAAACCATAAATCAATAAGTGATAAAATATCAAGAAGACTCCTTTAAAATATGGCTGCAGTGGGTCATTCTCCAAAATAGACCACATACTACCTCATAGAACATGTATAAGTAAATGCAAAGGAACTGAAGTTATCCTATGTATATTATTAGACCATAGTGCAATTAAACTGGAGATCAGTACCAAAAGAAATGGCAAGAACTTCACAAAAACATGGAAACTGAATAACACTCTCCTGAACAACGAATGGGTCACAGAGGAAATTAAAGAAGAAATTAGACAGTTTTTACAAATAAATGATAATGCCAATACAGCATACAGGAATCTATGGGACACAATGAAAACAGTTCTACAAGGGAAATTTATAACACTGAATGACCACACTAGGAAAACAGAGCGAGCTCAAATAACCTAATGCTGAAACTTAAGTTCCTAGAGAAAAAAGAGCAAGACAAACCCAAAGCTCATACAAGGGAGGAAATTACAAAGATCAGAGCAGAAATCAATGCAATGAGACTAAGAGAATGGTACAAAAAAAAAATCAATGAATTAAAGAGTTGGCTTTTCAAAAACATAAATAAAATTGATAAACCCTTAGCTAACCTTATCAAAAAAAGGAAAGAAAAGGCTCAAATTCATACAATTAGTAATGAAAAAGGTGAAGTCACAACAGATCCAGTAGAAATCCAGAAGACCATCAGTACCTACTTAAAGAATCTGTACTCTAATAAAATGGAAAATACAGAAGAAATGGACAGATTTCTAGATACATACAAATTATGAAAATTGAATGAAGAAAACATAAAAATTCTAAACACCCCATTTACAGTCAGTGAAATTGAAAATGTAATTTAAAATTTACCAACAAAGAAAAGCCCAGGTCCTGATGGCTTCACTGCTGAACTCTACAAGACATTTAGAGAAAAACTATTGCCATAACTTCTTAAACTTTTCAAAGAAATTGAAAAGGAAGAAATACTTCCAAATTCATTCCTAGAAGAAAGTGTTACAAAACCAGGGAAGACCCAACCAAAAAAAGAGAACTACAGGCCAGTCTCCCTAAAGAATATAGATGTAAAAATCCTCAACAAGATATTGGCAAACAGAACACAAAGGATCCTTAAGAAGATCACACACCCTGACCAAGTCAGATTATCCCTGGGATACAAGGATGGTTCAACATATGTAAATCAATAAATGTAATACACTGCATTAACAGAACCGAGGACAAAAACCATATGATCCTCTCAATAGAGGCAGAAAAAGCATTTGACAAAATCCAACACCCAGTCATGATAAAACCCTACAGAAAATTGAAATAGAAGGCCTTTATCTCAACTTGATAAAGACAATCTATGCAAAACCAACAGCCAACACCATACTAAAAGGTCAAAAACTGAAAACATTCACACTAAAATCAGGAACACTACAAGGATGCCCACTATTACCACTCCTGTTCAATGTAGTATTGGAAACAGCCACAGCAATTAGACAAGAGAAAGAAACAAAAGGAATAAATATAAGAAAGGAAGAAGTTAAACTATCACTATTATTTGCTGACAATGTGATACTCCAAAAAACTCCACCCAAAGACTTCTAGACTTGATTGACAGATGCAGTAAAGTAGCTGGATGCAAGATCAACACTCAAAGATCAATAGCCTTCTTGTACACAAATAACAGACTCACTGAGAGTCAAATTAGGGAAACAATCCCTTTCACAATAACATCCCCTCAAAAATGAAATGTCTAGAAATTAACCTAACAAAGGAAGCAAAATACCTCTACATTGAGAACTACAGCACTCTGAAAAAAGAGATTGAAGAGGATATAAGAAAATGGAAAGACATCCCTTGTTCCTGGATGGGAAGAAGCAATATAGTGAGAAATGCCATACTTCCAAAACTGCTATACAATTCAATGCAATCCCTGTTGAACTCCCAACAGTGTATTTCACAGACCTAGAGAAAACAATCCAAAAATTCGGAACCAGAAGAGTCCTATCATAGGAAAAGCAATGTCAGGGGGGTATCACAATCTCCAACTTGAACCTATACTACAAAGCCACTGTGATAAAAAACAGCATGGCACTGGCCAAGAAACAGGCTCACTGGTCAGTAGAATAGATTAGAAGATGCAGAAACAACTCCAGACATGCTCAGCTACCTCATCTTTGACAAAGGAGCCAACCATCCTTACTGGAGGAAACAGCCTCTTTAATAAATGGTGTTGGAAAAACTGGATTTCAACTTGCCAAAACTAGACCCCTGTCTTTCAACATGCACTAAACTAAAATCCGAGTGGATTAAAGATCTAAATATTTAAACAGAACCACTAAACCTGTTGAAAGATAAGTTAGGTAGAACTTTTGAAGATATTGGCATAGAAAAAGACTTTAAGAACAAATCCTCTGAGAATACGTCTCTGAGAAAATCAGTATCACTGTTGAGTGGAACAGGAGCCTGGTCAGTCAAACACTTGGTTCATTTAGGGTGTTTTTTACACACAGCCTTATGTACAGACAGCCCACCTGCTTCCTCCAAGGAGCAGATGCCCCACATCCACCATAACCAAAGTGACTGAGCAGCACGGGGTGCTTGGCCATCAGGGTTCCCCCAGAACAAAAGCAGATATTTTATGAGACATGGCCACATATGCCCAGAATTATACTGTGGAACATGGGCTCCATTTTATTTATAAGTTTATAGGAAACTGAAATGGACCAACGCAAAATAGATTGTGACTTAACACTAATACATTTTTCTCCTGAGTGCAGCTTTAATCATGTATTAAACTGTATAAACCATTTTGATTATATTAATTTTACTTACCATTAGTGACAGTGGATGAATGTCAGGAACTTTTCAGTTTCAGCTGTTTGCCAAGTGTTCTCTGTGAAGTAAACAACTTAGAAGGAAATGTCTCCCTCTTCCCTCTGAGGGCCCAAAAAGTGTCTGAAGCTTCAGTCCTTGGACTTTTCACTTCTTACCATACCCAAGCCTGCTAGCAGAACTTCTCAGGCCAAATTATTCTCTCTTGTACAATTAGCCTGTGGGCCACACTGGCCTTTGATTAATGTCCTTGAGAATTTTGCAAGTTTTTCTTGAGTTTCCCTGAGCTCTTTAGTTTGCACAAGTCAGACTTTAGTGAACTGTTTTTCTTAGCCAACCTTCCAACAACTAGGAGGAAGAGTAGGGAGGAAAAGAGCCGAACCAAGAGTTGGCAGAAGCTCTCTCTCCTCTTTGGGTTTCTTTTGAAATTGGCCAGTGCTAGACCTTTTTGTGCATCTGCTCAGAAGCAGTGGTCTGGGCATTGGGACTGTGTGGTATTAACTGTGCCCATCATGGTTAGCATTTTATCGTATTCTGAATTTTATGTCTTTTGTACTTAAATGATATCACTCCAGACAGCATAATAGCTTAGGATATGTTTCACATTTTTTTGGCCCAAGAGCTTCATTAAATCAGAGAGAAAATATAAGACATTTTATTAAATATTGATTGTTCACTTTCAGGAAATAAAATGTTGATTAGCATGTTCTAAACAAGCTGTTCTGCATTTATTTGATTTACTGAGTGTTCGTACATGATTTTGTTTAGATTTAACATTCTTTAGAGAAAAGGAAAATTTTCATGGAATGAATTAGCCTAAAAATGATCCGAGCACAGAAACATTAACAGAGGCATTATTTAACTCCACCAACCTTAACATGTATTTGACAAATTTCTGTAACATTTGACTAATTACATGTATTCTATTATTCAGCACATAGATACTGACCAACTGTGGGCTTAGCACTAAAAAAGAACCAAAAATAACTGCGTATTGTTTACATCAAAACCTTTACTTTTGTGCAGTGGAATTCTAGCAGAGGAAAGGAAGAAAGTTTCAAGGGCAATCTTACTGTTCAATATGATCTATGAAGGAGAGGTGCAGGTGGTATGTGTGATTCTAGCCAAGGTCCTTCCAAGGAAGTTAACACCACACAAAAACCTGCAGCCTGAGTGCTGTGAAGAAACTGAGGCAGAGAGAGGATGGTGAGGAGACCAGGAAGGCTATAGAGCAGTAAGTGTGTTTGCAGATAGAGCCAGAGAGTGGCTGATTTTGGCTTTGAGCCCACAACCTCCAACCTGGCTCTGCAAACAGCCCAAAGTTACAGATGGCCTGATAGAACTAGCCAACCCTGGATCTCAGCTGTGTTCCCTACCACATAAATGTTTACATCATTATTCTTGATGGTAAAGGTGAATGCACACCATGCTCTTCTCACTTCCAGTAGAGGGATATACTGAAGTCTGTACCCAGAGTGCTGTTCATCACACTGCCTCATGTGTGCATGATGACCATGCCTAATTCATGATGTGTCCATCTGTGCACTGATGTCTGCTGGATGTGCCCAGAGAATTTTCCTTTGCTGTCACAGTGCATCTGAGGCTGAGCATGTTTGCTTTTAGTGAAAGCCGACTATCAATAGAGTATATAACTACCAGCCACCCTTCTGGTGAAAGGTTCTTCCTACATCACTGTGTGTTCTTGATCCTAGGTACTCAGAGGTACCATTTGTTATTGGGTGAATTTGGACAGCATCCATGGGCACATAACTAAGGCATGACCACTGCTAGAGATTAATTTTGGCCAATGTTATGCCATAGAAACTTGGGGTTCACGGTAGTTAGATGTTGTAATGTCTATATTTATCAGTGATTGATTTTTTCTATAAGTTTATGACTGTTAGGCCAAAGATAACATGCATTTCTAATCACAAATAATTTCATTTCAGTCTTCAGTATTTGTTTTCACTCTTCACATTGCCTTGAGTGATGGTCCACTCTAGCACTGTTACATTCAGAAGCTCCTCCCATGATACTGTTGGAGACATTGGAAACATTAGAAGAATGTACTTGTTTATTTCTCAGAGTGACACATCTAAGGAGCGTTTGTTTTCCTTAGCTTTGTCTGGAAAACTCAGAATTCATCTTCAACACTTGGCTGGAAATCTGGGCTGCACAGGTTTGCAGGTCAAGAAGAGACACCTCTCTTGGTATATGAAATATTGATTTAATGATGACTTAAATTTCCTTGCAGGTGCTTCAGAAAAAGTGTAAAGGAAGCCCCCCAAAGCTCCCTAGAGTTGTTGGTGATGATAAACTAATTGGTCCCTCTTGCCTGCCCTCCACTCACCTCTTTCCCTGTCAAACTCTGTCTAAATGTTGTACAGGCATGAACACAGTTTATAGATGCTCAAGATTTAAGCTGGAATGTATGCAATAGAAAAGGTGGAGCCAAACTTGCCAATCTGGCTTTGGAATTTCTTTACATGGCACACATGAGTCCTACTTGTCTATTATACTGTGGTCCTAAATAAATCTGCATGAGACCAAAATCTGCAGTATTCCCCTCTCCATCTTGGCTTATAGGTCCTACCAGCTGGACCATAAGACATGCTCATTTTTCTCTCTGCATATTTTAACACAACACCGACCTTTGTCAGCCCGTTGAGTTTTAAGCCACACATTGTCTCAAGACTTCTATTGTACTTTTGCCTTTTACTTCACACTCCCAACTTATTGCTAAATCTCATCTTCTCAGGAAGATTAAAAGGATGTCAAGGAAAGTAATGATAAATTAATTTCTTTCTGCGGTGATAATGTCAACAATGCTATAGATCTCCTGTAATATACTTAGCCCTTTTGGGCTCCACTTCCTGATCTAGAATGTCCTGAGTTGCAGTTTATTTATGTGTAAAATGAGGATAAGAAGATCTAATTTATATGATTCTTCTAACGATTGTGCGCTAAATTGTGCACTAAAATGAAAAGCCAAGCAGTGCCTCTCTCATATGGTTGAAGGTCACATTCTGGTTTATGTAGCACTTCACAAATATTATCTTATTTGATGCTAGAAACCATGAAGTGGCCAGAACATATCTTTCTTTTTCTTTTTTTTTTATTTATTAATTTTATTGAGTTTATTGGTACATTTTAGGGATACAGTACAGTTACATTCATTGTTGGGATCATGTACCTCTACATGGCAAGTCTTGATTCTCATTTTTTCCCCTTACCTCTGCCCTCCCTTCACCCCCTCCTCCCCTCCCCATCTACAAACACTTTATTTTCATCTTTTAATTCTCTCACATTTTTTTCTTTTCCCTTTTTGGTCTTCCCCTACCCATCCCACCTTCCCTACACCTTTAGCTCCTTTCTTCCCATTTCTAAATGTCAGTAATCTTATTAGATTCTTATGCATTGTTGCAGATTATTCACACCAGGGAAACTATTTGGTATTTACACATGTGTGACTTATTTATTTCACTTAGGAGTATATCTTCAATATGTATCCATTTTCCTATGAATGAATCTACTTGGGGGTTCTTTATGGCTGAGTAGTATTCCATTTTATAGAAAAACCACAACTTCTTTATCCAGTTTCCAACGGATGGGCAAATAGGCTGTTTCCAAGATTTAGCTATTACATACTGTGCCGCTATAAACATGGGTGCACATACTTCTCTGTGACATGATTCTTTTAGTTCTCGTGGAAAGATACCCAGCAGAGGGATGGCTGGGTCAAATGGAACCTCCAGTCCAAGCTCTTTGAGGTATCTCCATATTGATTTCCATAGTGGTTGCACTAGTCTGCACTCCCACCAACAATGGAGAAGGGTTCCTTTCTCCCCACAACCCCGCCAACATTTGTTATTGTGTGATTTCTTGATAGCAGCCATTCTTTGTGGGGTGAGGTGGAATCTCAGTGTTGTTTTCATCGGCATCTCTCGAATGACCTTTCTTGAGGATCAGTGGAACAGACTGGAAGACACAAAAGCAAATGCAGATGTACTCAGCTACCTCATCTTTGACAAAGGAGCTGACCATCCTCAGTGGAGGAAAGATAGCCTCTTTAATAAATGGTGTTGGAAAAACTGGATGTCAACCTGCCACAGATTAAAATTAGACCCTTATCTTTCGCCATGCACTAAATTAAAATCCAAATGGATTAAAGATCTAAATATTAAAACAGAAACATTAAACTTGCTGGAAGGTAAGTTAGGCAGAACTCTGGAAGACATTGGTATAGGAAAAGACTTTATGGACAAATCCTCGGTAGCACGGGAACTAGCAGATATAATCAACAACTGGGATCTCATCTTACTAAAAAGCTTCTGTACTTCAAAAGAAACCATCAGCAGAATGAAGAGACAATCTACAATGTGGGAAAAAATTTTTACCAGCTTTTCCTCAGACAAAGGACTATTATCAAGGATATATAAAGAACTCAAAACAATCAGTTCCCCCAAATATAAAGACCCGATTCAAAAATGGGCATCCGAAATGAACAGACATTTCTCAGACAAAGAAGTAAAAGCAGCAAGAAAATATCAGAACATATCTTTTTACCTCCAGTTGAGTAACTGAAGTACAACAAAATAAGCACTCTTTAGGATGACCTATTTGTAAGATGTATTTACTGGAACATGAGAGTTTCCATCATCTTAGTAACCTATTAAATACTTGTGAGATAAGCAAGTACTTGCAGGTGCTTCAGTACAAATGTACCACCTTTGCAAAGGAGACTCCCCTGTGTTCCCTGGAGTTATTGTTGGTAATAGTCTCCTAATTGGTGATTAGTGTGAAAGAGTGTGTCTTTCTATATAGAAAGATAATGTGGTGAACAAATGTAGAATCCAGTTAAATTAAGTAAATACATTAAGCTTGAAGTTCAGGTTTGATTATTTAGGTAAGTAAAAGTGAAACATTTGCATTGCTGTTCTACAATAACCATTAGCAAGCACTCTATGCGATATCTCAGCCACCCAATACAGTGCATGGTGGTATAAGCCTGTGATCTCAGCACTCTGGGAGGCTGAGTCAGGAGAATCACAGGTTTGAGCCCAGCCTGGAAAGCTTAGTACCTTAGTGAGACCCTGACTCAAGCAAAGCAAATAAAAATAAAAGGCCAGAGATGTAGCTCAGTGCAAAGACTCTGAGTTTAATCCTCAGTACAGCCAAAAATAAATAAATGAATAGCAAGCCAAACTGACAAGACAAGAATTTACTCTCGGCTTCTGAAGTAATGTTACAGTGCCCTCTCATTCTTGTTAGTTATGCAGAAGGCAGATTGTAAGTAGGTGTGATGTTAATGCATCCAGAGGTGAGTACTAGAAGGAAATCTAATTTATTTCCTCTTTTGGTATTTGTCAGTTTCTTTCCATTGTAATATAATTTTTAGCAAAACTCTTGACAAGTAATTTAGTAATGAATGTGATTAATGTTGACGTGGGTTTTAAGTAGTAAAGAACCATTATGAGCCGCATTGTTTTAAGTTTGAAAGTCATCTTTCTGGTATAGTTCAAATGCCTAGGAAAATAAAAGAATAAGTTTGCCCTCTGCTGGAATTCCAAATTACACCACTGGTGGGTTGATGAGTGTAGAGAAAAGAAAGAATATCTATGTTTGCTTCACACATTAAAAATTTAAACCTCCAAAACAAATTTAAGCCTCTCTTGTCATATTGGCTACTCCTCGGTAGTGTCAGTTCAAAACATAGATCGGACTTACGAACCAAGTGCTTTCAAGATAGGGTTTCGGTTCCCAGGACAATGGCTTTGAGGAGCAAGGGATACAGTGGTCTACAGAGGAATTCCAGTGGTGGTATCTTCTTCTTACTCATTCTGCAAAACATGAGTGATTGAGTTACATAAGGGCAGAGTCCTGGGGCTTTTGGATTGATGTCAGTTACTCAGTGTAACCAGGAATAGTCATACCAGACTCAACCACACCTTCAAACAAGGGGCCTGAGTGCAGACCTACCTGAGAGTCAAAAGGGAAAAAGGGGTCAAGCAGGTAGAAAGTTGTTCAGTGGCCTATGATAAAAACTGCCCTGGGATTCGTGGTCTGAGATTCCTAACCCAACAATTCAGGGGCACAGGAGAATTAGGGAAACCATGCCTGGCACACTAGTGGTGTGGAATGCAGGTATGGAGACACTAGAGAAGGTAGAAGATAGATAGCTGGAAGGTGTGGCTCTTAAAGCTGGCTTTAACCACTGGATAGCATGGCCCTCATTTGTCCTCCTCTTCTGGCTAAATATCTTTCAGGCCACCTCCTTATCTGTCTCCAAAATCCACCAGCTAGTGACCCCTGTATTTTGCCTTCACTTGAATATTTGTTGGTATATACTTGATGGTACACAGTTTTCAGGAATGGGAAAGTATGCAGGATGGAGGCTAATACAAGTCAGCGCATCAAATCATCGTACATGCATCTTCCCTGCTCAAGCCTTTTTCACATTTTATTGTTTTTGGCCAAAGACTCAAAGGTAAAATTATGCAGTAGTTATCTAAGCTCCAGTGAGCATTGGGGGACCTATATATCACCATGCTATTTAGACTTTAGTGTCCCCTAAAACAGCAGTTTGAAAACAACCAGAGCAAAGTGGGTTAAAAATAACATATGCTTCCAGTAAGAACATTATATAATATCATCTTTTCTGCTTCTCTGTCATAGTAGAAACTGGAATCTATTTTCTAGACTGTGGCGTTTC
Source organism: Fukomys damarensis (assembly GCF_012274545.1). NCBI lineage: Eukaryota > Metazoa > Chordata > Mammalia > Rodentia > Bathyergidae > Fukomys > Fukomys damarensis. Next base: position 86,561,398 of record NW_022900928.1, on the reverse strand, counting down.
AAAAATAGAATAATAGCTTTTTGTCCCCAAGTTCGCAGAAAAATAGTTGGTAGGTTAAATTTTTAAAATGTCTCAATTTTCTTTGAATAGTTTTTCATAAAACTTGGGTGCCACTACAACTGCAATAACTGCCGAGACCCACCCTGCCCAGAATGCAGATAGTACAGGCCAGGAGAAGGCAGGGTGCCTGCCTGTCGGGTCTACATAGTTTAGGTTTAATTTGTCATCATATTTCACAACCAGGCTGTGGGCTCCAAGATGGCTCTGTAGCACAAACGAATCTTGGATTCCATCCTGGTTAAAGTTGGTCTAAAGATTTAGATGAAAGATGTTTGGCTCACAGGGCAACTTGGTGCTACCAAGACAGAGGCTCTGGTACAATGACTTCCTGCATTGGATATAGCCACACCCAGGCCTAAGGTGGTAACACGATTCTTGTCACTGTCATCAAAAAGGATCCTGTTTCTCAACAGTGACATGGGCAGGTGAGAGATTTAGGGGTTTCTTTTTAGCTCACAATCATTTCTAAACATTGAGAGAATAAACAGGATTCTAAGAGTTCAAGGAAAATGAGAATGTTTGAGGTATTTTTCTTTCTGGAAGTACAGGATCTGTTTATTATGGTGAGCAGTGCACAGCTTTATAACTACAGTAAGTCCCGAGTTATGAACATTCTATTTGCAAATTTTCACAGATACGAACAGACCTTGGATCACGAACATTTACAGATGCAAACAAATCTTGGAAGTAGCTCCCGTGTCTGCTCGACATTGGCATAGTTGCTCTGCTGTGTGCTTAGTGTACAGTAGGGCAGTGCTCAGTCAGAGCCCAGGATGTCCGAAAGCGAGAGGAAAAGCAATGTGCTTCACATTGTATATGTGTGTCACTGGTGTGTAAGACTTACTTTGTTGGACTCACGAACCAATCTGATTTACAAATGTTCTCCCAGCATTCATTAGGAGCTTATTGAGCTAGAAAAGGCATCTTGTTTTTATTCTAGGGTCTTCTCAAAAATAGCTGTCAGTTGTTGACTGTCAGCTGTGTGGCAAATGTTTTACAATAATTTGGATTGCTACATACCTATGGGCAGATCACATTAATTCAAGGTTTGCTAAAAGAAACAGAAGCTCAGACAAATTAAATAGCTTAACCAAATTCATTTAGTTATCAGGTCCCAGACACTGGATTGCACTGAGCTTTGTCTAACACTTAAACTCTTATTTGTGCTGTATTCCCTCACCAGAAAGCCTATTAATTTAAAACAGAATTTTCACCCAGAATAAATATATTGCGGCTCTCAGATTGAACAAGTTTTCTACTGTTGAATGTTTAGGGTCAGTGATGATCTCTCCAAAGAACCACTCACTTTATAGCTCTTTTGAGTTCTTGTAAGCATCCCCTCCTTGTGCCCTGGATGGTATCAGGCAGCTAGCTGGTGGAGGAAGCTACTTAGGAAAAGAAAGGCAAATGTACCAGAAGGAGTGGAATAGGACACATGTGGACTATCCCAGGTAGGAAGCAAGTGTCCACACCCTAGCCTGCATCCAAATACTGGTCCCCTACAAGAAGAACACAGGTATTAAGAGGGAAGCAGAATCAGGATACTCATTGTACACAGGGAATTTGTGGATGCCACAATTTCAGCAATGAACTGACTGGTCAGTGGAGTGTCCAGGGATCAGAGCTCACAATCACAAAACCGGACGTAGTGTGTGGGACAGGGCTGTAGGAGAGTGGTCGTTTCTCTCTGTTTCTAGAAATTCTCTGCTCTCTGGCCCTGTAGATGCTGGTGAAAATGGCCATATTACCTGATATTATTGTTCTGCTTTTCCCCCTTTGAGGATGGTAGACAAAGAGAAAGGGATTTGAATTCTTACATTGGTACCATTGACTAGTAAAAAGAATCACAAATCTGACAGTCATCTCTGCTTAAATTGGTAGGTTAAAACATGCTGTATATTATTATATCATTACTCATCTTTTTAACAGTGTTAGGGTGCACATTATCTTTTTCCTGAGGCATTTGGGGCATAATTACTTGCCACAGGTTTTGCAACAGGATGATCAAGAGTGTAGGACGTGCAGTCCAGTTGATGGAGCCTTGGGACTAACCATGAAGGTGCCCACCACTTCTAGTCCTCTCCTATACAGACACATCTCATTTCAGAAGATCCTGACAGCAAGGAGATGGCCTGCACATGCAGGCCCTTTTTCCTTCCTCTGTCACAGCTATACATACACGTCTCTCCAACATGTCCCCTACCTGGGGTAGAAAACCATACAGTTTCACAGTGAGTTGTGTGGAGATACTATGTGACCATGTGCTGAGGGACCAGAGGGTTCTCCAACTGCAACAAACATCAACATCACATGGAAGACCCACTAAAACACACCACCAGAGAGTGACGATCCACACCAGACCTTCTGGTCCAGGAGGAGGAGGTCTGGTTCTGGGACCTAATGTTTGTACTTTTGATTCTGGTGCTGCTATAGCTGCTGGCACAAGATCCATACTGAGAACCTAGGCTCAAACCAGAATTACTTAGTCTGTATATCAATTTTGTTTTTTTAAATTTAATTTTATGGTTATGGGTGCCAGTTTTAGAAGTATGGCCATTTTGGTGCTGCCTATCCAGGAACAAGGGGTATCTTTCCTTTTTCTGATATTTTCTTGTATTTCCTTTTGCAGAGTACTATGATTTTCATTGTAAAGGTCTTTCACTTTCTTAGGCTAATTCTTGAGTATTTTATTTTTCTTAGTGCTATTGTGAATGGTATTCTTTTCTAATTTCTTTCTCAATGGGTTCATTATTAGTGTATAAGATGCTATTGATTTTTGTGTATTGATTTTGTATCCTGGTACATTACATTGAATTTTTTAAATTAATTCTAAGAGTCTTGTGGTGGATTTTTAAATCTTTTATGTAGAGAATCATGTCATCTGCAAACAATGATAATTTGCCTTTTTCTTTCTTATACATATCCTTTTTATTTCTTTTTCTTGTCTAATTGATCTTGCTAATGTTTTGAGTACTATGTTGAATAGGAGTTCTGATAGTGGGCATCCTTGTCTTGTTCTTGGTTTTAGAGAGAAAGCTTTCAGTTTTTTCCCCATTTAGTATGATGTTAGCAATAGGTTTGTCATAAGTGGTTTTTATCAGATTGATTTAGGGTCTTTTTATCTCTGTTTTCTTCAGTGTTTTTATCATGAAAGAAAGTTGGATTTTATCAAAGGTGTTTTTCTACATCCATTGAGATGATTGTGGTTTTTTTCTGTACCTGTACTTGTTTAGAGATGTATTACATTTATTGATTTGCATACATTGAACCAGGGCCTTTGCCCTGAGCTGCACCCCCAGCTCTTTTTAAATGTTATTTTAAGGCAGTGTCTCCTTAAGTTGCTAAGTTTCTAAGGACCTTCCTGCCTCAGTCTCCCAGAGGGATGGGGTTAGAGGCTTACACCACCACACCAAGCTTTTTTGTTTGTTGGTTGGTTTTTCAATACTGGTGAAGGAGCACTCTACCACTGAGCTACATTCCAGCCCTAAGTCTAGACAGGATAAAAATAAATTTTAAAATTTCTCTTCTTGATACTTTAACCAGTGCTTCAAACCTAACAGACAGTAAATTTATTCATTAAATCAAAGCTTTAGCCCATCTCTGTGTGAGAAAAGGACTTAGGAATGAATACATAGCAGTGCAGTGAGATTTTAAGATACAGAGACACAGAGACAGCTGCAGCCCTCCGCGGTGTAGACACACGGGCAGTGGCCAGCAGACAAACTGTGTGACCCAACTTGAGAACCTGGGAACTTGAACTGTGGGAACCTGGATCTCCATATCCAGACAATTCATGGAAAATGACAAGCTCACCTTGCTGCTCAGGGGCAAGGTGCTTTTCCCAGTGGGCTTTTCCCAGGTCCCTAAAGCAGAAGGCAGAGGCCTGGGCAGCGGAAGCTGAACTAGAAGTGAAATGATGCTAGTGAGTGCCGGAGAGCAACTGCTTCCTGTGTGGGGACTCAGCCTACACATCCTCAGGGGCTGCAGGCTGGGTCTCAGATGCGGGGTAGAAGATCAACAATGAAGCAAACTAGGCATTCCGTCCTTGGTCTTTGGTAATCCTAACTTTGGTCTTAAATATTATGTAATTCTGGTGTTTGCTTTGCGAAGGCACAAAATATTTCGGCAAAATGAATTCCCAGTCTTCAAACTCTTTGTACTGTATTGCTTTTGAAAGCCAAAGCATCCTTTGTTTATTACTGCCTGCCACACTTGGCTCCAGGACATTTCAACACGCTGGTCTCAGCTCCCTCCTGTGACCGAGGTGACTTCCTCTGTCCTGTCACAGCCCCGTTCACTCTCATCCCCATTCCAAGCACTCGGTTCAGTCTGCTTAAGCTCATTTTTCTTGTGCTGAATGAGGCATTGAATTAAATTCTGCAAATACAAATTAAAGGGTATCTCTGCATTACCGGGAAGATGTGTATCTTGTTAAACAGTATGATGGCTGCAGCCAAATGAGTTTGCAAAGACTACTCCAACCAAATTGGCTTTGCACATATTTTAAAATCTTTTCCCATTTCACTGATATATTCCACGTAAATGCATACATCTTAAAGCAGCTAGAGTCTGCTGCAAAAAAGAAGTGTTCAAAGCATTTACTGTGAACAAAATATTCTTAAGAAGGTAGACTGAAGAAATTGGGAAGAGTCCTGAGTTGGTAGTGAGGACTGAAGAGACATGCTAATCCAACATGCTCTGTGGTAGAGGCAACATGTTCCCCTCCTGTGCAATGCATTTGTCCTGCTAAAAATGCTTCCCTCCCCCAGAGCACCTTGCTGCATGCACTTAACTGTGTGGGCTCCCTGGACTCACTAGTTCAGCACATATCTACATTCCCTCAGCTTTCCGTTAGGGACCTGCTGGGATAGTAACAAGTGCTGCTGAGATGCAAGGGCTCACTGTGAAATGCAAACAGCTAATACAGCTGCGTGTGGGTCCAGAAATGAAAACATGGATGTGTGTACTTTTTACAGAAGTCTACTGTATTGCAGATCTTTTTTTCCCCCCCTCATTGAGTTTATTAGTACTTTTTAGGTATACAGTACAGTTACATTCATCATTGGGATCTTGTACCTTTACATGACAGGTCTTGGTTCTCATTTTTTTCTCCATATTCCTGTCCTCCCTTCACACCTTCCACCCTCCCCTATTTACAAAGACTTTGATTCCATTTTTTCATTTTCTCACATTTTTTCTTTTCCCTTATTTCTTTCCCCTACCCCTCCCACTTCCTCTACACCTTTAGCCCTTTTATTCCTATTTCACATTGTCAGTTATACCATTTGGATCTTATTTACACTTTTAGTTTTTCACACCAGAGAAACTATTCACTATTTACATGTGTGACTTATTTTTATTTATTCTTTCAAAAAACCAACTTTTCAATTCATTGATTTTTTTTGTATCATTCTCTTATTTTCCATTGCATTGATTTCTGCTTTAATATTTATAGTTTCCTTCCTTGTACAAGCTTTGGGTTTGTCTTGCTCTTCTTTTTCTAGAAGTCTAAGATTCATCATTCAGTTTTTTTATTTGAGCTCACTCTCTGTTTTGCTAGTGTGGGCATACACTGCTATGAATTTTCCACATAGAACTGCTTTCATTGTGTCTCATAGATTCCTGTATGTTGTATTGGCATTATCATTTATTTGTAAAAACTGTCTAATTTCTTCTTTAATTTCCTCTGTGACCCATTGATTATTCAGGAGAGTGTTGTTCAATTGCCATGTGTTTTTGAAGTTCTTATGGTTTCTTACGCTATTGATCTCCATCTTAATTGCACTATGATCTGATAATATATGTGGGATAAATTTGATTCCTTTTCATTTATTTAAACCTGTTCTATGAGCTAGTATGTGGTCTGTTTTGGAGAATGACCCATGGGCAGCCGAAAAGAATGTATATTCTGATTTTGTGGGGTGGAACACTCTATAAACATCTATTAAGTCCATATGTTCAAAAACTTAGTTCAGTTCTAGTATTTCATTATTGATTTTTTGTCTAGATGATCTATTTGTGATAGTGGGTTATTTAGGTTCCCCGCTACAATTGTATTAGTGCTTATTTGGTTTTTGAAGTCCCTTAATATTTGTATTATATAGTTGGGGGCATTAATATTTGGTGCATATATATTTATGATTGTCATCTCTTCTTCTTGAATTGTTCCCCTTATAAGGACATAGTGGCCTTCTTTGTCTCTCCTAATCAGTTTGGTTTGAAATTTACTTTTTCTGTGAATAAGGTAGCAACCCCTGCAATATTCCTGTCCTCCCTTCACACCTTCCACCCTCCCCTATTTACAAAGACTTTGATTCCATTTTTTCATTTTCTCACATTTTTTCTTTTCCCTTATTTCTTTCCCCTACCCCTCCCACTTCCTCTACACCTTTAGCCCTTTTATTCCTATTTCACATTGTCAGTTATACCATTTGGATCTTATTTACACTTTTAGTTTTTCACACCAGAGAAACTATTCACTATTTACATGTGTGACTTATTTTTATTTATTCTTTCAAAAAACCAACTTTTCAATTCATTGATTTTTTTTGTATCATTCTCTTATTTTCCATTGCATTGATTTCTGCTTTAATATTTATAGTTTCCTTCCTTGTACAAGCTTTGGGTTTGTCTTGCTCTTCTTTTTCTAGAAGTCTAAGATTCATCATTCAGTTTTTTTATTTGAGCTCACTCTCTGTTTTGCTAGTGTGGGCATACACTGCTATGAATTTTCCACATAGAACTGCTTTCATTGTGTCTCATAGATTCCTGTATGTTGTATTGGCATTATCATTTATTTGTAAAAACTGTCTAATTTCTTCTTTAATTTCCTCTGTGACCCATTGATTATTCAGGAGAGTGTTGTTCAATTGCCATGTGTTTTTGAAGTTCTTATGGTTTCTTACGCTATTGATCTCCATCTTAATTGCACTATGATCTGATAATATATGTGGGATAAATTTGATTCCTTTTCATTTATTTAAACCTGTTCTATGAGCTAGTATGTGGTCTGTTTTGGAGAATGACCCATGGGCAGCCGAAAAGAATGTATATTCTGATTTTGTGGGGTGGAACACTCTATAAACATCTATTAAGTCCATATGTTCAAAAACTTAGTTCAGTTCTAGTATTTCATTATTGATTTTTTGTCTAGATGATCTATTTGTGATAGTGGGTTATTTAGGTTCCCCGCTACAATTGTATTAGTGCTTATTTGGTTTTTGAAGTCCCTTAATATTTGTATTATATAGTTGGGGGCATTAATATTTGGTGCATATATATTTATGATTGTCATCTCTTCTTCTTGAATTGTTCCCCTTATAAGGACATAGTGGCCTTCTTTGTCTCTCCTAATCAGTTTGGTTTGAAATTTACTTTTTCTGTGAATAAGGTAGCAACCCCTGCTTTTTGCTGGGCTCCTGTCACATGGAGAACTGTTTTCCATCCTTTCAGTTTCAGTCTATGGGTTTCTTTTTGCACTAAGTGTGTTTCTTGTATACAACATATTGTTGGATTTTGCTTCTTAATCCATTCTGCTAGTCTATTTCTGTTGATTGGTGAATTGAGGCCATTGACATTGATAGTTATAACTGATATGTACTGACTTATCATTGTCATGGTATTGTACTGTTTTTGGCTCTTTTTAATTTTCCCCATCTCCCTTTAGTTTCTTGCCTTGCCTGAGTGGTTTGCTCTGTTGGGCCTCATGGTGTTGTGACCTTCATTGTCTTTTTCTCGGATATCATTTAGAATTGCTTGTAATGCTGGTTTAGTATTCATGAAGTTTCTCAAGTGTTCTTTGTCATGGAAGTATCTTATTTCCCCATCCGTTTTGAAAGAGAGTTTTGCATGATACATCAGTCTAGGTTGGAGATTGTTTTCTTTTAGGACTTGAAATACCTCACTCCAGGCTCTCCTTGACCTGAGTGTTTGTGTTGAAAAGTCTGCTGTGATTCTGATGGGTTTTCTTTGCATGAGATTTGTTTCTTTTCTTTTATTGCTTGTAGTATTTTGTTCATCTGTTGGGTTTCTGAGATCTTGATTATTTTATGTCTAGGTGTAGTTTTTTTTTGTTTGTTTGTTTTTTGTTTTTGTCATGGCTAGTTGGAGCCCTATATGCCTCAGTTATCTGTATGTCAAAATTTTACCCTCTGTTTGGGAAGTTTTCTGTCATTAATTCTGTGAGCAGTTTTTTTTTTAAAGTCATTTGTACTTTCTCCTGATACTTCATGGATTCCTATTAATCTTACATTATTCTTCTTTGCATCATCTAGGAGTTGTTGGGTCAATTTCTCATGATTCCTTATTGTTTTTAAGAGATCTCTCTTTTCATGGTCACTGACTGCAATCCTATCTTCTATATCTGAAATTCTGTCTTCACATTCATTCATTCTGCTGCAAAATGCTTTCTATAGAGTTTTTAATCTCCTGGATATCTATTTGAATTCTATTTCTTTCCTATGTTGATCATTCATGGTTTCTTCCATTTTGTTTCTATGCTGGGCATTTATGGGTTCATTCATGGTCCCGAGTTCATCTATTTTTTTGTCTGTTTCTGTCCTCAAGTCTCTAATCATGTCTTTCATTGTGCTCACCCATCTGTGTAGCTATCTGGGAAATTATTTCTGTTTTGAGTTTTTCTAGAGTCTAATTGATCTGTTTTGTTACTTCCTGTGCTATGAGTTCAGGATCTCCTGGTGGTTGATTGTGAGACTTTTCAACCTCATTTCCCCTACACTTTGCCATTGGTGAACTGGAAGTCTGTCTTTGTGTCTTGCTTAAGTGTTTTTTTCATTTTTATTTTTATTGTTGGGTTGTCCTTGGTTTAATTCCTGGGTTATTACTTTGATCTTCCTGATACAGTTGCACTTTAGCTTCTGAGTCTCTAATGACTCATAGACACTCTCATTTTCATAATACCAGAAAGGACAACTTATTAAATCAATCATAACCCTTTCTCCCAATTGATACTATCAGCAACACAATACATAAAGCACAGCTTAAAAATTGACCATTTGTGCTAGTTATTAAGCTATCACCTTTAAACCAGGTGAATTAAATCAAAATCAAGGAGCAGCCAAAAATGTTTACAGTGAATAAACTCTTTAATATAGCAATTTTACCCTGTAAGATGGGGGCTTAGACAGAGTTAGGATGAGAGGAATAGATAAGAAAAAGAATTGGAGAAAGTAGAAAATTGGAAAAGCCAGTGGACACAGGATTACCATGCAAACTTTAGGAAACTATTGAAGACAAGAGGGAAAGACAGAGTACAAGAATAAGGACAAGAACAGAACAACCTAACAGTAGTAGGGACTCACTTTCCTTTGAAACTAGTGACCCCTGAGTGAAGGAAAAAGAGAGAAGAAAAGAAAAGAAAGAAAGAAGAAAAAACAAACAAACAAAAAGAAGAAATCCAAATTAGGGCCTTAACAGGAACAGAGAGGTAGAAGAAGAATAATATGGAGGAGCAAGAGACTGAGTTGGAAAAAGGAGACAGAGAAAAAAGAATTTGCAGAATGGAATGAGGAAAAGAAAGAAGAAAAAGAATTTGAAGGGCCTCTTTCAGGGTATATCTCTGCTGTCACAAGAGACATGTGTGCAGCAATGTGCAGAAGTAAGTCATTTAGTCTCAGCTAGCCGATGACAGACCCCTGAGATTCAGGATGAATTCAGGCTGCAAGGTCCAAATTGAGCTCCTTGACTTCCTGAAGGGTTGAACTCTGCAAGTTTCTACTACAGGTTCCCTCTGCCCTTTCAATGAAGATAGTCAAAGTTCTGATATAAGGTGGCGATCCCTCCAACTTACCAACTATGTGGTAACTTACTAACTATGTAGGTCTGATGTGCCTTTATTGCAGTTGTCTGTTTTCTCTTCTGGAGCTCAGTAAAATGACCTTTATGACCATCTGTGCCTCTGCAGAGTGGATCCAGGAAATGGCACAATTAGGAGGCCTGAGAGCACAGGTGGGGGGAGATATATGTTGCAGAGGTGCCCAAGAGGCTGACCGGTCCTCACCAGTCCTTTGGATGCAGGCCAGGGCAAGGGCAGGATCTCTGCATACCTGACCCAGTCCTCCATGTTTCACTGGATCTGTATTGCAAATCTTATGTTAGGGTTTCTTACAATTCATCATCATTTTTTAATGACTGAAATCCATCCTTTAATAACCACAGTGATTTCTCCATTGTTTTTTGGATGAACATATTTTAAGTTGTGCTGTTAATTTTAAAGAAGTAAATTTGTTTTTCAATGTATTGCAGCCTTCTGTGGCACTTATAAAGCCTGTTGTCTTAATATATTCTATGTATATTGTGTTAGTCATTGCATCCACTCTCTCTCTCTCTCTCCACACACACACACACACACACACACACACACACACACTATCAATACTGCCCTCCAGAAGGTCCAAAATTTTACCATACATGAAACAACATACATAAATCCCACATGACTCTATACCAAAGCAGTTTGGTATTGCTTTAAGAAGTAGTTTACTGATTTAATCTGCATTTCTCTTCATTCTCATTGTATAGTGTCTAGTTCCATTTTTCCTAATTTGCTGTTCTTCATCTACCACTAATTTTGATGAAGATCCCTGATGAATAATTCCTATATCAGCTCTAATAATTCAATATTCTTGTGATTAATGTTATTTTTGTCTTATAATTTTTCCTCTGCTTTATTTCTTTTAGAAACAGACTTATTTTCTGTTTCCTGCTCAATATTTTGTTTTGGGACATTTGTTGGTGTAATCATGCCTCCCTCTACCAAAATTATGAAGTATTTATCTTAATTGTAACCTTTTTAGGACTTGATCTTTCACATTTAAATCTTCAGATTGTATGATTTTACCTTATAAAAGTGAGAAACAAGATAAACCTTAATTTTCTAAGTGATTATCAAGTTGTCATAAAAGCTTTTCAAGTAATGAATTCTTCTCTAATATTAGAAATCCACCTTTACCAGACTGAAAATTATTTTTATATTTGTAGCTAGAACTGAAGGCCAAATTTAGGTTCAGAAACAGGCCCAAATATTGGAAGAAATTGTAAGACACAGATATTCTTCTAACAGTCATATCTCTTATAAAAATTATTCATCAACATTATTTGTGTATTTCCAAGGCTTTTATAATTAGTTCCTTTAATTGGATAAAAATTGCCCCCTCTCACCCACCTATCCATGCACATGCAGTGCTTTCCATTGAGGCCAGGAGCCCACGGATCCTTTCTGCAGATGTTTCCGGCCTGTGGTGCCAGTCTCCACCTCAGTTTCCACTCTTGTTCCACCAAATGTATAGATCATATCTACCTGAGACAGAGTGGGTCTGTCCCAACCAACCTCTCCCTGGACACTCCAGCTAGACCTGTGCAGTTTTCACATCAGAAAAATATTCTTTCTCTTCTGATTACTTCTTTTAGTAATTTGAAAACATTTTTAAAATGCTCCTAGATCATGGATCATGACACAAGTAGTGAGCCACATTGGAGCTGGGTAACCACCATCACCCTCTTCCATGTGACAGTTCTTGGAAGACAGTTATAACATACTTTTCATAATCTCTAGCTGGTAATTAATATACTTTTTAATTACCCATAGGCAATTGAACTGAACTGGCATAAGTATAAATTATTTGAATTGACATAGGTATAAATTATTTGATGTGTTACTATAAATTTATATAAACAACTAGAATATAAACTCATAAGTATGGTAAAAGTAAATAAAAATATTAAATATTAATGTCCCAGATTTAGAAGAATTAGCACAACATTAAGTTTTGTTGTGAAATTTTTGGCAGTCAAGATATAAAGAATGATATAATGCAGTGTTTAGCTTTCATTTTGTATTAAAGAAATAGCCAATTCGTTAGAAGGAAGTTAATTTAGTACTAGGAAAATTTTAAGAGGAATTTTGTTTTAACAGATAGACTCTATTTAGGGCATGTTTATCAATGTAATAGATAATATATTATGAATTTTTATTGTATAATATGTTTTTTATTAAAATGTTTACTGGAAATCTTATATTAGGAATTCATATAGCTCAGCCTCATTTTTCTACCACTGGAATCTATTGTTTAATAATTTCAATAGTTTCTGCATTTATCTTTTGATGACCATATTTTGTTTTACCATTTGTTTTAATTTAGCAAATTCTTTTACCATACATTGTAACCCTCTGTACCATTAATAAAGTTTGTCTTAATACATTATAGCCTTCTGTGGCATTGATAAAGCTATTTTGAGTAATATATTATAGCAGATTTTATCAGTGTATTATATAGTTTGTACTTTCACTCTTCTGTCTGTTTATATTTCAGAAATGCTTCTCCTAAATAACATAAATTAGTAGTTCAGTTTCATTTACCCTGATACTTTTAATATTTGTTTTAGATTTAACCATGGTGACTATTATCAACATATTACAATTTTATTTTGGAGCTTTCCATTCATCAGCCATACTCAGCTAAGTTTTTCTCCCTTTGCTTTACTGTCTTTTGAATTAAAATACCAGGACATTTTCTTTCCTCCAGAAATATAAAATTAAAATATTGTATTTTTGTTCTTTGGTAGTCACAGTAAGCACTTTGACATAATGTAACCAGTTGAAATTTAGTCAATTTCTTATTTTATTTTTCTCCCATTAAGTTTATTGGTACATTTAAAACAAACAATACAATTACATTTATCATGAAGATCTTGTACATTTACATACTATGTCTTGGTTCTTGCTTTTTCCCCATACTCCTCTCCTCCCTTCACCCCCTTCACCCTTCCCTAGTAATTTCTTTTTTTTAAACAAGGTCTTTAGACCCACTATAATCACCCTTCCCTCCCCCAGGCCATGAATATATTTCTGTTATTGCCCAAATTTTAGTGACAGTTTGATTTAATTATACCTTGATTAGTTTTAATTGTCTTAATTATTTATATTGTTTTAAGTTTTTAGCCAATTATGTACTATTTTCTGTCCCTTGGAAAGAGTAGAGTTCTTGCTCAGAGGGTATTGTTTAAACTTATAATACACTACTTAACATATTTTCAAATTAGTTATATTTTACTCCTCTGGCTGAGCAATATAGGTGCCCTTTCTACAACCTCATCAACATTTGGTGTTCTTGGCTTTAATTTTAGCAATGCTCCCAGTTTTAATTTCTTTCTCTAATAACTTATAATATTGAACAACTTCTTTTTTTCTCCTCTACTTCCTGGCTTCTCAAATTAATCCTTCTCTGAAGCATCTGTTGAAGTCCTTCACCATTTTATCTTTGAGTGGTTTATCATTTAGCTATTGATTTGTAGTAATTCATTGTCTATCCTGGACACAAGCCTTTCACCAGACACCTGGTACTCTCCCAGTTTGCTCCTACCTTTCATTCTCTTGGAGGAGTTTTTGATGGAGTCAACCCTGATAAGTTCAGTTTATCAAGTTTTTCTTTTGTGTTACTTTTTATGTATCTTTTCTGACCAGTGCATGTAAACCTATTAATAGTCCATCATATGTTCTAACCTAGTGAAATTCATGGGCATCAACTTTTCTGTCTCATTCATTCCTCTTCTTCTTAAAAATTTCCAATTACATGTGCATGATGCTACTTGAAATTCTCCAAAGTTCAATGTGGCTCTATTCTCTGGCCTCATATCAGAAATTACATTGGTCTATCTTCCAATTCTTAGACTGTTTCTCCACCTCTCTCTGTTGTTAAGAGCACCCTGTGATTTCAAAAAAATCAGGCAATTTTCAGTTTTAAAAATTGCATTTGTTTTACTTCTTATGTTGTAAGATGGGATTACCTATTTTTTTCACTTATTTAAGCAAGTGTTTGTCTTTAAGCCCTGTCCATATTTACAATGAATATGCTTTAGTCTCTCCTGATGTACATGTTGGTGATCTCCAGGCGTTTTATTGATGCCTGCTGACTGTGCATACTCTTTCTACTTCTTTGCATGCTTAGTACTTTTGTGTCTTTACTAAACATTGGAGATAAGACATTCTTTTATTGGTACATTTAAATCAAGCAAATTCGGTTATGTATACCACTGGGATCTTGTACCTTTACATGATATATCTCAGTTCTTATTGTTTCCCCATTCTGATCCTTGTTCTAGCCAGCATTTCCATTCAGGATGAGTCATCTTGAGCTCATGGAGTTTGGTTTTGCACTTTGTTAACAAAGGCCTATGGGCATGAATTCTGGCATTTTTCATAGGTCCTCTGAAGCATTTACGAAGCCCCTCCAGTTTTAAGCAGTTAGAATAGAATCTGATCTCTGCCTTCCTCTGTGGGGAACAAGTGAAACCCATTCCCAGGTTTCTCAGGTTTTTGGGTGCTGCCTCTCCAGAGCTCCCTATTTTTCCTGTGCAATTGCAATTCATAGTTCATGTAAATATTTGTAGGATTTGAATTGCAGACTTTTGCCCACTTCTCACTGTGACTCGTTTCTTTCTGGGTTCTTCATTTCCACGCAGAGCCCTTTGGCAGTTTCATACCCTCTCCTGTCTCCTATGGACATGTGCCTGTGGCTTCTGCTCTCCCCAACCACACAGCATCCCAGGACCAAGTGGATGTTGGAGGAAAGCAGACTACACATGGATTTCACATCATATACTTCACTCTTCTCACAGATTCAGCCTCCTAAAAATAGAATTATCAGGACCCACCAAGTATTTTTTTCTGACATGTTATCCCTAGAGTTTATTAATGTGATACAAGCTACTTTACCCATACTAGGACCAGGACTGTCCAAATCAATACTGTAGTCCATGAAATCTCTTTTGAGCTGTTTTATGTGTTGTTATAGCCATCCTGCAAGATTCCATTTCTGCTATTTTTATTTCTATACTTTCTACTTGATAGTTTTTTTTCCTAGATTGTCAGTTTTGATGGTTTCTTGCTGTCATCATACTTTCAATTATTTCTTTTCTTGTTAAACATATGAAACACTCACTTCATCCAACCGTCCCTTTCTATTCTCTTCCATATCTTGAGGTTGGAGATGGGAGAGGTGGAGGTTGATTCTTTTAATCTTTAATGACTGGTTTTCTTATGTTCATTTGAGGCACTTGGTTATGTTTTTCCCCCCCTTTCAAACATTGTCTTTGGATGTCTATTGAGCATAGACCTTAAAATCTATTCCTATGGGGAGAATTTGTTTCATCTACCAAAATACAGAGTCATCTCCAAAATTGGTTGAGTTAGTGCTTGACTTGATGTTTTATGGACTATGCATTTATGTAGTGGAAGATCTAAACACAGAGGTTGCATATATATCTATTTTATT
>NW_022900928.1:86439771-86545807 GCF_012274545.1 Fukomys damarensis | reverse complement strand
ACATATATATATATATATATGATATATATGATTAAGATTCGGTCAGACACCTACACTCACATCTCCCTCTACAGAGGAAAGCTGTTCTGCTTCATCCACTGAACATATTTTCTTGGCTAGGTTCTTGCTTATACTCTTGCCTTTACCTGACTTTTCTTATCACTTGGGCCCAGAATTTTTTCCTTTTCATGCTCCATAAAACCCTAAATATATCTCTCATTTAAACTCTCATAAGCCATGTATTAAAAAGGAGCTATTTAAAGTTTATGCATCATGTTTGGAATGATATAAGCACCAAATTTTTTTCAAAAGCCTATTTAAAAATTTTTAGGGAGCACCAATTTAACTTAAAGCTACATTATTAAATAATGTGCTGGTTCACTCATTCTTAAATTATTTGCTTTTCTTTATTCCTTTTCTATTAGGTTTACTTTATGTATAGCAAATTATTATTGCCTTATTCTCACTTTCAAATTGTTCCCTAACTAGATGTGTAATTCTTGATGCAAGGTTGATATTTCCTTCTGAATTTTAAAGTTATTGCTCTGTTCTCCCATGTATCATATTTTACATGTTTGGTTTTTGTTCCTTTGTACATAAGTTATTTCCCTTTTTCCACTTTTAAGTTTCTTATCTTTGGCTTTCTTAAATTTGACAATAAGTCTTTTAAGTTTTTGCTTTGTATTGCTTATGTGTCTGTGTTCTGCTCATTTACAGAGAACAATTTCAATTTAAGATGCTTCCCATGGGTCTAGAAAATATTTTTCAGATATTTTTAAATATTTTTCTTCTATATTGTCTTTATTTCCCTTTTCTTCAAATTTTAGTGCACTAATATTGCAAATTCCGGATCTAGCTTCTATGTGCTTTCACATTTTCTCTTTTCATTGTTTGACTAAGTTCTTGAAAAATTTCAAAGAGTAATTTCATGGCTATTTAACTTACATTTTAATAGTATCTAACAGTATTTAGCTCATGTGCTGAGCTTTTAGTTTCAGTGATACAATTTTAAATCTGCATTGTTTCTGTTTAACTTTCCACATGTGATATTCTGTCTCTCATCTCTCTGATGATCATACTTACACTCTGCTCTGTCTCATGTCAGGTTTTATAGTTCCTTCTGCAGTGAGACCTGTCGAAACACTCAGCCTCTCTGTTGGACTCTGTATCTGGGCATCCTGGCTGGGAGGGACAGGCAGCAAAGTTGTGGTGCCTCAGTCTCTCTCTGAACCTTGCTGTACACCAAGACAAACAGCGTATGGTGTGAGCCATGATGAACATGAATGAATGAGTGTTTACACAGGAAACCAATGGCTTCCCAAACATTTATTTTCTTATGTTCTTGAGAAAATAAGAATTCTTGGAGGCCAGGGATTTAGCTCAGTGGTGCCACACCTGCCTCACAAGCACAAGGTCCTGTGTTCAATACCCAGTACCAAAACAAAAACAAACAACAAAAAAACCTCTCACCTTGTATACTCTTCATTTCTCTTTTTTCACATGCTAGTCAAGTACTTTACTGATTGCAGTGTGCCAAAATGGTGTCAGCTGCAGTAAATGGATATTATTTTAGGCTATTTTCAGTGGGATGAAAGAAGAGTGGACATGCTGTGAGGTAAGTTGTGTCCAGGGCTAATTTTTGGCACACAGATGGCCACCTCCTACTAAGCACCAGCCACTTGTGCATACACTACCTGCCTCCCCACACAGCACCAGCTGACCTCACTGAGACCCAGGAGGGAAAGAGTAACAGAGCTCCCAAATGCCCCTTGGCTCCTGCTGTAGCATCCAAGCTGACACTTTTCAACCTACCCTTGACCATCTTCTCTCTCTCATCACTGTTCAAGGGCAGCTGAATTTTACTCTCAGCTTGTGTAGCCATTGTGGCTTTGTGTGTCCAGTGATATTGTTCCGACTTCACCCTGATCTCAGTTACTTCCACTTAAGAAAGTACTAGTAACTTTGTTCCACCAAGAATACTCATTTTTATTGTCCATGTTGCAGTGTTGCACTGAATATGCTTATGTCTGGGGTTCAGGGCAGGATGGGCAATTGTACCCTGTGCTCATTTCTCCATCTTGCACTGGAAACCTTCAGCCTGTGTATGAGACTTTGATATCAATCAGAGTTTTTATTAAGAAACGAAGTACACATGTTCTTTGTTATGTAACAGATGGCAACTTCCACTGAGCATGGGGGCTCACTGGGAACTGACAAATAAAGGCAAGGTGATTCCCACAATGTCAACTCATTAGTCTATGATCCCAGTGAACATAGCCAAGTCATGCATAAAGTTCAATGTAACAAGGATTATTTTCTAACTTTTTTTTTAAAGTTAATTCTCCTTTTTCAAGACTACCACAACCATTCTGGGTTTCTTGTAGTTTGGATGGATTTGAGGTTCAATTCATCAACTTCTGCAAAGAAGGGAGCTGAGGCTCTTTCCCCTCCTCTCAATCTCCTCTTCTTTTATTTGCATGTTTCTTATTTTTCCTTGAAAACTGGTCATTTGAAATAGTATACTGTAGTAACTCAGAAATTCAGATCCCTCCTCTTAGTGTTTATTGTCATTTAATGCCTTTTCTTAATTCTGAAAAGTTTCCATTCTCATTCATATATAGACACAGATGACTCTTCTTGTTAACTCACTGATCAGCTAATGATTGGACAGAGATTTCCAAATGCATTGGCTTGGTACCAGTAAGTCTACCATCTGTGCCAATGTACTCCTATGTGTGTTGGACATGTTAGTATTCAGCCAGGCATTTAGAAACTCTTACTTCCTGTTTGAGCAACATCTCAAAATCAATACCTCAAAGTTAGCCAGAGAAAGGGCTTAGCCCTCAGCTTTTCCTGTGAATGACTACTGCTATAGGCACATGAATGTCCTTCTCTGTTCCTGAAAATGAGTTGAAACATCCCAAAGTCCTGTGGGTGCTTCAATTCTTAGCCTTACCTTGCAAAACATTTGTTTACCCTATTGTTTCTAGAACTGCTACTTAGTATGGCAGACAGCTAGTAAAGCATTTCCTCAATGGATTATTCCAATGATTTTCTCCAACTTACAGACTTTCTAAAGTGGGCAAGCACTAAGTTTTTAAAATAAAAGTAGCCGGTGATGGGGCCTGGACAAATAATGACAATGCTCTGGAAATGAGACTATCCCGGAGCCTCAACCCTCTTCTTCCACTTGTAAGGCTACCAAGTTGCTGGTTTCACTGAGTGCACAGATGAGGGTAGGAATGAGAATGGGAATAGGAAATGTTAAAACACTACGAGGTCACAGATCTTGCCAAAATTTGGCCAATCTTTTGAATAAATGCTTTCCAGATTTATGGAGAGCTTTGGTTAATTTCCATGTTTCTGAAAAATTGATTCTGACTTTTTAAAGTTTTTTCATTACTTTAATAGAGATGAAAATGTTCAAAGGTTCTTACTCTGCCACTTCCACTGACATCCTGCTAGCTTTTACTTAATTCATAAGATTATAAATGACAAATATTAACACAAGTCTGCAGCATTTGATACGATTGAGGGAATAATGAACCCTAAGCATAATTATGATATAAAAGGAATCCTTCATGTGGATTCACATCTGCCCCTGCCCCAGGAACAGATCATCTTGCCTGTTCGCCTCTTCTGAGCCCATCTATAAACACACCTGTGCTATGTCTGCCCAAAGGGATCTCTGTTTATAATTTATCTGAATAATTAGTTTAGGGTTGAGTGTTAATGACTAATAATGATGCTTTATGAATCACCCAGATCATATTTCTAAGATAACCAAGATCTTCTGTGCCTCTGTCCAAGGGAAAGAGCAATGTGAGATCACTCACTGCTTATGAGGGTTGGTCTGGGCCACTCACAGAAAGAGCTCCATTCTGTCAGGTGCTGTCTCACTGAAAATGCCCCGAAACACCTATGCAAAACATAAGACCAATGTTACACTTCCCACTGCCTATTGCATGGCCTGTTTACTTTCAAGTACACAAAATATTTATAAAAATTATCAGATGCATACTCTAAATTAAATCCTTTTTTCTTGTATGAAGAAGCCCTTAAAAATAAAAAATAATTTGTTTCATTACAAGGCCACATTTCTAGGTCACAAGCTAAACTAAAACTTTCACCTGAAAATTTTGAACATCTCCCTTTTCAAACAGAATGCACAAAATCCTTGGTAGTAGCTTAAAATTCTAATTTATGCTTTTGACCATGTGTCCTTAGAATTTAGAAATCCTGTGTGTGTGTGTGTGTGTGTGTGTGTGTGTGTGCGCGCGCGCGCGTGCGCGCCCACACAATTGCTGGTTCCAGTTGCTATAGTCAATATTTAAAGTGCTAAGCTCAACACAAAATCTAAAATTCTGTCAGAAAGGAACTGTTTCTACCACTTGAAAAATGTTCTCTCTGTCCAGCCCCTGATCTGTTTTCTGGCATGTGACTTTGGAACAGAGCCATGATTCTTTTACCGGAGAATGTTTGGGGGACACACTTGGAATGTTAATTTCTTTGGGATGCGGTTTTCTTCCCTTTGATACTGCACAGAATGTCCATGCAGTATAAAGACATCTGGTAAACTAAATCACATGCAGAATAACTATATCTGGGCAGGTTATAATTCTCAGTGGATAACCTCATATCTGGAATCATTACTCTTACAAAGATATGCTAGCTAGGTAGATGCTAGTAATATTTGATTATCTTGAATAATTCAGACCCTATCTACATCATTAAATATAATACCACATATAGTTTTTTTGACAGTGTGAATGTGATTAGCATTGTTATCTTTTGCTTAAATGAAGCACAGGATGAAGAACTAAATTAATTGTACAAAAATATGCATTGAGTTCTCATTTATGCCAAAGTTTTCTCTAGATTCAAAATCACGATGATGTGATTTTTTTTCCAGCACCATTTACATACTAATGTGCTTGTTCCATTTCATTCTGTGCCATCATTAACATATGTCTTCTGAGGACAGTTCAGAAAACAGTTAGCCAAACTTGAAATAGAGGGTCTTCATTATTTTTATTATTTCTTCTTCTCTTTCTTTCTTGAAAAATGACACAATAAGTTTCTTTGCAATCAGTTGAAAGATACTCAAGAAAGTTAGAATGAATGGACTAACTGTAACTACAGTGAGTCTTTGAGGGAGTTCTGTTGCCTATGACTTCCCACCAGAAGCAAGGTTCTTGTGCCCTGCATGTGGGAATGTCGCACCAGGACATTGGTTCTACCGTAGCAATATGATGGGAAACTTTTTTCAGTATATCAAGGAAAAAGCAGCAATTCTACTAGTAGTATCAACATTGTTTTCCTCCATGGGAGGGTCTGGATCTGGGCCATGATGGGGAACTTGCTCTTAGTTTCCTTCCATCCCATATATTCTGTGATTCCTAGGGCAATTATGACACAGTACTACCCTCCCACCTGCTGTTCCTTGATATTACACAAAAGGCTGCAAAGGATAGTGCAACTCATGTGTCTGAGGCTTCCAAGAACCATTTACTTCCTGTGAAGGCTGATCAGTGAGTGCATTTTCAGCTTGCTGTGTAGGAATTAAATCTGGTGATCTCATTCACTGTAACTCTCTGCATGCTGCTTTGTAGGGCCTTTTTCCCCTCTTCAGCTTTAAACAGAGATGTTGAATGAAGATGAGATTTTTATTTCCTTTTCCATATATAGGATCTGCTCATTGCAAAGGGGGAAGTACATGGCTGGAAGTGGGAGAGTTAATGGAGGCAGCATATAATTATCATTATCTGCTACAATTAAGGCAGCATCAGGCTGTGTTGTGACAGCATATTGTGGTATGTGGGGGATGCGGAAAAGTGATATTTATGCCCTCTTGGCTACTGTGCAGTTCAGGAATCCATAACTATATAAATGTATTCTGTGGATGGAACATATGTCTTCTGCATTCCCCTATTTGGCTGGCTCTTTAAATAAGGAATATGGTCCACACAATGAAAATTACTCCACTGAGGATATCAAAACATAAAATGCTCTGTTCAGCGGTAACAAGGAATAAAATCTTGCCTAGTCCCACATGGGTATTGGGATCTACAGGGACAGGGCTAGAGGCAGATGGGTGATGGGCCACAACACAGAGGCAAGGTCATTGAAAATGAAGGGACCAGACCAGACCAAGTGCCATGGAGACGAGGGATGCCTAATGCAAGGACTGATGGGGCATGGGCTTACCTCCTGTGAACTTAATTGTGATGTGTCAATGTGACTGAAGTAGAAGCCCCTAGCAGGTTTTAAAGCAGAGTTCTGGGTGTGTCTTAGATGACTGACATGTGGGCCGGCAAACAGGGGAAGACCCATACCTGCAATAGTGGCACCAACTGATAGGCTTGCAGCCTGGATGGAATAAAAAAAGGGAAAGAAAGAAGTGTGCCCATGTAAAAGAGCTCCGATCTTCCTTCTACATTCTTTGCTGTCATTGCATTTGGACATTGGCCTTCAGTTTCTTCAGTTGCCAATGTTGACCCATGGCAGAGACTCTCCAGGGAGCTCCCAGGCCCTCAACCTTGGACTGGTACTGCATCCTTGATTCCTCTTGGTCTTCAGCTTCCCTCTTGTTGGGCTAAGCAGCTACTGGACCCTCCAGATCTCCAGTGTGTAGACAGCCATTGTGGCCTCTCCTGTCTCCATCCTGAAGCCACCTAATATTTAGAGCTCCTTACATAATTATACTATACTTTCTGTCAATTCTGTTCCTCTAGAGAACCTTGACAATAAACCTTTGAACTTTCACTCCAGCCAGAGGCAGGCACTTAATATCTAAAAGAGACAAGGTATGGCCCATTGTCTAGTGCCAGTGACCCCAGGGTGAAGGACTAAGATCTCTAGAGAGGTGGCTGTCTATACTGAGTGGTGCAGGAAAACTCATGTGGGTTTATCACAAAAAGTGCTGTGATAGTCCATCCTGTTTTCCCTGCAGAGAGGAGATGTTCTGATATCACTGCTGGGCTTCCCCTGTGGGTTGTTCCCTCTGAAGCTCCTTGAAATCTGCTTGTCATCATGGCAGTGTTGGGGTAGAGGTCTGTATGAGGAGACCAAGTCAAGGGGAAGGATTAATGCCTTTCCTGTTGGAGGGGACTAATTGTCATAAGGCTGGATTAGTGCTGCCAGGGAAGGTTGTTTATAAAGAGAGATGTCCCTTGAGTTTTGCCTGTCTAATACACATCTCTCACCCTTCAGCTTGTCCACCATCTTGTAACACAGCTCGAGGCCTCACAGATGTGGCTGCAGTATCTTGAACGTCTAGTCTGAAAAAGAAATAAATCACACCCCATTATAAATTATTCAGTCTTGGGTAGTTTGCTATAGTAACAAAAAATGGATCCAGATATCGCTGAATGGGGTCATTGCTAAAGTTAAATCAGTTAATGTATAAAAAGTGACCAGGGCAGTGACAGCAAAATAGCAATCACTAAATCAAGATTGCCATTATTGTTCCTTTCATTAGAAAGTGAGTATTATTCCAGGTCAGTAGAGGCTGCATTATCTATCCTAGTGGATTTCAATTTTTTTCAGCTTTAATTGAGTTTGTTGGTACATTTTAGGGATACAGTACAGTTACATTCATTGTTGGGATCTTGTACCTCTACATGACAAGTTGGATTTCAATTTTTTTCAGCTTTAATTGAGTTTGTTGGTACATTTTAGGGATACAGTACAGTTACATTCATTGTTGGGATCTTGTACCTCTACATGACAAGTTGGATTTCAATTTTTAAAAGTGGACTGCTATTTCACTCTACAGGAATAATCTCCAAGGATCTAAATTTTAAGAATTTAGACCCCTGAAGGAAGTCTCCCATGTCTGGCTGTGGGGTGTATGGCCTCCCTTTCACTCTGTAGGGTCTCTCTTTGCAGCTCAATCCCCCAAAAGGGCACAGGCATGGCTGTAGCTCCTTAGGCTCCTTCTGGGCTTGGCTGTTAGGAAGTCCTATACTGTTGGAGGGCAGAGGGGTATAAGGTCAGAGCATTATCCCCAAACTTGACCGCAGTTTCCTGTATGGCCACGGGGTCCAGTCACCATTCCTAAGTCCCAGTTCCTGCTCCCCTCCTCCCCTTGTAGGTCCAGGAGGGTGTGGCTGCCCAGTTTCCAACACAGGCCCTGTACTGTCCTTGAGTAATTCCTCTAATTCTTACCATGCCTTTAAAAAATACACTGAAGGAGGCTGAAGCAGGAGGATGGAAGATTGCAAGTTGCTATTCAGCCTAGACAACTTATCAAGACTCATTTTCAAAATAAAAAATAAAGAAAAAGCCTTGGGATGTAGCATATAGCTCAGTGGTATAGCACCCCTTAGTTTGATCTTCAGTACAGGGGAGAAAATTCTTAAACTTTCCTCTACTTTCTTCCCCTTCCTGCAAGGGCACTTCCCATTGTCCTTTAATCTCCTCCATGAAATTGTTTCCATGACTTAGAAGTTATTTAGTTGACCACATCTCTTTCTGTGCTCACCAATTCACAGGGCTTGTGTTTTAACCTTTGTCATACAGACACACAAATACATGCCTTGTATGCAAACAGAGCGGAGAGAGACAAATTAATCTTCCGTGCCTACTTTTCCCTGTTTTAATTATGTAGGATATGTTAATTTTTAAAAATATCCTAGAGATGTTTAGTAAAGTAGCAGGTGTTTCAGAATTGCATTTTTATTATACTTCCCCATATCAGGCATGGAAATTATGGTGTTTCTAGCTATTTTGTGATTTGCTAAATGTTCCTAGGCAGTTATCACAGATAATGCTTCTTTTGAAATCATATTTAGACAATTAGAATTTTTGGGTTAATTTTAGATATTTGAAGAAAGGCCTTTTATATATTTAAGGCATTAACATAAGGGATTAATGTTATTAACAATAACAGCTATCACAAGCCTTAAACACATTTATAATTTATAGCCATATAAACAGTCCCTGTTGTAAAAATTTTGAAAACTGCCTTTGGTGCAATTTGCAGCCCCAAGATGAAAACTTTGTGCTTGGCTTAATATAAATCAATAAAAATAACATATCTACCAGGTTCTAAATAGACATTTCTCAAAAGACAACATATAAATGGCCAACAGATATATGGAAATGTGCCCAATTTTTCTAATTATCAGAGAAGTGCAAATTTAAACCAAAATGAAATGTGTAGTCACATCTGTCATATTGGCTACTGTCAAAAGTATAGAAGATAACAAGTGTTCATGAGGATGTAGAGAGAGAGGAACATGGAAGTGTAAACTAGTGCAGCCATTTTGTGAAAATGGAGGATTCTCAGAAAACTGCTAAGAGCATTACCATATGATCTAGCAGTCCCTCTACTGGGTATGTAGTTTCAGAAACTGAAGCCAGCAGGCAAAAAGACACCCGTATTCCAAGTTCACTGAAGCACTATTTATAACACTCAAGACATGGAAATCTTTTACATGCTAATTAGTCTGATTTGATAATTCCACACTGCACCATGTTATACCCCATAAACATATACAGTTATTATTTGTTAATTTAAAATGAAATGAAAAAAGCCCCAAATCATGTCAGATACAAGGTTCCAAACTCTGCATTGTTAAATTACTGGACTGTCTCTTGGACAGCACCCACTGTTCTGTTAAGTGACTGTCCCCTTCTCTCAGAACCAAGGGACCACCCCAGCTAATTCTCATCCTAAACTCTGAGTTTTCATTTTGTTTTCTGGTTTTTATTTTGTTTTTAGGCCATGTACTGAGCAATGTCTAAAAAGCATTTCCTAGTATATGGTTTTGCTTTAGTTTTTTTTTTGTTGTTTGTTTGTTTGTTAGTTTTGGTTTTTTGGTTTTTTGGTTTTGGTTTTTTGTTTTATTTGCCAAATGAAATTACAGATGCAAATTCAGGCTGTGCTTGCACTTTGGAAGAGAAAGCAAGCTAAATCTGGGGGGCTTAAGAATGCTTCTTAAAAATAGCTTCAGCTTCTTCAAATATCTCAACAAAAGTAATTCTGAATACATTGACATATTTGAAATATATTTATGAATATTATGCAATTTAAAAGTTTAGAGATAAACTGCAAATGAATAATACATTATTTAAATCACATCATCTAAGGCCGTTTTTCTTAATGCAAAAAAAATCATGCAAATCAATATGTGAAAAAAGAAATAGATCAACTGGGAAAAATTGGCCAATATTGAGCACTTTACAGGAAAAGGATATATAAGAAATGCAAGGCCTGGAATCTAGCTCAGTGGTTCCGGTGCCTGCTTTGCAGGCACAAGGACCCAAGTACTATCCCCAGTACCAAAAAAAAAAAAAAGAAGACAGAAAATGCACTTATCTGAAATAGTATTAGTTAAATAATATCCTGTTTTAAATGTTTTATTTCTACTTAAAACATAAATTTACGTTTGTTAGGCAATGTTTGGACATAAATTGTGCCTGGGGTCTTCTTTATTATTTAACCTACCCATCACATATTGCCTTATATTTCCAATCTTGGTTTCTTCAAAGTACAATAAGACCTTAAAATTTGTGTAAGTGCAGAATGATTCTAGGCTTTCTCTCATGGTCTATTTTTTTAACAGCTTTATTGAGGAAGAATTATCTTACCATAATATTCAGCCATTTAAAATGGGTAATTCAGTGATTTGTAGTAGGCTTGTAGAGTTGTAAAGCTACCAGCTGAATCTAATTTTAGGTCTTTTTATCACACCACAAAGAAACCTTACACCCACTTGCAGTCATTTTTTCTACCTCAGTCTCCACTCTCCCAATGCCTGGGCAGCAGCTATATTCAGTATTTGGATTTTCCTCTCCAGAATATGTCACATAAATGGAACCATGTGATGCGACATCTCTCGTGACCAGCCTCTTTCACTTAAGATAGTTTTCGAGACTCATCTGTGTCATAACATACATCAACTCTTCGTTACTGTTAATGACTGCTTAATATTCACCATAGATTATACACAGTAAGCCCTTTTTGTTTATCCACCTGCGAGCCTATGGACATTCTGTTTACTTCCCTGCTTTTCCTACTAGACATAATGCTGCTATAAACATTTGTGTCCAGGTTTGCCTGTGGGTGTGTTTGTTTCTCTCGGGTGCACACTCCCCAGGCAGAAGGTGACTGCCCGTTGCCCATACCAACAGCGCTGTCCGCGTCTCCTTCCCACCAGCTCGCTCTTTATGTCCTTTGTTTTGTTGCTATCTTCTTTTTTGTCATAGCAATTCTAGTGGGTGTGAAATGTGGCTTTGAGTTTAATAATCTTTTTGTAAAAACCAAAAGAATCAAACTTATGATTTAAAACTTTTAACGGGGGAGAAGTCACGTGTGCAGTACAAACATTCTACCCATAGGTATGTACGGAGGCTTGCAGCTCTACTACACGCAAGGTTTACTCTTCTTGCTTACTGAGACGGATGGCAGTTTACCAACAGTCCTAGAGGGTTTGCTCCTTTCTGGGTATATATAATCTCAGGATAATGAAGCGGGGGACAAAAAACAAGCAAAAGTTAGGCCACATTTTTGTCTCTATTTCTGCCCCTAGACTGGCTGCATCAGTTTTCAGCCACCAGACCGCATCAGCAGTTGAGAATAATTTATCTCTAATGCTTTATAGAAACACTGTAAAGATACAGCAAACTAACGGGTACAAATAAACTAGGAAAAACTTAAACTGCTTTAACAATCCATTATATTGGGTCAATGTATTGGCCTTTATACTCACAGCTTTCACAAACACATATGCACTCATTATATATACAGGGCTGAAAAGTAAAGAAAACCCTTATTTTGCGTAAATGGTAGAGACAACTGAGACAGCAGTATTTTTTCACAAGGGAAATGGAGAACAAGCCAGAGCATATAGAAAAATAAGGTTACTAATCAGAGCAACACTGGGGATGCTGTTGGGGCCAGGTTTAGTTTTGTTTTTCTTTTCTAGCATCTGAAAGGGTGTTTGTTTGCTGATACTCTTCTTGGGAAGAGTCCATGATCTTGACGTTAGGGATGTGACCCCATTTGTAATATAGTTGTCACCTAGTAACTACAGCTTGGGTGATGCCTAGGATTCTAAGGACATTTTAGTGGGTGAAATTTGGCCAAAATTAAGTTGCATAGAAATATATATCATCAGTTTCTTTGATTTAACCACTACTTCTTTTGCTCCTAAATAAAATGGTCAACACAATGTACACAGACATCCTTCTTCCACTCAGACAGTTTTAAGGGTCATTTCTCTAGGGCATGGCTTTATGAACTGTCTTGTTACTATTGTACCTCTCCATCACAGTGACTGCCACCCACTATGACTGCATTAGGACAAGACTCGATCCCTGCAGGGAGATCAACATGAACAGGAACTGTGGCATGAAATCGTCCTTCCCACTTTTATAGGTTCTGAATTCCTTTTGCAAATGTCCACATTAAGGGTACTAATACTTTCCAGTCTCTAAACCTCATGCTGTTTTATTTCCCTAACTCGCCTTTACTCTCTTTTTAACAGACTCAGAATCTTTCTGTTTATAATGTTTTGCCCTTTTCAAGTGTCTTCTCCAGCTGCCTTTGCCCTTGTCTCTGAGAGCCTGTATGCAGAATGCAGATCCTTAGGTCGGCTGAACCAGAGTGTGGCCTGGGCATCTGCATTTTCCCAGGCACTGGGATTGCACAGTGGTGTGCATGTCAGAGGCTGCATTCTGTCCCATCACACAAGCATGGCACAGTGTGAGCCTTCTACCTTGAGGAACGATGCTGTGGACAGTGGCAGAAAAACTCATTCACCCCTGTAGATCTGTATTACAGTGAGTGTGAGAATCAGCAGGCATGACTTTTAAGTGTTTTAAAATCATTAGTAAAATATTAAATGTAGAATTTGTATCTGTCACTGGTTGCCGGATTGCCAGCTTAACCTAATTCTTGCTGAACTAGCAAATTTTGCATATATTAAGTTTTAAAATGGTAATGTCATTGTTTTTCATAAATTAATTCCTTTATATGAGCTCTTTACATTTATTCATTTAAACACAATGATGAGCCCAAGTGTGCCCTCATTATCATCACTGTGGATCAGAAGGCTGAAGCTTGGGCCCTCACACAGCTAATAAGAGCAGAGCTGGGAAGACACGCAGGTGGCTGACACCAAAGCTCTCATGCTCAGCAGTTTCACACACACACACTCTCCGTCTTTATAAAGAAAGTTTTTAAAACTGTTTGGATGGCATTTCAAGGACCTGTTGATTGAATAACTAACTATAATTAAACTTCTGTCTTGCCTTATCAGACTGCTACAGCTAGATATCTGTGGCATTTAATAATATGCTCACACATGTAAAACTGTATACAGGGCATGCTGAATTTAGAATGGAGAGTGAAAGTATTGATGCCACTCCCACAAAGCATAAACTCTAGCTTCAGAGTTTGAAAACATTCTGAGCACAGAAATATAACAGACTTGCAACTCTGGTAATACCAGGTGGAATTACACAGAACTATGAGAGCTTTTATCCCAGTCCAGAGCTGGGGACAGCCTTCCTTGATCTAAGTGAGGAGGTCTGTGCAGGATGAGTCGGCAATGACTGGGGGAAAAGGACAAGGAGGGGAACCTGCCACTAAAACAGCAGAACATCCAGGAAAGGCACAGGTTGGGTGCAGCTGCCCGGGACAGGACAGCAGGGACTATTTGGGTCCAGGAGAGATGAGAAGACATATAGAGGGGGAATTTGCCCATGGTCAGAGCCTTGGATTCATACCAGGGTGGAGATGGAGCCTGAGAGACTGCACACAAAAAGCAAAGAGCTGGCAGTGGATTGTCCCTCAAGGCTGAAGCTCACTCTGAAGACCTCAGCCCCACTGGATTAAGACTGCTTGTCCTCTATCTTGTGGCCTGTTGGGAGCAAGGACAGATGCCCACTGAGCAAGACAGAGAACTAGAGCCCCAGGCTGTCTTTACAAGTGGCAGAAAATATAGAGCATCCAGTCAAAAGTCACCAAGCAGGAAGCTCAAAATAACTGAGAAAGGATGAAAGTGCATGCATACACACACACACACACACACACACACACACACACACACACACACGAGAGTAACAAAAGATTAGAAAATTAATCAGATGGACTTTAATATATGTGTGATTAGTACATTAAAAAATAAATGACAGACATAAGCTGCAAACTATTAAAAGGAATCAAATGGAAATAGTAGAAAGGAAAAAAATTAAGATGTGAAGCTAAGAACTTGCTGAATAGACTTAACAGCATATTCACGCAGAGGAAGAAAGGATCTGTGAGGGACAGAAGAAAGAGATTCTGTTTTGTAGTCACAGATAGAACAATATGGAAAAGGGTAAAACACACTAATATGTATTGAAAGTGCCTAGCGTAGGCATTATTAAGTGTCCAGAAGGAGAGCAGGAGAAAATAAAAACTTTATTATAGGTGAAAATATTTCAAATGTAGCAGAATTAGCAAACCAATTTAAGAAACACTGTGAACTGCAGCCCAATATAAACAAATGAACCATACCTGAGGACATCGTAGTAATACTTTCTAGAATTGGAGATAAGAAAATATCTTAAAAGCAGGCAGAGACAAAGACTGCACCGTTCTCAACAGGAATTGACCCATGGCATGGAAAGCAGGACTGCAAAGAGTTATCATTGTCAAATACTGGAGGAAACCAACTTAGAATCCTCTGAGGTGTGATAAAAATATGATGAACATTTAAATTAAACTTATTACAGTAAAGACAAATTTCCAGTGGTTTCCCTTGATATCCTCCCCCTTACTTTGAACACACTTATCCCATTATTCTGGACATTATTCTTGTGTGCTATTGTGTCTGCCTTGACATCCAGAATTAACTAAAACTTTTCCTTTCCATGTTCATTTTAACTTTGGGGAAGAGTCGGAGTTTGAAAAGTGCCTGATTTGATGAAGAAGGAATAAGGTGGACGAGAATACACTGTAATGTTTTTACAAATCTGCCTTCCCACTGAATGGCACTTTGCAATGTTCAACATTTCGATTATGCCTTCTAAAAATACTCATGAAAAACTTCCAGAACTGCTTCAGGAAGTGGCAAGAATGATGGGATACATGTGATCAAAGGGGAGGGGAGTGTTCTGAGGGAGATTCACAACAAATGAATCTTTTAATGCAATAATTTCTTCACACTTTAAACATTCACCATATATTTCAATCACACCCTACATGCACTCTAAAATTCTTCTTCCAAAGCAAAGGCAGTTTCTACAAAACCAAAAAAATCTTGTCACCAGCAAACCTTTAGTAAAGGGGGTGTAGGAGAAATTTTCATATAATAGAAACACAATCACTGATGAAAACAGCAAAGGAAAGGATAAATATATGGGTAGATAAAAATAAATATTGAGCATAAAGAACAATAATTAGAAAGAGACCTTGTGCAAATAATTCATGATAAACAATAACATAAAAGGCATGATTTTTTAAAACAATATTTGATTACTTGAAGTTCCTTATTACATGGAAAATTGTAAATGTATTAATATAAGTATCAATTAAACAAATAGTTTTTGCATTAATGTATTTTCATTTCATTACTTCTATTAATTAAGGGTAAAATGTTAACTTCTGGGAAAACATTGAAAGAATGATGATAAAAATTGTTCAATAACAATGAAGGAAATTCATTTAAAAAAGATACTGCCTTGGTCCCTTTCTTGTGCTGACACACAATATCCAACAACCAGAACTTAAGAGGGGAGAGGTTTATTTTGACTCACATTTTAGTCCATGGTCAGCTGGCTCAAAAGAAGACGAGCCTAGCAGAGGAAAAAGCTGTCCACCTCATGGCAGTCAGGAAGCAGAAGGCAAAGGGAGTAGCAGGGCAGGGAGATAAACCTTCCCTGGTGGCCTGCCTTTCCCACCAGGACTACCTCCTCACATTTAGCTATTTACCTCCACCTTTCAAAATCCCTGGCTATGAACACAAGAGGCTTTGGAAAGAGATATAGATATAAACCATAACAGATACCTATGTCAAATAGGGAAAACAAATAAAAAATAAGATGATATATTGAAATGCTAATACATCAGTAGTTGCATTTGTACAACTAGAATGAACACCAAGCTTAAAAGGAAAACATCAGAATATATTAGAAAATAAATACATGAAACCAACCTCTACACACACACATGCACACACACACACACTTGTATAAAATATGATGCCAAAAATGGACTGGAAATGAAAATAAAAGAAGGGTAGGTCAAATACAGTACAGAAAATAGTTAGCAAAAGAAGTTGACACACACACACACACACACACACACACACACACACACACATATATGGTCTTGAGAAACCACAAGGCAAGAAATGACCCATTTCAAGCATAAATACGGGCTTCTCATACTTAAGCAGCTGTCTGGTAAGAATTTATAGTATTAAATTATTATGCACCTAACAATATAGCTTCAAGACATATAAAGCAAAAGTTGACAGAATTAAAAGGGGAAATAGATGTATTTACAGTCATGGGTTATACCACACCTCTACCTGTTTGAGTAAATGAAAGTCCATCCAAACAAAAATAAAAAAGTATATAGCAGTTCTGAAAAGCAAACATGAACAAATGTGAAGTTGTTGAGAAACACAAAAACCATATATGTAATATTAGAATGGACGCTACATTGTATCCAAGATATAGAGACTTTCTCAAACTGACCAGATGTTCAAAAACAAACACACACATGTACAAACAAAATTAAAATTATAATGATTGAAATTCTTAGCATAATATTTCTCTATAGTAAGATTATGCTAGAAATTATTATTCAAAATATAGCTAAAGCATCCCTAAATGTTTGTAAATTACGTCTAAACAATTTATTGGAAAAAAAACTAAAAAAGGGAAAATATTTTCAAATTGCATCTAAACACCTATTGGCCACCCAAAAAAACTGGGAAAGGAAAAATACCAATTATGTATGCTAACATTTCAGTGATATAACCAACAGAACAGAAAATAAATTACAAAGTAGAAAAGTAGTGCATAAGAGCATTCTTATTAATTAAAAAATCAATATGTGACACAATTCAAAGGACTACTAGTTGTTTCTCTAGCAACTAATTAAATTGATAAACTTCAGACAAGATTGATACTTTAAATCAGTATTACTACATTCTTAATGAAAAGGAAACTTGCATTAATTTAATTAAAAAAGTGTACCTGGATAGAGTTGCAAAACTTAATTGATAAAGGATTTGTATCCTAGATATCCTAAAAATGTTTACAAATAAATAAGGAAGAGAAAACTGCATTCACCATAGTTAGCAAATGGACAAAAGCATTGACATGCACTTCACAAAGAAAGTATCCCACTGAGCAAGAAACATATGTAAGATTTCCTAGACATCAGTAAAAGCTTATATGAACTCATCAGAAATGTTACATTTAAAACAAAGTAAGGCAAATAATCCAACAATGTCAAATTTTATGAAAAATGTGGCATCATAGAACAATCATATACTGCTTGGTTTGGTGGTAACCACTGTTCATCAGTATCTTCTTTTTTATCTTTATTAAGTTTATTGGTACATTTTAGGTATACGATACAGTTACATTCATCATTGGAATCTTGTACCTTTATGTGACGTATCTTGTTTCTTATTTTTCCCCATTCCCCAGCTCTCCCTTCACCCCCTTCACCCTTCCCTATTTACAAAGACATTGTTTCCATGTTTTTCCTTTTCATATACTTTTTCTTTTCCCTTTTAACCTTTCCCCTACCCATCCCACTTCCTCTACTCTTTTAGACCTTTTCTTCCTATTACACAATATCAATCATACATTTTGATCCTTATCATCAGTATCTTCTAAAAGTAAAATGTATATGCCTGGTAACTCATCATTTCAATTTCTAGGTGTTTAGTCCTCAGATAGTTGTATGCATAGATGAAAAAGGCTTGTATGTAAATATTCATAATGCTATTATTTATTTGAAGAACAAGCTGACAAGAGATTCAACAGCCACTCTACAGAAATGTGGATTAGTTATTATATATTCATACCAGGGAGTGCCATATGGAGATGAAAATTAGCTACTGCTACATACAACATCACTAGGTCTCCCCAGCATGTGCTAGCTAGATGAGAGAAGCCAGATCTGAAAGAGTGCATGTTGTTCAAAACTTTCCAGGGCTAGAAGTGAGGGTGGTGGTTGCCTCAATGAAGAAAAGGTTGAAGAGTGAAAGAGTTCTCCAAAGAAGCCTCCAAGATACCATGAATATTCCATTGTAAGTTTGCTGTGATTGCATGGCTATGACTCTGTGACAGTTCATAATGTTATAGACTTGTGACATGTATGGGTCTGCACATGTTATACTTCAACAAAATGTTTTGGTTTGTTTGTATTTTTAAATAGAAAAAAAAAGGCATGAGAATATTTAAGGAATATTTACAGGAACTAGTGTGTAGTTATCCCTGTGCTGAGGGAAGGTACAAGAATTGAATAAAACCAGGGTGCCTGGAGTACAGAGATTAAGAGAAGAGGGTGGGGGAGTAGAAGAGAGAGGGTGAGAGGAAAGAGGAGAATGAGAGGAATAAAGGGAAAAGGAAGGTGAAGAAATGAAGAAACAAAAGTAAAGGATGGAGAAAACAAAGAACAGAAAAGAAAAATAGTGCTCAGAAGCTAGACTGGAGAAAGTATAAAGACAGCAGCTCTCCGAGGTCCTGAAAACATGACTACTACTTTAACAATTTTGGGAAACCAGAAACAAGCTGAGATTTACTGTGACTTAGTAAGATTTGTATTTTGTATTTTTCCACGTAAACACACTGGGGAATGCAAAGGTAAGATATGGATATGTGAGCTGAGAAATAATAGCAGTGGTACGGGAGAGAAGCAGTGGAGGGTCTGAGCAGTGGAGGTGACTGGGAGAGGAGCCAGCACAGGATTTGTGCAAGAAGCCATGGAGTGGACAACAGCAGAGATAGGAGAAACTGAGGCAGAGGGTACTAAAGATAAAAAAGAGCTTAAAATTCCAGCCCAAGATTTACTGACTCCAAAATCCCATTAAAATTCATGTAAGTGCACATTTCTCTTTTAATTAATTGCTTATCAATACTTAAAAACTTTTGGTATTCTAGCCTAGTAATACAATACTACTTTATGAATTAACTGTTTTAATGGGGGTTTGGTGGAGACCCCTGTAGCCGGGTTCCAGTATCCACTTGCTCAGTATGTGACACAGGCCTGAGAAAAAGAATACACTAGGAGACAGAACCAAGACAGAGAAAGCAGGGTGCCAGGATGATCAATGTCAGTGCAACCAACAAAGACCTTGGCCAGTCCCAGGCACTGACTTTTATTGGCAATCAATTGGGGTAAAGGTGATGTGTGGTTTCTATGGAAATTAATGTAAACAAGGCTCAGAAAGGACAAGACAAATCATTCCCAAATTAGGGACAGAATGGGCAAAATATATGATTTTAAGTAGAACATTGTCTTCTAGTCTGAAGGTTTTGGTTATGGGAATGGAATTTGGGTGGGAGGTACTCTGACCTCAGCACATAGGCTT
The DNA here is from genome assembly GCF_012274545.1 of Fukomys damarensis. Lineage (NCBI taxonomy): Eukaryota > Metazoa > Chordata > Mammalia > Rodentia > Bathyergidae > Fukomys > Fukomys damarensis. The sequence goes on along the minus strand of NW_022900928.1, from coordinate 86,526,257 downwards.
CAGCCAGACTTACTTCTGTAAACAAGCCAGTTGTGGGGTTAACTCTTTGCAACCTGCTTTAGGCATAATCAGTATTAAAGTCTTTTGCATGGGTTTCCTAGTACTTTTAGTTTTATTTATGATTGTATTTAAGTCACAGTTTCACATATTTTTGTAGGGGTGGAACTAATAAGTCTTGTTATATTGGGAGACAAAATAATAAAACATTTTAAAATTACTAGTTACTATTAATTTTATATTATTTTGAAATAAATATACACAGTTTTAATAGTTAGTTGCCACCTAATGAGAAAATTAACCAAGTATGTTCATGAATGTATCTCAAAGCCTTTTTCCTTGAACAACTTATGCTTGAATATTATAATTTTAAGCTGTCTTGATATGAGTGCTTCTTACATGTAAGTTTTATTATAAGCAAAGTTAAAATTCTTTCCTTTGCCAAAATATATTTCCTTTTATTATCACCTTCATGCTATAGTTTTGGCTATTTATCCTCTATAAAACATTCCATAGGAACTATAAAATATACATTCTCTATTGATTTCATAAAATAGATATGTAATGTAAAACATTTCACTTTTTCTAAAGATGATAGGATTCTCATACATTTAAATGTTTAAAATTTGTCTAAAAATTTGCATATTTATAAAGCTTCTTTATGCTGATGTTTTTTACATGTAAAGGCCCATCAAGAGTCAACAGCTTCATTCCTTAAGGTTTATTAATAACAAATTACTAGGAGCCTTAACTAACCAATCAGTTAAGGAGCCTGAGGGAGTTGCAGAGCCATGAATGGGCTCACAGCACCAGCATGCACAGGACTGTAGATGGGAAGCCCAGTGTCTTCAGTTCCTCCAGGTACAAGTCAGATATGTAGCACGGAGAGAAGTACAAAGAAAGGAGACACCAAGCTTCATTTCTATGTTTTTAGATTCATTAAAACTGAACGCAGGAAACAGAAGATAATTGGGACCAACTTAGTCCAAAGGATTTGATCAGAATTATCCTATTTCTTCCTGAAAAATTTATGATTCTAGTGGGCCTAGGAAATAGCCCTGTGAGGTTGAGCAAGGCTTAAGATAGGGAAAACATGAATAATGGCTTTGCTGCTTGGTTTACTGCGGCAAAGTGAGACTCCTGGCCAAGGCTAAATGACTTAAAGTATGAACCATTGTTTATGTGTCACTTGAGCTTCTCGTGTCTATTTGCATCAAGAGGGCCATGTTAAAAATGATATTTATTTAAAAAGTTATCATATCACTTCTTGATTGAAGTTGTCATAATGATACAGAATACTTTAATAGCAAAAACCTAGGAAATGTCACAATGTCAGATAACTTCTGCCCTTTGCTCTGTTTAGTTCAGAATTAACTAGCACCAGGGGCTCTAGTCTCCCTAAAAAGTTTTGTAAAAAAAAAAGAACCATTGTTAGCTTTGCTGACCAAACATACCCTCTTCCCTTGGCTAGAACAGATAACTAAACGAATCTTAAAGGTAACCTCCCCTAACAAAGAACTGCATCTGGGTTGAAATTCAGCTGCCTGGCCATGATGTTTTGAATATCAGTAATGTGAACTGTGAAAATGCAATGTAACCAACTGAATGAGATCAAGGCTGTAAAACCCTATAAAAGAAGGAGTTGTAACCCAGTGGGGGAATCGATCAGGGCACCACCATTAGGTGTCATTGATCCCCATTGATGGAGTAAACTTTTGTTATTCTACTTCCATTCTGCTGCCTCTGTGTGTGTCACTTGCCAATTCCACCTGTAACAATAACAGAGAGGTAATGATACAAATACCTCTTCATTCATTGCTTTGTTTGCTGAAGAATCATGACTTGTTCACCAACTCTTTGTCACATTTTGTTCAAGACTGTGAGCATATGAAGGAAAGTGGGCCCTGGGCCTGCATGTGACAAAACAGACACAGATGTAAAATAATGTGATGATTATTAAAAGTGCTCTTCTAACTATTAGAGGGATGATTGATTATATGGCCAATACAGCCATTTTAGTGTTACACTACCACTCTGGTGATATATTACACTTCATTCCACCTCTTTGTAAGATGCCAATGTATGGTAGTAAAGGAAACTGAAGAAACACGTCACAGAGGTAATGCTAGACTAACTAGTGTTACATGATGATCCATTTTGCCTGAAGTAACACTACTACCTACTCAGATGTTCCACACCCTCATCTTCTTGCTCAGAACGAGGGCAGGGACTTTCTAGTTGTCTTCCTGACTCCATGCCTCTGTCTTTAGAGGACAGTTCAGAAGAGAAGCCATCTCATCTTCTAAAACTTAGGTCTTGCTGTATTACTCTCTGCCAGGATTCTTAACCTGGCATTTCAATTCCCATAGGGAATAACTCATAGGGCTCCCATTACCTGGCCTCAGGTTCCTTTCATCCTCTTCCAGGACAATTCAAGAAGTCCCTCTCTTCGTGCACTGCATTCCTCTGGCTCTGTGTCCCTAATGGCTACATTTAGTTGGTTCTACAAGTTGTATTTTAACTGTCACCTCTTGTTTTACCATTCACTGCTTGCCCAAACACCACACCGGCACTAACATCTATATTCCCGATCATATTTGTACTATTAATGTTGCTATTAATATTATTAATTTTGATGTCTCCTGACAGATACTGTGAACTCCTTGAAGACTGGATGTTCCGTAATAAAACTCATCACATAAATCACTACTGTCATGACATATTGTAGGTTAATTTGTCTAATTTCTGAATGGATTCAGAGAAGGTAAAAACAGTTTGTTAAATGCTTTTGCCAAACCATTAGCATCAGATCTGTGCATTTGGTAAAATAAATGATGACAGATCTCATTTTTCCTAGTATATACTTTCCTGCAATGTTATGAGCAAATTAAATTGTACAGAGTGAATGGGGTTTTCAACAGAATGGCAAATCTCACATTTTAAAGAATGTCAGTATAGAATTAATCTGTTTAAAAGAGTAATTTGTGATCAGAAAAACTACCCTCATTTCCTTAGCCACTTGGGCTTTCACTTTGACAAATTGAGAAGTCCACATGTTGAATTTCCTAGTAGTAGAGTTCACCTAGGTACATATTCAGCAACTAAACTTCAAATAATAAACAACAGGAAGAGAATCATGATAAAGCCCTTGTGTTGTAAACATTACAATATTTCAAATGTGAAATTGAACCCTCTTGCCAAAAGCCTCAACTTAGAGCTGCTTTAATTAAAGCATATGCTAATGCCAGAAATTTATAAATTAAGGTTGAAGCTGAAATTTAGGCAAAACCAAGGGCTGCCTTCCAGCAGGTCTGCCTTCCAGCAGGTCTGCAGGGAGCCTGCCAGTCCTAACCAAGCACCCATGGGTCGGTGGGCGCTATGCAAGGCAAATGGCACCTCAGTGCTGTGGAAGGTGGCAGATCCTCTGTGCCCAAGCCCTCAGACACTCCAGGATGGAAAAAATCACAAGAGGAACAAGACTTTGACTCCTGTGGATCAGAAAGAAAACCGGAAATCCAACGACAGAAACCAGAGTGAGAAGAGCCAGCCCTGCTGACAAATTCAAGGACCGCATTTGCGTCTATTGAAGTCCAAATGTCCCCACCAGTACTCAGATCCAAATTGGGCCCTGTTGTGAGTGACAAGGTGGGGCCTTTGGGAGGTAATCATGTCTTGAGGGTGGGGTCCTCAGGATGGCATTAGCGACTTTATAAGAAGAGAAAGAGAAATGCATGGAATGCCCAGCTCTGCCTTGGGCCCCTGTAGGGAGTTCCCACTGGATGCTGTCACTTAATCTTCAACTTCCTAACTTTGGGAACCTCTCAGTGCACAAAGCTTTATTCTTATAATTACTCTCTGGTGTTCTGCCATAGCAACAGAAAACAGACTAAGACAGCCTCCCTGCTTATGAATGCGACAGCACAGACAGCCTCATGGAGGGGTTGGGGAGAAAGGTTCTGAAGGTCACACTATCTTCAAGTTTTCCTCATTTAATTTTCTCATTAAAATAAATTATCTCAATTAATGTGTAAATTATGGATCATCCTGTCTTAAGACTTTTTCCTTGTATTTCTGCATTTTTTTCTTTCTCCTGGAGGCCTTTATATCCTCATTCTTTTTCTCCTTTGTTAAGCCTGCTTTTTCATCTGAACATGCCGGTATGCTTTTTGGCATCATGGGCTGGGCAGGAGCAGCAGAGAACATAAAGAGCCCAGGCTAGCAGTTGGACTATTTAATGAGTTCTACGGGAAGACATTCAGTGAACTAACATAGCTACTTAGCTTTTAACATAAAGGTTTAATCCATATTATTTCACTTTCCATTTTCTAGAATAATTTAATGGAAAGTATAAACATGGCAAGTTAAAGAATGTTTATTCCATTTTCTTGATTTTTTTTTCTCCCTCCCTAATCATGATGGGGTAGGGGAAGGCAAGTTGGGATGCATTCAGGAGGCCTATTCTCTGAAGATTGTAGATGTGCAGTTGTTTGAACCCTCTTGCCATTCTTGGTGGGAAAGACAGGATGATTCAGATGAATTAAAGCTATTCTAAAGAAAGAAGAAAAAGAACCCTTTTAATGTTGCTTAAAAGAAAGTGAAGATTGGTAAGACGATCTGTCCACATCCAGTCAGATTCACCCTAAAGATCAATAGTGCAAGGGTGACCTGTGTCCAAGGTTTCATTTCCGGAGAAGTGTGGTGTTTGAGAATTCTTCTGTGGCCTAAATGTTGTGCCTACTCTTCCCCATTCATATGTTGGAATACTCATTCCTAAGGTGATGGTATTTTGCATTGAGGTCTTTTGGAGGTGATTAGGTCATGGGAGAGAGCACTCATGAATGGGATTCTTCATGCCCTAATAAAGCAGAGTTCATAGAGCTGCCTTCCTCCTCTCTCCAACCTGGCCAGGACACAGCCAGTGGCCCTGGTATGAGAACCAGAGAAGGAACTTAGTCATCAGGGCACCTGCCTTGTGGTATAGAAATATTTTTGTTGTTGATAAGCCACCACTTCCAATATTTGTTATAGGAGCCAGAAGAGACTAAGACCAACCCTAACAGGAGAAAATCATTTGTCTTAGTTACTCTCCACTTTGCTGGCACAAAATATCCAACACTCAAAGTTAAAAGAGGAAAGGTTTATTTAACTCAGTTTGTAGATATTTCAGTCATAGCTGGCTGGTTCCAAGACAGGGTGGCATGGCAGAGAGGCATTACATAGGAGAAACACTTCATGGCAGGCAGAAGACAGCAAAAGCAAGCAAGTGATCAATGATAAGCCTCTTTCTGTCCCTTATGTCTTATCCAGGCTACCCATCCTTAGTGCAGATAGCACTCACACCCTTAATCCCAGTGCTCTTGAGCCTAGCATTGCACCATGAATCAATCCCAGCATCACACACTCTAGATCCAGCCACCTCTGAAAAGGCCCCACCTATGACCACATGTGGTTTTGGGGGGTGGGACATCTAGACATAGCCATACAACATTTCTAGACCCCCGAGTCGTGCCCACCACTTTCTCAGCAGAGCATGAGCCACATCGCTTTTAAAACTGCCTTTCACACATTTTGCTTTGGTTTACGTATTTATTCTGTCTCTCAAGTCCAAATGATTACACCTACACACCAAATACTTGAGTATGTGTGTTTACACATTATATATACAGTGTATACACACACAGGGTGGTAGTGTGCGGTGCTTTGTAACTTACATGTAAGTGGTGTTGCAACTAGAATTTTCTACTTCTTTGTGAGTTCAAAATCGACTATTCCGTTTTATACTAAAGATCGTTTTGTGAATGTAACAAACAAACAAAAAGGGGGGCGCGGGGAGACTTCCTGAATCCAACCAGACTGTCTCTCCACCACTGCCCCTTCCTCCCAGGAGACGGCGCCCATTATCCACCCCCAACCCCAAGGCTGTGCGTTCAAGCCTGAATAGCCTATGAACTAAAGTAGCTCCAAATCCGGATTTTGGAGCAGCCTGGGTCAGTGGGCACAGGAATTTGACCACTATCTGCACGTGCTCACTTTCGGGAGTGCATGACTCGGTGTGGTTGGTGCATGGTACAAAACGAAGGTGGCTGTGGGAGATTAATCGAGGAGCGCCTATGGGTGGTGACCTGGGAACCCAGGGCGTGGTCACTGGGCAGCAATCAGAGACTTGGGCGCTGGGGTCTGAGACCCATAGGCGGGTTACTCGGCCAGGCAGGCGGAGTCCTTGCACCTCAACTAAGCTGTGGGAAGCAGATGAGATCAGATCCTAGAGGCAGGGGACAGAGAACCAGACACAAAGTCGTTGGTGGGGCCGCGGATGGGGCGGAGGCCTGGAGGACTAGCAGCTTGAGAAGCCAGGTGTGGGTGCACGCGGTCATGCCAGTCTGAGTCGGGCGCACCAAGGCCCCGCAAGGCGCTGGGCTAGGGCAGCTGCCCTGGAGCGGACAGGAAGGCCAAGCTGAGCAACCATGGAGACGCAACGTGCGTACCATAGTAACCCGAAACAACATTATTTATGAGCTGCCACCGCCAGGCTCCCGCGGTCCTGCCCCCAGCTCCATCTCCAGACAGGCACAGCCGCGTCTGGCTCCCGCTGCCTCGCCCTGCTCCGGGGGGCGCAGTCAGGAGCTAGTCACAGCCGATCAATAGTTAACACGGCCCGCAGGCGGCAGCTCCTCCCGCGAGCACTGAGGCGCCCGTTTGGAAAGCCGCGCGTGCGTGCATCTCGCGCGCTCAGCCAAGGCGGAGGGGAAGTCTACGAGTAGGGGCGCTTGGAAAGGGGGCGCGCCCGGCCCTACTCCATCTGTTAAGGCTCGCTTCAACCGGCTGCAGCCTGGGGCTTCCTGGTCCTGTTCAGCTTGGGTAGTACATCCTGCTCGCACCGCGTGCGCGCGCGCGCGCGCACACACACGCGTACACACACACACACACACACACACACGCACACAGCCGGTGGCATTGCTCCCTGCCCAGCCCCCCGCCCTTCGGTACCAACGCGGGGACCTCTGCGCCCGCGCCGCCAGCCCAAGGAGTCGCTCAGTGTCCCCGCGTGCGCCCAGCCGACACGCACGCCGTCTGCGCTCGGCCGCTGGGCAGCCTCTTCCTCCCGACTCCCAGCTTTTTGTTACAAGCTGCACTCGCCCGGCTTCCTCCTCCTTGGTTGGCGGCGCTATAAGACTTGATTGCTATCGGGATCCGCTGGGCTGGGGTCGGCGAGAGTCGAGGAGGAGAAACCAAAGACGGGCAAATTTTTTTTTTTGTTTCTTCAAAAAGCCATCTCCACCCACTCTTGATTCAGGCTGGTGGCTACTTTAATCCTCGCCAGGACAATGGATTAAGTTACTCTTCCCTAGCTCAGAAGTCGGGTTCAGACTCGGGGCATCATGAAGGAAAAGGCGATGATCAAGACGGCTAAAATGCAGGGGAACGTGATGGTGAGTGCTGCCGCGGCGCGGCCTGGCCGCAGTGAGGAGCAGCGGGCGGGGGTCTCTTCTCCTGAGCGCCCTTTTCCCGGGAATAACAGCCCTGGTCCCGGCGAGTGCGGCGGCCACTTCCCTCCGGAGCCCACTGACTGTGCCCGGGGCGCGGAAACCAGACGTCACCGAGATCCGCAACTTGGTGGCTTCGTGGCGGCTGTGCTTTGGGCATGTGGCTTTGTGTCTCTGGACTCAGGCTGCGGGGAGAGCCCTCGAAGGTGCGCGTCTGTGCGAGGTCCCAACAGCTAATCTGGGTTGTGCTGGAGGAAACGCAGGGACGGGGTCACTTCTTCAGCCAGGGCAGCACCACCGGGCCCTGCCGCCCGCGCCTGCCTTCCTGGCTGCGAGTCCCCGGAGCTGAGACCTGTTGGGGTTATCAATTCTCTGCTACACTCCAGGGAGGCGCCAGCCGTTCTGCCCTGGTCACTGGCACCGCGTCCTCGGTTATCCACCGGGTGGGGCCCTGCTCCCCAGGTTTCGGAAGGATGACTCAACGCAAAGGTTGTGCCAGATAATAATAAAGGCTCATCTTTCCCCAAAGATGACAGTGCACCAGGGCTGCAGGCCAGGGGGCAACTTGTCATGGATAACTTTGCTAACTTGAGGAGGACTCAGTATCGCGCCTTCCCCGCATCCGACCCTTCTCTGCCTGCACCCCCCTGGCCCGCGTGGCCTCAGCAGCTCACATACTTAGGGTTCCTGGACCCTGGGGTTTGGGTTAGGGTGCTGGGATCTCTGTGTGAGGACCTGGAGGTTGCCATTTTGTTCTGTGGGAATTTTCTGTGCGTTTATTTGGGTGATATTTTAACCCTTTAGGCGTTGGTGTGGGTGGAGGTCCCTGGTGTCCCATGGTTGGCCAGTCCTTTCTGAGCAAGGGAAGGGCTGGTGGATAGGGATTTCCAAATTACTCTGGAAAGTCCAGCAGGAAAGGCAAGCGTTCCTTCAGGCCAAAGTCTAGAGCTGTTTACAAAAGTGGTTTGGTCCAGGGCAGCGGGGTGGGGAACTGTGCTTGGAGAACCAGTGAGTGCCCCACTTTGAGGTCTCCCTTCAAGCAAAGAGAGACAAGAAATGAGAATTTATTTTAATTAACAAACTGCCAGGGTGGCTTAACCACGCCCACAGCAAGTCCCACAGCAAGTCACCTGTTGCCTGGCACGGAGGGACACTGCATGTTGGTTCAGAACTTGGCTTCCTGTGAATGTGAACGACACCTCATGACTGCAAGTGTCCCTGCCAGGGCTGCTTCAGCCTGTGGGTTCTTGAGCTGGATGACCTAATTGTGTATTTGTGAAAATTCATCTGTTTTCCTAATTTCCCCACACTTTAAAAAAAAAAGCTGTTATGTTATTCAGCATAATTTCTTATTTGAACAGGGCAGTAATGTATGTTTGGAGTTATGGTTTGCAATTAAATGCCCACCCACACCCATAATTCCTTTTTATAATATTCCATAATGTACTAGTAAAATCTACATACTTAGTACGGAGGCTAAAGGATTCAGATGGGTTATATTGATAATGACACATTATCAATGATTACATAAATCAATTATCAGATAAGTATTTCTACTCGCATTTCAGATGGTATTTTATGATATAGCAACAACTTTGTATGAGATCATTATTTAAAACTTTTATGATCTTCTTTCCAACTCTCCCCTCTCTGCCTTTTACTTCCAAAAGTACAGAACATGAGGATTGCTGATCGCATTTCTTGTGCTGGGAATAAGGATATCCCCTGTTCCCCCAGCCTCGTCTTAATGAGTAGCATTAGAGCAATTTGAAGTGAACTGAGAGAATTCTACAGCAAAAAGTATTTTAAAAAGAGTCATTCATTGACCCAGAGAAAAAATAAGATGCAATCTTACTCAACTTTTAAATGTTCTTTCAGTTCTTACATTGACAGTTAAGACTTAGCAGTCAGAAACATTTGAGATTTCATGTTCCAACTAAATCTGCATGTGGCTTCCATTCAGTGATTGTTCTATACCTGCATAATTAATTTGGAACTTACTGGTCCCTAATTTTCCTCAGTTGTTGTGGAGGAGTCTTGTCAATCACAGCCTCTCCTGGATCAAATGACTTGAATCTCTGTGGAGGTGATATTTAGCAGGCTGGGGTCTCGATGACTTATTCCTTTTTCTGACAGTTGAGTTGTGCACATCTGCCTGCAGTACCAGAATGGCTTTATATCATGTCGCATCTGTCAGTGCATACACACACATACACACACCGTCATACAAGCTAAATCTCAGTCCATAGATTTGGACTCATACTTGAGGTTAGAGATTTAAAAGACGTAGAGGGGACAGAGAGCCTGATGGGATTTGCTACTGCCCAAAGAGTTTGGGAGAGGCAGAATGCTATTACAGCCAGGTATGGAGCCTGCTCCTTCAGCCAGTGTCTTCTCATGTGTGTCCACACATGTGTCATCCTGGACTTGCAGATCTTTGTTTCACTAGGGTCCCTCAGAACTGTGACTACAGCACCTGGGCTTGCCCTAGCCTTGCCTGTTGCTGGGATGGAAATAGGAATGCAGCTTTTCTTCACTGCACTTGGCTTTAGGAGGTGATTTCTAATCACAGTTAGATGGCTCAGAGAAGGCAAGGTTATTGGTGGCAGTGCCCTTTCTGTCTTGTTGGAGTGAATCAGTGAGTAAAAGAAAATCCATTTATGGAACCAGTTCACAAGTTCTCATTCTCAAGAAGAGTCCATTTCTTATACTTCTCATATTTTGGGGGCACACAGATTAAACCATTCCATCTGCCATGTAAAATTTTGAAAGAAATGAAGATTTTTCTACTTCCTTGGAACAAAAACACTTTTAAGTACCTCTATCTTTACAAAGTCTACATGTGAAGATGCATAAAAGGGCTGTGTGTTAGTTACTTTTCTCTCATTTCTGAGATAAAATACCAGACACCCAAAGTTAAAGGGGAAAGAGTTTATTTGGCTTACCATTTGTGGAAGTTTCAGTCCATTATCAGCTGGCTCCAAGGCAGGGACAATGAAGAGGTATGGCAGAGCAGAAACAATATGGTACACATAAGGCAGCAAAGGTAACAGAGTGTTAACAGTGTCCTCATGCCCATTTTATCTTATTCAGGCTGCTTAGGGTGGCTAGCACTCACACCCTTAATCCCTGAGCCTAGAATGGCATCATGAGTCAATTCCAGCTTCACATACTTTAGATCAAGACTGTGACCACATGAAGCTTTGGGGGGACACCTAGACCCAAACCATAACAGGCTGACATGCACTTTTTCAACGTGATCTTATTTTATTGCTAATAATTGATACCCTGCTTATTTAACAGAGAGATCCTCTGCCAAAGGTTCTAGGATTGAAATTTTTATTATCTACAAGATATTGCTTCATGCTAAATTGTGTGCTCTGTTCATACACGGGCCTTTCCCCTATGCTGAATTACTGAGTAAAGGTGGGTGGAACTACCTGGTGATCATTGGGATTTACTTCTTTGATACCTGCATTGTTGGGTCTTCAAGTATGTTGTGAGTAAACAAGGGTTGAGCATGTTTTTGGAGACCAGAGTGGTTGACAGAAATAGACACAGAGGTTAGAGGTCTGCAAGCCACTGCCATACCTAGGAATCTCGTGGTTGAAGCAAAGTTGCAATCCATGAAAAGAATTAAACTTTCATTCCTTGTGGACACTAGACCTGGCTTTATGTCCCTGGTCCCTGATTAGCTCTAGCTGTGATATTATGGGCCTCAGAAATTTTCAGAATGTTTTCCCTTTCCTATGTTAAAGCAAACTTCTGGGTCTGAACTGTCCAAAGTAAGTTTTCTTTCCAGCCATTGGAGTACTTCACAGACTTAGGTCATTTGCTGTGACCACAGGGAAGGTACACAGGTGACCAGAGGATCTTTGAGGCTTTGAACAAGTTAGAGGGCTCATGTGGGGCCAGTCGCCTGGGAACAACAACCTATGTTCTCACAGTGATGCTCAGGAGTATATTTTCTAGTTAGGCCACACATCCTTTATCCTAGGGTTCTATGGAACACTTCGTTTGCTGCTTTTATACACATCAGTGAATTGGTGCTGATTCTAAATGTGGTCACTTGAGCATGGAATTGGAGAAGAATTTACCTTCTGCAAATAGGTTTTAAAAATTAGTTCCAAGGCCCCAGGTTCTGAGAGTTGTCACTACATGTCCTGGAATGGATATTAAAGATGGTAGCTCTCCACTTCTGGTCATTCAACATCCCTCATAAAGTCATCAACCCCAGAAGCAGACTCCTCCAGAAATGTTGAGTAGCCCCGTCTGTGCAAGAGAAGGAGTTGGGCATTAGCCCACTTCACACCACTTTCTGGGATGGGGAAGACATGTTAATAATACACACCAACAGCCTGTAAAAAATATACCAAGTTGATAAAATTAATGGGAAGAAGTTCCCAAAGCCAGAAAGAGAGGATGAGCTCAGACTGTTGTTAAGATATCCTGCCAAAGAAGCTTTGGTAGAGTGTTGTCCTTTCTGCAGAGCCCTGTGCAGGTTTCCACTTCCCTGGTTCTCTGGGTCTGTTTGTTTGGATGTACAAATATACTAAACTGGCCATTTCCTGTCCTGTAACCCATCCTGGCCACTAACCACATTACTTAAAACTTGTTCATCGTTTCCTCCTTAAGCTGTCTGTGTTATGGCTGAGAGGCGTGGTGCATTTTGAAGTATCAGCATTGATTGATCATTCACTCTGGTGACAGAAGCTTTGTGTAGTAAGCACTCAGAGGGTTGAATCGTTGAATGAACAGAGAGTTGATCTTTCTGCTGCTTATCACACACTGTGCAGAGTGAGAAAGACCCATAATCTTAATTGCACATTTCCTTTTATTTTAAGAAGTTCTAATTAGGTAACAGAAGAGAGAATTCCATATATGTGGTTGTTTCCACCTTAAGTACATGCTCTCATTAGAGGTGATAGCATCAGGTGGGAGATCTTGGGAAATCGGGGCATCCCTGGGCCTGTGTGTGAGAATCACTGGTGGAGGGTAGAGGTTCTCAGCTATCTAGGCACTACCCTGTTCTGAACCTGATGCAGTTGGGGGATTCTGAGTTAGCTGCCCTGAGATGTAACTGGGCATTCATCAGTTTCGCAGTGGTTCTGTGGTGCTGCCAAGATCCAGAACCACTGGATGAGGGGTGAATTTTTAAGATAAATGTTGCCATAAAGACCTGAGGAAGTCCTAGAAAGATAGGTGGGGAATGAAGGAAGTTGAGGTGAAATGCACATGTGGGAGAGAGAAAGAAATAGGTATCAATAAGAAACACCAAGGACACATTAAGTTTTTAAAAGTTAAAAGCATAATTACACACAATGAGCTAACATGTAGTTTTTCCATACATGCTGTACACTGTATAATGTTTCAATCAGATAAAACATATTGATTACCTTAAACATTTATCAAATTTTTATGGTGAAAACACTCAAACTTTTTTTCTAGCTCCAGCTTTGACTTGAGGTTTTCTAGGCTCATGTGTAGCCTGGGGATCGGAAAAGCAGGGCTATTTGAAGAAGCCCAATTTTCTTTCTCTCCCAGAGAGGAGCAGTCATTTTCATTGAAAGATGCTCTGTTATTTACCTGTGACCCATTGAAAATGCATTTCAAACCTAGTGGAGGGAAGTAGAGATGAGGAAGTAATAGAGTGGCTGAGAAGCCCAGGATCACCAGGGTAGTGTGGGGACTTTCCATGACTCCTGTGGTTCTCTGATGGGCTGCATCCTGGCCCCATCCCTGTGTAAATTCGGGAGAAAATAGAGTGATCACTCCTGAACTGTAGCACTCCTCCGATCACAAAGTCTTGCTACTGCTCCTCAGACTTGACCTCAGAAAGTCACCTTTCCCACACAACAAGCATTCCATTGGCCTCTGCTGCTGTGAGTTATGTGGGTTCCCCGAAGGTCTTCCTGCGTGTCAGTATTTACAGGTAGAGCAAATAGATGGCATAAATTTACATACATGTCAATAAATATCAGAGTATAGAACAATGTGACCCAGGCTTGATGATCCAGTCAGAGCTATAAGTGGTGTGTGTGTGTGTGTGTGTGTGTGTGTGTGAGTGTGAGCATGCCTTATGCACACACACACACACACACACTTTGCCCAGACATCTCAGGGGTAAACTGCCCATGCCCCTAGGCCAGTATGTCAGGGCAGCAGATCTGCTTAAAGAGGGGGGCTGTAGGCTAAATTGATTGCTTGACTTTCTTGGTTATTAAATACAAACATCAATGCTATGATAAAACAGGAGAGCCAAGGACGTTCTGGTTTCCGGCCTGGTGTTACTCATCTGTGAAAATGAAAGGAATTGCTGGCCTGCTGTGCTGGCTGCCAGGCCTGGTTGGCAACAGTCCAGCTGAACTGGGTGAGATGGCACCAGGTTCCACACAGGGGAGAAGCCCAGGGGCACCACGCTGTCTTCACTGACAGGGACTTTTATAAATGAGCTCCCCCTCCCCACCAGACTAGTGTCCCTATTATGCTACATATAATTTTACTCTGAATAATTCTCATTTTATGATTTTGATTATAAAAGAACAACATGTAATAAAACCTCCACTAATAGCCCAACCATGAGCTTGAGGAATCTAAACTAACCATCCTATTATTTCAGAGCTTTAATCTAAAAATGGAACTTCTAGGGTTTGTTCTTAAGCTTAGTACATAATCACCTCATTTTTTTGTGTTTTTATATTCTACATTTTTGGGAAATAAGAATTGATAGTTTTTGAGCCTGAAGCCCAAAATTCTGTTGTTCTTACAGAGTAATTTGGTAGAATATGAAATTTTACATTTAATACATTAATACATTTTAAAATGTTACCTATAATTATCTGCAGCAGAAAATAAAAGATTGTGTGGTTAGATACTAAACATGCTGCTTTCCTAGAAATTTCTGTTTATCAGTCCAATTCAAATCTTGAGTAAAATTTTTATGAAGTGTTTTTTCTGTTACTCTTCCAATGATTTTGTAAATTGTATGCAGTGTTTTTAAATCCTTGACCTTTCATTTCAAATGTAATCATGTTGACAGCTTTGCAGCTTATAAAATAGTTCTGGTATATGACATTATTTTATTAGAACAACCCAGTGTGTTAATAAGACAGATAGGAGGTGTGAACAAAATATACAGTGAATGTTTAAATAAAAAATTTATTACAGTAGAAGACACATGGCCATGAATGCCACTGGAATCTTTCTTCTTACTTGAAACACTTATCCCATTGATTTTGCCACTTTCTGACGTGGTTCTGGGAGTTCTCTCAGATGAGTTTCTTTATGAGGTGTAATCAAAACTACAGTGAATGCTGCTGCCAGGTGCCATCTTTTGGGATTTTATTGGCTTGTGAAAACATGACACTGTGTTCTCATCTACTTAATTCACTGGATCTGGCACTGTGTGACTTCTGGTTCTTCCTCAAAGTTAAAATTACCATAATAGGGAAACATTTTGGGTCAATTCAAAACATTAATTCAATGCCCATTCATGATTTAAAAAAAAAACCTACAGAAAATGGAATAGATCTCAACCTGATAAAGGCTATCTGTGAAAAACCAACAGCCGACATCATACTAAATGGTCAAAAACTGAAAACCTTCATACTAAAATCAGGAACAAGACAAGGATGTCCACTATCACCACTCCTCTTCAATATAGTTTTGGAAACATTAGCCACAGTGATTAGACAAGAGAAAGAAATAAAAGGAATAAAGATAGGAAAGGAAGAAGTTAAACTGTCATTATTTGCTCATGATACGATGCTCTACATAGAAGACCCAAAAGACTTCTAGACTTAACTGACAGATTCAGTAGAGTAGCTGGTTACAAGGTCAACACTCAAAAATCAATAGCCTTCTTGTACAGAAATAACAGGCTCACTGGGAGAGAAATTAGGGAAACAATTCCTTTCCCAGTAGCATTAAAAAAAATATCTAGGACTCAGTCTAACAAAGGAAGAAAAAGACCTCTACTGAAAACTACAGCACTCTGAAAAAAAGAGATCAAGGAGAATATTAAAAAATAGAAAGACATCCCTTGTTCCTGGGTAGGAAGAACCAACATAGTGATATTGACCATACTTCCAAAACTGCTATACAGATTCAACGCAATCCAAATTGAAATCCCAACAGTATATTTCACAGAAATAGAGAAAACAATCCAAAAATTCATTTGGAAGCATAAGAGACCTACAATAGCAAAAGCAGTGGCAGGGGGGATCACAATCCCCAACTTGGAATTATACTACAAAGCCGCTGTGATAAAAACAGCACGGTACTGGCAAAGAAACAGACCTGAGGATCAGTGGAATAGATTAGAAGATGCAGAAACAACTCCACACGTACTCAGCTACCTCATCGTTGACAAAAGAAGCAGGGCCAGGGATTTAGTTTAGCGGCACCATGCCTGCCTTGCAAGTACAAGGTTCTGAGTTCAATCTCTGGTACCAAAACAAACAAAAAGGAAAAAAAATGAGGCATTTCATTGCACTTATGAAAGAGGACTTCTGGAACTGCTTCAGAAAGTGGCAAGAATGATGAGATAAGTGTGTTCAAAGCAAGGGGGAGAATCTTGAGGCAGATTCGTGGCAATTTCTTTTCATAGATTGTGATCCTTAAAATTTTTTGACATTCATTAAATTTTTGACATTCACTGTAGTGTTTTAATCATACCATAGGTTATTTACTTTTTGTGTGTGCAAGTGCAGAAACTTCGGGTGATGATAGAGCAGGACTGAGCCAGGAGCCTGCAGTGCGTCCTACTTCCATTTAGCATCTTTGCAGCCTACAACAATTCTTCAGATATTATTTACTTTCCAGTTGCAGCTGGAAGGAAATAGTGAGCCTGGAGGGCTGGAGGGGATGTGGAGATCAGCACAAGGCCTCATGGGCTTTGTCCTTCCATCTGGGCCCAGAAACATCTGCCATTACTGACAGATTCCTTATGAAAATCTTCCAATGGAGAAGAAAGGGGAACTTGATGTACTAACACCAATACCAGGAAGTGAATGCCCACCTATGTTCTCACCAGCCTTCCTAACCACAGGAGAAACTTCTGGTTGACCAAGGGGGATTTCTGCCGCAGACCCCTGTGGCAGACAGGTGCATGGTGGCTCTGCGTCCCTGAAGCACCAGCCCAGTCCTCTCTCTGTCTAGAGCAGCATTGCTCTGGGCCAGTGGAGTTTCACAAAACTGAATTCAGCACCTCTAGTACCTTAGCATTCTTAGAGGCTAAAGTTAAGGTTTTGAAGATTGCCACAGTAAATTTTGACAAATGTAGAATGATGGGAACTTTGTACGCTGGTGGTGGTGGGGCAGTGACTATAACTTTGAAAGCATTTTCATCTGAGCTACTGAAATTGAAGATCCAGGTACCTTATAGCCCACCAACTGTCTCCCCAAAGATAAGGATGAGAAGACTTGTAGCAGAAATGTTCCTGACAGCTTCAAAGTGGGGCCAACCCAAGTCTCCCTCTGCAGTGGGGAGCAAGAACACATCGTTGAAATTTTGCACTGGATCCTAGAAGGTTGTAAAATGAATGACTTCACACTCAGTAACACGCAGACTTTCTCAAACATGATGTTGAACCAAAGAAGCCGAGCCTGAGAAAATACACTTCTATAATTACATTTCTATAAAGTTAAAAAACAGGTAAAATGTAATATTGTAAATTTTTTATTATTGTTATTGAAATTGTATTGCTAAAATTGTAATTTTGGGGTTGTTAGAACAGGCGGAGTTCAAATTGCTCTGAAACTTTCTCAGTACCACACTTTGAATTCTTGCTTTTAGCTCTTAGAGAAGCAGTGACCAGCTGTGTGGCCTGGCTCTGTTTGTACAGTACAGTGCCAGCATCTTTCAGCAGGAGGGTCCTCTATGGCCTCCATGAGCTTGTTAGCACTGTCTGCCACGTGTCTGAGTCTGGGCTGCGGACTTATCATGAAAAGCAAATCTTCCTCCCAACTCAGAAAACCTCACCACAAAGTCAGGAGAGAAAGAAAACAGCTTTATTACTAAGCATTAAAACAGAACATCATGGTCGTCCCAGGCAATCTGTCGAAGAGATTGCAAAGAGAGATTGAAACTGCATCCTTCCATATAGCAATATAGGTGAATGCATCCCTTTGTATTATCTAAGTTTTGCAATTTAAAGTCTGGTGACAAGTTAGGACCCTCTATTGCCAGGAAACTAGCAGATGGTTATCTCCCTGATTATATCCAAAGAAACTGCCCCTGGTTTGTGATCTATTCATTTTTAAAAAACAGACAAAGAAATTTGGAAAGAAAAGTTGTATGTTGGGGTATAATGGTGGAATTGTCTCTTATTTTAAAATGGGAGAGAAAACCTCTTATTTTTTAATTCTGAGGATGTCATGATTTTATGGGTTTTTTTCAGCCTTATCTATAGGAAGCTTTTTGGTAGCAAGGAGGTCTGTGAGTCTTGGCCCCAAGATGATTTTGCTTTCTTAGTGTAACCATTCCATTTTAAATTTGATTCACTATAAAATGTTTATGTGGGTAGAATTAAGGTCAAAGAGATATCTGTCATTTTGGGGTATTTTCTTTAAAGTTTATTTTTGGCTATGATTATTTAAAGTGGTTCATTTTTGTCAGACATCTAGGAACTGTTAATTAGTGCATGTAAGGCTCTCAGTTCTAAAGTCAACCACAAAGGCTTTTCTTCTTCTTTAGTACATATAAAGGAGATAATGTTAAAATGCTCTTATGCAAATTTTAAAATTCCCTGTTACATTAACAATGCTAATGACAGCTAATGTATTCCTAAAGCTTCCTGGGATCCAAAACACGCCAAGTGCTCTGAAATGTTTCAGGACCACACTGAAATTATATGGGGAGTAGAATTTTTCATGGAGATTAGTTCTTTGAATGTGGATTCACTGCAGGATTTGTGAGATGAAGAAAAGTTGGAAGATTAGCATGATGTTGGCCAAGGTTGGAACCCTCTTCCCTGTCCACAGTAACAGTACAGCTTCTCAGATGGTCACACAATTTGTGAAAAGGGGAAATTGTCCTGTCAAAAGCACAGCAGAAGAAGGTGAAGAGAAAGAGTATTAAGACTAAACACCTGATGGTGAAGGGCTTCCTCTTGCTAAGATGATGTTAGCTTACTGTGGGGCTGTAACATCCTTGTATAGTAGGTATGTCAGCCTCCCTCACTGTGACAAAACACCTGAGATAAACAGCTTATAAAGGAAAGTTTATTTTGGCTAATGGTTTCAGGGGTTTCAGCTCATGGGCATTTGGCCTTGTTGCTTTAGACCTGCCTGTGGTGACAGGGTATATCATGGAGGGGAAATGAAACAGAAGAAATATTAACCTCGCGGCATCCAGGAAGCAAAGAGACAGTAAGGGCCTGAGACTCCAATGTTCCCTTCAAGGCCAAACCCCCAGTGATGTAACTTCCTTCCACTATACCTCATCTCCTAAATGTCCTACCACCCCCCAATAGTGCCACAGGCTGGGGACCCTTTAGGGAACAATGCATATCCCAACTATAGCAGTAAGATTTTTCTTGAGATCCAATATCAGAAGACAAACCTCTGTTATTTGTCTACTGACCTAGGGAATTCTTCCTGCAGCTGTATTTGAGTAATAACCATTAATAAACATTGCAGACAGCTTTTTAAGTTTAATTCAGGTTTTCTCAAGGTCTTGTCACAGGCATATTATTCTAGAAGCTTTTCTGATTGTGTTGACATACAGTTTTTCCTTCTTTCTTCCTTGAGTTCCTTAATATTAAATATTCAGGGGAGGCATGTGCAACTTGGACCATGGTTCACTTGTAGCAAAAATATGGTGTGATGTGTTGGGACATTCAGACTTTCCCACTGAAGATTTCTGTATTTGAGTGGAGTCTATTCAGAATGTCACTTGTTATTAGCAGGAGAAATAGCATGAAAATTTATTAATGCACAGGTGCACAGCAGTCAGGCAAAATATGAAATGCAAAGAAAGGCCAGATGGTTAAGGCTCAAGTATCTTCTTCCAAGGGGAAACGGACAGGGTGGGGAGACTCAAGACAGTTTTTAAGAGGGAGTAATGATTTTTAGGAGAAATGAGTAGTCCCGGAAAACAGTGTTCTAGAACAAAGTTCCCCTGGGCTCTCAAGTGTGTTTAATTTTCATTCTTCTGTGATACCAGTTCAGTGACATTTCAGTAAGAAGGCTGACAGCAACTGTGTCCCTCTTTGGAGCATCTGGTTTTGGGTCCAAAAGGGAACTTCAGGGGAAGTTTCTCGCTGCCCTTGCCACTCCAAAGTGGGGACGCATACCGAGGCATGGTTTTCTAAGCTCCTGCCAATGCTCTGGAATCCCCTTGTGGGGTCTTTAGAGTATAGCCTGCTGGGAAAATGTTATTACAAACAAAATCTCCCAACCCAGAAATCCTCTCTATAAAAAATAGTAGAGAAAGAGAACATTTTCATTATTTGAATAAGCATTAAGCAGAATGTGGTACACCTCATGGCAATAAGCTTAGAGATGGCAGAGACAGAGAAATTTTGTTCTCTTAGGTGGCCATGCAGATGGAGCCCATTAAATACATGTTTTCTCTGCAACAGCAGCAACCAGTCCTTAAGTAAGGCTTACTTAAGTAAGTCCTTAACTCATACATCACATGTAGCTCATCGCAGATTTTCCTGGTAATTCAGGTGACATCTGTGTTGGTGCAGCCACTTACTGGCTTTCTCCAGAAGAAAAACAAGAGTGTGTGAATCTGTGTGCTCCCCCCGTTTTCTCTCTCTCTCTCTGACTCTCTCTGTCTCTCCTGTGTGTGTGTGTGTGTGTGTGTGTGTGTGTGTGTGTGTGTGTGTGCGTGCATGTGCGAAAACTTCAAAATGGTGGTTCCTGGGTCCCAAGGAAAGACAGCCTGGGTCAGGAGGCTGAGAAGACTCACTACCTGGTCTTCAGAGTGATGCATTTGAAAGAGATGCATGAGGGCTTACCAGGATAAGTCCTGCCTGGAGAATTTTCTAAGAAAGGGGAGAAGAGGAATGTCTTTTCCTTTACGTTTGATGAGGAGAATGAAGCCTCTTATTTTAAATTTGTCATTGTCCTTAAGCCAGAGCATTTAAATGACTGAGCTCTATGACAGCCAGGCATGCCACAGACCCTGGGGGATATGGGCACTGAATACTTGAGCAGTCACATGTCTGAGTCCAAGCAAGGATCAGGATATTGCCTGTGATACCAGTCCTGGACAGAACCATTCCCCCCTCCAAGAATCTGTGAGCAAGAAGACCTCTACAGAACAACAACGGAAGCACAGCGAGGTCCTAGATGGGAAACATTAGGGACTCACAGTGTGGGATAGAGGAACCCCCAAGGAAAGACAGAATTTGACTCCAGGCAGAGAAAGCAGTCAGGTCCAAAGAGCAGCCTTCCTGTGAATTACTTCCAAGGGCTGGATTGACTCAGTGCTGACTCATGGTGAGTGAGGAGGTACATCTTTTACATAGCACATCTCACTGAGGCCCTCTGCAAACCACAGCAGTGCTGGAGCAGGGAATGTAGCCTTCAGTTTTCATGTGAAAGTCAAAGAAGTTTAATCAGAAAACTTCCCAGAATCATCAACGTAGTAGAAAGAAGGCCAGCATCCAACTCAGATGTATTTGACCCTGCACACCTGCAGAAGGGATGCAGTGTATGTGTCCCAGACTAACATGACACTCATCAATATACAAAAGAATAACCAGTAATATCTCACTAATGCCATCAGGACTGGCACCACCTAAAGGGTCCTGGAAGCTTGTGCCACCATTCGGCTCAGTGGGCACTGCGCACACCTTTGCTTTTATTTTATCTTCTTATGCTTTTTCACTACATCATCTTTTGATGGGTTGTAGAATTTAGACTCTGGGGTCAAGGGCTGTGTCATTCTTGCACTCAGTGCTCTGCACTGGTCTCACAGAGCAGCAGCTATTAAGGCCTCCATAATGTAGGGGAGGACTCTGGGAACTGGGACTTTTTGCAGTGTTCTAAAATTGTCAGTCATCATTTCTGACAAGCTGGGGGTTTCTTGGGCCCTGGCTGCCTATACAGAGAAACAGCCAGAAAAACATTTTGCTATCAGGAGAACCAAAATAATCATGAGTTCTCCTCCATTGTCTTTCAGTTCTTACAGGTGAGATGATTTCCTTAGCTCAGCATTCTCATCCCTATGCACTGGGAGAGGGAAGACATGATCCATTTAGTGGGGACAGCAGAAGACTGGTGGTGATAAGGAGCACTGGAATCTCACACTAATCATTCCCTGAATGGCTGGCTGATGGGCAGATGTGTACTATTTATTCAGCATTCTTTGTACAGACCCTAAGACATGTGGGTGAATATAATATAATCCTGCCTTTTCCTTTCCTTTGGTGCTTATATTGTAGGGGCAGAAACAGACAGGAGATAACTGATCATGCAACTAATTAAATACAAGGCTGATGTATTCATCAAAAAACATAAAGACATTACTTCAACATTGATGTAGTCTAGGTTTGGTTATTTTTACAAATAAAGGTATTTTGAAGTTCATATCTATGTAAGACATCATAAATGAGAAAGTTATTTCCCCTAAATTATCACTCTAAGGCAAAATAAAGACATCATCATTAAGAATGTTTCTTAAAGATGGTGATAAAACTACAAATTGGCAAGTTACTACTACAGTGAGAATTTTGAAAAGAGAATAATTTAAATGAAGTTTAAAGTGAAGCTTGGGTAGCTATAATTTGTGATTGCTACAGAAAGATACAGAAAGAACGTTAGTAAGAAAAGTCATGAGAACAGCTGTAACTAGAGCAGGAAGCACAGGACAGTAACTAAGGCACAACCCATGGGCAGCATCACTGGGGAAAGTGGAAATAGAATCACCATTTCATCCTGGGACCAAAGGACTTAGAACTGAGAAAGACCTCTTTGTAGTGATGAAATAGAAAGCAAAGTGAAAAATGAAGCTGAGCAGTAGGACTTACTGTCCATGAAAGTTGGAGGAAAATAGACTAGCAGAAAAACACTTGCGTATTTTTCTTTATAAATGAATATTTTTAAAGCACTAAAGGACTTTTACACCCAGCTTTTGTAAAGAAATCCATATCAAAGTGGAAGAAAAATATTGTAGTTTTTGCTAAATTAATCAAATATGTTAAATTAATATCAAATGCTGTGGGTGCTGATCAAGTTGCAGCTAGATTTCCAGTTCTTGATACCAAATTGGTGCCCATTAGAATCATGAAAGATTAGAAATTGTGGGGCCAGGATTTAGCTCAGTGGCACCGCATCTGCCCCACAAGTGCAAGGTCCTGAGTTCGATCCCTGGTACAAAAAGAGAGAGAGAGAGAGAGAGGGAGAGAGAGAGAGAGAGAGAGAGAGAGAGAGAGAGAGAGAGAAGAATAAAAGAAATTAATGTTGGTAGTGGAGACTTCAAGTCAATAGTGATGCTTACCCTAGGTGTGATGGTTAATTTTATATCTACTTGGGGCCGGCATGGTGGCACATGCCTGTGATCCCAGCACTCAGGTGGCTAAGGCAGGAATATCGACTTGAGTGGGCTATAGTAGGGCCCTTCCAAATGTTTATCTAAGGGCATTTTCAGATAAGATCAGCATTTAAATCAGTGAATTCTGAGCAAAATATAGGGCTCTCCCTAATCTGGATGGGTCTTATTTGAGCAGTTGAAGGCCTCAGTAGGACAAAAAAAACCAGTGTTCACCCTAGTAGGATGGACCTAGTAGGATGTAATAGAGGCCCTTTGTACTGAGCTGCCATGGCTTTAGCTCTCCTGGGGGCCCACCCTGCCACTTTTGGACTTGTCAGCACCTGTGGTCACATGAGCCATTCCTTCCTATAAATCTCTTTCCTTGTGTTCTGTTGGTTCCAGTTCTCTTGAGAGCCCCAATACTAAGAAAGCAGAGAGGGATGGAAGCTGTACCAAGTATTTACAAACATCTGGAAGGCTCAAAAGGAAATAGGAAATAAGATCAGATTTATTTTGTGTGATTTTGAGAGAACCACATCCCTGGATAGAAATGAGAGGCTGGCAGTTTTTAGTTTAACAGAAAGATAGCAGAAATTGATACACCAATATAAAAATGAATTCCAAATTAAAGGTTTGCATACGAGATTATTGGTGCAAAATATCGCAAACTAGATTCAGTGTATCCATCAGGAGTCAGAATTATACTGAGTTTTGGAAGTTTTTAATCTAACAGCCCATGTTTGTGGTAACACATGCAGTAAAAAGCCAGGAAAATAGAGGATCTCCATCCTCTTTCAGACTTAATCTGAAAGTTACAGTTTCAAGTTTTAAATGGAAACATTCAGACCACAGTGAGATAAGAACAAAACCTTGGAAATGGTTCTGGTTATTTTAATACTACTCACTTGGAGATAGAAAGACACCTCATTTTTTGTACCTCTTGCACTAAGAATGTGCTGTGTATTTTTTTATCAATTTACTATGTATCAAATGGAATTCAAAGCTGCCCTCTTCAAGGACTTCATTATAGGATTTCCTATGGACACTGTCATAAAGTGAATGACTGGGTAGATAGTCTAATTTTTTGCCTTTGAATGAGAGTATGACTGGCCAAATTGAAAATACTTTGGAAGAATTATGCATGTGTTGGTAAAAAAGCATCAATAAATGTAGTCTATTTTTTTTTGTGTGTGTCATTTTAGTCCTTTGTTTTTCCCAAATGGTTCATGCAGAACTCATGCCGGCCCTGGTCTTGGACAGGCTGAGGTCCTCCCTTAGGCAGGTGACAGGTGCACAGCCCCCTGTAATAGCTCCTACAGTCACTCATGTGCACGCTGGTTCTTGTCTGTAGAAGAGCAGTGCCATGACAGTCCTCAGGAACAACCGGCATTCCATATGAGAGGAACAAGTGTGCTCTCATACTTTTATATTTCTAAAAAGGAACTCTGCTACACTGTTGCTAGGAATGTAAACTAGTACAGACACTATGGAAATCAGCATAGAGAGTCCTCAAAACACTGAACCTAGAAATTCCATTTAACCTCTTCTAAGTATTTTCCCAAAAGAGTTAAAGACATCACATTAGAGTGATACATGCATAACCAATGTTTTGAACAGCACAACTCATAGTAGCTATATGGAAACAGGCTGTCCACCAATAGATGAATAGATAAAGAAAATGTGGCGCATATGCATATATATGTGTGTGAGTGTGTGTGTGTGTGTGTGTGTATGTATACAGTGGAGTACTAGTCAGCCATAAAGAAGGCTAAACTTGAGTCATTTATAGGAAAATGGATGTACCTTGAGACCATAATGTTAAGTGAAAGAAATCAGGCACACAAGCTTAAATATTAAATGATTTGTCTCATAGGAGAATCCCAAAGTATAGATAAATTTAAAAGCAAAATAAAATACAGAAAATAGAACACAGGGAGATGGCTCTTTTGCATATGGGATGAGGATCTAGAGGTGGAGGGACTAGGAAGGGAGGGGAGGGGAGTAAAAAGAATTGAGACATGTTGTGTACATGTACCTAGCTCCTGAGTGTAAGTAACAACATTATGTGATGCAAACATGCACTAATGAAAATAAATCCCTAAAAATATAATATAAAGTAAGAATAAAAATGAGTGAATAAAAATTAAAAATCCATTGTCCCAGAGTCCTTGTTCCACACCAGCTGCTGATCTGTGTCATATAGGCCTAACACTCAGATGTCACTGCTCCCTCTGAAGCTCACTCAGGCTCTAGTTCTTACTTTCCCTGGGGTGTCCCCATGTACTCACCACTGCGTTCAAGGTTAGCACCTCACGCAGTTGACCCATGGCCTCGCTCACACCGTGTGTGGCTCTTGTGACCTCTCCCTCTTCTTCACTTCCAGGTGTCCTGTGCCTTCCTTCTGGAGCTGCTCCTCAGCCTGCTCCCTTCTGGGTTTAGGGTCATTTTCTGCCTTTTCCTGTATGGTCCTGTTCTTCCACATCACTATCAGCAGCATCTGTGATCTGAGATTCCCCACGCCTGTGCCTCTGCCTTAAGTTTTGTCACCAAAGGAGTTCAAGGGAGAAAATATTTTGTTCCCAAATGAATTTCAGGGAGCTTTCTCGGTTTTGAAATTATGACCTACATATGATATAATCCCTGCTTTCCTGGAGTTTAAATCACTGAAGAGCCATTTTATCCATATTTGAATAAAAGTAGCAGGGATCAGCACCCAGGATGTAGGTAGGAAGTGGCAACCAAGAGGGGATGAGGGGGAGCTGAAAGAGGAGCACACTGATGGAGAGGTGCCCCGGACATGCCCTGCAGTTGAAGGGCCTCTCTGCAAAGACCTGCATCCTCCCAGCCTGGTTCCGAAGTCTCTTTCCTATTACATTTCAACTGCCAAAATAGCTCTTTGAATTCGGTGCTTAGAAGGATTTAGAGATACTAAAAATTGCAGCATATCCTACAGAGCTATTTGTAAGAGGAAAGCGATGGAGGTAGAGAAGTGGGTTGTTGAGAATAATAGGGTGAGCTTGTAAAAGGAACAACATGAGGATTAAAATTAGGGCAATCTTCTTCATATTGAAATTTCCCAAACCTAATTTTTCTCTAAGGAGTTTTACACTAACTTTTTTCTAAAGGGAGAAAAATTAAACTTTTTGAATTTTACACACACACACACACACACACACACACACACACATTTTACAGAGGGGAAATCTGAGTTGTGAGTTTCCCTTACCAGGTAAACTCGGTGACCTCCCTATGAACAAGCTAATCAACCCATGCAGCTGTTCTAACTTAAAAAAATAGCAACACACTGGATAGCTTGGAAAAAGTCAAGTGTGAATGTCTTCAGCCTAGATTCAAATCCATAGACATTGTGATGTCTGTTGAAGACCCTGTAATGATGAGTATGTTAGCTGGTGACCAACAACTGGCAAATGTTTTTCTACCAAAAAATGGTGTTTACGTCTCACAATCTATCCTCACCTTCAAAAACAGGTTGCAGTTAAGCACTATGGTTCTTTCAGTCTTTGCATATCCCTTCTTTGATTTGTACTGGGATGTAACACAATAACTCTAGTAACACAGATTTATTGTTTCTTCATGTGTCTGTAAACTATATAAAATATCATTGTGTCTCAAAACTGAGAATCATCCTAGCAAGAAGTTATTTGCTATTGCCTCTCTTAGACTGTAAAAATACTCTTATTGACCTCGATTTTTACCTCCCTGGTCCCAGAGCTGTAGTTTGGACTGGCACCAAGTACATCTTTCTTTTACTTGCTGTGTACTCATTGGAGCAAGCCCATCCCAGCTCCCTTTAACTTGCTGTTTGCAAGGTAGAAGACTCCTGAGTCTAAGTCTGGGAGCCATTGTTACAAGGTGCTTTTGCAAACCTTGGAAACATTTTAAAGCTGTTTGAAGGAGCCCTTTGTTCCTGCCTGGCTGGGCCTGCTCCAGCCTGAGAACAGGCTGAATGTTCTATGTAGGTCTCAGTCTGAGGTAATGATTGGGAGAGAACACAGCCAATTCAGGAAGGCTCTTATTTGCAATGCATTACCAAATTTTCACAGTTGAAAGTTCTATACTAGAAATATGGAACATCTTCTGAGTGTCAAGAAGCTAGCTACCTCTCTTCCTGTTAAAATAGCCATGGAGAAGATATGCATTCGGTGTTCACTTAAAACATTTCTACCTCGCTCAGACCCTGAGCCCAGGGATACCCCAATTAGGTTTTTCTGCTTGCCACTGAACACGAGAATTCTTTCTTTAGGAGGGGGCCCTACTCCTGACCACAGGCATCATTTTTAAACAAATTTACTAGGTTATCATTTCCATAGCATATGTGAACTTCAATGAATGTGAGGGTATTTTCTTGAGAGTTGTACCTACTACTGCCTTTACCCCCACCAAGAAACCCCATCCCAGTTCCTAGACTTGCAAAAGTCTATTCCTATGCTTTGCAGATGAAGATGTCAGGTTCAGAGACTTTCTTCCTCACTGAGAAATTGCACCAGTGATGCACTGTCAAGCATAACACATTGTATACATGTAAAAATTAGCTTTGTCTCTGCTGTGGCTCTCTCTTCTCTTATCCGCCCCCCAGGATCACCAATAATTTGGTGTGGATTCTTAATGTTATGAATGATTTACAATATCAAATTGTTTTGATATTGTCTATCCAACACTGCTAATGCTTGTTAGAAGCCTGTCCAAAGTGTCTTTTGGGTAAGAGATCAGGGGAAGTAAAGGTTCTGACCCATGTACTGGAAGCCCCACCCTGGACCCCAACTTGTGCCTCGATGTCTCCACTGTCACAGCACAGTGCAGTCTGCCTGCCCAGGAACTGTCTGATCATGTGATGTCCTACTCCAAGTTTAAGAGACCAAGAGTTTAAAGATTAAGAGATTTTTGTTTTAGAAATAGTTTGCTTCCTCTAAACCAAAATAAGCCTGAGTGAGGCTGAAGGCTCAGAGTCAGAACTGAGGATAAAGGAGAGATAATTCAGGAGTATGGTGAGCTGTGTCATTCCCAGAGGATAGACCCAAGAGGGGGTACAGACAAGCTGGATGTGGTGGTGGCCACTAGTGCTGAGGACAGAGGTGCTAGGGGCTGGACTGCCCCAGGGAACATGAGAAATTGTCCCCTGCTTACTATGAGCTGCTGGTTCCTACCATGGGGACATAAAGGCTCCAGTGCTCTTTTTTGCATTTTTGGTGAAGAGACAGTAAAGAGTAGCATGAAGCTACAAGATGATCATATCTGTAGACATGCCTTTGAAGGATGAATATTCATAACTACAAGGTGTAATGAGTGAACACAAATAACTCCTGTCCTAGCCAGTAGCCAACCCTCTAAAACAAAAAACTCCCCTACTCTGGGTCTAAACAAGATGTTTTTGGAGCAAGTAGGGCCTGAACCATCTGTCACATATCTTCCCCTCTCCCTTCTCCTGTATTTTTGTGTATTATCAGGACTCTGAAGCAGATTTCAGCTCATGTGAGCTCTTACCAACCAAGTTAGAAGACAGAATAAGTGCATTTACCTTATACTTTAGAAATTTTATTCTCTAGGTATGTGTGTATTTTAAAGACATTTTTCTTCTTATTTACACTTATTGCTGATTCTAGCGGTTTATTTCTGTACTGAATGTTGTCTTTCAAAGTACGGCCAGCCCTCCCTGGCCACAGGTTCAGCAGCTGCATTGAAATAACCAACTTACATGTAGAGAATATTCTACTGTTTAAATGTTTGGTCCCGTGATGTGGTCTGTGCAGTTAGGCCTACAATGGTTGCACCTCTACTGGATATGTACAGACATTTTCCTTGTCATTATCCCCTAAGCCATACAGTGTAACAATTATTTCCATAGCATTGACATTATAGTATTTGTCATAAGTAATCCAGAGTGATTTACAGAATACAGGATGATGTGCACACATTATATGTGTAAATATTATGCCACCCAAAATAAGGCACTTGAGCATCTGTGAATTTTGGTGTCCAAGAGGTCCTAGGATGGTTCTCTGAAGACAATGGAGATGAGTGAGGTCACAGATACAGGACCATCCCTGATGGTCACCCTTGTGGCATTGCTTTACAAGCTAGAATGTGCATGTGGATTATAGGCAAACCCTTTGAAAATGCCAATTCTGCTTAGTGGGTCTCAAATTGCACCTGGGAGCCTGCATTTCTAGCAAACTCCAGAATGAGGCTGATACTATGTCTGAGCCACACTTTGGGAAGCAAGTTCTTATGGAGTATTTAGGGTCACCTGCCAGACAAGACCAGGAAGTACATCTTTCCCCACATATTGTGAGCAGTATCTGGACTCCCCTTCGCCAAACCCTCTAGGGCTCATAGGTGGGGCCTTTGAAAGATGACTGGATCATGGGGACACTATAGCTAAATGTGCCGTTAGGAGGTGGGACCTTGTGGTAAGAAGCCGGTCATTGGGAGCATGACCTGGGAGGGTGCATCTCCCTCCATGGCTCCTTCCTTTGCTTTCTGCCATGACATGAGCAACTTTTCTCCCGGGTAGGCCCTTCCTCCACAGCACTCCTATTCTAGAGCCATCTGACAATGAACTAAAACCTCTCAAAATGTGGGCCAAAATAAACCTCTCCTCCTTAACTTGTGGGTGTCAGGTATTGAGACCCAACCATGAGAAAGTGAGTAAAACACAGATCTGGCTTATCGGGCACATCTGTTCTGGCAGTAGGACACGGGTGCATCACATTGGGTAGAGAGTATGTCCTGGGAGGAAAAGCCCCCGTAGAAGCTGTGTTCTCTTCCCCGAATCCTACCAGGTTGTAAAATGGTGCATTGCACATATATGAAGACCTTATATATGCGAGGATCTCCGTGTAGTGACGGATCAGGCCCTGCTGGTGGCCAGGCCTCACTCATTGTGTTGTTGCCCCTTCCTCTCAAGCCTGGGGTGTGGTGGGCGAAGAAGCCATTGATGTTCTCAGGATGAAGCAGCCTGCTTCTCTGCATCCCAGACCCTCAGCGTCCCTGAAACTCAGCTTCCCCTGCAGTAGCCCAAAGTGAGTGGGAAGCTCAAAGGACATAGAAAAGAAGTAACTCCATTAGGAAAAGATTTTTGACAAAACCTTATCCTAGATACTGGGACATCTCATGGATTGTGCATGGACTCTCTTTGCAGTGTACGACAGGCTTAGACCTCCTTTTGGCAAATGATTTTGTCATAACTGATATTTACATCTGTTCAGACAGCATCAGGCAGAAATCCTGGTGCAAGCCTACATTAATTTTATCTATTCACAGAAAGACAAAATAAAATATTTTAGGCACCTCTTAAAATGGTTTGATTTTTTCAATATTAAACCTTATAGCCACAAAATATAGTGAAATTCCTAATTTCTTTATAATCTGTTTATTTGATCAATGACAATGTTTTCTGTCATCTAGGAGAAGTTATTTTAGGAGGTGGGTCACAGATCTGCTGTACTGATTGGTAAAAATGAGGATACCCTGCATCAGACACCTGCAAACTTTATGAACCCAGCAAGAGCATGGAGTGTCCCACAGGGCTTTTATCTCAGTCCTGTCCTGTCAGGTGCCATCTTCTGGGAAAACAGAATCATAAATTGCAGTGTGTTCTTGGTGTCTACAATGTGACCCTGGAGTCCTTTGAATGCTGTGAGACAGAAACTTCCAATGGAGTGAAACATAATTTTCATTTGTCTCTTGAAGGTTTCTTCATCTCCCCTTTTTATAAGTTGTGGGAGTCACGTTCCAGCAGTGTCCTCTCAGCTGAATCTCTTTTGGTGTCTTAAAATGATGGTTGTATTAATCCTTTTGACTATTCCTACTACAGTGAAAGGAAGAGGTAAACTTTAAAACAGCCCTGTGTGATGTCACCTCTGTGTGGCCAAGCAGACCTTAGGGACCTGAGGCCACTGAAAAGTTCTGAGTGCTAACAGCAGAGCCACTCTGCATCCAATGGCTGCCATGAAGGGTGAGAGGCAGTGGGTCCCCACTGTCCCTGCTGGGGGATAGCTACCAAAAGTCATGGGTTAGAGAACAGTGCTAAACTGTGCAGTGCATGGATATTCTTGGTCTTTCTCTTGAGGTTTTTTTTTTTCTTCTTATTGAGTTTATTGGTACATTTTAGGTATACAGTGCAGTTATATTCATCATTGGAATCTTGTACCTTTACATGGCAGGTCTTGGTTCTCATTTTTTCCCCATATCCCTGCCCATTCTTCACCCCTCCTCCCTTCCCTATTTACAAAAATTTTATTTCCATTTTTTGCTTGAGCTATTTGTAATTGGTAAGGACCTGAGAACCTGACAGGGGGAAAAGATGCTACTTAGGGTGCTGCACCCTCTGGGTGGAATGCCACTGTCCTATCAGGGAAATGTTGGGTTGTACTTTTCTATTATCAGCCTCTCATGTGGTCTCCTGGGGCATTGCTAGCATCCATTGTCCTGATTCCTGGCTGGAGTGATGAGACCAGGGGGCATGAAAGGAAAGAGGAGATGTAGACCCCTTCCTAGAAGTGCTCACACATCACTTCCTGTGCAGTAAATTGTAATTCTGCTTAACTTGTACTATTGTCTTCAGTGTTGGAAAAATATTTAATGTAAGATTTCCTGATTTAGCAAACTATAGTCAATAATTTACAGAGGATTAGAAAAATGAAACATATTTGTCAAAATTCTATGAACTGAGGTGAATGGATTTTATTTACAAAAGGCAACATTCATTCCCTGGGAGAGGGACCAAATTTCTCAAGATAGTGTTCATAATTGACCCCAAGCTAGTGCCATGCTCACTGGGGTGCATTAGAAACAAGATAGAGACGCACAGAGGAACTTTATCTAGAGACTGCTTTATGTGATTCAGGGTTGTTGGTGCTTGAGGGCATGTGGAGGAGACAAGACAGTGGCTTTCTGGAGGTTCTGCATGCCTCACATAGAACAGATGTGAGAGCCTGGGTGCCTGGGCACTTTGACAAGTCAGGCTCTCTGGAGCTGCAGGAGCCTAGGAGCCACTTATAGCCTGCATTGTGAAAGCAGATTTTCAGCTTACTGCAGAACTATCTGCATTCCCATCAGTAGAGCTTTCTTCTTGACGGTTACCAGGAGCCACAACTAGGGAAATACTGTGGAATGCTTGTGAACAGCAATGCCCCAGCCACTAGGAGCTGTGTGAAAATCCAATTTCTGAAAATCAAATTGGATATAAAATATTGTTAAAGATAGACCTTACTTAAAGTATTTATTCCTGTGCAGTACCTTTTGTGAAACAACTCATTGCCCTTTAATTGGTTTTATGAGCTCATGGAATATACACAGAATGATACACTTTTCAAAATTAATAAAAGCTCAAGCCTTGAGCTTACTGATATCTAAATGAAAGTCATTTAATAAGATTTATGAGCTATGAGTAATTTTTCCCATCTTTTGCATCAGAGGGGTCAGATAGTAGTTGGGGGTGTTGTGATCATCTTTATGATGGTTGGGGTGCCTTGTTTGTTTAGTGTGATGCTGGCCAGATAATGGATGGGCTTTTTAGGCCACAGTGCTCCTGTCCAGAGAGTGTGTTGGCTCACTGGGTTGTGTGTGTATCTGTCTAGAAAATGACACCTTTGCACCACTGAGCAAGTCTAGGGGAGGCACAGGCTTCTTAACTGACTATTATTGCAGTTAAGGACCAAACTTTCCCACAGTAAGCATGACCAAAATGCATCTCAGGACAAGTCAGACAAAGCCATTCACACAGATTTTCATTGTGTGCTGCTCTTGGTGGGACCCTGCCAGGTATGGCCTAAAACCCTTTCTATTGCTTGTGATGATTGACTTCTCAGGAAGTTGAGAGTGACAGCAGATATACAGTGGGGTGCTATAGCTTTTTTCCTAACCATTCCTCCAAAGCATCCTATGTATAAAGGCTTGGCCTCCTGTTTTCACTGTTAGGAAGTGGCAGAACCTCTAAGATATGGAGCCTGGTGGGAGGTCTGTATGTCATTGGGTCATGCCTTTGAAGGAATCTGGGGTCCCTGGCCACTCCTTACCTTCCTTTATTTCATGGCCATGAGGTATCTGGATTTGCTTGACATGTAATCCCACCATGTGTAGTGCTCAGCCATAAGACCAGAACCAACAGAGCCATCTTATCATGGACTGGACCCTCCAAAATGAGCCAGAGCAATCTTTCTCTCCATATGTTGATTATCTCGGGTACTTTTCCATAGGGATGAATGTCTCACTTAACACTGGCTTCATAGTTTTATTTCTCCAACTTCTTTTGAAGCAAAGGTCTTTCATAGGTCTGGTCTTCTTTGGATTGGCCAGAAAAATTGTGAAAAAAAGGTTTTCCTATCTCTAATGTTCAGAAGCATGTGAATAATCCTGTTTTGTTTCAACCTCTAATGGAACTGCTTTTAAGGGATAAAGTAGAGAAGAATGAGCTACCATTTACACATGACTAATGTTAAACTATAAGGTATAAACCATCAGTTTGGTTATCATATGTGTTTTCTAAGGGCACATAATATTTGATAGTGTATTATCTATGAGAGATACCATGAATGCTGGTAAATATTGTTATATTTCTTTGTTTAATTGTTTCTAGACTGTAACTGGAAATGAATATTTTAATTATAGCATATAATAATTTTATTATATATATATATATAATTGCAAATTATTAAAATGAGGGCTTAAAATGTGTTTCACCACATACTAGTACTGAATGTACAATGGTACCTGAGTTCACGAACTTAATTCTTTCCAAGATTCTGGTTGTAAACCAAGCTGGATGAGAACCGAATCAAATTTCCCCATTAGGTCCACATTGAACCTAGCCATTGAATTCAATTTGGTTCTCATCTAATTTGGTTTGCAACCATAATTATGGAAAGAATTAAATTTGTGAACCAAGGAATCACTGTATCTCTTGGGTATTTGCAATCTCGGCTGTAATTTTTGAATCAGAACCTCCCAAAGGTTATAAACTGGTGGTGTACTCACAAGATCTTGGAACAGGTTTGAGGGATTGTATTTATCTTTCCTAAGTACTTGGTTTCTTGCTTTACAGAGAGGGAATTTGCTGTATGGCTTGTATCAGCTGTCAAAATGTGCACATGATGTGTTGGGAGCCACTCTCATGTTCTGAAATCAGCAAATCTGGGCAAGGGCTGGGTGTCAGCCTTGGTCTGAGTGTAGAAGACAAAATGGAGCTCCTATGATACAGGGTGGCCCTACTGTGACACACAGTGGCCAGCTAGTGAGAGCATGGAGCAACCTCTGCCCCTGTGAGCCTCCAAGGGTCACCACAGCACACAGCACACAGCAGCCCACCTTCCTGATACCAGACACCTTCAACACAGACTTCCTGGCATCCTTCACTTATGCTATTTAAAACTTTATATTGTGCATTGTTCCAGAAAAAGGTCAAGTGATGCTTAAAAGAGACTTCCAGCTCAGTGGAATAAACATGCAGAAATGATGTAGCACAAACAGCTGGCTATATGTGCTGTAGCAAGAGTGTGAAGGCCCCTAAGACAAGCCAGTGAGCCATTATAACAAGGGGTTGCACTGCTCATGGCTTCACTAAGCCATTGGTTTCCATCTTCCAGGAGTGCTGCACATAGGAGCAATAGCATATAAGGAACTAACCCAGAGCAGTGCTGGCTTAGGATGCACCCCTTGGGTCTGCAGCCTTGGTATTTTATCACCTCTCTCTGCCCTGTCTCAGTCCCAGGTCTAAATCTCCCGACTCCTCCTGCCCAGGAAAGGGAACATGGCCTTGAGAAATAGGTGCTGCCCACTGCCCACTGGTCACATTCATACTTTGGCACATCCTGGAGAATATGGGTGTCGGGTGGTTGGACTGGGACCTCCCTCCCTCTGCTCCCTGGGAGCCAAAGGCCTGGAGGAAGGATTGGGGCTGATGCCCAGCATGGTCTCATTCTGGGTCATCTGAGATCTTGGATCTAAGTGGGTTCTATAGGCAGGAATGTGGCCTGTAGTATCAGTGAAATTGCATACCCATGTGGGTTTTCTGTAATATAAAATTGACAATCCTTGTCACCTATCAGTGGTTGAGAACTTGTATTTTTTCAGGTCTAAGATGTAAATTACTTTCATATTTTTATATCTGTGACACTGTACTACTATATCTAGTAAATAATGTCGTGTCTTACTTTAAGTGGAAGTGCTTTCCTGATAAATGGCCTGTGCAACAGTGTTTCACATTATGATCATGGTCTCTGAGATCTTGTGAAATATTATAAATGACTTTTTCCATGACAAACACATCCCTGTGCCTCAGGGAGTAAAGGTTTTATGCTGTGGGTTTCCTGGGCTGAATCACAAATGGACTGAGTCCCATTGTAGGTGATAGAGAGATAAGGAGCCATTGACTGGCACTCAAGGAGGTCAGTTTCCCCAGGATGGCTACCCCAAGATCCCACTGAGTAAAGTCAAAGATTCTAATTATGGTGGAAGACAAACTTGGTGGAAGGTTACCCTAGCAGAGTGCTTCAGGAAGGCCCATGGTCTTTCTGAGCCTCTGCTCCTACCACCACTAAACTGCCCTCTCACTGGGGTGACTGGGTATCTACACAGGAGACATACTGTAGGTACCTGGTGTAGCTCCAGGTGTATCACAGGTGTCCTACTATGATGTGGCAATGACAGCAGTTTGAGGCAGTGCACTCACCACCACAAACGACAATGGAAAACCTCCTTACACCTGTTAGGTCACTACAGCCACAGCCTCCCTGTGGTCTCTGCAGTTAAACTCAGAAACCATTCATGCAACTAAATCCATAGCTTACCTCAGTGCACAACCGTTTTCCTAGGGTTTCACATCCACAGGCCTGATTTGGACCTTCTCAACTCTCACATAATCTGCATAATATCACCAATCACACACTCATTTCTGCCTTTGAGTCTTTGGCTCTCATATGTACACATAAATCACATGGAAGTCAGAGTCGCCTAATTAATTTGCACAACTCTATGACAGATGGCTTGAAATCACATTTTTATCCTATTAGAAAAGAAAAGAGAGGAAAACAATCTTGAGGCCCAATTTCTAAGTAAGATATATTGGATGTATCAGGAGGGGAAGAGGGTCCTGGGCATCTGTCGGGGAGAGAGGAGTCAGTTCTCATGTCTGTAGCTGCCTGGACTGAGGTTGTCTCTGCCTGGTTTGTAGAGCAGTCTTGGAAGACGATGCATTTTATTTAGGTTGTTTAGATGTTTAAAACAGGGTGGTTTTATGGGAATTGCTAGGTAATTGTTATTTGGTCAAAGGACAAATGAAGCATAGAAAAGTAAGAACAAATGAAGTGTAAAAAAGTCAGCTGTGCAGTTTGCCTGCTTGATTTCCCCTGTGATAGTGTGGAGAACTCAGGAACATGTCTGATACAGGCAATGACTGTTGCCTGTATAGGGACGGGAGGAACCACTGGTCACTTGGAATTCCTTTTAGATACCATTCAACAAAATTGCTCTTCCCAGGTTCCTCAGAAAATTGTGAAGCTTTAAAATTTTTGTTACAAATGTCTTCTGGGCACATGTTTCTGTTTTACTTGAACTCTTACTGTGAAAAGTAAATATACACGTGTAAGAAATTTCCAAATAAGAATGAATGTGAGATTGTGCCCTGCAGTTGTGTCACCTGGATACTGAGATGGACATCCTGTCCCTCATCTGTGCTGCACAGGTGCACATGCTGTGGAGAATTTTGCATTTCAGGAGTTAGATCATGAGGTCCATTTCAATTATGCCATTATTATATCCCTTGGGAATTCAGGGTGCTCTGGAGATAGTGCCAGCTAAGTTGTTGAGTGTGTGAGCAGGATATCCATTGTATTATCTGAAAAGAAGGTTTTCGTGTGTTTTTATTATGGATAAATTAGAAAATATGGAGAATATAGAGAGAAAGCATCATAACACTTTCATCCCTCCATCCTAGGCAGAATTCCTCCTTAGTCTGGTTGGGTTTTATAACAAAATACTATAGACTGGGTCACTTATAAAATCATGGAAATTTATTTCTTGATGTTCTGGAGTCTGGAAATTTAAGAGTGAGGCACCAGTGAGTTTAGCGCCTTGAGAAGGTACAGTTTCCGGTTCAAGATTGTACCTTATTCCGGTGTCCTCATTTGGTGGGAGAGACATACCAGCTCCCTCTTCCTTAAGGGCACCAAGATCATTCCCAAGTACTTCACCCTCCAGACCTAATCACCTCACAGCTTTTACTAATAATATCACATTGGGGGTTAGGATCTTAACATATGAATATTTTTTCAAGTGGACACAAATATTAGGTCCATAGCAGACTTTTTAATTTTAATTTTAGGGAATAATGGGATGTAAACTCAGAGTACTGTGCATGCTAAGTAGATATTCTGTCACTGGACTATGTTCCCATCTTGGGATGACCTTAATATTGTGCTGTACTTTCCTCCAGCCTTTTTCTATTGCCATGTAAGACACTTAACTGAAGGGTATATCGAGAGACAGGTGGCCTAGTGGCCAGGTGTCAAGCAGAGCAGAGCTGGGTAAGGAGCTGCCTGGGGTGTGTAAGAGAGGTGGCCTGAGTGGAGGATATACAAGAGGGCCTGGAGGAAGGACAGAGTGCAGATGCTGGCCAGTTGGCACATACTGAGAGTCTGAGCAAATCCAGATGCAGGAATATAAGGGGTGATAAAAATATACAGTGGTTGTTTAAATTAAAACATTTATTATAGTAAAAGACACAGTGGTATGAATCTCCCTCAACATCGTCCCCATCATTTCAAACACACTTAGCCCATTGTGCTTTCCACTTTCTGCAGCAGCTCTGGAAATCCTCTTTCCTAAGTGTCGTTACTGGCTCATTGTCCTGAATCCAATCAAAACATTTACTTTTCATGGTCATTTTGACTTTGGGAAGAGCCAGAAGTCACAGGGTACCAGACTAGTGAATAAGCTGGATTAGGAAACACCATAAAGGTTTTATGAACCTCCCTTTCTGTGGGGTAGCACTTGGCAGGAACATTCACTCTATTTTTGATCAACCTTGTGAAGACCCTCAGGAAAGAGGTCTTCCAGATCTGCTGCAGCAAGTGGAAGAACAATGGAATAAGTGTGTTCTGAGAGGGGTGAATGGCAATGTATCTTTTTGTTTGTTTGTTTGTTTTGTTTGTTTTTTGAGACAGGGTTTGTAGTTGAGACTGACCTGGAACTCACCATGTAACCCAGGCTGGTCTCAAACTCACAGTGATCCTCCTGCTTCAGCCTCCCGAATGCTGGGATTATAGGCGTGCGCCACCATGCCCAGCTGGCAATGTATCTTTTACTTTAATACATTTTTTTAAAAATTTAAGCATTCACTCTATTTTTTATCACACTGTGCACCAAGATTTCTAAGCCTCTTGCTAACATGTTTGCAGTGGACTTGGAAAAGGGCCCAAAGGTGCTTTCTCTCAGCCACAATGGGAGCAGTTGCCTCACTGCACCCACATCTGTTCTCTGTATTCTATTTTATTAATCATGGCCAACATGAAAGAACATTTCTTTTGCTGAATTACTTGCCATTTGATTGTAATTTATTTGATTGTCGGAGAGGGTGAATTTTCATAACTGTATTAGTCATTTGCATTACTTATGGCGGAATGAATTATTTGTTCATTTCCCATAACCCTAAGACAGAGGTTGTGTTTCATTTTGTCACAGTGGAAGCCACTGAGTACATTTAAGGAGCACCACATGGCCAGACATTTGTTTGGGAATATTAATGGGAAAGTTCCTGTCCCTGCATCCTCTCTTTCTAATGCATTCACTCACACCTGGAGCCTTGGCTTTCTGGAATCTGGAGAAACTAGCTTGGGATAACTGCTTATCAAGGGTGGGCCAGGGACCTGGGTTCCATGGATTGGAGCTGCCACAGGGGACAACTGCTTAGGGTCACCTCTCAGCTTCTTTCAGGACACAGCCCTGGGAGACAGATTCCCATCCTCTACTTGCTCATTCCCTCACGCCTATTTTTGAGGCCAACCCCATCCCACCCTCTCTGCTGTTAAACAGGAAGTGCTGTTCCAGTGTTCATGGCTGCCCTGCACAACACAGAATCAGAGTGGCCACTGGGGTCTTTCTTGGTGGTCATGGTCCTCAGGGAAGCTGAAGAGATTTCTGAGCGTAACATGGGCCCACTGTGGCCCAGTAAACCTTGGCCAAGATTCCCAAGCCTCCTTCCCAATCCAACCTCTATCCTTTCTTTCCTTGGCCTCTCTGTGATTATCCTGAAATGGGTGAACATTATATAAGTGGCTCAACTGAGCTAATAAACATTTTGTATAATATGATTACTCTAGTTAACAACAATGTATTTGTTATGGTTTATGTCTAGATGTTCCCCCCAAAGCCTCATCCCTATGAAGGTGGGGCATTTGGGAGAAAATGGATCATGGTTTTGTGATACTGGATTAGTTCACTGGCTGGTTTAGCATAGATCTGGTTGTTCATGATGGACGTGCTGAAGAAGGAAGACCCACCTGGGCTGGTAGCCTGGATGGAATAAAAAGAGAAAGAAGAAGGACGGCTCACTGCTTCCTGCTTTCTGTGCCATGGACTCTTTCTCCTCTGCCCTGCCATCCTGCCTTGAAGCCAGGTGACTATGGATGGGCTACAAACTGTGAGCTAGAATAAATCTTTCTTTAACTTGTCCCAGCAATGAGGAAGTAATTAGCACAGTATTCTATTCTGAAAGTTACTAAGACAGTAGATTTTAAGTGTTCTCAACAAAAGCTTTTATAAGGGGTCCTTTGGTAGGCTGCTGTGGTCCACTCAGTCACTGCGGCAGGGTGTGGAGGGCAGCCCTGGGAAGCAGAATGTGGCTTGAGAATTAGCTTCAGGACCTGAGCATATTCTCAGAGTATTGTGAGTCTTCAAAAAACAAGTCATTCAACTATGGCAACGGGTGAGCTTGATTTGGAGAAATGTATACTAAGCTTGGCTTCATGTAAGCTAACAGTGCCAACTGTGCTTCCTATACAGGGCTCATCTTGGAACAATGTGACTAATTTCCCTTTATGGTTTTGAGAACAATTCACAAAAAGGAATTCCAAAATATTGTAAGTGCCAGCAACATTGTTTGGATTGGCTGTGTCCCACCCCGAAGTGACACTGCTATAGGAAACAATGCTCACTCGTAGGCATGTGTCTTGGGTTGGCCTTTAGAGTCTGGGACGAGTCCACTCATGACTGTATGCTCATACCTTTCCATGAAATTAAAACACTGACCCATTATAGGAAGTTATGCATGTAAAAGCACATGAGTTAGTCACACCAGGACTCCGAGATCATACTACCACTTTCTTTAACAAAGTATAATTTGAGCCAGATATACTGGTGAATGCCTATAATTTTAGCACTCTGGGAGGCTGAGGCAGGATGACTGCAAGTTCGAGTCCAGTCTGGGCAATTTAGCAACTTTACAAGGCTTGGTCTCAAAATTTTAAAAAAGGTTAGGGGTTGGAGTTCAATGTGAAGGCCCTGGGTTCAATCCCAGTACTGCAGAGAAGAAAAAGTGTAATTCAGTACTCACATTCAGAATGAAGAAGCTTAGAAGACTCACCACTTTCCGAAGAAAAAAGCATCTCATTGATAAGTGTATTCCCAAGTGACAGTGCAGGGGCTGATGTGGTTCGCACCCTTTGCATGCTGAGTCTAGCTGTGGTGTTAAATAACATGAGTTTTACCATTTTGGGGGGGCTCACTGCTATAAATGAGTTTTCCTTCTTCACTTAAATATCCTAGAGGTTAAAAAATATATTGTTCCTTATAGAGAAACACAGTCAAAATATCTTTTCATGGGAGTAAAAAAAAAAAAAAACAAAAAACTTTAAATTCATTTTTCTGCCAGCCTCTGTGGAGGCCCTCTGGGACTGTCACCAGCGAGCTTTTGTTTCTGCCATGCCCCAAGCCCACAAATTCTTCTCACAAATGATTTTTTTCCTTGCACAACAATTGAATTCTAATATGTTTATTTTGAACTTGTGTTGCTGGTAGCCTAAGCATTGTATTTCAACAACCTCGTAAAAGTGTCCATAATGGATGTGGCTCCTCAAAGTGCCATCCATCCAGTTGTTTTTCAGCTTTTTGTGACTTAATTTGCATGGCCTGATCAGCTGATCATCTGCAGGGCGAGGAAAGCAATCTTCAGAATCCGGCTAATTTATGACAGCACCGGAGAGTGGGTCTGGAACAAGTTGTAAGAAAGCTGCTCCTCCCCTGATCAGAACTGCAAAAACAACTCTTGATCATTTAGAAATGACAAAATGGGAGCCATAAAAGGCGAGCATAAACCTCCTATTTTATTTTGTTTTTCACTGCTTGCCTTTGATTTATCATTATGTTTATATGAATTATAGCCCACCAATATCCACAGAGGGGAAATGTCTTCTGATTCATTGAGCTTTCTTTTCTTTTTCAAAAGAACAGCACAAAATAGCAACTGCTGAAGAACAAGAGGCAGTTTTGTCTCTTCTATGATCAGATGTGACGAGAAGAGACAAGGTTGAGAATCTGGCGGTGGTGAGAAGTGGTGTTCATTAGATGGTCTGACTTCAGGAAGGGGACAGTCTGTTCCATGGAAGAGAGAGCCAGAGCCCACTGTGTCCCAGAGAACCTGATACAGGGGTCCCAGATCCTCATTTCTTACCCAGCATTTGCCTTTGCTTTCTTTGTCTTCCCTCTGGTTATCTTTCACTTCATCTACTCTGAGTGAGATTTTATTTTTGACCTGAATTCTTCCAAAGTCTCGTTTTGTTTTAATATTCGGTGATCCCATGGAAACGGCTACGGTGTCCACCATCCACTGTGTTCAGCCTCCAGTCGTGTCTGGCAGGGACAGAGGAAGGGCGTCTCCATATTCTCCTCTTTTGCTCTGTCCAATTTCCACAAACCTCTACCTTTATTGAAAATATAATTAAACTTATAATAACTAGAGGAAAAACAATATAGGAGTATCTGTGTCTTTATCAACACTGTGAACGAATGCTTCTTCCATCTGAAGTAAGTTAATTTCTTCTGCTGATTCACAGAGTGCCTGGTGTTGCCCCGGCAGCTCTGTGGCACATTAACAGGCAGAAAGGAAATGAGAATGTGATTCTGCAGATTACTCAGACAATTCTTTCTCTCCAACACCCTATTCCTCACCTTTTGTTAACATGTTTTCAAGATCTCATATTTCCACACTCTGCCTTGACAAATATGCACTCACACTTGCTCACCTATGTAGAAATACATAAGAACCCAGAACCATTTGGCCCTTTTTAAAAATGTGCGTTTCTCTGTCTATCTGCATCCCCCACACAGGGGGCAATAGCCAGGCCCTTGGGGCCCCAGTTGCAGCACTGGGCCAAGTCAGCCGCTGCTTCTTTTTGTCAATTGTGCATAGGCACTGTTGTTTGTCCACCTATGTTCTGCAGAGGGGAGGCCCCAGTAAGGCCTGCTGCAGCAGAGAACTGTGCATCACCTCCAAAGCCTGCACTCTTTACCTCTGGATCTTCACAGGTAAAGCATTGCTGAGCCCTGCCCTGGGGTGATATGGTTAATCATCACACATCTCTGTGGTCTCTGATGGCCATTCCTGGAACTGGGGGATCCCATGGGCACCCCATCTAAGTTGAAGTACCTTTTGTGGCTTTCCTCGGGCAGCTGGAAGCCCATGGTGTGCTGTGACCCACCCGTCAAGGGCAGGTGGAAGAGAGAAGCAGGTACTGGAGGCTGTGATGACCCAGGTGCCCCATGCAGCCTCTTCTTTCAGTGAGACTATTCTTAAGTTTATTTTGACCAGATTTCATTTGTACTTAATTCACAGTTTTGCAAATGAGGATGGTTGAGGTTCTAGGTCAGCATTTCATATTCTCTTCCACGTTTTGGAAGATAACCCGTCAATATGGTGTATAGTTTCTTCTAGGCACCAATTACCCTAAACCCAACCTGCTTTTCTGCAGCTCATAATCATAGAATACGAGGAGAGTATTCTGTAAGGTACATAGACATGCACAGGAACATCTTCTGAATACCCTTGCACAGTATATGCTCACTTGCACACTCTCATGGCCACCATCCTGACGGGAGAATTCAGAAGTCCTGAGATGACAACAGCAGCACACACCTTGGTCTGCTATAGCACCTACCTATAGGAATGAGGAAGCAGAACACTTCGTAGGTACCTGAGGGTCCCAGGGCAGTGAGAGACCTTCTAGTGCTGCCAGCATCAGGCACTCTGCCCTCTTCACAGACCTGGCCAGTGGGTCACAGCCCTAGAATGTGGTTGTGGTATCATCTCCCTCCATAGTTACCAGGCAGAAGCACTTGTGCCGTCCTTGGAACCAGGGTGGGAGGCCCAGAGGAACTCCAGGGTTGGTGAGCCCCACAACACATGGCTGAGAAAGTCCAGCTCACAGGGTATGGCAGTGCCTTGAAGACAGGAGTGGCTCTTCATGGTTATGGTATAAAGTAATGCACAGCTCTGTACATAGGAGAACAACAGAGAGTTTAGGGAGCCCCTGGTCAGACAGAGAGAAGGACCAGACATCCTGAGCCTGGGAAAGGAGGGACCATGCATGGCTGGAGAAGGACAGAGAAGGCAAGGGCAGAGGCATCCAGAGAGGGACACTAATTTCTGTGCCAGGCCACACAATCCTAGCTTTAGGCCAGAGACCTCCTCTAATGTCACTGTGGGTCATCCAGATATTACAGTCACTGCTAGCCTGGGCCAGCCTCCTGTTCAGCCTTCTCCCCTAGTCCACTACATGGAGTCGATCCCTCTCTGGTCGTGTTACCCTCTGCCCTGCTTTGCTCCTCCCTCTTGATTGTGATGACCACTGATGGCCACTGGATAATGGGTACCGTACCAGGCTGTACACAATCTTATGCATCATCTTGTTCCCTCCTTATAGTAACCCTAGGAGCTATGCAGTGTTAGCTCCCATCTTCCCCAGTGAGGAAACAGGCTCACATAGAAAAGCCTGGAGTCCTGGGCTCATAGCCTGGCTCTGACCCAGCTGGATCATGTGCTGTGTCATGCTCTAGTGACAGCATGGACTGACCAGTTATTGTCATCAGTGTACGTGATGATCTAATTAGTGGTCTGAAATATTACTTATTTTCCTTTTATTTCTAAGAAATCTAATGCCTCATTCAGCCATTGGTTCTGTACTGGGCCAGTACCCTTCATGGGAGGGTGAAGCCTTTCGGCTCATAGCAGCTTCCCGCTTTAACTTCTAGGAAATACACAGACTTCACAGCTGAGTGTCACGGGGATTCAAGTTTTGCCTCCAGAGTAGTTGATGGAGACAAAACATGAGTATTCAGGCAGGACACTCTGGGGGGCAGAGTGGAAATCACCTGCAGGGTGTGAGATGTTCTTGGAGACGGTGGGAATAGAAGGTGACAAGGAGTGTGACTGGGGTGGCCAGGCAGGAAGTGGGGGCAAACACGGACTGATCACCTCCATTCTTCCCAGTGGTG
Organism: Fukomys damarensis; assembly: GCF_012274545.1. NCBI lineage: Eukaryota > Metazoa > Chordata > Mammalia > Rodentia > Bathyergidae > Fukomys > Fukomys damarensis. Next base: position 86,481,788 of record NW_022900928.1, on the reverse strand, counting down.
TGTGGATGGTGCTGCTTTTCTCTTCTAATAGCTGGACAAGTCCCTGTGCTTAGATTACAGCTACCAAAAGGTAAAAAGAAGGGATGGGTGACAGTCTCCAGAGCCATGAGCCATACAGATGTGTTTGTTGTCACCCAGTTTGTGTACTTGGCTCTGGGACTCTAGCAAATTCACATACCTCCCAGGGTGGCAGTCTGGTTCCTCTGAGAGAGAGACAGAGACAGAGACAGAGACAGAGACAGAGACAGGCTCAGGGTAGGATGCAAATGTTCTGAACAAGGGGTAGGTGCAGAGCGTGGCTAGTGCGGGATGTGAAGTCATGGTGTAGGAGACCTTGCAGTGCACTGGTGGGTCCATGGGGGCTGACTCAGGAAAATCTCTTGTCTCAAATTCCACAGCCACCTTAGACTGGTTGGAGCAAGTTCTGCAAAGCCCTGACTTTGGCTAGCTGCCGTTGCCACATGCGGAGGTGTGGGTAGGAGGTTGTGCTGGTCAATCGCTGAAACAAAAAACTAACTTATCACAGAAAATCCCAGTTCCCTGTGAATTATCATGTAAAGAAAATAGTTGTGCTGTTCACTTCACTCAGGTTGCCTCCTTCCTTCTGTTGGTTTGTATTTTCTTCTCTTCCAGAATTGCCTGTGGTACTTATTTTAATCTGATTCAGGCTGGTGAGTGATTAGGAAGCTCAGGAATGACTAAGGATGCACATCCTTTGCTCAGGCACCAGGAGGTCACCCTTGCTCATCTCTTCTGTTAAGAGAAAGGGTGGCATGGGTTAGAAACAGTGCACTAATCCTCTGAGGGCTGCCCTGTTGTGTTAGTGATTGGGCCCAAGCAGGGGTGGGGGAAGATGGGGGAGGCACAGTCTCCTGCAGGCTTCCCTATACTGGGTCCCTTTCTCTCTGAAGAGCTTGGGGAGCTCTCTGCCAACTGCAGTCCACTCCTTGGCTAGAGGGATTAAGCAGGCCCAGATTGCGAGGGTGTTTGTGCTTGGCCTAGAGTCTGGGGGAGCACGCTTTCTCTTTCATTGACATTCAGTCTGGGACCCTTTGCCTCAGTGAGCAGGTCAGCTGGCAGGTCTGGGGTTGAGGGGCTCCCATTCTGTGTGGAAGCCCTGCCATGGCATCAGCACAGAGGTGCATTGGCCTCACCACATGGAAATCCAGAGCGGGAGCTCAGATCCTTTTAGAATCCGCAAGAGTTTGAATGCAGACACAAAATCTTTGCATCTTAAAGAAAACAAGCAAAGAAAATGATGTTTGATCTTTCAGAAAACTCCACCCATCCACTGTCTGCAGGCGACCAGATGCTAGGAGAAGCCTAATGGATGAGTTGAGAAAAAGCAGAGTGAGTCACACTTGCTAATATGCCCTCCCTGTGCATGCATGTGCTCTGCTGTGTGGCCTTCCAAGCTCAGCCCTGGGAGCCATCATGGTCCCTGCAGAGCTGGATCTTGTCACACTGCCTCCTGTCCCCTTCCCTGCAGCTTTCTCTGTGGTCTCCCATTCTTCAAGTCCTGTTCCTTGAAGAAAGAAAAATGTCAAAAATCCCACATACACAAAAACAACTGTTCCCGAGGGCCGAGAGCTATGCTGGGTCATCTGACTGTCACCCGGCAGAGCCCAAAGAATACCTAATTGAATCTCATCAGTGTAATGGCATTAGACACACTCAATTTGCCCAACCAAATCCTTTAATTAAAATTCTTAGGCCGTAAACACAAAAGCACTTTTTCGACATCCATCAGTGCCAACACAAAAGTAGGTTCGAATTCATTTGTGTACTCTTAGAATGCAAAGGTTTTCCTTCTCTGCTAAATGAAAGGTGCTTTTTCTGGGCTATCACTCTAATTTTTTTACTATCGGAATAGAAATAGCTGGATAAGGAGTTGAATGGTGTCATTTCTGATAATCAGTTATTTTTCAATGCCTAGATGAGGTGCATTGAGATTCTCACTCATTACATTAGACACAGTACTGTTAGTCATAACTTTATATATAGCCCAGGTTCATAATTACCAGCTCATGAGATTCTAGTGACTACATCGTGTCTGCAGAGTTCAGGCCTTGAGTTACTGCAGTGTGGAATTACCCTTCTGACTGCTGAGGAAGAGTGTTCTCTCATTTTTTCCAACAAATATTTATTAAGTGTCTGCTCTGTGACTCAACTATAATGGAAGATGCTGGCCCAGGGCTCCCAGAATATACTAACAGCAGGGACAGACATTCAGCAGTCTCTGAGGTGAGGCTTCAAATTTGGTTGTGTCAGGGACATGAAGTTGAGCGAGGGAGTCCCTATGATGACTGGCAGAAGAACCAAACTGTCCATTGACATAAGAGAATCCTCCCCAAGGGCAGGTTTCTTTGAGTGGACTTATCCATTTGCTTGGCATGAGCTAGATATAAGGAGAGCGGGAGATGAGTAAGCCAAGATTCTTCTCCTGAGGGACTCCACACACCAGGATGAAAGGCAGCAGTGACAGCACTAAATGGCACAAGTCCTGCTGTGTGACTTACTGCATTCTTCATGAAGGGTGACAGGAGGAAGCAGGATGGTGGATGGTAGGTGATGGCTGGAGTGACAGCCACACCGAGGATGAGAAGAACCAGCCAGATCTCACAGGGGTCCAACAGAAAGTTTTCTCTTTCTCGGCTAAAAGAAAGAAGTATTACTGACCACTGTCCAATCAGGAGCACCCTGAAGGAGCAGACGGTGAAGAAGGCCAATTAATATTTTGCCACGGACAAGGGTAAAAAAAATGAGAACCAAGACCTGTCATGTAAAGGTACACGATCCCCATAATGAACATAATTATACTGTATACCTTAAATGTACCGATAAACTCAATAAAAGGAAAAAAAAATATTTTGCCCATGGCAGTGACTGTGGGAGGACAGACAATGGCATGGCTCCTTTCTACAGAAGAGACCACGCCGACGATGACGCATGGCCTCCACATTCTCTTCTGACTCTGCTGGCTGGGAGCAGGCTTTACCCAAGTCTTGGATGTCAAACATTAAAAGTGCTCAGAAGAAAGCAAGGGACAGTCACACAGTTGCCCTCTTACAAGCCAACCTGGGTTTCGCCACCACCTCCTCAACTGCTTGACAGAGAGCCCCAGGAAGTCTGTGCAAGGCGACCCTTGTGTGAAAGGAAGGACAGAGGAAATACAAGCATGCTGCCCTCACTGGCCATAGCCAGGCCGCCCTCTCAGTCTGCGTACACAGTATGGGGACCTTCCAGAAGCGTGCTGGCCCCAACCAGCAAACCATGACCCAGAGCTCAAGGTGGGCCAGGTGCCAGCAAGACAGGACATGCAGTGGAATTGAGAAGGGGCCTTCTGTCAGCAGCTTCTGGTCCCATATTCAGAGGAGTTTCCAGAATATGCTAATAAGAATCAAATAAGTATGATCTGCCTGGAAGAGTTACCAGTCATGGAAATGTCACACATCAAATTGATTCAGTACTTGGGATCCATGTCGGAGCCTTTGATGAACTTTCAATTCGAACCACAGCATAACATGTAGACACCTCTATGCATCCTACTCAGCCCTGGTCTTCCTGGATGGGAAGGGCAGGACGGCAGATCCCCTTGGTGCCCCACCATGCTTTCACAGACTCATCTGCTTTCTAACAAAGTGGAGTCTCTGTGTCAGTAGCTTCCCAGAATTGTTGTGGCTGGTATACACCTGGGAAGCCACACATCTCCCCTCTCAGCCACTCAGGGTGCAAACGCACAGCATGAAGCATTTCTCATTGAGTGTTGCCAGAAAATTGTGTCTGCCAGATTTGGTGCTGATAGAAAGCAAGTCTGCCCCACAGAAGCCAGCATTGTTTATTAAACAGTAATAGAGAATTTATACTGAAGATTTAAGCATCTCTGTGTCCCAGTCTGAATGGTGCTATTGTGCATTTTTTTTTAAACAAAAAGGACTTTAAACATGCACAGAGCTCCAGCACCAGCCTGGGCAAAGCAGTCCCAGACAGTCTGCGATGTCTGGCTGCTTCCTCTCCTTCCTCCTCCTCAGAGGGCAGCTCCATGGTTTCCCCACTTAGGCAAATGAGCATCTGCTGTGTACATGGAAACAGGTCCAAGAGAACCAGCAGAGGAATCAGCCCGGTCACCCACGGAAATGGGTTTGCATAAAGGCAGCTGCGGTGATGAGCCTGGGATTGCACAGATTCCCATGCAGCCCTGCCCAGGGCCATCTGCCCATTCGCTTGGCAAAGCCTCTAAACAGAAGTCGCTGTCTGAGGTGTTGAAATGAGCCCTAAGGGGCCCAAACAGCAGTGGTTAAGCTGAGGAGGTTTCTAGATAACTGAGCAGTCGCCCAGCCTCTGTCACATGGGCAGGGAGGCAGCAGTGGCACCCAGGGACCAGGCAGAAGAAACAGAAGCCTGCACCTCATCTTTCTGTTCCTAGGGCAGCCCACCTGTCTCAGACCCTGTGCCCTTTGTGCTAGCCCTCCTCACCCCACCTAGGGAGCCCCACCTGGAGGATGCTTCCTCAGTGTCTGAAGGCTACTCACCCTCAGGCACAGATGGCTTATTTTGTGCCAGCGACTCACATTAGCCACTCTGCATGCTCCTTTCAGAACACTGCCTGGCTTGCAATTATCTTATTTCTCTGTTTTCTTGTTTATCATGCGTCCATCTGCTTCCTGCTCCTCTGTAATTTGCTGGGAGGGAAGACAGGCTCCTATCTCCCCTCAGCCCTGGGCTCAGCCACACCTGGTGCGGAGGCCAGCAGGAAGTGTGGCAGTGTGAATGGATGGATGGATGGATGAGTGCATGGATGGACGAATGGTTGGGTGAATGGATGGATGGATAAATGAGTGGATGGACAGATGCTGGGGTTGGGAGCCCCACTGGTAGGCTGCTGCAGAGTACTGCAGAGGAAACATCATGGCTGACTGGATGACATGGAGATGGTAAACATAGAGTCAGAGGATGGATGTCTTTGGAAAGGAAAAGTAAAATGGTAAAATGAGGAGGCTAAAAAAAAATGAAGTGTAAGAGAAAGTACTGGGTGATCGATCATCTCATCTAAACACAGAAGGCACAGGATTAAGCCCTTGGAGCCTTGGTTGGGTATTCTTCCTCCTTCATCATAACCTTCCTGCAATATGTGGCTACCATTCTTACTCATCCAATAAAACTGTCAGATAGTATGCTTCTCAAAAGAGCTTTATCAATCAATGAATGTGAAGGAGAAAGACCAGTTAGTAGCAGGGGAGCTGTTAGGACCTGGAGAGCAGTTCATGTGTCTTTGTAGATTCATACAGTACTTGTATTTCCCAGCCTATGTGCCTGTTTACCAAGTATTGGATTTTCCCCAATCTTTGTTTTTTATTGAAGGTGCACAGTGTTAGATTTCAATCAGAGGTGAGTATGGTGGTGCTACTTATAATCCCAGCACTTGGGAGGCTAAGGCAGGAGGATCTCAAGTTCAAGGCCACTGTGGTTACATAGAAAGTTCAAGGCCAGTCTGGACTATAGACTGAGACCTTGTCTCAAAAAGCCAACAAAACAAAAATTTTCAGTAAGCCAATCAGGTTTCTAAATGGAGCATGCCTCATTTTCATGAGAAAGATGGAGAAGGAGTGGACTGTCAACTTCTGGAGGCTGCAGCCTCCCTGGAGACTGTCTGGATGTGGCCGGCATTGCTGGGAGCAGGAGGCACAGAGCATCACAGTGACAGGGCTCTGTGAGAGGAACAGGATGTTCAAGAGGGGTGATAGGTCAGGTGTGAATAAGATATGGGCCCATGGAAAAGGGTGGAGAGTTTGGGACAGAAGAGGGAGCAATTTAGGTGGGTGAGATGGACTGACCAAGATGCAGAAGGGTTTTTCCTAGTGTAAACACTGATTTCCGGACCAATGATGACTGCATGGTAACCTGTTTCAGTACAGATCCCACTTCTAAATGAAGTCATATTCTGAGGTATTGGGGCTTAGGATGTCAACATAGGAATTCAGCCCATAACATATGCCATGCTTTTAAAATATAGCTGTATTACCTTAAAAAATCAATTTTAATATTATTGTCCTATTGTTTTCTGTCTCTGGCAAATGGTACTTCTACAATCCAGGAATGAGAAAGGAAAAGCCAAGTTCTCACTTTGTGTTTTACAAGGAAATGAAACATTAGTATGCGTGGGTGTAAGAGACAGAGGGAGAGAGAGATAGAAAAGATTAAAATTTGAAGATAAAAGTCAGCTCTGCATGATGATACATGAAGGTTTGCTATAAATTCTGGACATAATATCAAAAAAGTAGCAGTCTACAGAAATTATTTCCACATAAGGTATGTATCAGGAATCACACTGACTGCTACCTGGACCCTGCCAGTAGTGGGCTTCTTGGCTTTGAGAACACAGCTTTGAAATATGAATATGTATTGGGGTGGGTACATGTGGCCAAGAGGTTTTCTACTCTACTTTCCTAATTCTTTTCCTATAGGTCAAATGAGGATGAAGTGGCAATTTAATTGGCTTTGAGAGCCACCTGTGAGGGACTGGGAGAGCACATTTCTGGATGTGCCAGGTGGGTCGTGGAGGTGTGGCCTTGAGGTGTATGTCTCGTCCCTGGCCCCTTCTTGTTGGGTGCTGTTCCCTTGCTCTGCTCCCCAGACACTAAGGACTATGCAGCTTTACTTCACCATACTCTTAGGCAATGATTTTTCTGCCTTGAAGCCAGCTGACCATGGGCTGAGTCTCCTAAGCCAAGTTCAACCTCTGCTTCAAGTTGTGGGTGTAAGGTATTGTGCCCAGTTATAAGAAAGCTGACTAGTACATGAGGTAAAATACATGAACCTATTTAAAACAGACAGCATTTGCTACAAATTAAATTAACTTCCCATTTAACAGACTACCTTTCTCCAGACAGCCTTCATGGGAACAGTGACTGTTTTCACCTAGCAAGAGTAGGACCATTCTTTTCTCTCAAGCACAATCAGGCCAGTCCAGTGTGATACAGAAAACAGGTGTCAGATAAGCAGTCACAGTTAAAAACAACTGAAGACTGACTTTTAAGGTGTACTGTGACATCAGGCAAAGCTGGGAAAGACTGAAAACAGAAAACCTGGGTAGTTCCTACTCTTTGGAAGCTCTTAATTAGTTTTTCCATGCTTTGCAATGGTAACACACAATGCACACACACACAAAAGAGTCATATTTGAGTGCATTCAGAAAGCATTCACCAGAATTTCTTGGGGACATGCTGTGGCTCTGGGACTTTTCCCCAGGCCTTGGAAGGGTGGTCCTGGAGCGTGTTGTGTGTGCTCATACCCTGGCATACACAGATGGGTGAGTGGATGCCTCAGCAGAGATGCAAGCCAAGGCTCTGGTACTTTCTTCTGCAGAAGGGGAGGAGTCCATATGCCTGTCCACTGTCTCTGCTGCTGCTGTAACAAGCAGAGCCCAGCCCCCTCTACCTTGCACTCCATCCACTTCTTTACTGTCTGCAGATGCTTTCCTTAAGGCTCTATCAAGAGTGTACATGCCCCACAATGTTGGCACTGCCTCCAAAGCCAGCTTGAGAAGGATATCCACCTATCTTCTGCTAGTTTTCATGCCTTGTGCATCACAGTGAAGACACTGACACATAACAAAAAAAGGAGAGGAAGATGAAGATTATCAAAGCCACTGTGAAATTGATTTGTGTCTCATCCCCCCAATGAACACACTGGTTCTTCACCCACCCAAACAGCAAAACATTTTGTTATTCTAGCTCTGAACTTCAACACTCCCAAATGTGGGTGTATTTTACACACTTTTTGAGCTCGAATCACTGGGAGACTTCATAGTTCTGTGCTAACATAGGGATGGAGACAAGCCAGGGGTCTGTGGATAAAAGGAGAATGTGCCTCCTTGTTCCAGGCTGAAATTGTTTCTCTGGGAAGCCTGTAACTGCTCAAAGTGGTGGGGACACCTGGGGAGGTGGGCATGCCTGGGAAGGACAGCCTGAGCCTCATAAGTCTCCATTTTAGCAACAATGTGGAGGCGTGAGCAGCTAAGTGGGATTCATACATCCACAAGTGTTTGGGTTGTCCTACCTCAGGCCAGCAGGAGGAATGTGGTTACTGAGAATTGGAGCGAGCTGACACAGACATTCCTATTTTGGGGGCAAAATGAGCAATTGTATACATTATGTATATTACAGTATTCAGGCAGCTTTTATTTGCATAAGTTTTATATGTAGTACTGTTACATATAACAGAAAATAAAGCTATAGCATTCTACTGTACAGTACAATCAACAACCATTACAGTTCTGTATTGCCAAGGTATGCTGTAGAAAAAAGATACTGAGGATCTATAAACAAGACACACAGAACTGTACAAAAGAAAAAAAAAAGTCCATGCAGCAGGTCATAAGTCTGAACAGTTGTTAAATGAGGAATATTTGTAGCCTGGGGGTGGAGCAGATGGGCAAGCAGAAATTGTCTGTGCTCTATTAATGGTAGAGAGAATACAGCTTTCTCCTGCTTCTGCTACTTCTGTGTAGCTGCTATCACACATACTCTGAAACCACATTGTAAAATAGATATTCCTGTGATACAGAGAATTAAATGGAGGCCCAGAAAAATCATGCAACTGTTTGAAGTAAGAAAGGTAGTTGATAGATTATTTATATTTTTGGGTGATTATTGTTGATTTTCAAATCTGGTTTTTAACTTTCTCAGGTATTTGAAAATGAAATAAAATGATTAATACTTTTTCCCTTGGGTGATTCCAGCAAGAAGGGCGTGTTTGTTTTCTGAATACAGGCTGTGGTGCATGTAGCCCTCATTACCAAGTATCCACCCCCAGAAGGGATCAGGTGTGGAGAACCACAGATTGTGAAAAGTCCCTGGAGGGAGTCTCTACTTCGCACTGTGGGGAAAGGACATCTCCAAAGGCTTATGTATTCCTTTATTACATTCCATACTTATTTTATTAATAGTTTATGAGTTCGGCTAAATCTCTGGGTCTTAACAAATCACATCCTTTACCATGGTGATTTGAGCTGGAAACAGGCATTCCGCTATAACAATTTATGACAAATGTTAAAAATTAGTAGAGCCCACAGTCTTTCAAAGTCCTCTCAAGTACAGAAGCCAGTCAGATCTAATTTTCAAAGGCTTAGCATGGAAAGCTCTAAATCATTGCATAGTCAAGTGTATCTTAACCAATTATTTTTGTAAATCTTTCTTAGAAGGATTTCATGTTCTTTTACATAATCTATAACGTGATGGGGTTGGTTGCAGGAAGTGATAAGGAGCCCACGTTTTTCTCCAGCCTGTGTCAGGGAGACAAGACTGGCATTCCTGGTGAATCAAGAGGCATATCACTGGAAGAGGGTAAATCTGGTTACTGCCACTATCTTTTAAAAAATTAAATTATGTAGCCTTGCCCACCCTTAAAAACACTTTTTATCTCAGTTTAAACTTTAAGGGTACCTCAAATCTATTTTATTTGTTGTTCAAGACCACAGGAATTAGATAAGGGTTAGTATTCTCATGGCCACGTATAGATAAGCAGATGGAAGCCAAAAAAGGTTGGGAAATTGGCCCACAGTCACACAGCTGATCAGAGATAGGACTTAGACAATGACATGGATCTCCCACATTCTCTTATTCTAGCAGAAATGTCTAATCTTTACCCACTTCCCCTCCATGCACTGACTATGCTCCATGGAACTCATTCACAAATTGCTGTGGCACAGGATAGAGGGGAGGTGTAATAAGGACCGAAGACCTCTCTCCTCCACTGGCTTACTATGTGGTCTCTAGAGAAACAGAGTGGTGTGTGTGTGTGTGGTTTAGTATTAGGATCTGGCTCACATGTAGGGCAACCTGCAGGCCAGGAACTCAGACATGACTTCAAATCACAGTCTCAAGGCAAAATTTCTTTTTTCTAGGAATCCACAAATGTTTTTAAACCACTGGTGGCAAAGTTTCACATTTATTAAAGGTAGGACAAAAACAGGAAGTTAGTGGGGGAATTGGGCTCTGCAGAGTAAATTTGGGCTGAAAAAAAAGGGAGGAAAAAGATAAATAAAAATAAAAATACAGCCTACAGCATAGGGTCAGGATGATAGCCTGAAATCCACAATTTTGCTCTTAAGGGCCTCAACAAATCAGGTGAAGCAGATCTATACTCTCTAGAGTACTCTTACTTCTACTAAAAGTCAAGTGATTATAAACATTAATCACGTCCATAAAATCCTTTTGTAGAAACATGTAGACTAGGATCTGACTAAAAAATCTGGGCTCTGTGACCTGTTTGAGTTGACACATAAAATTAGCCATCTCACACACAAGAAAATATCCCTTGCATTATAATAAGTGTGTCTATAAAATGTGCCCAGCACATCTGTGACATGTGTCTCTGGATGAAAGCTGACAAATTATGGCCAAAGATGTTCTGGTACTAAATAACTTCTTTTCCTGCAAAGCAAAGGACAAAATGAACAAAACTCAGATTTCTAATAAATTTGGCCTTTCTGTTTTCACTTACTGTTTCTCATATTTTCAGTGTGAAATACTTTAAGCTTCTTCACATAGCACAAATACTCATTCCAGAATGGTGGGACATCGTAGAAATGGGTGTCGGGCTGTGATGGTTGGCTTTACGTGTCAGCTTGACTGAGACATGATGCCCTTATATGCATTCGAACATTATTCTGGGTGCTTGTAGGATGGTATATTAGAGAGAGATTAACATTTAAATAAGTGAACTTTGAGAATTAGCAGGTTGTTCTTCATAATTTGGGAGAATTTCAACCAATCAATTGTCCTGAGCAGAAGAAAAGGCTAACCTTGTGCTGGCAACAGGGCTTCCTTCAGGAGTGCTGCCTTGATTACTTTTCTCCTTGCTGAGACAAAACCCTGGACACCCAAAGTTAATGGGGAGAGATTTATTTGGCTCACAGTTTGTAGAAGTTTCAGTCCATAATCAGCTGACACCAAGGCAGGACACCAAGGCTGGCACCAAGGCAGGTTTACCCGATCAACACCGGCAGCTCTAGCCAAGGGTTTTTCACAGTGTGGGGTACATTTATGGACTGGGGTCTGGTGCCTGATTTTGCTTTAAACTCCCAGTTGGTGACATAGCCGGCAGCAGACACTGCAGCTTGGCTCCACTTACCTGGCCCCTTCCTGGTAGCCTGTGGCCGTCCTCCTTCAAGTGCTGGCTGCTATCCAGTGCAAGGCAGACAGGCCTTGCAGAGGAGAAATGGATCATGGCAACCGGAAGGTAACAGAAGCAACAGGGAAAGTCTTTCTACTCCTTTTATCGTACTTGGAATACTTACGGCGGGTAGCACTCACATACACCCTTAATCCTAGTGCTCTCAGGCCTAGCATTGCACCATGAATCAATCACGCACTGTGGATTCAGTCACCCCTGAAAAAGCTCCACCTAAGAGCACATGAGACGTCTAAACACAAGCCATAACAGGTACCTTCTGACTTGAACTCAGCACTGACTTTTCCAGCTTCTACAGCAGATCCCCTCAGGCTTAAACTGCAAGACTTTCCTGAGTCTCCAGCCCCCTGACCTTGCCCATTCAGTTTCAGACTAACCAAGCCTCCATAATCACATGAAACAATTCCTTACAATAAATCTTCCTCTCCATACATACATAACTACTGGTTCTGCTTCTCTGCAGTGCTCTCATACACAGACAACACAGAATCTCAGTGTATACTGGGGCCAAGTGGGTAAGAAAATGAGAGCAAGGTGTCAGCTGTGATGGTGGCTGGGTGGGTGGGTGGCTGGGCCATGGCAACCCGGAGATCCCAGACCTTACAGAGCAATTTCCAGCCAGTTGCCCCAATATGGGTCAGGCCCCAGAACAACTAGATTTCCTGATATTGAAGATAAGCTGTAAATATGGATTTTATGTGAAATTTATAGCATTTAAATATTGGCTGTTAGTATTTAAAAAGCAAACTTTCAAACTGAAGGGCACATGAATGTGACATTTCTGGTTTTCTACTGGGCATTAGGAAGTGGTTGTTGTTCTATCATTGTGGGTAGGATGGAGAAAAAACACAGAACAAGACAGGTAGACAGTTTAAAGCTAAGCTAGCAGGAAGATAAAGTTAAAGCTAGCAGGAAGTCCTGATGGGCCTTGAGCATCTCCCCCTGCTTCTGCTGGCTAGTAAACATCTGAACCAGAGGCTGGATGGAGAAACAGGATCTTGTTGGAGGGAGTATTCATCATCATCGTCGCCAATGTGCTGGATACAGAGGAGTGCATCATGTGCCCTGTTTTGTACTTCACACATATTGTAGAATCTTCACACTCACCACCAGAGCAGTGTCACTGTCATTATTGTAGAGTCAAGAATGTGAAAGAGATGTCGAGTAAGTTGGGAAAGGTTTTATGACTGGGAAGTACATGTGCAAGGATTTGAGCCCAGGAAGTACAATTTCATGGCTTACATTTTAGCCAAAATAGATCACAAATATAGCTATTAAGTCTGAGAACAACATGGGACTGAAGATGTCAAATACCTGGCCTTTCATTGCTGCTTCTCAGTGGTCACCCTTTGCACTGGATAAATAAGCAGATAGAAATACAGTGCTGCCATTTGTAGCTAAATGGTTGCACAATGAGGCCATACATAGGACACACATGTGTAAACACCAACTATTTTCTCTGGTGTGAGAAACTGAAAGTATAAATAGGGATCAAAATGTGTAACTGATAATGTGAAATAGGAAGAAAAGGTCCAAAGCGGAAGGAGAAGTAGGAGGGGTAGGGGAAATGAAAGAAGGGAATGGAATTAATGTGAGAAAATGAAAAAATGTAAGCAAAGTCTTTGTAAATAAGGAGGAGTGGAGGGGTTAAAGGGAAGGCAGGGTAATAGGGAAAAATAAGAATCAAGATATATATATATTTTTTTTTTTATTGAGTTTATTGGTACATTTAGGGATACAGTACAGTTACATTCATTGTTGGGATCATGTACCTTTACATGGCAAGTCTTGATTCTCATTTTTTTCCCCTTACCTCTGCCCTCCCTTCACCCCCTCCTCCCCTCCCCATCTACAAACACTTTATTTTCATCTTTTCATTCTCTCACATTTTTTTCTTTTCCCTTTTTGTTCTAGGGGAAGAACAAAAAGAATCAAGATATATTATGTAGAAGTACCAATCTCCAATGATGAATGTCATTCTATTATATACCTAAAATATATCAAAGAAAGAAAGAAAGAAAGAAAGAAAGAAAGAAAGAAAGAAAGAAAGAAAGAAAGAAAGAAAGAAAGAAAGAAAGAAAGAAAAACTGCTGCCCTTGGGTGCCCATTCGGACCTGAGAAGTATCAGAAGGAGCAGATATTGACTAAGAGTAATGTTACCAGCTGGGCATGGTGGTGCACACCTGTAATCACAGCACTCTGAGAGGCTGAGGCAGGAGAATTACAAATTAGAGCCCAGCCTGGATAACTTGGTGACTTAGTAAGACACTGTCTCCGAAATAAAAAAGAAAAAGGGCTGGGGATGTAGCCTAGTGCAAAGGATCTGGGTTCAATCCCCAGTATGACCCATAAATTAAATAAATAAATAAATAAAAGTAATGTTACCAAGCTGCTCATGGCAGACCCCATGCAACCTGTTATAGGAATGCAGAAGGTCCACCTGTGTCATCAGAAAAGCAGAACTTAGTGGCGATGTGTGTTCTGCCTCACCTGGGGGCACTCAGTGCAGGTCACTTTTCAGGAGGCAATTTGCCCAGCCTCTTTTGCCCCAGCAACACCAGCAGCTCTAGCCAAGGGCTTTTCACAGTGTGGGGTACATTTATGGGCTGGGGTCTGGTGCCTGATTTTGCTTTAAACTTCCAGTCTGTGACATAGCGGGCAGCAGACACTACAGCTTGGCTCCACTTGCTTGGTCCCTTCCTGGTAGCCTGTGGCCATCCTCCTTCAAGTGCTGGCTGCTATCCTAAGGAGCATGGAGAGAGGACCCTGTCCTGCAGGGCCTCAGCTGAGCCCATGTGTGCATGGATATAAAAAGCTGCAGAAACTGCTGGCCCAGCACTTGGCACAATGTGCTCTGCATGCAGGCCCATGCCTCCACCTGGAGTGATGATATTTACCTGCCTGGCTGGAGAGCCATTCAGAGGACTGGGAAATTCACCTGCTGTGGGGAGTTCAGAGATGCACTGATGAAAGGCAGAGGAGGCAAAAATTAATTAGGACATATTACAAAGGTGGGCTGAGAACTTGGCCTCTGCTCCGTTCTATTCTTGGGCTGCTCCAGTGCTGATGGTCACCGAGTAGGAGGTGGGTAGCGACAACAAGCTATGCTTTTCCTTTTCCTGTGGTATAAATAGCACGGTAGGTGTGGGCTTCTGATTGGTTGTCATGGCCGTTTTTTCCTTTGGTGGCACCTTGCTGGTTATTAATGGGTCTTAGATGAACCTGAGTGTTGCATGCTCACCAGGGGTCTGAGTCATGCATGGTCAGCAAAAGAAGATTCCCTCTGGTGTCAGGTTTTGGGGCGACCCAAGCTGCTACCACTTCCACAGCAGCAGCCCAGGGGAAGGATGTGATGTATGGAGACAGTGCATAGTCACCTGCAGATGTCGCCACACTGCACACTCTCATCCTAGAAATTCCCACCTTGGAAGAACAACATCGAGCTCATTTTAGGGGATGGGCAACCTGACTGTGATGACATTTGTCCCACTCCCATTCCCAAGCCCACTTCTGGGTACGATAGCTAAGCAACATGATGCTTATTCATTTACTTTCATGTGTGTGCACATGTGTATGTGAATACCATTCCCTTACACACCATCAATGTGGTGACTGTGTGTGTTCGGCAAGCTCCCAGCACTGTGGATGAGGATGAGTCCCCCATGTGCCTGGCCAGAGGATATTGGAGGCAATCACATGACAGAGGCTGGACCACTGGGATCCACGGTCACACTGTGTGTGTGCCTCTGTCTCCAGAGGTACAAATATGTGGGCAGGGAATTTTCAAATAGATTTACTCATTTATGTTTGGCTCCTCTTGGTCTCTCTGAGTCGCTTTTCCTAAGAGTGAGCATTAAATGTGTGAAGTAAAGGCGATTATGTGTGCAATTGTATTTTAAACTCCTCATAACTTTAAAGTGTATTAGAAGCATATCAGGGCATTCTCTTAATAACTTAATAAATTACACATAGGCTGAGTCCCTTCTTATCAACCCCATATGCTTTATCCCAGTACCTTCTGCTCTCATTTCTTTGATCTGTAAATCACAGTCAGTGTGTAATGCGTGTGCCAATGTACACTCATACGTGTCCGTATATATCATGTGCAGAAGTATACATTTCTATGTCTAGAAATATTTATCCATATAGATAGAATTATCTACATGCAGAGTCCACCCAAAAATGTATCGCACTTCAGGAAAAGAAAAATAATAAGATATTTTTTCAGCAGATGGTATTACTCTGGTACAGGGAACCCTAGAGGATGCCGTATATCACAGAAAGCCACTACACTGCTGGCCCTTAGAGAGGATATTGAAAATGCATAAACAGCAATCTCAGTGACCAAGGTTACCAAGCAGCAGTTTGTAGTACTAATAAATGTCTGGAAGCCAATGGCTACCACTCTGAGTACATCTTGTCATTCTACAGGCCAAAGGTAACTTGTATTAATCTCATGATGTCTCAGTAAATGGAGTGTTAAATTATTTATAAAGTGTTTCTTTCCCTGAAGTCCATATACATTTTTGGGATAGATTCCTTGTTATCTTTGTCATGAATAAGGTGCTTTAGTGTTTCTCTCAGTTTGCCATCCAGCAAAATGACTTGGTTGTGTCCAGTATTGACTTGGGTTTGATTGGATACACATCCCCCATCCTATGAAATTGTTGCCTACTGATCTATAGCATGGGCCTCCTGCAGCCCATAAAGTCACATCCCCATGACAGACATGTGAGTGACTATTGAGTTTTGTTTTGACAGCAATGCTGCAGTGACCATCTGGATATATTCCTCTTTGGACATATATGTTGGCCTTTCTTTAGCACTACTGATTAATGGGATGGCTGGGCTATCTCACATAAATTATTTTATTAAAAATAAATTTTATTTTTTATTAAAAAAGAATTAAGATATGTTATGTACATGCACCACCTCCACACAAGAATTGTAAACATTGTATACTACACTCATGTACTAATAAACTAAATTAAAATAAAATAACCTAGAGAAATGTGTACTACAAACATGTACTAATAAATAGTACATTTAAAAATTTAAAAATTTGAAATTGAAACTGAAAATGACAATCATATTCAAAAGTGTTGTTTCCAATTTATAATGCCACCAATAGTATATGAAAATATACATTTTACCCTCATCTTTTCTGATAGGATTTTTTTTTCAGCATCAGGGATTGAATCCAGAGCTTTCACACTGAGTTACATCCCCAGGCCCATTTTAGTTTGATTTTTTAAAATTTTGAGACAGGTTTGCTCAGTTGAGACTCAAAGTTGTAATCCTCCTGCCTCAACCTCCAAGAGTGCTGGGATTATAGGTATGCAGCGCCGTGCCTGGCTTGATAGTCTTTTTTTTAAAGCACTTAGTATGTTGGCTTAAATCTGCAAAGATACAAAAGCCTTTCCAGTGCTCACTCCAACATTTTTATGAGTTGGCCTACAGGCTGAGTATCCCTTATATAAAATGGTTGCGAGCAGAAGGGTTTTGGATTTTAGAATATTTGCACATATGTAACGAGACATCCTGGAGACATGAACCATATCTGAATATGAAATTCATTTATGTCTCACATATACATGATGCAAATAACCTGGCAGGTAATCAGTCTTACATGATGTTCTTAATAATTTTGTGTCTGAAGCCAAGTTCCACAGTGCAGAATTGTCCAGTTCTGATGTCAATTCTGCATTCAAAATATTTCAGACTGTGGAGCACAGATTTTTGGATTCAGGAATGCTCTCTGAAGTACATAAGGGCTAAGAATGCAGAGAAATGAAACTGATGTTTTTCTACCAAAATTATAAACAGCAATTGATGGGAACACTGGTACCTTTAGTACACATCATGGTGCATCTGTTTGGTAAGCAATTTTGCATGTCTCCATGGGAATCCTGCAACAAAGTCGTTTGATTATCCTCAGAAATGGCAGAAGTCTATCCCTTGAAGATAGTTTTTATTTCAGCTAAATTTTTTATTGGTAGATGTTTACAGTCCATAATGTTTATATTTATTGTAGGGAGTTGTACATAACACATCTTAATTTCTTTTAATCCCCTATCCCTCTCCTGCCCCCAGTTCCTTCCCAACTCTTGGTCTTCTTCCCATTTGAAAGAGATCTCCCTACTTTCATTTATCTATCTTTTATTTTGTTCTTTACTTATTATTTGCATTTCTTCTCTAAGAGAAACCATGTGATATTTAAACTTGTGTGTCTGATTTATTTCACTTAATATTATTCTCCCAAAGTGCATCCATTTACCTACAACTAACTCAAATTTATCCTTTATCATGGCAAAATAGTACTTCATTGTGTAAATACCACATGTACTTATGATTTATCTGCTAAGACATATAAGCTGCTTCAAGATTTAGCTGTTATGAGTTGTGCTGCTATAAACATGACTATGCTTGTGTCACTGTAATGTGTTGTCTTTAACTTTTTCTGGAAGATACAAGGGGAATAGCTGGGTCAAATACGATTTCTAGTCTTAAGTTTTTGAGGAATCGCCATACTGATTTCCACAGTGGTTCTACTAGTTTGCATTTTCACCAGGAATGAAGGAGGGTTCCTTTTTCCCTTAAGCCTCCCCATAATTTGTTTTTGGATGATTTCTTGATGATACCCATTCTCTCTGGAGTGAGATAGAATCTCAGTGCTGGGTTTCAAGTTGTATTTCTCTAATGGCCAGTGATGTTGAACATTTTTTTTCATGTATTTATTGTTCACTCATACTTCTTCTTTTGAAAATTGTTTATTTTGGTTGCCCATTTTTGACTGGGTGTTTCATTTGGGGGGGTCTAATTTTTTTTAGTTCTTTACTTATTCTAGGCATTATTCCTCTCTCCTAGGAATAGCTGGCAGGTGTTTTTCTTCCCTTTCAGTGGATTATCTTTTCACTCCATTGGTTGTTTCCTTTGCTGTGAAGAAGCTTTTTGATCCGACATGATCCTCTTTGTTGATTCTCACTAATATTTCTTATGCCATCAGGGTTTTGTTCAGAAAGTCCTTGCCTACATTTTCAAGAGTTTTACGAGAGTCAAAGCTGTCAGAGCCTAATCTAGCAAACGTGAGATATAACCAAACTCCCACCCCTCAGACAGCTGGTGTCACACAGTGGTAAGGTTGACTTCCTTATGCACACATCATCTCATAATTCGAAGGCATAGTTTAGCTTGTTAAAAACAAACTGGCCACCTCCTTTATAGTCACACCCCGCTTGAGTCAGGGAAAATTCCTGTAAGATAAACTGCAGGTAGATAAGTGAGGGAAAGTTGAAGTTGAAGGCATGGTCAAGTTGAACTTCATTGTGTCACTGAAAATAAATGCAGTGTTTTCTTCCCTGAGCTTAAAAATCATTGGCTGGACCACAGCCTGCCTGAGCAACCTGAGTGTCCATTTGTAGAGGGAAGTGTATGTGTGTGTGTGTGTGTGTTCTCTTTCAGTGCTGCATGCAGAACTCACAGTTTATCACCTGCATGCAGAGTCCCTGGGTCTGAGATTGCATCCTCACTGTGGCCATCAGCAGCCTTTCCTCTGATCTCCCTCAGGAAGAAGCCCTGCATCCCACAGGTGCCTCTGGTCCTTAGTCACCTCCTTGGATGTGGCAGGTGTGCTAATGCCAGAGCTGGAAAATCCTGCTGGCTTTGAGCTTCTGTAGACACTATCGTTCCTAACACTTCCTTTCGGAACTATTAGTCTTTGAAAATTGCTCTGAGCTATTTTTAAGAAGTCTCAAAATAAAAAGATTATCCAGGAAGGTGAGAGAAGCGATGTCCCACTGCTGCTAAGAACAATGCTATTTAGCCTTTTATCTAGGTCTCCGTCGTCCCAATTCAAAGAACTCAACTAAGCAGGCTGAGTCTGACAGGAATCCGAAAGCTAGGAGCTCAGACCTCAGTGCAGCTGCTTATGGGCTTGTGAGGAGCTTAGAGATGATGAATGTCCTTTGTCCTCTCCTTCTGCCAGCAAGGGCTGGTCCTGTGTGTGGACAGAGGAGGCTGATTCTAGGTGGGGTGCAGGTAGGTAGAGAGCGCTCCCTTCTAAAGGTCCCTGTGACCTCCTGGTGCACAGATGTGACCATCATGGTCAGATCTGTGGCTAATCAGTGGATTTCTGAGCATGGTCCACATGGAAGAGAGTTACAGGGCTGGGAGCTGCAGAATCCTTGTGGTACCAGACCTCTGAGGAAGGCTAAATCCCCAATACTGGAAGCACTGAAGGGTGGGGGCAGATTCTTCAGAGCACTCAATTTTAAAAGAGCGGAATATATGCCTTAGGTCCCCCAAAGAAAGGAGGTGGTGGGAGCAGGGGTCCACAGATAATAAATGCCTTCCACACAATAGTAGTTTTGAAGCTGGCCCCGTGAAATAGCCTTTTTTTTCAATCCAGTGGCCTCATTTAAATCCTTAGTCTATTTGATATTTTCTACAGAATATGTTGCTAATGACCACCTTCTTTCTGAAGTTGGCTTTTTCCTTTGTTCCCATGAGGAAAAATTCTCTTGCTTCCTCTGTGAATTTTTATTTAGCATTCCTTTCTTTTGCATTTCTCTCCCTATGCTCAAAGATTGCATATTAGTGTTTCTAGCCTTCCTGCCTTTACTAAATGCTCGTTACCTAATGTCCTGTAGTCACCATGTGATTTTTCTCTACTCTTTTGGTTTCATCTACTGCCACCATTATGTGACATATCGAGTCTGAGCCCCTTTGTGAGCTTTTTATCTTGCAGCTTTGCAACAAAGCTTTCTAAACAAAGCAACCAGAGGCCTTATGCTCAACCTGTCTGGAAGTAATGCATCATGTGCCATTCCAAACTTTCTCTGCTTCCTGTGGTCCTAGTTTGGTCAATACTACTACCATGCACCCAAATGGAAGCCTCAGAATCACCCTCAAATATTGTTCCCCGTCAGACTGTTTCCCCAACCCTCAGTGAACACTCTGTCCATTAGTGATGTAAGATAATCAGCAGTGTATTGACATAGCATGAACTTTCTTGCTTCCAAGTTGACCTTCCCTGTTGCTTCATGTTAGTCTTCCTGGGCGTTCTTCCTTCATTTCTGTGTCCGTGCACTCCTACCCATCCTTTAAGGCCCAACTCAACTGCGCCTTTGATTTGGGGGGCCTGAAGGATCTACTCCTTCATGTGCATTGTCCAAGGTTCTTGTACTGTTTTCGATCACTCTGATTAAAGGGCACTGAGCTAGAAAATAACTTTATATCTTCACAACTTGGTCATCGTAAGGACTGTGCTCCCACACCCAGAGTGCCAGAGGGAGGCAGTGTAACTGGTAGAAGAAAGCAGAGAAGGGAGAAGGTGAGAAGATAGAGCAATAAGTGCTCGTGAACAGGGGATTCACTACCCCTCCATGTGCAGAGTGACTTCTGCATGCCAGGTACAAGGAGTGGATGTGCCTGTATTGTAATAAAAATGCTCAAAACAGGAAGTCTCATTGCTGACATACATTAACTACATTACGTATGTAATATGCAGCCTAGATGGCTCCTCTTCACACCCAGTATGGCCCAGGCTGTCACACATGTCCCCCACAGGCCCAGATGGGCACATCCAGTAGAATCACCTCGTTACATGGTTGGGAACAAGAGCCAGAAGCACCGGCTGCAAGCCTGGGGAAGGTGCTGACTCAGTATACCCTGGTGCAGCCTGGAAAGCTCCCCGTCACAAGGCTGTTCTTGTGACATGGTGCCCAGTTTGTGTGCCAGGCTGTGGGTAAGATGGGAGCATGAGGAAAGGCTGGGTGGGGTCTTGGCAGACACCTCTGCCAGGGTGTTAGAGGGTCATGCCATGTTATGGACACCATGCTGTCACTAGCATCTCTGAAATCTATGGGCTCCAGAGACAAGGCTACCTTGTGTCCCTTGGTGGCACCTACTCTCACTGGGTCACATAAGGTTCCATGGGGTCCTGGCACTCAGGACCTAGGAGGGCTAAGATGGTAGCCTGACTGTCTATAAGGCTTGGAGCAGTGACAGCCATTCAGGGCCTCAGTGTCCTCATGCACTCTGTACCTCTGCACAATGAGACGCCTTCTCCCTGGAGGGTTTGTCACCGTGAAGGCCACCGTGGACCTGCAGCTGGCATGAGGGCAGCCTCGGATCTCATGCTCCTCATTACTTCTTGCTTTTCTCTTTATTTGTTTTTTGGAGAAGAACTAGAATTGGATTAATCATTATAAGCTATCAGTAATTTGTACTCAATTAGTTTCCTCCTGTTCTATCAGCCAGAATTTCCTTAGTCTGTCACCATGGAAGTCAATTGGCTGATCTCACTTTTTCCCCCCAATTTTAATTAATTAATTAACTAGTGGTGCCAGAGATTGAAACCAGAATCTTTGCACTGAGCTATAACCTTGGCCTTATTTATTTATTTATTTTGGATACCGGATCTAACTAAGTCACTAAGTTACCTAGGCTGGGCTTAAACCTGGATCTTCCTGCCTTGGTTTCCCAGAGTGCTGGGATTACAGGCATGCACCACCATGCCCGGCTTATCCTCTAAAATCACTGTGGATGCACAGTCACTGATGCTTGCACTGGTGAGATTTTTAGAGTAGGCATTCGAATGCAGTCTTGATGTAGGTGTGGTCTTTCCCCATCTGTGTCCCTTGGCTGCCTCTACCATTTGAGGAGAGTTATTTTTCTCATTTCCCCTTATTAACCCTTTGGTACCTCCTTTGGCCATATCTACTTGACCACCAGGAACTGAGTTGAGACTTTTGCAGTAACATTCTGCAGGGACAGGTATGTGAAGAGCTTAGTTTCAAGTCTATGAAAGTTGCTCATGCTTCTCCAGTGCCTTATATCCACACTATCCTTGTTATGGGAGTAGCAGCAGAGTTCACCACTGCTGCCCTGATCTAGAAACTGGCTTATTTTCCTAAAGATGTGTCTCTGTTTTTACATGGAGCTAGTGTTATTTTT
Source organism: Fukomys damarensis (assembly GCF_012274545.1). Lineage (NCBI taxonomy): Eukaryota > Metazoa > Chordata > Mammalia > Rodentia > Bathyergidae > Fukomys > Fukomys damarensis. Next base: position 86,459,639 of record NW_022900928.1, on the reverse strand, counting down.
TTCTCATAATACAAACTTGATGATGCTTACCTTCCCCATGGAGAAAATCATGCAAAAAATTTTCATGTTCTTGGACCCTTTGGCAGTGGATAGAGATTTAAAGAAGAGGCAGATGTGCAGAGACTTTGTGCAAGGGAACCCTGACTTGGTGACAGATTGGATGTGGAGGATAAATGAGAGAGCAGAATGAAAAGGGAGTCATGAAAGTGTGCACTCTGGGGTGTCGGGTGCTCTCTGTGGCAGGAAATTGTGCTGGGAGGTGATGAGATGAAAAACTTCACTTATGTAGGTTGCTGACAATCTCTCTTCAGCTGTGTTAGAAATTATTCATACACGGGTGTGTGTGTATATGTGTGTGTGTGTGTGTGTGTGTCCCTAGTGTTTATGAAACAACACTTTTCTACAGAACATTTGGGAGAATATACTCACCCTTTCCTCTTCAGGCTGGCACCAGTCTGTCTCCCCATCCTTCTACCCCTCGGACCCTTTTTCCTCCCACATCGACTCACTTCTAAACAGGAACACCCCAGAGACCTCGACAGTATGACTGGAAGTAATGTATCCTGTGCTCCTCCAAACTTTCTCTGCTTCCTGTGGTCCAGGTTTGGTCAATAGTACTACCATATTCCCAAATGGAAACCCAACAACCACTTCAAATATTGTTTCCAAGCTCACCCAAGCAGCTTTCTGTCCTGTTCCAAAGAAGGACGCAACTATTTCCAGACTTTTCTGCGTTGCCTTTTTAGGGATGTGGGTCTTGTTAGAAAAAAAATTTCTCTTAGGAGATAAACCGGAGAAAACAAAGTGTCACTCACCGCAGAGTAAGGTGTGATTGTGGAGAAGTGGCCCTTAAAGAGACCCTGTCTTGGGGTGGGGATCTCATGCGTATTCAGGATCATTCCACCCACATGGTGCTGTCCATTCCAGGACCGCTGAGCGTGCTGGTGGCTTTGCACCTGCACTTGAGTCTGTACTGAGTTTGAATTCAAGATCTGGCATGTTTCACCATCCATGATAAACTCAGCATGTGATAATTTGAGTCTCTTCAGGAAATGCCCTGCATTTTGAACTCTAGGTATGCCTAAGATATCCCTGTTGGGAAGAGGCCAGGGGCATCCTTCACCATTAAATCAGACATGTGCTCCTCGAAGCCCAGGATCTCCTCATTTCCTGTTGGAGCCATGAGAGCTTTTCACAACCGGCCAATCTTGGTTTTTTGGAGAGCTGTCCTGTGTTTAGGAGAGAGTTTTAGTTCTCTCACTAAAAACTGTAAATGGACACTGTCCAAGGTGGCTGAAATGTAGGAACAGAAATCAGGGAAGGGGAGATTAATTCTATAACAGCAATGGAAGACACTGCAAAAGCAGTTGAGCTACTGAGCCTATAAGAGTGCTGCCTCATGGTTCAGATGGCAGGTGGCTTTTTCCTGAGCCACAGAAAGAACAGTGAGGTGTTCCTAAATACACTATGAATCTCTTGAATTCTTGTGAGAACCAGCACCTGTGTGCTAGTCCACTTTCCCATCACTGAAACACAATACCTGACATCCACAACCTAAAGGAGAAGTTTAATGTAGCTCACAGTTTCAGAGGACTCTGTCCATGGTTAGCTGGCTCCAAGGGCAGGAACACCATGATGGAAGGACATAGTAGAGCAGAACTGCTCAGTTCATGGCAGATAGGAAGCAGAGCATAGCTGGGGAATAGTTCCAGAGAGGAATAGGCAGTCACACCTTCATGACCTGTCTGAACACACATATGAAAGTGCTTTATTGGTCTGCTAGATGCTTCATAGTTCAATACAAGTCAATAAATCAGGATTAATGGTCACAATTTAGAACTGCAGGTCTCCATTTTGCACTTGGTCAGTCTGGATGGTGGCTCCAGTGTCTGCTGCCAGACTGCACAAGACAGGGACAGGCTGCAGAGCAGTGATGCCATCTTCCAACAAAGACCTGCACAAAGAGCGCAGAGGGCATACAGGGCTTCTGGGGGACACTTTGGGTCTAGGCTTTGTATTTAAACATTTTAAACACCAGGTACTGGGTTCTGGCTCTGTTGGGCATAGATTTCTTCTGTCCTCATGTTGTTTCCTCCTTTTCCCCTCCCCTACAGTTGTTATTCTAACAGCTTTAATGTGTCTTCTTTTATTTAAATAAGTTGCCATAGATTACATATCCTTGTAGTTATTGGTATAAGATTTTTAATGATGCATTTTTCATTGATACATAATGACCATTTTTTGTAGTAGGATAGAACTCAGGACCTTCTCACTGAGCTATACCCCCAGTCCTTGTTAGTTTATTTGTTTATTGACGCAGGGTCTTGCTAAGTCACTAAGTTGCCCAGGCTGAGCTAAAACTTGTGATCCTCCTGTCTCAGCTTCTCAAAATATTGAGATTATAGACATGTACCATTATACTGGGCTAACATGGATATTTTTTACACTATACAATTACTTGGCCTTTAGAATATCCACAGAGTAATGCAACATAAACCATTATCTAAGTTTAAAGTATTTTCCTCACATCAAATGTGAAACCCATGCTTACTAGCATTCTTGTAGTTTCTATGGAGCATTGCTCTGTACATTTCACATAAATGAATTCCTGTGAGGTATGGTCTTTGTGACTGGTTTCTTTCACATGACATGGTGCTTCCACGCTACATAGCCTGTGTCAATATTTCCTGGATATGTGGGACCACACCAGCCATTGTGTGGAAACAACACATTTTGTTTCTTCATCCATCTATCCACCCTTTGTGGACATTTGGATTCTTTCCACTTTACGGTGGTTTTAAATAGTGCTACTGTTAATTTGTGTGCAGGCTTTAGTGTTTTATTTCTCTTGGGTGACACCTAGGAGTAGAATCCTTGAGTCACATGGTAACTCTAACCTGCCTAGCTGGAGAGAGAAGGATGGTATCAGAGCGAGTTGTAAAAAGACAGAACCCTCTGTCCTGGCCAAGATCCAGCCATTTTTTCTTGAATAAGCTATCCTCAAATTGTTGCCAGATCTGGCTATTTTCTAGAATTGTGATGAGATTTGTTTTAACAATTTTGGTCCATATTTTCTGTGCACTTATGAATGGGCAGCTTTTTGGAGGCCTTTCTTCCAGGAGGACCCAGATGTCAGGGTACTTCAGAGACTTCATTGAGTAAGTGGTACTATACTAGAATTCCCATCCTATTTATTTTTGTTAATTTCTTTGTTTTTAAACTCTATTGATATGATTTGAACTTTGCTTGTAGTGAAAGCATAGTGTTCCAGAGATCAGTCCACCAAACTGCATTACACCCCTTGACCTGGAAGAAAGACACATTAGTTGGGGCACGTTGGTGACTAAGATTGCCCCCTTTTCATTACACTGTAAGTAAACTCCTACTCTACTTCTCTCTTTGTCTTTCATTTTCCTTATCCCTTTTTGTAATCTTTGTTGAAGTATAATTTGCATTCATTAAAATGCTCCAAATTAAGAGTAGAATTCAATGAACTTTGAAAAAACTGTGTAGTTATGTATGCACCATCACAATTATGACATAAATGATTTGTATCCCTAAAACAAGTCCCCTCTGCCCCTTTCCAGCCAATGTCTTTCTTTGGTCCCCAGCCCTTGGAAGCCAGTACTGTACTTTCCATTCCTTCTTTGATACCCCTTCTCCTATTGCTTGTGCATGGGGACATGCTCCATGACCCTCCTGTGTTTTACCACTTTCTCTCAGTGGGACATGGCCAGGATCCATCAGCATCTGGATCCTTCTTATTACCATGCAGGATTCTGCTGTGTGGACACAGTACAGTTAAGTTTCTCCATTTGACAAAAGAGAACATTTGTGTTGTTTCCTGCCTTGTACTACTTTGTATAAAGCCATAAACCTTCATAGACAGATAATTCAGAAAACATAAATTTTCATTTCTTTTATGAAAGTGCCAGGAGTAGAATTACTGTTCAAATGATCAGTCTATTTTAACTTTGTAAGAAACTGTAAAATGGTGACAAATGATAATGAGTATGTTTATGATTACTCATTTGACATCCATAACTTCTTTTGCAAAACGATTATACAAATCCTTTGCCAATTTGTTATTAGGCCATTGCCTTCTTATCATTGAATTGTAAGATTTCTAAATATATATTATTTAAAACTGTACGTGTTTTTTCACAGTTTATAATAGTATATGGCTTGATTATCATCTTATCATCCATAATAGTGTCATTTGAAGGTCAAAATCATTAAATCTTGGTGAAGTCTAATTTGTCAGCTTTTTTCTTTCATAATTTTGCTTTTTATGTTCTATTTAAGACACTTCTGTTTCGACTAAGTCATAATTCTTTTTCCTGCTTGTTTCTAGAAATATTGGTCTAAATTTATACATTTAGTTTAGTAATCTACCTTATGCTAAATGTCATAAATGGTAAGAAGTGAAGTCCAAAGCCTTTCTTTTGGTATATGGTGGACCAGTCATTTGGATGTAGTATGTTGAGAAAGTGATGATTTTCTGTTGAGTGACTCCTGCTGCATTTCTCTTGAAAATGACTTCCCTGTTAATGCGTGGTCCATTTCTGAATGCTGTCCTGTACCACTGATCAGTCAAAGTGCCTTTATAACAGTACTGTGCTTTCTTGACTAATGTAACTTTTAAAAACTCTTGGAATCAGGAAACTTAGATCCTTGGATGGTATTCCTCTTCAAAGTTGTTTTGGTTATTGTAGGAAACACATATGTCAGGAAAAAATGGTCACTTTAAATGCATAGATATTTTTTAGAAGTACAAATGACCAATGAATACATGAAGAAATGTAGGAGAAATGCAAATTAAAGCAACATTGAGATTCCATGTTACTCTAGAAAGAATGGTCATCATCAAGAAATAAAAAATCAAATAACATGCTGGCAAGAATGTGGGGGGAAAAGGAACCCTTCTACATGATTGATGAGAGTGTTAGTATAATCACTATAGAAATCAGAATAGAGATTCCCCCCAAAATCTAGAATGACCTTGTCAGTTCCTAAAAAATTCTACTTAGAACATTGATTAGAGTTGCATTGACTCTATCAATCATTTTGGGAGACTTTGCAAGTTAGTGATGTTGGTTATATTTGCATATATATTCTTTTATGTAGATGTTTTAAAATTACTCTCTATATTGTTCCATGTATAAATAGTACGCATTTAAAAAATGTATACCTTAGTTCATATTTTAATTGTATAATTTTTTTAAAAATCTTTACTCTCTAGTTCTATTTGTTCTCTATTAGTATATACACATATAATTTACACTGATACATTGACCTTTTATTATACAACTTTGCTAAACTGATTCATTAATTTTCATAGATTCTGGGATTTTCTACAGAGATGATCATTTATCTGCAAGTAAAGCCAGTTTTTCTTACTTCTTTCTGATTTATCTGGATTTTACTTACTTTTACTTTCCTTTTTCTGTTACCCTGGCCCAGACTGCAAGGACAGTAAGAGATAGAAATGTAAGCAGTGGGACTGATTGTTTTGAGTTCTTTATATATTCTAGATAATAGTCCTTTGTCTGAGGAGCAGCTCATAAAAATTTTTGCAGGTTGTCTCTTAGTTCTGTTGATGGTTTCTTTTGCAGTGCAGAAGCTTTTTAATAAGATGAGACCCCAGTTGTTGATTCGTTCTTCTAGTTCCTATGCTACTGAGGATTTGTTCATTAAGTATTTTCCTATGCCAATGTTTTCCAGAGTTCTGCCTAACTTATCTTCCAGCAAGTTTAGTGTTTCTGTTTTAATATTTAAATCTTTAATCCACTTGGATTTTAATTTAGTGCATGGTGAGAGATAAGGGTCTAGTTTCAGCCCGCCCCAAATATAAAGACCCAATTCAAAAATGGGCATCTGAAATGAACAGACATTTCTCAGACCAAGAAGTAAGTAGTAAATATATGAAAAAAAGCAGCAGGTAAATATATGAAAAAATGTTCCACATCACTGGTCATTCGAGAGATGCAGATGAAAACAACACAGATTCCACCTCACCCCATAAAGAATGGCTGCTATCAAGAAATCACACAATGACAAATGTTGGCAGGGTTGTGGGGAGAAAGGAACCCTTCTCCATTGTTGGTGGGAGTGCCGACTGGTGCAACCACTATGGAAATCAATATGGAGATACATCAAAGAGCTGGGACTAGAGGTTCCATTTGACCCAGTCATCCCTCTGTTGGGTATCTTTCCAAAAGAATTAAAAGAATTATATCACAGTGGCATATGTGCACCTATGTTTATAGCATAGTTTGTAATAGCTAAAACATGGAAACGGCCCATTTGCCCATCAGTTGGAAACTGGATAAAGAAGATGTGGTAGTTCTATAAAACGGATACTACTCAGCCATAAAGAATGAGAAATTAGATTCATTCATAGGAAAATGGATACATTTTGAGGATATACTCCTAAGTGAAATAAATAAGTCACACATGTGTAAGTACTGAATAGTTTCTCTGGTGTGAAAAACTATAATAGTACACAAAATCCTAACGGGATAATTAACAATGTGAAATAGGAAGAAAGGGTCTAAAGGTGTAGGGAAAGTGGGAAGGGTAGGGGAAAGGGAATAAGGGAAAAGAAAAAAGTATGAGAAAATGAAAAAATGGAAATAAAATATTTGTAAATGGGGAGGGGGAGGGGTGAAGGGAGGGCAGGGACAAGGGGAAAAAAATGAGAACCAAGATCTGTCATGTAAAGGTACAGGATCCCAATAATGAATGTAATTGTACTGTATACCTAGAATGTACCAATAAACTCAATAAAAAGGGGGAAAAAAGATGTGAGCAGTGAAACCACATCTTGGTTCTTACTCTTAGGGGAAAGTGTTCAGTTTTTAAAATGAACTGCAAGGTTACTTGTGGGATTTTCAGAGATATCTTTTAGCAGGATGTGGGAGCTCCTGCCATAGGGAAACTACCACAAATCTCTGCTTGGTCCACCTGTATATGCAGCCCACACATTTTGGCATGTTATGGCTTAGGGCTTGTTCCATTCATACTCACCCTTGTTCATAGATCCGCATTCAGCTAAAGATTCCAGAGAACACACTACAGATTTCTGGAGCTCCATCCAGCACTTGCTTTACAGATCCCCACTTCACTGACTTCTTGAAGTCTAGATTTTGGGTCATTGATCACATGGCCACTGCATTTAATGTCTCATCTCATTTTAAGCTGGAAACTTTCTCCAGGCCATGAGGTGGGGTACTTTCTAGCCCAGTTGATGGCTCCCATTTCTCAGGGCTGGCTCAATATCTCCCCCTTCCCCAGTACCTACTGTCAAAGTGTGATCACTTTGTGTGTTTTCCCAGTGTTCACACAGTGAAGGGGAGAGTACCTCAGATACCCGACAGGTGTTATGGTCAGGAACAGAAGTCTGCTCTTGACACTCTTGAAATCTGCACTTGATCTTGTGACCATGACTTATGAAGGAAGAATACATGGTGCATGGGATGGGACCTTCCAGAAGCTGACTGTTTTAAGGAGGAAAGTTGACAATTGGAAGCCATGCATAGATTGAAACCATTCCTCTGGTGCTCATATTCTCGGGCATGTGTTCATTTGACCTAGGAAGGATCCAGGAAAACACTGATGCTCACCTATCTCAGACTGACCAGATCTGAATCTGTGCATCAGTGTTTTATAAAATCTACCCCAGAAATCTAATGTTCACCTCCACTTGAGAACCACTGTCCCAACTCCTAATGAGATGATTCTAGCCTCTCTTGCAAGAGGAGGTTCTGTATGCAAATAGAAATAGTTTAGCAATGTGTTCTGGGAATCCATAGCTCCTAACATCCACGGGCAGGTTGGAATTGTTTGGAGTAGCTGAGAAGTAGGGGGCTTTGACCTCAATGTGTAGTACAATAGCAGCTGGGAAATGCCCATGAATCTGTGCTGATTGTGTTCTGAATGGAGGTAGGACATTTAGATGGTTATATGGAAATCTGTCAGTCAAGGCACTTGGTAGTCACTTTGTAAATTTCAGTGAGTTTGTTGCGTGAATTTGATCAGTGCATTTAGTATCCCTGAGCCTCTTTACTCTTTTGGTGTTCTCATGTGTGAAATAGTCTACTGCTGTTATTGTCAAGATTTCATGACACTCGTTTGACCATGTGAAAGCATTTTAGAATTTATAAAAAGAGAAAAACTAAAATCCTAAATACGTGTTGTATGTTTTTAAAAAATTAATTTAATTTACAGCTAAGCCAAAAGTGACTAAGCTACAAGGGTATCTTTAGAAATTAGACTTTGTGCAAATATGCATTGCTTTGATTTGAGTTAGCTCACAGAGGAAGGTAGGTTTACTTTTAGAAGAAATTAAAGACATATAAATTTCCAAAGTAAATATTTTAATGAATAGGCTAAACAAAATGTACAATGCCATGGCTATGTGTTTCTTCTTTGTAAGCATTTGCTCTTTATTTAAATATTCTTTCCTGTAGGGCACAATCCTCTTGGATTTCTGTTGTCTCTCACTAAAATAAACAGCAATACTGGTCACAGGCAGAATCTCACTCCCCTGTGGGATGTTATGGTATAGCAGAAGATATTCAAAGCTTGTAGAGATCTCAGAGGGGTTGAACTGCAGCTCAGGCCTAGATCTAGCACACTCTGCAGACATTCAGTCTAAGTTAGCCTAGTAACAGAATCCAAAATGGACACTTTAGAGGCCCCATGGGCGGCATAGGGAGGGAATCCCGCAGTGACTTAGTACATTTTCTGTTTCATGCACATCACCCAGAACTTGTCAACTTGGAGACTAAGTGCATCCTGGCACCCCTTGCTGGTTGTGGGCTAGGCCACAGGCTGGATTCTGGGAAATTTGCCTCTGGTTCTGGTGGCAGTGATGCATGGCCTTTACCTTCAGATGCTCATCAGTAGCTGCCCCCTTTCATCCTGCAGGTATGCCTAGCCTGGGCTTGGTGTTTCCAGAGATTGAGTCCAAGAGAAGGAATATTTTTGACTTAACATGTTTCCTTGTCACTGACTAAGCAAGACTAAGAGGATTGTGGATTAGATCAAATCCTTCGGCTTCAGAGGCTACAACTGATTTCCTGATTTGGAATGCTGAATGCCATGGAAGTGAATGTGGAAGGGGACAGGGATCGAAAACCAAACTAGCCCATGCAGTTAATCCAGATCCTCAGCAAGAAGGGATCCCTGCCTTCCTCCTTCCTCTCCATGTCCCTACTGCCTCCCAGGCTGCTCAGTCCTGCTCAGTCCTGCTCACTCTGCACACTCTGTCCTTTAATGTGCATTCAGTCTCATTCTGGGGGCATTTGCAACATTTGAAATCAAGGACCCTGTGCTTAGAAAGATACTGGTTCATTGTGGATCAGGGGCTGTGTTCCAGCTCAGCCAGAGATGGTGCTCAGTGTGTACTTTCCAGTGGCTTTATTGCTGGGGATGTGGCTGATCCTACCTAAGACCTGAGCCCTTCAACTGTGTCCCTGTTAGCCTCAGCATTTGGACGAATTCTTCTGAATCTGTTTCTAGGACTTCAGATCAATTAATTCAGGTTCCCCTTTACTTGTCAAAAATATTGTATCAGTCAGTGTTCACTAGAGGAATACATATATTATAGAGGATTTACTAGGCAGGCTTACAGTGGCTGTGTGACTCCAGGGTGAAAAATGCAAAAGAACCATCTGTGGACTGGAGAGCTGGAGAGTCCACTCAAAAGTCCAAGGTCTGGAGCTCACTGTAGAGTTCCTTGTGAGTTCATATCAGGAAGTGGAAGGATCTGTGTTGGAAAAGTAAAGAATCTATGCTGGAAACCTGGAGACGGATTCCAAAGATGACAGCAAAGACTAGAACTGCTTCAAAAAAACAAAAATGAGACTTCCTCCTTTCCCTTTTTATTCCATGCAAACTACAACCCTATTGGTTGGTGCCTCCCACACCCAGGGTTGGTCTTCTGTCTTCTGTAAATCCATCATCCAGACACACCCAGAACTTGGCTAAACCAATCAGCTGGACATTTATTATTCAAATTGACACCACAATTCTTCAAATGCCTCCCACAGAAGTAGTCACTGGCATAACCCTGAGCCATGAGATCTAGCTGCACAGTGGGAGTCTCGAAATTTTCAGAATGGGGGATTTGGGGGATCGATCCAAATTTGAAAATGTAGTGGAAGACATATCAAATGCAAAATAGTCAGACCCCTTAGCTTTACAAAAAAGTACTTCCCATATGAAAGGAGTCTTCTGTGAGATCAGTCCTAAGTACAAGCTTTGAGGCTGGATCCTTGGAGAGAGGATATACACGCGTGCACACACACACACACACACACACACACACACACACAGAGCACTGCCAAATGCCTGGGAACTTGAGTCTGTACAGTCTTCTTAGATTCTCTATTAGAAAAATCATACCAAAAGGTTATCTTTCAGGAAAATGGGAGCATTTTACTGAAAGGCCTAGCAAGTTTTAGAGGAAAGTACTGTTGTTAAGGGTCTACAGGGAATTAAAGTAGCTTGAACTAAAACGAAGAAGAAAATATGATACATTCTCTAAAAAATACTGCAGTGACAATTCTCTTTCTTTACTTGGCAAAGTAATGCAGACCTGAAATGTCCGTGTAAAGCCATGGTCAAGATAAGCATTTTATTGCTTTGGCTCAGTATCAAAATGGTAAAACATGAAGTATAACCCAAGATAATAACTTTCTTCAAATCTTCATTGCAAATCTTTCAAAAGTAAAAAAGAGAATAAAGCATGGGCTGGGGGAATGGGGCACATTAAAGGGGTGGGTGAGCTACAAACAGGAATAAGTGCAGATCTCAAGCCAATCTTTAGGAAAAGAGAAGCCAAGGTCCCCTCGGGGTGGAAAGGGGCCTGTGGAAGATGAAGGAGATTTAGAATCCATAGGACTTCTCTGGTCCTGAACATGAGTGTCTGCATCAACGCTGTAAACTCTCTTGGGGACATTTCTCTAATCAATAATGGTGAGGAAACTGATCCAAGGAACAGCAAGAATAACATAAGGAACCAGATGTCTATCTGCCAAGACTCAGCTGGGGTTTAAAGTGACATTTCCTATGCTTCTTAAGTTTCACTATCCTGTATAAGCCCCCTTGGGTACATTTTTCTCATGGACAATGATGACATATGCCACCTGGACCAGGCCAAGCCAGACTGAGGCCAAGTCAGCATGCCTGGTGTTTGAATCTTCTCATCCCTTCAGTGGCCTAGAAACCAGCATGAAGATGTTTGGGCAAAAGCACACTAACACAGTTAAACACTAATAATGCAGGATATATTTTATTAAAAACAATACGAACCTCAAATTCTGTTGAAATGTATATTATAAATGACTTTAGTAAAAGTAAAAGATGTGGTGTTTAATAGGGATGGGAAGACAAGGAACAATTTTCATAAAAAAGGAAAAAACAGCATTTGCTAGAGCTCTGCTGCCTAAAAATTGTAATAAAGCAGGAGGGTCATAAAAGGAATAAAGTATGGAGGAAGATGTCCCTGGGGAGCTGGCTATGGATGTGGACATAGGGTGCCAGGCCAGGCTTGCCCGGAGGCAGGTAAAGAGGTGGCAGGAATGCTGACAGCTGCACACTGTCCCTCTGTCTACCTCTCAGGCCCCCTGGGGCTTCCTGCACTGGGGTATCCTCTGTCCTGTCCATCAGTTGTGACACCAGGCCCCTCAGCTCTCCACACTCCTCTTCAGCTGAGGTGGCTTCTGGTCTTTGCGTGGTACCAGAGTGCTTTCAGTAGGCCATTGCTGTGGCTCAGTAGCCCTTTCAGTGCTTCATGCTGCATTCCCATAGAAAAGTTTATAAAAACCTCTTCATGGAAAGAACTGTGCACCCAGCACTAATGGAAATCAACCCAAACTGTAAAGTATGTGGGTGCAGAGGGGGACCTCCTGCCCTAGTGTGGCTGAGATATAACAAAAAAAGCAGCCTGAGCTCTGTGAGGGTAAGGCTGCCTCTGAGCAGGTGCAGCTGTGGGGAATTATGCCTCTCTGTCTATTGCAGCAGAATGAACATTACAGAAATATAGGCTGCTGTCTACTGATTTGTACATTTGCATGCAGAATTAGGTGAGGGACTGATAGGCGAAGTACAGTGTCTTGTTGGCATTCTCAGTGCCTCTTTTGTTTTTCTTTTCATGGATGCTTCTCAAGGACTTTGTTTTTATTTGAAGCTCTTCTAATTTGCACTTTTGAGATGTCTAGCACCCTGGTGTCATTTTGGTTTCCATCACACGCTCCTCTCCCATGAAAGCCTTGTGCAGTCTTTGGCAGAGAAGTTTCTGTGGGAGAGGCTGTCCCCAGCCCTTCCTGGCCACCTGCTTCCTGCCAGTCATGTGTTGGGTGGGTGGAGAAGAAGGTGCCCAGGCCCTTTCTGCAGGCTGAGCCTCGAACCATTTGCCCAGACACTGTCTCTCTGTATCTCCTGGGGAGAGTACGGATTCCATGTTCAGAGTTTACTTGGCCTCTAGGTTTGGCTGGATGGAGGCTGGACTTGTGTGGGGGAATTCAGGTGGTAACTCCATCTTCAGGTTCATCCCAGGAACAAAACCTATAAAGACTGAAGTAACCACTCCCTTTATGGCCCAAGGCATGCTTTTCCCTGCATGTGTGTGAGCCACAGCCAGGTCCAAGGTCTAGGCTCCTGTTGTCTACAGCATCTGAGTCCAAAAGTACCATCTGAGTCCAGTCTACTGTCTGCTTTCCTTCCAGTGTTGGGGGTGAGGGCAGGAAGCTGGGACAGGCCCTGTCCTGTTATGGCTTCAGATCTTTGCCTTCACTACATCAGTGGAAGGCTGAGCATTCTATATTTTAGTAGAGGTTAACAAACCCCATAGAGCACTACAGAAGAGAAGAAGAGGAAATACATAACATTTTAAGGAATTACAAAATTTTCTTAAACACTGTACTGGACAATTTGGGGCAGAGGGGAAAACAAACTCTCTGAAACTGGAGACATTGGGATTCTGCAACAATTATGTATTATCACAAGAACCCGACTGTGAAAAGGCTAATCTTTTATTTCAAATCCATAGTTTCCCTTTGAGAAACAACTTTATGAGAGGAAAAAATAAAGACCTTAATAGGCAATATAATCAACAGACATGGTTTCCTTCTGAACATCTGGACAACCCCAAAGGGGAATTCTAACTTTGTTTCAAAAATCAAACAGCCAGTACTAGTTGAAGGTCCTTCAGCAGAAATGCTGATGACTATTTATCCGAAGTGTATATTTCAGAATTAGGATGTTTTCAGATTTTGGAATACTAGGTATGTTATTTTACAAACTTAATTTGTTCTATGATTTTTTAAAAGATGACTACATTTGTGTTTGTGTGGCAAAGATGGCTGCAATCGTGTTTGTCACCTAGTGCAGGGTTTGAAAACAGAAACAAAATTTTACCAAAGGCTTCCATTTGCAAACAAAAGTATTTGTGAACCGAGGTACCACTGTATTTACATATATGTAATACAGTATCTTGGGGGTGAGATCCAAGTCTAAATGTGAAATTTATTTGTGATCTGTGTGCACCTTACATGCATAACATAGAAGTCATTTTATACAATATTTTTGATGATTTTGTATATGAACTCAAGTTTCGTGATATGGAATTTTCCATTTATGGCATCCTGTCAGTGCTGTAAAATTTGGGATTTGGAGCAACTTGGATTTCACATTTTCAAATGAGGGGCACTAAATTTGCATATTTTACAAAATTCTCTAAAGACAAAAAAGGAAAAATAATAATCCTCAACTTCATGGGTTGCATACTATGATGTCTGACCTACATCCCTTCTGCTGAAATGCAAATCAGGACCTTTTCTTTCTCTGTTTTCATTGAGAATAGAAAACAGATACCCATTTGTCACTCTTTAAATAAAGGCTTCATGTGCAAAATTGCTTTTGAACTTCTATGTAATCCTGTCTTCCTCTGAAATTCCCAGTGCCTCTTGTCTATTTGTCTAAGTAGAGAAATAAGTTACCTTAGTCATTTTTTATGTCCTTCTCTGAAGTCCTTCCAAGAACAGTTCATCTCACTTCTGCAGGCCCCAAACTGGACACAGTATTTTTAATTAAGATGGGAATTAGCCAGGCATTTTCTTAGGCCTTGCAGATATGAAAAAGAAAAATGCCCCGAAGGAAATACCTGAGCAAATAGAAAGAACAGCACCTCCCTGCCCCCATTCACACTTGAAAGGCCTTGTTGGATGGTCAGCCAGGGTAGCAGCAGGAAGTGTGGAAATTAGGCTGGAACTGAATATAATCCGTGCTGAGGTTAAAGAGATGCCGCAATGTCAAATCCAGGATTTAGAAGGAATCATCAGTAAATTTTCCTTTCAATTCTGACATTCTTTGTTCTTCAGCACAGATAACTTTATCCTAAACATTTCCTAGATAATTCACATTTCATCGGGAAAAACCATGAACTTTAGATTAGGAAAACTGGTCAGGTGGTTTGTAAGTTCTTGAGACAAGGGCTGTCTCCAATTTCTTTCCCTTCATTCCAGGTAGCATTTTGCAAGAGGGCCCATCAATGGGTGCCCAATTCCAAGCCAAATCATCTCATTTGAGTAAGATTTGGAGGAGAGGAAAAAACAAATGCTTCTTATAAAATGAATTTGCCAAAAAATCGTACAGTCCCAGAGATGCGGTTTATTCAAATAGTCTTGATTTGCTTGATTTTTCAGAAGGCATAGATTATTTAGAAAAGAAACATATTTTTAATTTGCTAAGATTTTGAGGTTATTTGGTAAAAGTTGAAACATGTCAAGATGTAAGATTTCATGGCTCTGAGTTTCATGTTATCCCCACTGACTTATTCATTAGTAAGAAAGAAAATCTTCAGGAAGAAGAAGTAGATTGCAATGTAAATTCTTATTGCTGCTTTTAAAAGCTCTCCGTTTGTGAGCCACTCCACCAAAGAAAGCTCCTGGCCCAATGTCTAGGCTTAAACTCCTCTGCCTTACTTGGAATACCTTATGGGACTCCTATGTACTGAGCAGGTTTAGATAGCCATCCTGAAGCCCTTCCTGTTCCCAGTCTTAGAACAAAGCTCCTCTCAGAAACTTATTTCCTCTGCCCAGGAGGGTGGCACTGTGGTAGGTTCCTCTCCAGCCCAACCCTGCTTGCTGATACCCACTTTCCTGTAATAGCCACAGGAAGGACCAAACTCAGACCCTTGGGGGATTTGCCCTCAGAGGACCAAACTAACTGGCAGTTCTATTTCATCTCTGTGGGACTTAACTACTGAATCCTCCAACCCCAAAATAGAGAAGCCTTGAGAGGGGTGGTACTTGCTGATAGTGACCATCCATCCAAAGGCCCAGCAGTGCTTTGTAGATACTGTGCAGGAACACGAGCAGGGCTTCTGCCATCTGTTCCCCTTGTACCATTGATTTGTTGTCTGATTTAAATATAGAGTTCAATATGCAGGTGTGTAAGTGCAGCATAAATAACATGGCAACCTCCTTTGGAGCCAAGAGGCCTTCATCTGGGGAACTGATATAATTTATGAGGAGTGAGGCAGCAGCATAAATATGTGGGGTGCTTTGTCACTGGCCAGGATGGAATTGGTCAGAGGAGCTCGGAGGAGAGGGAATGGAGGGTGGAGGGTAGGATGCCAGGAGGCACCAAAATGGGGCATGTGGACCTGAACATTGGAAGCCAGCCCCCAGATACATCCAGAGCAGCTCAGCAAATGTGCTCTAATTGCCCTTTGTCCCTGGAGAATTCCAGAGGCAGAATGGGATTTTCTGTGTGAGCCTCATCTTAGGTGGGTGATTACCCCCTTCCCTTGTCCCCTTGATGGAGGAGGAAGGGAGGGCATGGAAGGGCCATGCATCACACCCAGGACGACAAGAAGCTGGCGGCTCCTGCTCCACTTCTCAGCCAGGAGGGCTGGCGATGCAGAGTAAAGGAGCCCAGAGCTCCGGGGGTCTGGATGCTCCAGAGGTGTGCGGAAGGGAATGGCCATGATGTCGCTCCTGGTGGCCGCCCATCAGAAAGTGGACACCACGGTGACCTCTGGGTTCCCTGCCATGCTGGTAAGGGGTGCATGTGGGTGTGCAGAGGGGAGGAGCATGTCATTGTACTGTTATTCATTGGGGTTGAGAATGACTGAGGTCTGCACCTTTTAAAATTTGGCCCTTAAGTTCAGATCTCACCCACTCAGTTTTCTAAATGAATCCTACCCAGACTGCTGTGGATGCATGGAGTGAGGAGGCAAGGTGGGGAAGTAAGTCTTTCTCAGCTCACCAAGCAGGAAGGGAGACGGGGGTGAGAGAGGGGAAAGAGAGGGGAAAAGAGGGAGTGCAGGGGTAGGGGAGCAGGGCCCCTCCAGCTCCATGCTGCTGGCAGCATGTTGGATGTGCAGACTGGAGGAGCTACAGAGCTGCCCGACTATGATGAGAAATCAGGGAAATGAGGAGTTATTAAGACTCCGGCAGTAAGTCGGAGGAATAAATGAATCCCGGAAATGCAGTCCATCTGAACTCCAAATTACTACGGAGATTGCATTGCACTCCCCAGACATGAAAAAGAGGAGTCAGCAAGACAAGCGCCTGGTGCTCTGAACCCACGGGGCAGAGGTGCGGAGCTGAGGGGTGGTGGCAGGTTGACACTTAGCTCCCCAGGCGGAGATTCTCCTCAGAAACTGCATCAGCACATCCGCATCCTGTGCTGTGGGGCAAGTGCACCTTTCCCTGCCCTTTCACCCGTACAGAGCCTGGCCTTGGGGTGAGCAGGGGGCCCTAGTGTCTTGCCCTAGTTCACAGTACCATGAAGGAAGTGTGTATGAGCTTTGATGCATGTATGTGAGTAAACAGAGTGGGTGTTTAAGTGTCTGAGTGGGGGAGGTGTGGTGTGCATACGGGAGCATGTGCACACTAGCGTTCGTGTGCGCACCAGCTCCAGCTGGCATGCCAGTGTTCCCCAGGATATTCGACCTCCTCTTGCCAAGGTGTACAAACAGATCCCCGGGAAGGGTAGTCTCACAGCAGCCGGAGTCGAGAGAGGGGGTGGGGGGAGGGCAGAGGCTGGGAGCTGGGACACTTGGTGCAGAGGTAGGAAGATGTGGGAGCCTTTACAGTGGCGATAGAGCAAGATTTACTTTAGTACTGTGGGAGGAGTAGACCAGGAGAGAGCCCTGTTCTCTAGGACAGCCCCTCTGGCAAGCCCCACCCTTCCTAGCCCCGCCCCTTAGCCTCATAGCTCCTAGAGCCTTCCCCATGAACGTTGTGGTGACCCAATGTACCTGGGTGACCTCAGTATACCTTAGGTGACCATCCAAAAGGAAGAAGAGAGCAGAGAGAACTATTTAAATGAGAAAAGGGATAACTGATTTTTTTATTTGGCTAAGGTATTGTAATCACTTCCGGTTAATAGAAGAGGAGGCTTTGGTATGAGGATGGGTGTTGGGGGACAGGGCTTTTTCCTTTTACACCCTTTCTTATTGTTTGGAAAACATGGGGTGGCTGTCAAGAACAGACTGCTCCCTCACCGACTTCACAAGGGCCAGTTCCCCTGGCTTTTGATGCTGGCATTCTTGGGAGGCCAGGAGGGGATCTCTCCCTTCCATGGGGACCTTACTGTGGAGTCTCAGGGGCAACCTGCCCACATTTAACATGGAAGTTTAACACTCCTGAAAAAAAAAAAAGCAGAAGGAAGTGACTTTACTAAGCTTTGGAAAGACTGGCTAGGCCCAGATTGGGGATTAAAATCTGCTGCCCTCCCTGGGCTATTAAACTGTCAGTGTTTGGGGCAGAAAGTGTAAGCATAGAGCCCCTGGAAGGTGCAGGGGCAGCCTCAGACCAGAAGGTAAAAGGACATGGTGTTCCTGAGAACTCTTTGGAGCCAAAGTACACTGAAGAAAAGCCTGTTTCTGTCCCCAAATCAGCTACTGTGGTCACTAGCCGAAGGGATTGGCGGGAGAGCAGAGAGGGAAAACGAATTCTGGATTTGGGAAGAAGATGCCATATGGCTTTTCCAAAAGGACACTGAGTTGCCTCTTCTTTAGGGAATCAACTAATTTAAGATATCTGTGTTGAGTTTCAGGTAAACTTTTTGATGTTGGTTTGTCTTTATAAAATGGCAACTTTCTTCATTTTCTACTTTCATTTTCCTAAATTAGTTTACATTCTTAAAAGATATTCAGTCAAAGCTTTACAAATTCCCCCATAACTTTTTAGTAATGATTCCAATAAAATAAAGTCTACTCTATTTGTGGTTTTGAAAACAAAAGGAAGAGTTTTCTAGAAAAGGAGAAGTGGGGTTTTCTACAGGAGGATGCAGAGCATCTTGGTGCTGAGGTTAGACTGCTGGCCTTGACCTGCAGCTTCTCCTGGTCCCTCATGTGCTTGTTCAGAGCCCAGGGAACCCAAGCTATTCATGGCCAAGCAGCAGCAGTCTGTGGGGGCCAAGTTGCTGCCACCAATCCATGCTCCCTGTGCTCCATGAGATTCTTTTAACCTCCCCACCCTACAGCTGCATCTCCAACACCACACACTCTGTCCTTAGTTTATCTCTCCTTTTCTCTACTTCTCCTCCCTATGTGTGCCCATCTTTGGCTCACACCCTGAATCTGCCTCTGCAAATCCACCTGGATATCATGTGCACATCTTGCCATCAATGACTCCCTTTGTCAGGCTCCCTAGAAACACAAGACCCTATTCCCCTCTTCTCCTTTCTCCCAGTTGCCAATCTTGATGCTTTTGCTTCTTTTTTCATTCACACCACATCATCAGTGACCAAATTCTGCTAGTTCCTCCTCCAGCATCATCCTGGAGCCCTGCAAGTCACTCCCCTTTCCTCTGGTAGCTCATGCCCCATGGCTGGGACATGTCCAGTTTCCAGGCTTCCTGTTCTCCTCAGAATCCACTCCTCCAACTTCCGCAGTGACTTTGGTCAGTGTGAGAAAGCCCAGTCCCCACCAAGTGAATCCCAGCTAAACCATCCTTGGTCTGGTCTCAGAATTTGTCAAAGCCCTTGTGCCATTGTGATTCAATTGCTTTCGGCCTGGCATTCTGAATGAAGTGTACGCAACTGAACAGGACACTGTTCTGTCCCCAGAAGGTCTGTGTCTTTCTGTATCCTTGCTTTCATAGTGCAGTGCTTATGTCTACCAGGATCCACCCAGTCCCTGAAATTCCCATCCCTCATATCTATGTTATGAGAAAATGCCTGTTATTTTAAATACAAGTCTAACACACACATACATATATTTAAAATAATAATGTCATATAAAATATATATACCTTAACACATAAGCTAACATTTTTCTCATCTTTCTGCTAAACATGAGATGTCATGAGTAGATGCCATTTCTGTGTGACTGCAGTAATTTCCTTTGTAAGTGCAGAATTTATAAACAGGAGTGCTTGGTTTTGTTAGTGCTGTCTCAAAGTCTCTGTGTAAATCAATGCTCAGCACATAGCAGGGTTCAGGAGCTGAGCAAATGAGTCGGTGAATGAATTCTGCTGAGACCAAGGGTTCTGCTCCATTGCTGTTCCTGACATCTTCCAAATGCATCTTCAGGCTGTACTTCTGTGAGTTCTTCAGAGGTGACCCCAGTATTGCTGTAAACTTTATTTCACTTGAATAAAATAAATATCATGTGGGAGTAATCTTCCCAGAGCCCAACTCTGCTTAGAAAGCTCTGCCTGGAGGATTGCTAAAGTTATATTTTTGACTATATGATAAATTCTTTGTGATATATCCTCAACAGGAAATTACAGCAAACCACGGCTGGTGGATATTTAAACCTAAGGTGGGAAATCTGGGAGAGAGAGAGAGAGAGAGAGAGAGAGAGAGAGAGAGAGAGAGAGAGAGAGAGAGAGAGAGAGAGAGAG
>NW_022900928.1:86381992-86439497 GCF_012274545.1 Fukomys damarensis | reverse complement strand
GAGAGAGAGAGAGAGAGAGAGAGAGAGAGAGAGAGAGAGAGAAAGAGAGAGAGAGATTGAGAGAGAAAGTCCCACACCATAGAGCCTATATAGGATTGGGGCAGCTGAGGCTAAAACTAAACAGTTGTGTGATTTCTGGTCCCAGCATCATCTCACCCAAATTATCTAATTTAATTCTTCTACCCTTGCTTAAGTAAAGCTAATTTTCTGATCTTCCCCAGATCTCTTTGGGACTAGTTCTAAACCAAACTGAAAAGCAGACACCAGCAGTACCCTGTCTTCCCCGCCATACAGTACATCTCCTGCCTGTCCCTGGGGAAGCACCTGTTGGCCCCAGTTCCAGCCAGTCTTAGCCAAGATGCTATCATTGACTCGAGGCTGTTGGTCACATGTTATGGTAGTTGGGATATGTTAGTCTATTGGGAGAAACATATCAAAATTGTTGGGCTGGTGACCTAATACTGCTAGCAAAATTACCCTAGAAAATCATCCACCCTCATCCATGGAGGATGCATCAAGACCCCCAGTGGATGGCTGAAACCATAGATGTTACAGAGCCCTACATTCCTATGTACATTGCTATGGTTAGATTTAATTTATATATTAGGCTTAGTGAGAGATTAACAAACAACAGCTACTAATGCAATAGAGAAAACTGTAACTATAGATTGTAACACAAGTTACTTAAAGCTTAATTATTTCTGAAATGTTTCATTTAGTATTTTCTGACTGGTTGATTGTGGGTAACTGAAGCCATGGAAAGTGGAACTGCACAGAGGGGCTACTGTGCAGTGTTCGATTCAGAAGGAACTTGAGGGGTACCTATTCCCACTCTTTGTTTTCCTATGTCAGTTGTATGACCTTGGGTTGAATACATGAATCCCATCCACGCTGTGCCCCTAACCCTAGTTCATACGTGTGTCACTATAGCATCTTGCTTTTCCCTTAAAGACTCAAAGGAACAAACTCACAATGAGCAAATAAAGAAGGTGGAGTTCATGCTTTTAGGAAGGTAGTTCTTCTAATATCAGCTTTTTGCCTGGCCCTGGGGGTCAACTCCACAAATTCTTAGTAAGACTGTGGCTGTGATGTTTGAGAAATAAGATGTGTGATTATGCATTGGAGTTGAAGTTACCTAGGGGTTAATTTTTAGACTTCATGTTTGTTTCCAACACTGAATTGATTGTTAGCTCTTTTCAATATGTCTGTGATAACTTTTGAGCTCTCATACTGGAGTCTTCAGAAAGCCATCCATCTGGGCCTTGGTGATAGTGGATTTAGACTTGCAGGAGACACAGGCTTGAGTGATCTGGCACTATCTCTAGGGATTCCTGAACACCTGCCAAACGCTTCTTGTTTTAAGTAAGTCAGAGAGTCAAACTTTTTTTCTGATGTTTTGTTTCATTCTATTAAAAGCTTCTCCTAAAATCTCAATTTCGAGAGGAATCTGATTACTTAGAAAGTCCCTTTCTTTCAAATTGAAATGTAAGTCAGAAGTAATACTGACTCCAGTATGAATTAAGGTTTACTTCTTGAACAAGTGCTGCCTGTGGAAATCTAAAATTGCCCTGTTTACAAAATGTTCCCACAGATAAGTTCCACTTCACTGTTTTTAGAAGGAGGTTTTGAAGGTTTTAATTTGTTGGAAACAGTACTTGGCATCTCTCCAGAGAAACGTGACCCAGCAGTAGATCTCTTTATTTACTTTGTAGTTGCTTTTTCCATATGAGGTTTTCAGATGCTTCAAAAAATACCATCTCCTCTAAACTTATAAATAATGGCAGAGTGCAGCCTGAAGGGAACCCAGGAATCTGAAAACAGATTTCAAAGATAGCACAAACAATGTGGAGGCTATGTCAGTGCGGTTGTTAGAAGTCAGCCACAGAAGGAATTCTGTGCTTCCTACCAGTTTTGGTAAGTAGGAAAAGCCACTGAAAAGCCACACATGGCGGCCACCTGATGAAAGCAAAGCCACCATTCAATGGCCATTTCCTACTAGTCAAACAGGAGGTTGATTTTTCTCAAGGACTCCTTTTTGGGCATGCAGAGCAGGGCATGGAGATTGATCCCAGGTCCTTCACACTGAACAACATCAGCAGCCCTCTTTTTATTATTATTATTTTTTAATTTTTTTTGAGACAGGGTCTTGCTAAGTTCCCCAGGTGGGACTCGAACCCATGATCCTCCTGGCCTCAGCCTCCCAGAGTGCTAAGATTACAAGCATGATCTACTCTCTCAAGAGTTGGAGAAAAAGTGAAGAAGGCAGGTGCAATGTGATATAGCGAATTAGTGGGTAATGTGCTTGATCACATCCCTGTAATCAGAAAATTTTATACAGCTCTACCGAGAATGTACCATGAGCCCTACTGACAGAAAGTAGTTAAATATAACCCCAGAAAGTTGACTCAGGAGTGCCAGGTGGGGGTATGACAGTCCTTCCTGCCCCTGTTATACCTTCCTGCAAGAATTGGGTAAAGGATCCTTTTCACCTAGAAGCCTTTGACAGGCTCCTTGGCCAGCCCAGCTGCTTCCAAGACTCAAGAGCATCTGTGACTGAACCAGTCCTCTGCTTGGCAGAGGACACTGGTCGGCTGGAGGTCTCTCTGGATGATAGGTCACATTCCACTGGCACTGAGATTCTCTCTTGCACTATCTGTCAGTCAGTTCCAGGCACCCAGCAGGCCCTCAGACTGCTGCCTTGGATAAGTACACACATAGCCCTGGCCTTTGGGGCTCTTGGGACCACAGTTATCAAGTTAACATTCAAAAGATACTCTGAGTGGGATACATATCATGAAGGTAGGAGAACCCAATCCCACTGAGAAGTAGCAAATGTCTGCTTTTAGGAGAGGTGATCAAAAAATATGGTTAATGTTTACATTTGTTATGGTAAAATATACATTGCTGTAAACCCCACTCAAAATATACCCCCTCATTTTGAATATACTTGTCCCATTATTCTTGCTTCTTTCTGAAGCAGTTCTGGAAGTTGTCTTTCATGAGTGTCCATAGCTGCCTCAATATCCTGAATTGATTCAAAATATGTCCCTTCCTTGATCATTTTTTACTTTGGAGCAGAGCAAGAAGTCATATGATGTAGAACTGAAGAAGTCATGGCAATTCCTACCCATCCTTCCACGATCAGTCCACTAACATTAACTCCTCCCTGTCAGGCTGGGCTGGGTGACAGCCACACCTGTGGGTCTCCAGATGTGGTCCTAGGTTTTACTAATTGCAGTAAGCAGTCTTTTGTGTTAAGTGTCATATCCCTATGGCGCATGTTAGCTGGTTCATGATTAAAAGGGCAGATGGAAAACATAAGCATCTGAATGTGTGTTTTCCCCTTCAGACTTGTTTAATTTGATGATCCTCTTGGGAAATTTCTTTTTGAGATTTTTGAATAACTTTTAGGTTTCAAGTTTTTAAATCATTCCCAGCAAGATAACTGTTGCAAATAATCTTCAAAGGACAAAAAATAATAATAATTCAATGTCAAGAATAATGCATAAAATAGCCAAAATGGATGATGTGATATTATGAAATTTGGTTTTCAAAAATTTTCCTACATGTAAAGGAAGTGATTGTGTCTATGGATTGCATATAAGCGGTCAGTTCTTTTTGGAATCTCCTGCAGAACAAAAGTGGCCTCTACCATGATGGGGTCATTGAAATAAGTTAAATGATAAGGGAATTTTGATGGAAAGCACTATTCCCTTTAAATTAAAAAAATCTGCATGCCTCTCCCATGACCGTTAGCACCTATCGGTGAAGCCATGTGAATGACTTCCATGGGAGGTCTGACATGACCTACTCAGCATGCAATGCAAGCACACAGCAGTGGAGACCATGTCTCCACTGCAAGCCGTGGCAGCCATGGCTTGGTCCCTCCCATTTGGACTAAAGGGTGTGGAATGAAGCTCCACCCCCACTCAGGACCAAGCTAATTGCCTTGCCAGCCCAGCACCAGAGTTGCTGCTCCTTTCCTCTTTCCTGAGCCAAGACTAAGCTGTGAGCCTGGTTATTCTATTGTAATCTTAAAAAGCCATCTTCCGTAATCATTAGGCCTTCAGTATAGTCTTGTTTAACTTTGAATGAGCGAACAATGCAGTTTATAAATTAGTTTCACTTAATGCCTACTCTAATCTAGGCATTCAGCTGATGATCACTGAAGGCTTGTTTTCTGGATCCCAGCTGATTTCCCTGAATAAAGATCTTTTTCTTCTGAGTAGCAAGGTGGGCAGCATACATACACACCTGTTTAAATTCTGACTCATTTATATACAGCTTTTCCCTTATCTTAGGCACCACAAAATTAAGGTAGCTGACAATCAGCTAAGGCAAATGCATTTATCAAACATCCAACAATAGTTACTAGACATCCACTACAGATAGAGTGTCTGATGCTGGGCATGCTACTTACATATTAATAAGGGGAGAGAAAATATAAACAAGGAAGTGCTTGTCAGGAGTGATGAGAGCTGGGGAGGAGGAAAGGAAGGGAAGGACTGATGGGGAATGTTTATTTCAGAAATCGAGGTCACAGAAGTTCCTCTCTGATAGAGTGACAGGGGACCGCTGAGTGAGAAAGGTGGCACCCCGAGGACATCTCATCTGAGACACCGGCATCCTGGGTTGGTGCAGTTCTGCTACCAAGGCACAAGATGTGCAAGGTGGCACTGGGCACCACCTCACCTAACATCCTTTATTGCACAGTTTATCAAGTAAGGCCAAGCATTATAGGTCCATGTTCTGCGGCACAAAGACAGAGTCCCTCTAATTAGGAGGGGAAAAAGGTGATAAAACATTAAGAGCTGATGATGCAAACATTTGCAACAATTGAACAAAATGCCCAAGAATGTCTGAAGGATGAGTTCCTGAGTGTTCAATCAAATATTCTATATTTAATTGCACATTAGCATATGATATTAATATAAAAAGGATTTGCTCTTCTTAGCAGCCAGTGATCCAGGTCACATCCTTAGTTCTTTGATGGTGGAAAAATATGCCAGGGGAACCGTCGTCTCAAATTCTTAAGCGCAATTACCGTCTGGGGACCAGGATTCTGACAAATGTTTGGGCACTTCCTGTAACCACTTTATTCTGACTCTAGTGTCCAGGAAGAATAACAGCAAGTTGTGGTCATAGGTCTGCGACAGAAGGTAGAGAGAACACTGCAACCTATAAGAAACTCACTCCCTATGTGAGACGGGAAGTGATGATGTTAGTCTCTCAGTAATAGTCACAGTTGTGGGACCATCAGCCTGTGAATTCCCACCACCCTGTGTCCTACTACAGCTTTCCTGGAAGTTGACATTTGCAGGGTTGTCTACCTTTCTGTTGCTCTTAGCACCGTGAAGATGTGACACCTTTCATTACACCCCTGCCACAATCAGTTGCACTGCATGTTTCTGAGTACATGGAACCCCATTCATAGAGAGTCATCTCTGTAGTATCAAGATCATCTTCTGCTCATTAACTTAGGAATTGTAGGGAGCTGGCAGGGTAGAAGCCAAGGAGCCTGTGTGAGTTGCTAAGTTACTGCATGTGGCCCATGACTGATTCTGTCTGCAGAAGAGTTCAGCCTCATCTGAGCTGTGGAATCTACGATGGTGGCCACCATTTCTTCCAGTGCAATGTGAGTGGCCCACCTCTCCCCAGAAGGAGGATCTGACACTCTAAGAGTCACATTAGCCTAGGGTCAGGCTGGAATATTTTGAGGTATGGAGCAACCTTCTCAAATACTGTCACTGCTTTTGCCTTGAGGGAAGGAACGGAGTTTCTTAGACTGGGTGGCAGCTTACTGAGTTTGTGCAAATTCAAGATTGAGAATGAATTCCCTGAAGTCACTAGACTTCACCTAGTAGTCAGCACTGGAAACCTGTTATCTGTATAATTGCCAGCTCATCTAATAAACTTACTTTTGTTATCTTATTCACTCACTGGGCCCCTTTCCCCCAGATCACAAAGCCTCTGCTTCTTGTGGATGCTCACTGACTTTGGCTGAGTCTGACTCTGTGCAGCCTTTCCAAACTGTGTTCTGTCCAACAGGTTAGGGTCATGATGAAGGGCAATTCCCTAACGTAAAGGCACGGCTTGTTTTTATTGCATAGTTTTAGCCTACTTAGTATTGTTTTTTAATTTTGGTTTGGCTGGAGAAACAAGGTTCATGTACATGAAATGATCCCCAGCTCCCCCAAGGCAGAGCATATATAGAAGACAGGAAAATAAGACCAACTTTGCCTTGTAGTGTTTACAATACATTATGCATTAAGCATTTATCACTTAAGTGGGTGGGGAAATGAATAGGTTCTGGGTGTGATAATATTTCCTTTGTGCACAAACATATTTTATGACTGTCAGAAGCAGTGAGAAAAATTACCAAAGAACCTCAACACCATTTCACAGACACAAAATATTGTGACATTTTCATTTCAAATAAAGATACTGGAGAACAGTTTCCCTCAAAGACAAAAAGCTTGGAGCAGAAATCAGGGAAGAGCTGGTGGTTCCCTGTCACTTCTCACTGATTGGGTGCCATGCATGTCTAAGGTGGCCTCGGTTGCCTGTGAGCAGACAAAAGGTAGAGTTAGAAGTGACAGGGCCTCTTCAGTCTCTGACATGAGAAGGCTGATGGGTAAAGTCCTGGGGTGCCGCCCGTGGGGCAGGACCGCCAATATCACATGGGAAAGAGGACACACACCCCATGGAAACCCAGAGCCAAGGACTCCATGCCCTTGGCACAGCCTGAAGGCAGAAGCTCCATCCTGACCTTGGAAGAGCCAGGTTTCCTGACCTTGAGAAGGTTCTTTGATCAGACACATTCTCCTGTAATCAGAAGGGTTTGGAAGAAGAGGAAAAATAGTAGCAACAGCTAGCATGTCCTGGGTACTTACTCCTTTGTCAGGTATTTATCCTGCAGGTGGGGTCCCAAGTGATGATCTACACTGCCACACTGTGTTTCTGTCACCTGTGACAGGAGGCCAGGCCACCAAAGTCTTCCCAGGGTACCCAAGACCTGTCCTTCACTTCTACCTCTGCTTTCCCCCTGTAGAGGCCCAGATGCCTTGCAGAATAAAACAAGAGTCTTGAAAGAGTTCAGTGTTTATCTCAGAGGCTCCTCAGCCGTCATTTTGAGAGCACAGGTGATTCCTCGGTTAACTTAGAGAATGCTTTCTTCACATACTAAGAGGAAGATGTGAAAGGCAGTGTGAATCTTACTGTTATCCCAGCCCTGTGTCCATTATTGCTGTATTACATCTTGTGAAGTTCTTGTGGAGATGGTGAAGCCCTCTGCAATGTTGTTGAAACCAAATTCGGTATATAAACCCAACACAGCAAGTCCGCCCAGTGGGCTTAAGCTAGGGAACCACCAAGCACATTTCTACTTCCTTTTTTTTATTGAATTTATTGGTACATTCTAGGTAGACAGTACAGTTACATTCATTACTGGGATCTTGTACCTTTACATGACAGGTCTTGGTTCTCATTTTTCCCCTTGTCCCAGCCCCTCCCTTCACCCCCTCTTCCCCTCCTCACCTACAAAGACTTTAATTCCATTTTTACATTTTCTCATATTTTTTCCCTTTCCCTTATTCCCCTTCCCCTACCCTTCTCACTGTTCCTACACCTTTATTCCTTTTCTTCCTGTTTCACATTGCTAATTAACCTGTTAGGATCTTCAGTACTATTTTAGTTTTTTACACCAGAGAAGCTATTCGGTATTTACATGTGTGACTTATTTATTTCACTTAGGAGTATATCCTCAAAATGTACCCATTTACCTATGAATGAATCTACTTTCTCATTCTTTATGGCTGAGTAGTATTCCACTTTACAGAAAAACCACATTTTCTTTATCCAGTTTGCAACTGATGGGCAGGTGGGCTGTTTCCAAGTTTTAGCTATTACAAACTGTACCACTATAAACATGGGTGCGCATATATCACTGTGGTATGATTCTTTTAATTCTTTTGGAATGATACCCAACAGAGGGATGACTGGGTCAAATGAAACCTCTAATCCTAGTTCTTTGAGGTATCTCCATATTGACTTCCATAGTGGTTGTACCAGTTTCCACTCCCACCAACAATGGAGAAGGGTTCCTTTCTCCCCACAACCCTGCCAACATTTGTTATTGTGTGATTTCTTGATAGCAGCCATTCTTTGTGGGGTGAGGTAAAATCTCATTGTTGTTTTCATCTGCATCTCTCGAATGACCAATGATGTGGAACATTTTTTCATATATTTACTTGCTGCTTTTATTTCTTTGTCTGAGAAATGTCTGTTCATTTCAGATGCCCATTTTTGAATAATGCTTTATACTTTTTGGTAATAAAATAACATTAAATGTTCCTAAAGGTTGGGTTTTATTCTAAATATATCTGTAGAACACTGATAGCCAAAAGTCCTGTGTGTGACATTTTAAGGTAAACAGAAGGCAGGACTCTGTGATTTGCTGGGTATGGTTGCAGCAGGTCTTATGATGGCTCCTGCTTTTCCGGAGCAGTGTGGACCACTGAAGCCCATTGGAGGATCACAGATATTAGCAATGGAGGACTTAATGTCTTCCTGAACTGTTGATTATATCATCTACACTACTATTTAGTATTTATTGTATTTGTGTTGTACATTGGTGTGTGATTTCAGAATTGCTGCTATACCAACTTTTTTGTAAATTTCTGAATTTAATAATATTTTAAGTTTTAAAATGCTGCTTAGGTACTAACTTTGGATTTATGAAAAGAAGTAGGCCAGGTATAGTGGTAGGGAGGCAGAAACAGTAGGATTACAAGTTCAAGCCCAGTTTGGGCATCTTAGTGAGTTAAAATGACCTGGCCTCAAAATTAAAAATAAAAATGGCTAAGAAATGTAGCTCAGTGCAAAGTCACTGAGTTCAATTTCCAGTACTGCAAAGAAGAAAGAGAAGGAAGAAAAGGAACAGAAGGAGGAGGTGAAGGTGGTACATAGATTGCAAGTAGCCAGGGTGAATCAGTGCATATATACAACCTTCCCACCTTGTAAGTGTTTCTGCATCCTAGGAAGATGAGCCCTGGCTGCTTTTCTGGCCTCTAATCTGCTCACTCCTTGGTGGGGTAGGAAGCTGCCTCTGTGAGTGAGTTTGTGGATAATAAAAGTCAAATTTGACTTCACGCTTCTCTTTTGTAGAGCTGCTCCAAGGCCAGAGGTCTGAATTACTATACCCTAACCCTGGAGGCAAAAGCTTTTTAAAATACAGGGATCCCTGGAAGATCTGACCATGTCCCATTCCTCACTGAGATGTCTGTCTCTGGCACAGTAGAAAGGGTGTAGAAGTGTTCTACCCTGAGTGAGTTAGAACAATAGAGATGCAACACACTCTGCATCAGATTTGAGTCCATTTATTTAAGCTGGAGACTGAGAGGGGTCTAGTGCCCAGAAAGTTCTCTTGGCACTGAGAAATGGTTTAATTTCTCCTTTTAAATCATGCTTTCAGTTGGGGAGTGCTCAAGAGGAGAGTAAGCAGAATTTTTCAGAAGCAGAACCATGCCAGGATAGTGGGGTGGGAGTAGTTTCACACACTAGGTGAACTACAAAAAAACAAAAAAAGAACAACTTGCAGCTGCCGCAACAAGTGTTCTGCCAAACAGGATGTGGGAGTTTTGGGTACTTTGTCCAATCATAAATGCACAATGGTAGTGAGGCTCAAGATAGAATCAGGTTAGTTATCATAGTAGCTGTCCCCTAATGTTGCACAATCTCTAATAGTTTGATGTATTATTTTCTAGGGAACTCAAGTAGGAGATGAGACATGGATGAGTATAGGAGAACAGAATTAGCTTGTGGAAGAGAAACTGTCATTTGGTGGGAAAAGGAGTTCCTGAGAGAATAAGAGATGCTTAGATAAACTGCCAGGATCATCCCTGGGCTTGTGTGGGAGGAATGACAAGACTGAACCATGGTGTCTTCTCTGCTGTGCAGCCAGATAACAGCAGGGGAGATTTGACTGGAAGAGCTGCTGACTGCTGTGGTTTGGACATCATTTGTGCCTTATGGGCTGTGTTGAAGGCTTGGTGAGAGGTGGTGAGACCTTCAAATGTGGGTCTTGTGGAAGGTGGCTAGGTCATGGGGATGCTGTGCTTGGACAGGATTAAGGTAGTTTTCATGGGGCCCAAGTAAGTGTATGATTATAAAAAGTGAGCCTGACCCTTAGAGCACTCTCTGCCTTCTCTTCCCATGTGTCCTCTTTGTCTTGTATGAATTCCTGCCATGATGAGTTCAGACATGATTTGACACAACCCACAGGACCTCATCAGAGCTGAACCCATGGAGTCCATGATTTTTGGACTTTTAACTTTGAACCTTTTTACTTTATGATATACCCAGCCTAAAGTATTTTTTAATAAAAATGAAAATCAATGACTACAATAACAGACCTTTTAAGGGAGAAATATGGAGGAGTAGGATACTCTAGCCCTGCCCCTGACCCAGCTTTGCCCAAGTTAGCTTCCATCTTTATGTTTTGGAAATGTCAAGATAGCTTCCCTCATGGCTTCTCAGAGGAAGTTCAGGCTAAAGCAGGACCTTCTGAGGTGAAGAAAGAAAAAGGAAAGAGAGGAAAGCAAAGAAAGTGTGATTTCTCAGACTAAGTTTTAAGAAATCACAAAAGTGTTTGTGTGATTTTGAGATCCTCTGAGCCTAGGCTAGAAAGTGCTATGAACTGCTTGCTCAGTCCCACTGTGAGTGAACCAAGAACTCCTTACTAAGCACTCTGATGGCTGTGGGGCAGCATCTGAAATGACTGCTTAGAGCTCACAAATCTTTACTAATGTGTGTGCCCCAGATAACCAAATTTAAAGAAAAAAATTAAACCTGTGTGGGTATAGGAGTTTCAAATAATATGGAATGCTTTGAGAGAAAAATCAGTATTGTATCCATTTAGCCATGTTCAAAATCAATAGATATTTGATAAATGCTGAGCTTGTCTGACATTTTTCTGACACAGAATGCTGTGATTCTTTCAGATCATCTTTGCTGGGGGTATAGTTAGATTCAGTATTTCTGTGCAAGCACCTGCCTACCAATACTCAGTGTCTTTAACACAATGATGTTTGGCTATGATGGTAGTACCATGGGCTCAGCTAAGCTTGGCCATGTTGCACCATGAGTCAACTCATTAGCTGGCTTGCTCTTGTCTGGGTGTCTTGTCTGTGTGTCTCTTCTCTTCCTCCTGGACCAGGAGCATGTTTGTGCATGGTCAGGATGCAAGGGGATACATGTGCTGTCTCTGGAGACCAAGGCTCAAAACAAGCCTGCTGCCCCTTCCCCCTTTGTTCTGTTGCTTCACAAAAGTCCAGGGGCCATGAAATGGAGACACTTGCTCCATTCATGTGTGGGGACAGCTGCAGTGTCCCATTGACTGTGGAGGAAGGGAGGAGAACAGGGGAAGAACTGAGACTGTAGTGCAAATGGCCACACTGAAGCTCATCTTGAGCTCTTATTGATGCGATCCATGCTCCCTGAAATACCCAGAAAGCCATCAAATGGCAACTGCCATAGGGACCTGCAGAGGTCATTATGAATCTCCCTGTCCTTACTGGTTTTCTTGGACTCAGAGGTTAAGATGGCTGGATTGGTGGACAGGTTTTGGTCTTAGAATTCTTTTCTGTCATCCATAAATCAATCCACATTCACCAAGAGCAGCCAGATGAGAAGTCTTCCTGGCTCATGAGGACACAGGGCCGAGGAGAACACACAGTTGCAAGGGAGTGACAAGAACCTTGCACACCCCAGTGACAGGAGGTAGATGTATTGAGGGGGAGGGTATTGTGTGGAGTCTTTTTTTGTGAGTAGGGGTAAATACACAAAGTATAGAGTCCTCAGAGCCATGAATGGTAAAGGAAAAGAGCTCAGTGTCAAGGGTTTGGGTTTGAATGCAGAAAATAAAAAAATTGCAAGTGAAGGTTTCCTGCGGCTTTGGTTATGGATGTTGATTTACTGTGTAGCAAACAGTGATAAATTACAGTCCTCCAAACTCTCAGCTGTTTGGGAGAATATTTCTCTGTGCGCATGGAAGCTCCACAGAGCAGAAGTCATTTCTCATCTTTGTAATGTCACCCGGAGTCCCACCTACAAGTAGCAGAGGGCTCAGGTGACTGTGGTTTATGTGGAGAACTTTATACAACTTTCCATTGTTCCAAACATTGTGGTTCAGACAAAGAATCAGTGCATTCCTAGATAGTAACCCTCCCACACACTGGTCTCCTGTAATACCGTAGTTGTTAATGGTTTCAGAAATGTTCATGACGCACTTTTGTAGCTCAAGACGTTACTGCCTTATGCGTTTTTCAGTGTTCATAGTTTTAAAAATGAGAGACAACCAGACCTGAAAATATTAACAGTTTCGATCTGTACAGTTTTCACTATTTCTCAGTACTAAGTATTTCTTAATTTCTTTTATGGCTTCCTTTGTAAGGATTGATACTATACTGCTAAATAAATGAGAAAATGTAATCTAAAAAAGGAACTTTATTCCATGAGATAAAAGCAATATTAGGGTTGGGAACTTAGCTCAGTGGTTCCAGTGCCTGCCTCTCAAGCACAAGGACCAGAGTTCGATCCCTGATAACAAAAAAAAAAAAAAAAAAACCAAAGCAATATTAAACTGAAGGAAATTCTTACTCTCCAAGTATGTTCAGTTGCAAATAACTGAAAGAAGCTGAGATAATCAGAAAAGGCTTCTTTTTTTCTAATTTCATTTTGGAGATCTTTAATCACAATTCCTTCCCAAGAAAATACCTAATTTGGTCAGATTGTGATACAGTGTTGCTCCTTCTGGAATAGTCTGAGACTGCTGCCTAGGCTATCAGAGAAGTAGGCCAGCTCTGTCAGGGCCTTAGTGGTCTGCCTGGCTTCACCTGAGTGTTGGGGTGGTGAATTCTAGTTGATTCTACCATTTCTGATGGGTACTCAATAGTCAAACACCAAATATTGTGATGGTTAGTCCTTGTGGTCTGATCTTGGGATTCAACTTTCAAGAATATGGAAAGAGACTGCCATGGAAGAATGGAGATACATCATTTGCAGTGATCAGTAGCTGGTCAGGAAGAGTTTTGGGCTGAGAGAGGGTAGAAAAGCTGGACGAGGGAGTGCAGGAGGGCAGCTGGAGAAGCCAGGGCAGGAAGGTTGCCCAGGAGCCTGGAGGTGGTAGACTGGCAGGCGGAAGGCTCTTAGGTCTTAGGGCAGAGTTGAACCTGGATGGACCATGGACAGCTGCAGGGCAAGAGGAGGGCAGGCCTCAGGGAGCAGCTGCTAACTGGAGACCTGGTTGATGGTCAGTGCCATGGGGTCCTTGGTAGGGTGCAGTGTCGAGGAATTGCGTGTTTAAGCATCAACACCACTCTTGGCCCTGTGATGGTGCCACACTGTTGAGAATAAATAGTTGTTAATCATAGCATGCTCGCCATCATGCTGGTTGTGCTCCTGGGTCTGGGAGCTCAAGGTTCTCAGGATACCCTGTGAGGGTCACTCAGTCCTTTCTGCTGGTCCTGGAAGGGTTTGGTTGTAGCAATAGTGAAATTAAGTGGCTAGAGGCAGAAATAGGTTTTGCTGTAGGATCTATTATCCATGACCTTTCCAGAACCTTTCTGGATGTCCACAGCTGAACTCAGCTGCTAAATTAAGATGCCTTTGATCATCAAGGGTTAGCTCTTCCACCAGCAAAGTGGAGGATTGAGTGATTTTGTTTAGGGGAGAGCATTGAGGCTTCATAGCTGGAGAGAACTCCCAGATCTACTCCTTGTTTGACCTGTCTGTGCTGCAGCTCCTGGCCAGAAACCCCAGGCTGGAGTTGTGCCTATATCAAAGGGCTGCTGTGAAAATTAAATGAGGAGCAGTTGTCCTCCCTCATTGCCCACTGGAGATTAGTTCCAGGGCTCCTCCTGGGAAGCAGTTAGCACAGATGCACAGGTTCCTCCTTAAAACAGTATAGTATTTGTGTGTACCCTACCCAAACCCTCCCTACCTTTAATTCACCTCTAGATGACTTATAATATCCAATGCAATGTTGTTATATTGTCTTGCTTAGGGGATAATGGAAAGAAAAATGTCTGTACCTGTTAAGTATATAATATTTTCTCCAATATTTTGGATCTGCAGTTGGCTGAATCTGCAGATGTGGAATTGCACATCAGGGCATACTGTCATCTCTGCAGGGTTTGCTGGAGTTCCTGCCACTTTGGGGCCTCAGGAATGAATTTTTGTTGGAGTCACAAATGGTCCTCCTGCATGTGATCTCGGGTCTGCAGATACCTGTTGGCATTGCTGGTGCCTGCTGCTTCCCATGACAAGGGCTGGTGGCTCACCTGAGCAGGTACTCAGTTCTTCCTAAGTCCTGGAGTTTTAGGAGGTTGGGATGTGCCCAGCACAGGATTACCCCCTGGACCTGACAGGACTATCAGTCTGTGTGGATTCCCAGAGGAGGGTTTGAGTGGTGCCCCCTGGTGGTGTGAGATGGAGTCAACCACTCCAGAGGGAAGACCACTGCACATTTGTCCACTGGGCCCAGCTCTGAGATTTTCCACTCAGATTGGTGTTTCTTCTGGCTTCTTGTAAAATAATTGCATGTTCATATCTGAATGTAAGATCTTGCCACCCACACCTTTCTTTTTGTAGGGTGATTTAATATTAAGGATTGTGGTTTCCAAAGCTGGTTGTGCTTGAACACCACATGTGATGGGCACTCAGATGTGTACCTCAGGGTCTTGTCCAGGTAATCTGGGCCTACAGGAGAACTCATTGTCCATGCTTAAGCATTCACTCTGATGAGCAAGCAGGTAACATGACTTCAAGTGCTTTTCTTGTGCTAGCTCTCATGACAACCTATGTAAGAGAACTGAGCAGATGCTGCTGAAGGAACAGGGCTTAGAGTTAGGATTTCTCTAGGCTGCAGCATTAGTTTATGTATACTTAGGACTTCGCCAACAATCACCTTGGCTTATCGGCTTCAAAGATTGAAGCTCTTTGAGGATGTAATAGGCTTCTAGGACCATCTCATTTCTCCAGCTGGCAGTCCTAAATCTTAGTAGCTTAACCCTGGGGTGTGTGTTTCCACTGCACCGTCCAGGACCACCTAATGGCTCCTGGATACCTCACTAAGGGATCCCTCAGGATCTCTCCAGCTGGCTCTGTCCTTCTGTTCCCACTTCTCTGGACCCTTCTCTTCCAGGTATATGGGAAGAGAACAAGCACAGTGATGTCATGTCTACCCTAGCACTGATGTTCTTCACTTCTCCCATGCCCTCAGCCAGAACCCCAAGCCATGCACACATTTCCCCTGGAGGCAGGGATCTGGGCCATGTCACCTTCCAGCATGTTTGGGAGAAAATGGCTCTGTTTGCTGCCCACATGTCATAATCTCTTCCTCTATCCATGACCTTAAGGTAAGGGCATCTAAAAAGAGAGAACCTCCTCCACATGAAGCTGGTGTTTGCCTTGATATAACAGCAGTAATCCATCTAGGTAGTGGTTTCTCTCCCCATTTTATAAGGATGAAAAAACCGAGATTCAGAGAATTCTAGTGACTGCCAAAGGCCATACACCCCTTTTCATGGATGTGGCATCAGAGGACTTCTATTCATTTTGCCCAAGTTCAGGGCACCATTATCTGCCCATGTCAGCTACCCACAGAACTTAGAACTAGAACAAAGCTGAGACCATGTTTATTGACTGCCATTTTGGTGTTATTTTCCCCAGGCAATGCTATTTTCCTGTTTGAGCATGCTGTACTACCCTATGGGTGATATGCAGGTTTAAGCAAGTTTTTGTTGACTGGTTGAAAAGAAATAATTTTTGCAAAAGTTATTGGAAGGCTTTTTCTGTTACCATACAG
This sequence comes from Fukomys damarensis, assembly GCF_012274545.1. Taxonomy (NCBI): domain Eukaryota; kingdom Metazoa; phylum Chordata; class Mammalia; order Rodentia; family Bathyergidae; genus Fukomys; species Fukomys damarensis. The sequence continues at coordinate 86,423,632 of NW_022900928.1, read as the reverse complement.
AAATATAGAATTTTTTTATGTACTTAAATCTGCCCATACCTCTCCTCAGGATTTTCTCATTGAGGGCCTCAGAGTCCATCTTTTCCAGATCCACAACTAACTACAACAAGTTCAGTAATTAGGAAAGTTATTTATAACCCACAGGAGGACTTCTGCAGGTTAGCTTCCTCCCAACATGATGTTCCCTCCACAACATATACCAGATATATTTCCGAAAAGTTTCTGCCCATCTCCATATCGATGAGGACTTTTAGAGGAGTGAGTGACCTGGGAAGAGCCAGACTTAGCAGACTGTATTTCTTCTCCCTAATTGTAATGCTGATTCAAGGAGAGCTCAGCAGAGACCAGATCCTCTGGGAGTTCACAGCCCACAGGACACCCAGGGAGCACAAACCTGTCACCAACATATGTCGGCCATGGGGGCATCTCTGCAGCAGTTCCAACCTGACCGGCCAATCCAGGCCTCCAACTGTGAGCTCATCTTTCTTGGAAGACAAACAGGCTTACCAAGCACTCATCTTTGCCTTGACTTTCAAACATGGAGACTCCAGAAGGATGCCGTGGGCTTCAGGCCCTGTGTGAATCATCTGGACCCTTCCCCTGTGCTCCATAGGAAGGATTCCAGAGTCCTGCGTGCTGACCTCCTGCTGATAGGATAGAAAGCAGGGGTCCTGACCGCAGCTTGAGAGTGATGATGTCCCCTCCCCTGCCATGGCTCATGTTCAAGACTTGCATGCCAGCTCATTAATTCCCGCTGTCCTTCCAGAGGGAAGAGCTCTCTGCTCTCTTTGCTGCTCCTCTGGACCCTGAGCCCTTACAGGAAGCAGCTCTCCTGCCTCATCCTAAAACTGGCCTCCACCAGAAGATTTAAAGATGCCATAAAATCCCAGCATGAAATCACCTGCAGAGGGGAACCAGGTATTCAGACACTCTCAGGCAACCAAACCATTACAATTAAGCATTTCATCCAACTCACCGCTATTACATAAGGAAATTCAAGTCTCAGCAAAGTTCACTGGCCTGAAGTCACAGAGGTAATTAAAGAGATGAGATGCATTTCTGCTCCTGGAAGCCACTGTGCTGTGAGGCCCAGATAGGAGGGGGTCTGCAGAAGAGCAATCATCTATTTTCCTTCTCAGATTTGTTTAGCATTTTGACTTTTCCTGTGCTGAGACTGGCTTGCCTCTGAGGAGCCAATCCTACTTTGCTTGAACAATGCTGGATTTTTGCCTTCAGTCAAAAAGCCTCTAAATAAAGAATCCAAATCAGCTTAAGTTCTCCAAAGTCTGGCTATGCTTCCTACAGCATTTCAGAAGCAGGATGTAGCAAATCTGCCTCTGCCAATATGCACATATGACTTTCATCTGCAGTATCAAGCAGGCGATTTATAGACAGATAGAGCCAAAGTCCAAAGAGTCCTGGTGTGTTACAAAATCAAACGTTCCAAAAAGCTCACTGTCCCCACCTGCTGTTCAGGTATCACCTGAAATAGTGGAAGTCAGAGCCAAAGTCATCAATTAAACCACAATCATTTATTTATCATAACACCTACCCCCTGTTGCTTCAAATGAATTTTCATGAATTAATGAGCACATCTAGTTGCATATCAATATTTTGTTTCATTTTAAACCAGAAGATAAAACACGAGGCTAGGTTTTTGTTCTCAATGTCTACATTCTCACTGTGTCAATTCAGATGCCAACTAACGATTGAAACACACCGTAGTTCTCTCTTTGATTTATTTTTTTAAAATGGGCTTTTATTTTTATTAGTGATGAAAAGGAGTACTTACTATTGAAGTAGTTTGGAGATTTTATAAAACCTAACTGTGTGGCTGGATTGGACTATGGTAAAAGCAGGTAAACTTAAGCAGACTTGAGCCCAATTCCATTTGGTTCCTGCCCCCCCCAAAAAAACGCTTGAAGAATGGTATTTGGCTTTGATTATTTTCCATTTCAAATGCTGGTTCATCTCCTGTCCTGGTCAAAGATAGAGCTGGAGGAGGGAGCAGTAAGGGGCAGAGTGGAATCATGGAGCAGGACAGCACAAGGTCCCCAGACACCACCGAGGATGTTGAATGGTGCAGGTCCCCTGGGTCTCCAGTGCATCGCCAAGGGTCCTGCGGGGTGCAGCCTGAGCATGGCTGTGTGACCCAGCAGTGGTCTTGCTGCCTAATCTGATCACCTCCTGGGATTGCCAACAGCTTTTCCCCTCCTCCTGCTCCTCTTCCTTCTCCACCTTCCCAAAGAAGAGCCCTGAAAACAGCCCTGGAGTAGCTCTACTCATGGACTTTTGGCTGCATCCCTGGGTTTCACTTGGGTGGGAAGTACACTGGAGAGACACCTGTCCTACTTTCCAGCAATGAGAGATGAATGCTCCACGCCTGTACCCAGATGCTAGTGAGTGCTCGTCTCTGGGCCTGGTGCTCATCAGCATGCTCACTGCTTGATTTGTGGTGTTTTGGACCGATGCTGTGTGCACCATCATTGGATCATTCCATAGCACAGTAGGCAGCCAAAATCTGAGTTATCTCAATAGGGAGTTTTAAAAAATGACTCATTTTTAAGTGGGCTGTGAGTCCTAAAAAAAAAAAAAATCAGTTCATGAACTTGAAAAACTCAAATGATCAAAATTTTATGCCTATTCCCTAAGAATATAATATCCAAGATAAGAGATATCAATTTTATATTTTGTTTTTCCACCAAAATATTCCTCTCCTTAGGCAAAATATTCATCTCCTAAGGCAGATATCTATGTAGAAGTCTTTCGGTGCTGGTAACTAAGCCCATCAAACAAAAAAACAAGTTTTTAATCAAAATGCTATTCCCTATGGTGATTCTAAACAATTTGCCAAATGAGTTCTTGAGATTAGTAGCAGAAAGTTTTGTGCTGTAAAGAACTTGGGTGGAGATATAACCCAGGCTTCATTTCATGGATGACAGATCAGGTTCAGAGAAACAAACGTCACAGAACCAGTAAGTTAGAGGGCTACTTAAAGCCCATAGATACTAATTCCCATGTGAACCACTTACCAGTCCAATTATTTAAATACAGGATGATGAAAGTTGCATATCTTTGTTAATTTTTATAAGATAATATAACAGGAAATATAAAAGCTACACTTTTATCAAATTTATTCAGTATAAGAATTGACTGATTGAAATGACACCTGCCTGAGAAATGCTTCAGGATAGTCAGTACATAAACAAATACATTGGTGTAATGACATTCGGGAAAAACTGTTAAATGGTTAATAGCCTTGTGAAGAAACCACATAAAATGAGAAGAATGATAACGTTAAAAACAGCAATCACCAAACTCTTTCCTATAAAATATCTTACTAATTTATAACAAAAGGTCAGATATTACCATCTCCATTTTACAGGTGGTAAAACTCAACTCAGTAACATTGCCACTTTCCTAGGTCATGAAGAGGAGAGTACTTGGGCCAGGCCTAGACCATGGGATCATTTAACCAGAGCATCCATTTCTTTTTTTACTATGATACTTCAATTAATGAATTCAATTCTCCCTATGATTCTGGTCTCAAACTGAGCCAAATGAGAACCAAATCAATTTCCCTTTTGAACCTAATCACTGAATTCGATTTGTGTCTCATCCAATTTGATTTGCAAACAGAATCAAGAAAAGCATCAAGTTCGTGAACTGAAATGCCACTGTATTTCCTTCCCACTCTGAAAAAGTTCTGTTCATTAATTTTTTACAACAGAAGCCCTTCTAAATCTAGTGATCAAATACCTACATGGAAGAGCAGAAACTCAAGATTTTAGAAGAAAACATAGACATCAATCTAATATAAAACAAAACCAAATGGAAATTATACAACTCAAAAGTACAGTATCTGAGTGGAGAAAGCAAATTTAAATGTGACATTGGTTTAAGTAATTGCTTCTTGATACCAAAAGCACAAAAAACAAGGACAAACAAATGAATGAGTTTCATCAAAAAAAGTGTTTTTGCACCAAAGAACATGAACAAGGAAGTGAAAAGAAAACAAAGAATGTGACATAACTCTTGTTAAATCCTATATCTGACCAGAGAATCATATTTAGAATATGTAAAGAATACAATATCATTCAATAACACAAAGACAAATGACCCGATTGAAAATGGGAGGCATTGTGTATATCTTTTCTTTTAAATCATTGAACCATTCATTATAACCACTTAAAGTTCCCTCCATCATTCTTGAGTCTATATGCATAAAATAATTTTTTTTGTTACGGTAGTTGCTTAGTTCTTTCTAATAACTTTTAATTGAATGTAGTACATCATGGATTCTATCTTGAGAATCTAAATTTTTAAAATTCTTTCAAAGGGTTAGACTTTTGCTTCGGGAAGCAGTTGATTTGGTTGCTGTTCATTCCAGTCCCCACTGGCTTCTTTTCTGGCTTTGTCACCAAGTGTGTAAGCCCCAGAGGACTGCTCCTTCTCCACCCCATCCAGCTATTTCAGCCAATTCAGTCTAATTTCTGTTTCTTTTACTATCAAGACCACTGCCCTTCACTGTGTATGTCACACAGAGAAGACCACTGGAGGCAGAAAACAGGCATGAATGGGGACTCCCATGATTACCTTGTTCAGGGCCACAGTGCTCTAGTGTCTGTGATCCAGTTCCTGAAAACATTTGCTTTATGTGTTTTGTGGAGAAGTGTTTACAGTGAGAGGGAAAATGTAACCACCCAGGACTCCATTGCAACCAAACCACAGTCTCTCCTCCTTGATTTTCAGTCCTTCTCTTTTCAATGTATTTAAGCACTTTGCAATGTTTAAATTATTTTATAGGGAGAACTTCAATACAAATAATAAATTAACCAGACTTTCAGTCTAGTATGTTTTACTTAGAGAAATCTCAGGTTTAAACAAACATGAGTTATTGTATTTGTTTTAGAAGTTAAAAAAATAGGAGGGCAGAGGTAAGGGGAAAAAATGAGAATCAAGACTTGTAATGTAGAGGTACAAGATCCCAACAATGAATGTAACTGTACTGTATCCCTAAAATGTACCAAAGGGAAAAAATGAATCAAGACTTGTAATGTAGAGGTACAAGATCCCAACAATGAATGTAACTGTACTGTATCCCTAAAATGTACCAATAAACTCAAAGCTGAAAAAAAATAGGTCCAGTCGCAGAGTTAAAACAGGCAACTCTGAGGGAACCTCATACCATTCCATGGAGTGACACGGTCACGTTAGAGAAATACTGGGGAATTCTCACTTTGTAAGTGTAAACATCTACAGGTTGGCTCTCATATGAGAAGCAATTTAAAGCACATCCTACATTCTTTGTCTTTTTCCTTCTGGGCTGCTGCTCCAAAATCTTGTCTCCTGTTTTGACTGGCATGTAATTTGCCCTGCTCCCTCATCCTTCCGTTGGTTTAGAAAATTCTCTAAGACAGAATAGAAACTATCTTTTGAGTCCTTTTCAAATAACCCACTATCCTTTTGCTCTAAGTAAGGGAAGTCTGAGCCTTGAATTGACACCCTCCAAGCTGCAAGGAGACTCGAAATTAAAGCCGCCTGCCCTCAACCCTCCAGTCTACTCCTCCCCTCATCATCACACTTCCCAGCATTTCCCGGACCTGCACATCTGTCTCTTGGGCTCTACTGCAGATATAGTATTTCCAGGAAGGTGTCCGATGACCCAAAGATTAGGAGACCCTAACACTGAACAGGGGCACGATCACTTCACATGATCATTGTACAAGTTTCTGAGGTAACACAAAGGATATTAGAGAGCACAGCATATCTTTGTCAGAAAGTCATCACCTCAATTAAGTAATGTTTCAAATTGATACCAACTTAGAGCTCACCTTGTCTGAGGCTGAGTATGTGCTATTTTACCACCTAATTGTTCTGGGAAAAATAAAGCATTAGCCAGCTATTCCACTTGTATTTTCCAGTTCCCCTTATCCTCCTACTTTACACCTCTTAATATTCTAAAAATGAAACTTCTCTTCAGATTTGTAGTGTTTCCTATGGATAATGAAGCCATAGTTTGGGTGCTGCAGAAACCAGATAAAACATTCACTCAGGAGTCCATTAAAGGTCAAAACACCCAGTTCTTAATCTCATGACACTTGCAAGATAGTGATGGATTCTTTTTAAATTCATTCCTCAGAATAAGTCTTTAAGATGATCCACTTATTCATTCAGACACTTGAACTTCATTAAATGGAATGTTGGAGAAACAATTTTCCATTGACAGATTGTGTTAATGGAACGAGAAAGTAAGGGGTGTCTGGATATTGGGTTTTCTTCTCAAATCCAGTGTACCCCAGGGGTGAGTGGAGATCCATAGTCTCCTCTTCCCTTGCTATTTTTTCCACCTTCGTCTTGTTTCACTTTTTAGCAGTGTTCACTGAAGCACTGTCTCCTAATGTCCCATCATATTGCACTGCCCACCCCACTGATTTCCTTAACTGGTTCTGTCTACATTGTTTGATCTTTTGGAGCTCAATCCTCATCTTTTACCTTTTGTGTATGCAGTTTATTCCTGGGTGAGCTCCATATGTCCCACGGTCTTGTGTATTGTCCCTATGACACCAACCCCAATTTATATTCCTACCCTTGTCACCATCAGTTCTCACACTTGATTCTCAAAGTGCTCAGCTGACCACTCTCCTTGATATACAATGCATCCTCACTGGGCACATGGCCAAAAGAGAACTTCTCACCTATAGCCCACTGAAATTGTCCCTCTGCCCTATATTCCCATCTCCTAGTAGCCATCTAGTTGCCCAAACAAAAAGCCCTGGAGTTCTAATTCATTCATGCTGCCACATCCCACCTAATCCATTCATCAAATCCCACCAAGTCTAGCTTCAAACCTAAGCCCATCAGTTTATTCCACTCCATGCCATTGCCCCAAACCAGTGCAACTGCCATATCTCATGGGACACTGAAGCCACTCCCCAAGGCCCTAATCTCTGCCATCCTGCAGTCCCATCTCCATAAGGAAGCCAGAGGGACCCAGATTAGAGGTACAGGTCACCCCCTGTTTTATTGGACTCTCTTTGTGCACTGCAAACTAGAGTTTTCCACTGATATCTGCCACTGGACACAGCCTGCTTCCAGCCTGGGACCCCTCCATACCACCCACACCCAGCATGCTTGGTGTCTTGGTCCATTTCCTATTTCCCACGTACTCCTTCTTCTTGGGCTTTCTGTTTTCTGTTTTCTTTCCAGGGTTTCTGTTTCCTCTACCTGGAGGCTCTGCATGGATCTCCCCAATACAGTCTTCTTTCTGTCCCTCACCTCAACTGCAATGTCACCTGCTCAGAGTGGTTTTGCAGGCCCCACCTCTAGTCTCTACACCCTCAGTCACACTAGCTCATCTGTTTCATCTCTAAGCTTGTATCACCATTAAGACGTTAAATGAGGAAGCAGATTATCATTCCAGATCCTCCTTAGATAAGGGCCTGTCTATTGTTTGCTTTCCTTTTATATACTTACCACATACTTATGCTAACATATAAAGTATTAAGAATTAAAATGTTAAATTTGAAAAGTAGGGTTTTTTTTTTTCCAATGGATGCCAAGTAGTTGGATCAACAGTAATAAATATCTGAAATAAAAATCAGAAGATCTGAAGTTTATGTGCCAAAAGTTTAGCATTACTAAGGGTGACCCTGAGCTCTACCCATGCATCTATAGATGCTCAAATATCTCTGTAGGATGACATGAGACTAGCAACTACAAAGACTCACAAAGTACCACTTAATGTTTATTCTTTTTTATTTTATCTTGAAATAGCCACTTAAAATTTTTTTCTAACCCATCTCACAAAGGTTGAGGTGAGGAGCACTAGTCTCTGCAGCCCAGGCATAATTGTGCACATCCATGGGACCCACCAGGCACCCTAGGGGCTGCCTGCGGTCAGCTAAGCAGGGGAGTTTGCAACCTCTATGCCTGTATTCATCAAGGCGCCACCCACAGGCACCTCCCCCAGCTGTAAATGACCTCATGTACATTGTCCCTTTAGAGATGCCCTCTCAGCATAGATCATGCACAACTGTCTGGTTTATAGCAGGGCCCATGGAGCACAGTTAGGTCCATGGCAGGACATAGCTGCTCAATGACTCTAAATTCCTAAGGGAGATAAAAAATGGCCACCAGTGTCACAACTGAAAGAAGGGTCTGGAAGGATTTTACTCAGTTGGGGGAATGTCATCCACTCTGCAAAGGATCTCAAGTCACTGCTTTGTGTTTCTGCTGTGTGGAAGCCAAGTCTTCATAGAGTCGAGAAAGAGGCCACTGTCCCTGTCTGTGCTGGGACGCTACCTTCTAAGCTTGCAGCCCACTCTGATGAGGCTTTGTGTGTGCGTGGTTGCTATGACATCACAGAGGTGAACCCTCCAGGAAGTTCCCTTGATGACACCAGCCAGCAGGGGATTCAATGTTAAAAGGAGCATTTGCTGCTCTTCTGACCCAGAGGAAATCAAGGCAAACTGAAACTAATTAAGAGCAGGTCTGGGAGACATCTGCATGGGCACAATGTGAACTCAGGGTCCCTTGCAGCTCAGCTTCTCTTGCTTAAGAGACCCAGCTCCCCCTGAGCCTCTGTTCTCATTTAAGAGGGGCCCTTCTAGCACAAGAAAGGGTTCATAGAGTCATTTTTACCACTACTACAAAACTTCTCAAATTTCACCTTCCCCCCATCTTCAAAGCACCAAGTATAGCCTTTAAAGCAACTTTGAAGAGGAAATATGAGAAAATGCAAAAGAAATTAAATACATAGGGAAAACAATTTAATAAGACTCCATGCACAGATGAATAATACAACTGACATCATATTTGTCAACAGTGATGCATCCGTTAAATATTAATAATTTCAAAAAAAATGACCATCACCAACTTTTAAGAAACCTCCTATATTCTGCCTACAAACTTTAGATGACCAGCCATCCTTAGGATGGCCCATCTTATTAAGACCTTGTTATCTTCTTAAAATTTAATTTTGTGAATAATGTAATGTTCAAAAAGGAAAACAAATATCCTCTCCAAAGCCAGGCATTCTTCATTCCCTCCAGCCTCTATCCAATATCTCTGACACCATTTCCTCCTTTCCTTTGGACTTAATTTTCACTCACAGTTGATGCGCACCGTGTAACTGCCTTTGATGGCTGATCACTGTCTCAAGAGATGTTTTATTACGAGGCCAGGAGCCCATACCAAGCAGCTGTTGTTCAAATTTTCTCTCCAGTGAACATAGTCATTAAAGAACTGTATCAAGGGGAAACACTTTTATAATGTGACTCTCTCCAAATTCTGAGGATGCTGGTGTTATTGCTTTAGTAATAGCTTGCAAATAATGTTGTAAAATTAGTTCTGCATTTCTGTCTTTCCCCTTTCATAAAACTCTTGAAGATATTGGCATAAGACCATCATTAAGGAACCAGGGCCAATGACAATAATAGCTGACGTTTTGTTAGTCAGTCTTCCTAGAGGTCACATCAGGCTCGAGGGGAGCTTATGGATAGTCCCTCGAGACTCTCTCCCTTGGCTCTGGTTTCTCAAGGAACCTCTTTCATTGTGGCGTGAGAGTGACCACATGGAATCACACCTGCAGTCCAGGGGGAGGCATGTAAATTGTTACCTTTTATCTCTTTCTTGCCACACCCTGGTTGTGTGTTTCAGTTGACATCCCAGGTTTCAAACCAAGCTACACACACATACACACACACACACACACACACACACACACACACTGTACTCCCTACTTTTTTGTTTGATTGTTTACATTCTTAATTTGTATGTACATGTTTTTATTCCTTCAAATAAAAACATGGTAGACCTTCTCCATGGAGAATTGATATACAGAATCCTCATTGCTGAATGCAGTATGGTGAATGGAGGCAGGGGGAGAAAAGAAGCGAATAAGGAAAGAGAGAAAGAAGAAGAGAGAAGGAGGGAGAAAAAGGAGGAGGAGAGAAGAAGGAGGAAGACAACGAGCAGAGAAAAATAGGTAGGGAAGCTGGCCAATGACTCTGAGCCCTTTAATCACAGGAGCTAAACCTCCCATATTGCAGGTAGCTTTTATAAACATTAAAAAATTAGCCCAGAGTCTCAAGTGGTCAGAGGGTCAGAGCTGGGACTAGGCCTCCCAGTATGACCCACAACCTCTCTTTTTGCCTGGCTATCTCTTCTAAGCCACCTCGTCTTGTTCAAAGCTTTGCAGTAAGTGCGCTCTTCCTGCTGACTTGGCTCCAGCACGGTCAAAATCTAAATGTCACTAGGGAGTTTAAATAGTTGCTGACCTCAATGAGCTCAACCGGTCGCTGTAGAGATGACCTCCATTCCACAGATGTGTTTGACACCAGTGGCATGGCCCTTGGAGCGAGTGCAGGAAGGGACAGAAGAATATAGGTGAGGACTGGGGAATGTTAGGGGGTGGTGGCTGGAGTTGGAAGAGGAGGCAGGAAGTAAAGGAGTAAAAAGAAAGCTAGGGAGAAGACTCTACAGTAAAAGTGCCAGGACATGTGAAGTGCACCAGTGTTGGGGAAACACAGTGGGGATAGCTGCAAGACCTTTCAGCAAGGAGCTGATGGCTACCCAGCACACAACAGGAACACGAGGATGTAGGAAAAAGGGCTCATGGGGATATGGGACATGGGTGGCCCTAGGCACAGAGGAGGAGAGGCAGTCCTGTGGGGCCAGCATCCTTTCCCAGAGAGCACTGTGGGGTTTGTGAAGCCAACACCTAGACTGGCGGGGGACCCTCACTTTCTGGAGGGCTCATTGCTCTGTGGATATTTGCTGCTGATTATTTTTTATCACAGCCATCCTGATAGCTTGCCTGGGCAGTGCCCTAAGGTCTTGGAGTTTGAGGGGTCTTTCAGCCATCAGAGGCTCGCCATGTTTTCTTCTATTTGGTCACCATTTGTCCTCATACAGTTAGAGATGCCCAGGCTCAGGAGGGCAGAGCCTGGCCTCCCGCCGTGAGTACACCCTGACTCTGGGCTGGGTGGCCATAGGAGAGAACTTTGTGACCTGATGTTTGGCAGAAGCAGCCCCAGACATTAGGGAAGCAATTGCCTACTTCCAGGTTTCCCTGAAGCCTATATTGTTCTTCACATAAAAGTGACAAAGACCGATGTAGGGGGAACCAAGTCCTGCAAAGCAGGACTGGCCATCCCCTGATTACGTAGGACCACAGGCTCCCACTGTGCAGGAGTACTGGTTCCTTCCTTTCTGTGCATGGAGGAGCATTGGGGTGAGCCAGCTCCATCCCCTCCCTCCTTTACTGGAGAGAGTCCAACTTTGCACAATCACAAGTGACACACTGTGTCATTCAGCTCCTGTCTCCTCTGTCATCCCAGGTCATGGTCCCTAAGCCTCTTTGTCCTGTTTACTAAGGGACTGGGAAGGCAGATCCTTTTTACTCTGCCACTCGAATCACAATCTTTTCCAGAAACTTCCTCACAGCTGCAAACTGCAAATGTTTTGCCAGCTATCTGGGCACCCTGGGGCCCGGTCAAGTTCACACATAAAATTCAATGTCACAGTCATTAAGCCCAGCTCAGACTGAGGGTGGGAAATTGAACTCCACCTCTCAGTGGGAGGAATCCCAGAGCTGCTGATTTCCTGCCAGTATTTTTAGTGAGTGATTAAATAGAGAATGAACTTGACACAGAGCTGTTAGGAGGTGATGGAGGAGGTAGAGCACAAAACTCTCATGTAATGCATATTCCACTTAGAAATGTTTGTTATGGAAACAAAAATAATAAAGGAGTATAATAGCTGCTACCCGGCCATTTCTTTCTTTTTGAAGAAAATAATTTAAAAAGTTGCTTGAAAGTGAGAAATTGAGGACCAGAGTGATATGGGGGTAGTTGTGCCATGCTGCGTGGGAGGTGTGGAAGGTTTGCATTTGGAAGGGAAGGAGATAAGACTAATGAGAGAGGAGAGGCGAGAAGCCAGAGAACAGGGAGAGGGAACACCATGAAAAAGCAAAAGGCCCAGCAAATCTGAGTGATAAAGAAAAAAGTTAATCACTTAAAAGATGCACGAGGGACGAGCAACACCTATGGTGAACATTTAAATTTTAAAAGTTTAGTATAGTATAAGATATATTGCCATTAATCTCCCTGAAAATGCTCCCCCTTGCTTTCAACATGGTTCTTGCCACTTTCTGAAGCAGTTCTGGAAGTCTTTCTTTAGGAGGGTGATCAAAACTGCAGTGAATGCTGCCGCTGAGCACCATCCAACAGAAAGGTAGGCTCATAAAAATATGCTGTGTCCTCATCCACCTTACTTACCGGATCTTTCACTGTGAGACTTCTGACTCTTACCTAAAAACAACATAACAATGAAAGTAAAAGTTTTGAATTGATTCAGGACATGGTGGCAGCCAGGACAGCACATATAAAAACACTAAACGAAAGAAGACTCCTAGAACTGCTTCAGAAGTTGGCAAAGATGATGGGATAAGTGTGTTCCAGCCAAGGAGGGGGGTGAACTTTGAGGGAACGAAGGGCAATGTGTCTTTTATTGTAATACATTTTTAAAAATGTAAGCCCACAGTATATTTTTTCAGTCATACCTTGTATATTCCACTTCCTTCCATGAATTCTTCTCCTAACATTTTAAAACAAGTCCTTCAGAGTAATAGTTGCTTTGTGTGCATGTTGTCATGTATGTGTGTGTGTGTGTGTGTGTGTGTGTGTGTCATAGGTGGAGGGAGAAGCCAGACTCAGCATGAGTGTGCCTTTCTTTGAGTCCAATGGGGAAGCCTTAGGAGTAGTAAGAACAGGTCATTAGCAGTGCTGGCCAGAGGCGTACATAGTTCCTGCAACTCAGGAAAATCTTTTTTTTATTAATTGGTTCATTAATCAACTAATTTTTCAGTACTGGGGCCTTCACACTGAGCAACACCCCCATCCCTTTTTTATTTTTCATTTTGAGATAGTGTGTGTGTAGCATAGGTGGAGGGAGAAGCCAGACTCAGCATGAGTGTGCCTTTCTTTGAGTCCAATGGGGAAGCCTTAGGAGTAGTAAGAACAGGTCATTAGCAGTGCTGGCCAGAGGCGTACATAGTTCCTGCAACTCAGGAAAATCTTTTTTTTATTAATTGGTTCATTAATCAACTAATTTTTCAGTACTGGGGCCTTCACACTGAGCAACACCCCCATCCCTTTTTTATTTTTCATTTTGAGATAAGGTCTTGCTAATTTATTAAGTTTCCCAGGTCGGGCTTCAGCTTGCAATCCTACCTCAGTCTCACAGAGTACTGAGATTACAGGCATGCCCCACCCCTTCCAGCTGAACTCAAGGAAATCTTAGTGAGGGTTTTGGACTTCTTTCTACCCCATAAACCCAGAGGTTGGAACTGGTCTTAATTAGACTCCGAGAGAGCAGAGAGAACCCTTTTGCCACTTGGCCTGCATGTGGATAGTGGTGTGGATACTTTCTCCTCCACATCCAGACCAAGACTCAGTGCAGGACCAAAGGGGAGGAGCCTGCTAAGCTCACAGCTCAAGATGCTTGTCCTTATTGCAAGCTAAGATTGCCCCTGGCTCTTCCATGCTATGAGCTGCTCTCCATGTTCTGCTTAACACTCCTAACACTTCTGAATTTGGAGCTCAGGAGCGTCCACGATGCCTGTCTTTGTCCCTCCCCTGCCTGGTAGGTGGCAAAGGCTCAGACCTGTCCTCCCCATCTTCTGTACCTTGATCCAGCGTGCAGCAGGAGGGGTGCTTCAGCCTTGGCATGTGCTAGTTGTGTGATCTGACACAAGCAGGAGTAATACTTTCCGTAGCAGGTTGCAGGGACGTTTCTGCATACACATGCATGTGTGGGCATGCGTGTGCCAATGTACACACACACTTCTTCAGTCCACACTCCCCAAACAATAAAGGGCACATTTTCCCAGCCATCTATATCACAAAACCTTGCAGGGCTTTGCTATTTGGTTCAATGAAATTTGTGCATTTAAAGCATTTATTTTGCATATTTTAAATGCCAGATTATAGTATTACAAAGACCTGAACTCCAAAGTATTATAGGTTTTTTAAAAAGTACTCATAGAGATAATTATTACAAGGGATTTACCAGTCTTCATTATAAATAAATCTAGACCATTACTGCAAAAGAAGGCTGTCAAAACATCTTACCTGGAGTGATTTTAGGTTGAGTTCTACTTTTGAATGCTAACCTGTGGCCTTCGGTGTTCTTATTGTTCTGGGAGCTGCTGGTACTTATACTCGCTCAATCTGCCAAGAGAAGAAGTTATTCTTCCAGCTGTATAATTTTCTTCTCAGCTGTAACATATCTCTTCTTAAAAAGAGTGGGTGAGAAGGAATTATGGGAGCAAATCTGATATTTATCACTGGAATTAAAAGATTAAACCTTCAAATAGTCTAGCTATCAATCCACAAATAATGTCTGTTTTTACCAGCTGAATTCAGAGAGCTTAGTGAGTAGATATCTTTCTATGTGAGCATCATAAGCATCAAAACCACTTTTATGTGTATTATTTTTCTTGTCATCCACAAATCATATTACAAGAAGATTGATGGTAATTGAATAAATTGCCATGTGTACTTAAAGACTGAGTTTGTCGGCGACATAACCGATTTATTAGATGATCAATTTCATTTTCTCTCTCAAGGCAATGATCTTGGAACACTTCATTTCAAATGTGGAAAAACCAAACTCTTTAGGACTAGAAAAACTGGCTTCAGTCCCCAGAGATGGGTTTGAAAGATAGTATTGGATGGGAAAAAGGACGAATTGTAAATCAGATGTGGCTGCGCAGATTCCAGTGATGGTCTGCCTCATTAATGTGATCTCTGAGATCTGTTTATTAGCTTATATGTTTTATGATTGCATAATGCAATTCTTGTTTGAGAGTTCATGACTGACTCTTCCCTAAGTAATGTGACTGTCTTCTAAGTGGATATAGATGTCTCTCCCTTTGGCTGTAGATCTGCTGCATCTTGCCATCACTGTCCTCTTATTTTCCTTGCCAGGCATCAAAGCCTTTGTACAGTGCTCCAGTTTGACATTTTGTTATACCTGCATCTTAAACTCTTGTGTTTAAACTGAGGTCCTTTGGGTCACGGAGTCCAACAAGAGCTCCTCCACAGATTGAGCCACATAGGAATATGCTGCATCCTGTAACAGCCAGAGCTTTGTCACCCATGGGCTTTCCAGTCCCTGGGAGTTGTGATGGTTTTGGGAGATGTGTGTGTGTGTGTGTGTGTGTGTGAGTGTGTGTGTGCACGCGCATGAGTATGTACGCACACACTGCTGTGTCTTGAAATAGTTTTTCTCCTACAATGCCTTTAAATCTGAATACCAGGAGCAGTAAGGGCGGACTTCTTAGGACTTCACATTTTGTGCCCATCAAGTTGCCTGATTATTGCCTTCCCTTAGGATTTCTTAGAAAGGATGTGAGCAAATGAGAATCTTGAGGCATGGAATACAGTGATTGTTGAGGATGCTCTTAAGGGAAAAGGCCAGTTTGTATTTCAGACTGAAGAAAGAAAGGATGAGGAGACATGTAGGAAGGCATCCAAAAGAGTTGGGAGGGAGCTAGAGAAAACATTACCTTTTGGTGCAACTGGGCCATTGACTGTGTTTCCATGGCTTATCCAGGGCCCCCTTCCATCCCACTGCCATCTGCTTATCCTGTTGTCTGTCATGATTAACAACCTTAAGTCCAACACAGTTATGAACATGGTTGCCCTTTCTTCAAATAATGGCTTCAAGCCCCTCAGCACTCCATTTCAACTCTTTTGCTCATTTGTTTTTCTACAGTGCAGGCTCTGACACATTAAAAGGTAATGAAATTAATTTAGTAGGTCACCGTCAGCTTAAGAAAATAAAATGCAATAGTAACCATTCAAAAGTCACTAGTAGAATGAACTGTTGTGGTTTGGAGTTTTACCTATTATACATGTATGTGTAGTAAGTTTACAGGGCTGCTATGTGAAATACATTTCTTGTGGTAGATTAAGTCACAAGAGTTTGAAGTCTTTGATCTCTTTTTTGACTGTGGAAAGGAAGTGTACGTTCTACAGGAAAGGGATCCTTGAGTAGCCCTGGCTTGCTCAGTGCCTGCTCAGAGCTGGGCATTGTGATGCAGGCATTTAATCTCAGAACCCAGGGCCACTGAGGAAGGAAGATCACAAACTCAAGCCCTGTGTGGGCTACTTAGTGACTTGGTAAGACTGCATCTCAAGGTAAAAAAAAAAAAAAAAAAAAAAATTTAAAGGGCTCAATGTGAAGGCTTTGAATTCAATCCCTGGTGGGGGGCGGATCCCTGCTCATCCCTGTAAAGGCCTGCCTTCAGGACTGGGAAATTAGCTGCCAGTGTTTGCAATCTTTTGGCCAATAAGAACTTTTTTTTTTTTTTTTTTTTCAGGCTTTGGACCTCAGGAACCAGTCTGGTCAGATGGTTTACCCTGACGGTGTGACTTGGTGAACTGTATTGCTCTAGGGCAGTGATGTTAGATGTGTGCCCAAACTACAACCCAAACCCATTTATTTATGGCAAAATGCCAGCACTGCAATTAAACCTGAATACTGAGGTTTTAGTTTAGATCAAACAACTCATACATGAACATCTTTTGTCTTAACAGAAAAACAACACTTGTGCCATGGATTTGGCCACCCCTGCTCTAGGGTAATAGGTAGCTGAAGTCAGTTAGGCAGTGTTACATGCTTATGCAACCAACCCCAAAAAAACCTGGGCACCCAGGCCTGGGTGAGCTTCTGTGATTGGTAACATGAATTCAAGGAAGATTCACTGTGCTCAGAAGATCCCTCTAGCAAAGGGTGCCTGTGAACTTATGCTGGCTCATCTGGACTTACTCTTGTTCTGATTCTCTCCTGTATCCTGTGCAATGCACTGCAACTGTAAGGACAAACTGGAAACATGGATTTTTCCAAGTCATAGGAATCCTAGTGACACTGAGACTTAGGGTTGGTCTCCAAGTCCCCAACACAGGGCACAGACTGGATCTCAGACCTGCAAAAAGTAAAGGGCTTGCCGGCACATAGAAACAAAGGAGAGTCCGGTGCTTGACTAGAACATGGGAAACTGGGCTGGCATGGGGTCTACACTATAGGGGTCATTTTCTGGTGAGGTGATGGAAAGGTATCCTTCATTTCTCCATTAGAGACAACAGGGATCTGTGGGCCCCATCTGCCCAGGTGTTACTGGTGCATTTAACTGGGTAAAACAAAGGAACTAAATATTTTGTTTCTTTCTCAGTCCCCATCAAGAAAATGAAAAATCATGAAGCTGGTATAAAATAGCAAAGCTGCATTAGCCCTTTTTTATCACAATGAGATACCCAATTCTGAGTTCTTTGCAAAGAAAAGTATTTTCAGCTCATAAATCTGGAGGTTCAGGGGCCTGGTGCTGGCCGGGGCTGGGCTTTGGGGAGACCCTGTGGAGAATGGTATTGCAGTGGTAGGAATGCAAGTAGGTGGAGGTATCAAATGGTCCCACAGGAAGCCAAGGGTCAAGGTCAGACTTGATTTCTTATAAGAACTAACCAGAGTGCAAAGAGAGCCACCTCACTTCCTTCCAAGTTCGTTCGATACCTGCAAGTTCATGCACTAAGCCCATCCTTGTAAAGGCATCACTATCTTTCATGTGGATGCTGTTAGGCACTGAGCCCTGGGGACACAGTCAAACTATATCCAAACTGTACCAAAAGCTCATTATGATCTTATCTCCAGAGCTGCTCCTAGCCTTTCTGCTATCTTTCACCTGGGCCTGTTTTTCTGTCTACCAGTTAATGAATAACGTACTATTTCATTTTAAAAATCACTTTTAATTATGATATATTTTGAACAAATGAGATTTCTCTTTGGGGTCCACCTGAATGGAAATCAATATAAAAATGAGAATCCAAGGCATAAACAGAAAGTTTAGCAAAAGCAGTCTCCTGTGTTTCCTTGTGTGGTTTGGGAAAGGAACACCCAACTGATTCATCATAAAAGCTTTGAAATTTCATGATATGAAGGAGCTCTAAAGGAAATGAAACATAGTATGATTATTCTTTCAAAATTACAGATTAAATACAGCATCTCAGTAAATAATTCTTCCCATACTGCTAGCTCATACTTCTTTCCTCAGGAGGTAGAAAAGAATTTTTGAGAATTCTTATGAACTAATAATGATGCCTGAACTCTTATGACACTTGTATTATTTACAAACATTTTTGCAAATTGTTAACTTACTTGCTTTTCAGGTCTTACTTATCAAAGTAGTCATTTTCAAATAGCACATGATCTGAAAACAACTAGACCTTCCTGTCCTCTGCAAAGCAGGGTGGGGAGGAAGAGAGACTGTGAATGGTCAGCATGATGCTCTGGGCTCCTCTGTCACTTCCAGTATCTGTGAGCTTCTGTGGTGAGAATGTGGTGGCCCTGGGTGTTCAGAGCCCAGAGGGGAGCCCCAGGGACTTTACTTCTGTGGTCACTTCTGCGGCATAGACTCCTGCTCTGGGTAGACTTTGCCTTTCATCCTGTCAATGGTACTTTTTTGCCCTTTTCTGTGCCAACTGGAATTTTTTTCATCCTCCCCTTTGCCAAATAACTCAGACATTGATGAATAATTTTGGCTCTTGCCATAGTATCATCAGAAAAGATAATACCTTTCTCTGTACAATTACATACTCTGCTCTTTCTTGGTCATCCATCTTGTCAGTGTGGTTTACCTGCTTCCTTCCTTGAAATCTGTATTCAACACATTGTACTTTGGAATCTAAATAAACATTTCTCAATCCCACAGCTGTGTAGACCTTAGTCTAAGTATTTGGTTTTTATAATTTGCTTTTTATTTGTTCTTGATCCTTCTCCTTTTCCTGAAACCTGATTCAATTTCTTTTTGTGACATTATCTTCTTATTGGCAAAGCTTTATCTGTTCTAGGGATTTTGTTTTTTCACTATTTATTGAGAGCAAAAAAGATTTCATGCATGCAATCTTTCACTCTTACAAACGTGTACCTTTCAATCTGAGGACAAATAATATATCTATGTATTTCATTCTTTAAGCACAGATCCCATGCAGGTTGACAACGTTTTCCTGTCCAAAGTGTAAAGGATCCCAGATTCATGACCTTTACACCACGTGATTCTGTTCTGCTCAGCATGGTCACTCATTGGAAGTTAACTGGGTCTTGTTTCCAGCTGACTTTGTGCCTGCTCTGCCCCTCCTTCTGTGCTGTCCACACTGCATTTTCAGTGTGAAGTGTGTATTTCTCTCTGCACTGGATAGAATCCTGCATTTGGGACTCTTGTTCTCTCCCTTCTCCTGCCCAGATCCTCCTGTCATGGCCCTTCTTCCTGGGACACAGCTCCACTTGGAGTGACCTTTACTTGAGACTCTTCTCTGGCTCTCTGGTCCACATAAGCTTCTATAACCAAAAGCCATCAAGCAGGCGGCTTCTGCTGGACATCTAAGAGTAGAATGCCTGCAGATTTGGTGCCACAGACAATGACCTGTGCCTGGCTTATAGGTGGTGTCTCCTCACTGTGTCCTCACATGACAGAGGGGACACAGCACCACTCTGCGGTCCTTCTTACAAGGGCTGATACTGCTCATGAGGGCTCCAGTCTCATAAGCTGGTCACCTCCCAACTGTCTCACCTCTCACACCATCACCTCCCGGTGCAGGTCTGACATATGCATCTGGGAGAACAGACATTCTGTCTGTTTCCTCTGCCATGATGCTCTGGCCAACAGAGTCTCTGGACTCCGTTTTCTATCTGGTCATCTTTCCCTGCTGGCTCTTGCTCATCTGTGCAGTGGTTCTCCCCTACTTCCTATGACCCAAGTGAAAAATTCCCCCCATCTCCTACTCTCCTCTCTAGACTTCCCTTGGCTTCCACCTCTTCCTAGCTCTGCAAGTTTGTCACCAGAAGTGGCAACACAGCCTGAATTCGCAGGGCCCTGTGAATGAGGGTGATTCCTGCCTGCTTCACTGTGTGCCACACTCTCCGTGTTGTCTGCTGTGATAGTAAGAAATGAGAGAATCATGCAGTCTGCATCATGAGATGCTTCCTGTCCTCACCCATGTGCCATGGTGAGTGTCCAGGTAAACTGGATCAACTCCAGGTAAACTGGACCAACCAGCATATCTGTGGTCTGACCCCACAATGATATGCATATAGGAGTCTTTAATGTCACATAAGAAGCTCCCAATATGTTACCATTAGCCTCAACTTCTCTGGTAGAACTTAATTTTTACTCCCTGTTCCACAAAACAAACCCTAGTGTGCTTGCCTCATTGTCTTAAACTCTGAATGCACCCCTTTCATTGTCTCAAGGACTTTGGTTGCTGTCCATGAGGATATTTTGTAAAGAGAAGAATCTGTAATGAAGATACCAATTGTTAATTCCAGTGATGTGAAAACAGGGGAAAAATGTGTAAGTGGATAAATGTGTGTTCCTACATATTCTAAACTCAGGAGATTTGGGGCTTTGATATGCATCTCACAGACAGAAAAAAAAAAGAATTTGGAGAGAGATCATTAAAAGAAAAAGTAAAAGATCAGTAAAAGAATGGTGGGAGCTCCAGTTATGCTGGACGATGAAGGAAGTCTTGCTTTGAAAAACCTCCCAAATGTTTTGCTTGTGTTTTCTATTTCCAGTTTGAATGAGAAATGGGTCCATTTTTATCTGACTACATGTCAGTTTTCTCCTTGGAAAAGCACAATAGTGGATTAGAAATGGCCTATGTCAAAAACTAGGGATTGTGGCCCCTGGTTCTTTTTCTGCCCTGACCCATATTTTTTTAAAAATGCTGCTGAAATCTTACTAACAAAACAACAAAATAGTAGATATCAAGCGTTACTTTTCCTTTCTCCAGCCCTGCTCAATAGGCATGGTAAGCAACACTGGGGAAGAAATGAGAACATCCAGCCATTAGTGAGGGAACCTAGGTCCTTGCTCAAAGTCATGATGCTGATGTTCTGAGACCTTCCAGAGAGAGAGCTGTGGATGATTTCAGCACCTAAGGATAAGAGCTGTGATCAGAAAGTACACTGAATTGGGCTGGGGTTTAGCTCGGTGGTTCTGCTGCCTGCCTCGCTAAGTGCAAGGTCCCGAGTTCCATCCCCAGTACCAAAAAAGAAGAAGAGGAAAATACACTGAATATTTAGATTTTTAAAAATTATTGTAGTAAAAGGCACATTGTCATGAATCCTCTCCAAAATCCTCTCCCTCCTTTCAAACACACTTAGCCCATCATCCTTGCCACTTTCTGAAGCAGTTCTGGAAGTCCTCTTTCCTGAGTTCCTTTAATTGCATTGTTGTGGCTGCTTCAGTGTTCTGAATGGGTTCAAAATATTTGCATTTCGTGGTCATTTCCATTTTGGGGAAGAACTAGAAGTCGCACAGTGCCAGATCTGCTGAATAAGGTACATGAGGACATGGCATCATGTATTTATGAGCCTCCCTTCTGTTGAATTGTGCTCAGCAGCAACATACACTATATTTTTATCACACCACATACAGACACTCTAGAAACAGGACTTCCAGAACTGCTTCAGAAAGTGGTAAGAAAGGTGGGATACCTTCAAAGCAAAGGAGAGTAGTTTGAGGGAAATTAGTGACAATATGTCTTTTACTGTGGTAATTTTTTTTAACTTAAGCATTTAGCCAGTAGTTTGATCACCATTACACACCTGGGCATGTTAGGGAAATACCCACACTTTTGGAGATTCTCCCCATTGCTCCAAGGTTACAAAAAATATCACCTCTTGAGGTCACACTGGCCAGATGAGAGAAGCTGGCTTGCACTCCATATTACAGACCTGACCTCCCCTTGGGCAGGTATCTGGGCTCCTTCCTCACCTTTCCCCTGTGTCTGGTCCTCTGTAGCTGCATGTCCAGGATGTGCTCTATCTGCTTTTGTGCACCTAGAGTTCCCAGGCTGGGGCAGCTCCATGGATAATACCCTCTCTAGAAGTCCCTGGTGACCACACTTCCCCTAGAAGTGACTGTCCCTGTTGTCAACTTGCTAGCCCTGAAGTGTTTGGGGCACTCACATATCCCACACAGTTAATACATAAACTGGGTAATTCATATTATTCCTGACCTCAGGATGTCCTGAGGATGTCATTTGGGAATGTCCCTGTGGTCACTGCTGGGCTCTGCCCCCATGGCCTTGCATGGCATGCACCATCCTGTCCATTCTATCCCTGGGGTGAACACAATCCTTCTTCACACCCCAACCTGCCATGGACACAAGGATAACACATGTGTGTTTAATGGTTTTTGCTTACTGAAAGTTTAATAAAATGTATTTTCAGAGGTAAAATCCTGAACTTGAAAGCCCATATTCCTTGTTGCTGATGCTCCTGAATCCAGAGATCCATGGATGCCCCACCTTTACCCCAGGCCCTGGCTCTTCTCATCTCAGGCAGCAGGAGAGATTTCTTAACAAGATCCATGGTCTTGGTTGGAGGAGGAAAAAGACAATTCTCTTCATGAGCATCTAATCAAAACATGACATTTGGCAGGTCTGCAGGCAAAGCTATAGTAGTTTTGGCAGAACCTGTGACCAGCAGAAGTCACAAGTATTTTCATAGCACAGAGACAGCTGCAGATGTCTGGAAATGCATTCCGTGTGTCTGCTCTTTTCCTCCTAGAGTAAGATACACAAATGTACCTTGCTTATATTCTTCTGTTTTTGTAAAGACTTCTATGCTTATAGCTGTCAGAAGATAAAAGACAGAATTGAATGTCCACTTGGGAAGTATATTTCCTCATCCAAGACAACCTGCCATTAAATATTATTAACTGATCTGACAAAAATGGTCATGACACTAATAAATACTTAAAACAAAAACTCACTTCAACTTGCCTGTTTTATATATTGTATTATGAATCATTAATTAAGCAATATAAATATATTTTATTTATGTATTTAAAGATGTGGAGCTATGTTTCAAAGTAATAAACTTTCTTTGCAATCTGATATATCTTAGCTTATATACTTATTTATTTAATTTATTTTTGGTACTAGGGATCAAACTCAGGCCCTTGCACTTGCGAGTCAGGCAGCAGAACCACTGAGCCAAACCCTCAGCCCCGCTTTTATATTTAAAATACAACCATATAGACCCAGGGGTTCATTTTTTCCTTGCACTTTTCTCTGTGGAGAAAAGAAAGTTTAGATTTACTTAATCTTTCTTAAATTTTAGGACTTCAACCCCCTCTACGCCCTGTCCCCAATCCCTGACTTTGTTCTGTTCCTTGGGACTCTGGAGTTGCTTTTCTGCCTCATGTGATCCTGTGTCATGGGGTTTTTCTAAGCTAGGAAATGTGTTGTTGATCATAGCTGGCTTCTGTGCAGGAAGGCATCTCCCTGTGTTATTTTATAACATCAGTAAATCAGTCCCCAAGACTCCACAAGGGACAGAGGTAGAGTCTGTGTGCAGAGGTGCTGCCTCTGGGGCTCTAGGCTGTGCTGTTAACCTTTTTAACTACTGCATTACCTACTCTAGCCATAGTATATCCTTGTACATAAATGCAGCTGTTATTCTCAACCTTCTTTCTTGTCCCCAGGATTAAGCAGTTACAAAAATGCTTCCCCCTCCGACTTTGCCCTGGGATTCAACTTTGGAGAAAAACCTCCTGCATTCTGAAACTGTGTCCTTGTCTCTCTATGAAGAACGTCAAACTGAATAATCTCCAAGGTCTCCTATAGCTACCATCAATATTCTTATTTAAAGCCAGTGCAGGATAGGATGTCTGGCTATGATGGCCTCATAACCTGGCTGAGGACCAATCATTCTTCACATCGCCCACAATATCTCAGAATTGGCTGCAAGGCTCTAAATCTTTCCTATGAAGATGTCACCATGCACCTACAGCTGCTCCCTCCCATGTGTCTTAGATGAAGTTGGATTTGTCACCACTAATGATTCCATACCCTGAGCAGACAACTGCCCTTATTCTTTGGTTGATTATTTTCTAGAAAAGAGAGCATTCATTCATAATCATGGTTCTTTTCTACAACCCAACAGGACTTTAATATGTATCTGAAATACTAGCTCAAAATACCTCGTCTTCCTCTGTGCCCACTCCAGTTCAGATGGGAGCAAGTGACATGGTTGTTATGACAGCCAACCATTTCTGCAGGTCCTTATAGGATCCACTCCTTCTAGATGCCTTTGCAATTTGAACAGAATTGATGTATTAGAGTTCATGTCTAGACATCAAACAATGCATGTTTATAAGGTCACTAAGCAGGATATTTCTGCCATGGTGGCACCAGTAGAAAGTTCATTGAGATGGTTGCTGTGAATAAGGTAAATTGTACAGTCCTAGTAATGGTATTTGTAGCTGTATCTGATGATGGCTAGTAATCCAGGCCTTTATATTATAGTTGTTGCCAAGCTGAACTAGCTCTTTCCTCAGAATTGCATATACTATTATTTTTATCTATAGACAGAAGATGCTCCTTGCCTTTGATGCTGAGGAAGGTATCCTGTTGCTAATAGTATGTTTTGTAAACCTTGGAGCATAAAACCCCAAGTATTTGGTTGTCCTACTCTTGAATTTATGTTTGAGGGTACTGAACTCCCAGGAAGGTGTAGGACTCCCAGGAAGGTGTAGGTCACACAGATAGAGGACATTGGTCTGTATGGCCCTCACTAGCCTTTGTCCCATCTCTGCACACCACAGCTAGTACCATGATTCTGTACTGTGTAGCCATAGCCCTTGACCAAAATTATGTGTTTTTCTCTTTTCTTCCCTCCCTTCCTTTCCATGTATGTGTTTGTGTGTGCACACGTGTGTGTGTTTCACTGTTTTGATCGGTGGTGCAACTTTCAGCCAACTTTTGACTTGACTCAAGATATAATTTTCCCTGGAGCTTAACACTTACGACTTGTCTCAGCAGCACCCTCCTTTCTATGATTATCATAATCATTATTATAAAATATTCATAACATGAAATTTACCGCCTTAACCTCCTTTTGCCTTTTTACTTGCATGAACCATTAATCCACTCTTACATCAACAAGCAGCACAGCATAATGCTTACCTTTAAGTGACCTAAAATCATGAAACTAGCTAAGGACAAAGAAATGTTTGCATATGCCTGGGCATTGTCTGGGTCTTCTTTGGTCCCTGATAGCATCAGGTTCCCCTCAATTGTATTGTGTCTCTGTCTCTTTTCCCTCCATCATCACTTATTCATAGGATGCTTCTGCTATTTGAATCCAGAGTGTCACACCTATCCAGTCCAATGAAGGAAGCTAACCTTCCACAAAGTGCAAAGTGCTCATGGCTCCCAATCCTCCTGTGCCCAGGTGGTAGTTTCTGGGCAGAGCATCCTTCACCCAATCCTGAGCTACCCTGAATCCAGCAGCTTCTGTGCCCTGAGAGTTTCCAACCTTATGAGTCTTTTCTTGGGTCTATTTTGTTCAGGTGAAGTATTTACCCTTAGTTTGTGGAGAAATTGCTAATCAGTAAATTCAGTGTGCAGTGGATCCTTCTGTACTACCTCTGAATAACAGGGTGAAAAAGCTCCATTAAAAAAAGAATTATGGTGTAGTTATGCAATGGAGTCATTTTAGGACTTGAAAATAAATAAAATATATACTTTGCACTCTGTAACTCATCACCTTTCATATATAGCTGTAATTCTATAATGCAATAATTACTTTGGCTTTCTATGTTAAATTATGTGAATCATTTCATTCATTACAGGTAATGAAGAAGTAACACAATCCTGAAGTGATGTCTTCCTTAAACTACTGATTTATTCCCTCTCCTTCCTATCCCACATCAGAGTATAAAAATCTATTCGTTTGTTGATTTGTCCCTTGCAGGAATTACTTGTAATGGTGGTGGTGGTGGTGGTGGTGGTGGTAGAAGCAGGGAATTAAGACATCTAGCTTCTAGGGTGGGAATTTCACATGCAGGTCCTGATAATCTAGTATTATGCCTTTATCCTAGGAGGCATTTATTCATTTGAACACACCTATAACAGCTATATTGAAGACATGAAAACGTTCAGAAGCTCAAACTTATGGCAGAGGCATGGACAGAATGTTTTAAAATCTTGTCTCATCCACAGACACCCACAGAGATTACTTCTTTAGATCATTTCCATGGAGCAAGGGCAGAGTAATACTATTTGTCCTTTGATGTCTTCAGTACAATATATTTATTAGTTCCATGCATGTATATAGGAGAGCAACTCTTCTTGATGTTAGAGACCTTGGAAAACTTAAAAAATTTTAAAATTAATAAACAGTCTTATAAATATGAACTTATTGGTTAAATCCTGTGAAAAAGACAGTAGTGGCCTGGTCCCAGAGGGTGTGTGTTAAAATCAACATCATGCAAAAGTTTGTTTATTCTTGGTTTATGCAATTCTCTGACGTGCATGCTATCTCTGTGTTCCCCAGTGGAAACCAAGCTTTAGATGTCTTGTGGACAGCAATGTTGAGGGTGTGAGTTGGGGTCTTATTTTCAGGGGCCTCTGAGATGTGGAAAGAGTCCAGCTCCTCAGATGGTATACCTGCATGTCATAGCTTGGGTATAGTGTTTCCTTCTTCAAGAAGTATGTGTAGAAATGGACAGCAAATGGCCAACAGTATTGAAAGTGTCCTACCTATCCCAACAAGAGATACTCGCCTGCTAGGAAAGATTACTGGACAGAATTGTACCTGTAGTCACTTGCTGTTTTCTAGTACCATTTGTGTGTAGTGAAATGCAGGGTTGCAGAATTGTGCCAACTCTTAAGCAAATGCTGCACCTTCACCCAGGATGTGCATTCCAGGATGCGGAGAAAGACTGAAGGAAGAGACAGGAAAGAGATAGAGATAAACCCTTCCAGGCAACGCGACCAGTGTCCCACCTCTTCTGAACAGACCCCACTTCCTAGCAGCAAGTCAGTTATAAACTCATCACTGGACTGCTACACTGATGAATATCACACCCCCATGATCCAGGCCCCTCCCAAAAGCCCCACCTATGAGTACATGACGCCTTGGGGGACATCTAGATATGAACCATAATAACAACCAAGAAGCAAATTATTTGTGCACAGTGTCCAAATTTATTTGAATTATATTCAAAACTACGTTGTCATTTTGTTGCATCTTTTTAGTTCAAGGTTAATCTGTGATGTATGAGTCTTGATGTAGGCATTTGAAAATCCCTAGACTGATGAAAAATCATGTTAATTGCAAAACCAGTGAGTATAATATACAAGAGCAGTGTTGAGCTTTTTAGGAAGAGATCTTCCCCAAGAACCAGAAAAGAGACCACCAACCTATTGTGGAAAGAAGCTTTCAGTTTGCTAAATTTTGTGAATTTGCTTTCTCCACTACTGTTTTAAAGGGTTTACTTGGGCAGAGCTGTGGTTTGGCATGGATGGAGAAGTCTCCCGAGACTGTACCCAGAGGTATGGATCTGGAGCACATGTATATTTCAGGGGTTCTCAGGTGACCCTTTGAGCAAATATTTATAGAGTATTTTTTAAAGAATCACTGATGCTCAAATTAAAAATAATGCTTAGTAATTAAAAATGAATTAAGTGCTGAATAAATGAGTAGATAAATAATTAAAACATTCAAACCTCTATGGATTCATCTTAAAGGAGAGCTTGACCTGTGCACATAAAAAAAAAATCACGTAAAACATAGTGTTTTCAAGTTTTTCTTTAAAATCACATGTTAATGTTATAGTAAATAGGACCTACTGTGTGTGTGTGTGTGAGAGAGAGAGAGAGAGAGAGAGAGAGAGAGAGAGAGAGAGAGAGAGAGACATGAAGTAATCCTAGCTGTGGAAGAATCACTGAACTGGCTTCTTACCAATAGTACTAACCACTAGGTAGATCACTGTGGGGACTTCATAATTGGAATCTAGGATGGTAGAAGCTACCAGATCCCTCTCCCATGTAAAATTCACAGTGATAAACTAGGGGGACAGTGTTATAACAGCAACTCTTTCAAGTGCTGTGAACCAAAGCATGTCTTCACGGTTTTGTTATCATTGCTACAGCCTCATTCATCATTTAACAGATATTTATTGTCATTTCTATGTCCAGGCATAGTGACAAGTACAGGTCATAAATGGGGAAGGAGACAGAAGCGAGCCTGTATTCTCAGATTTTTCATTAAAATCCTATGTGAACACTTTGTAACTAATGTGGCTTACCAGTGGATTGTAGTCAACAGTCCCTGAGAGGCACTGCTGTGAATACCAAGCATCTTCATAGTTCTGCTATCACTGTGGTCACCGAGCAGAGCAGCTCCTGTTAGACTACAGGATGGTGCATTCTGTCCCATTGTCTCTGTGAAGGCTGTTTGGAGATAAGGGTGGTTTGGATGAACTTTCTTCTAATTTAAATTCCTGCTCTGTATACCACAGAGTTCCTTATATGAACCTTAACCAAACACATTTCTTCTTCTTTGAGAATTTGGGCTGACATGGACAGCTGTGGCAAATGTTCAGTAATGCATGTTGCATGACTAAAATGAATGATTCTCACTAGTTAAAGAGAGGTGTTTGATAAGACAGGTGGCTAGAATGACTAGCAAGACTAGGAAAATTCCTGAAAAGTCATGGAAGACCTCACCAAAAGAGGGTCTTTGGAGCTGGGGTGTTGAGGTTAAGGTCATGATTATGCCATTTAGAAATTCAGTTTCACAACATCCTGGAGTGTGATACCAGGGAGTGACCCATCACCATGGCAGAGAAATTGTGCACAAGATCCTGGGGTTTCTCTGTTTGGTATAGCACTCAGTGAGACCTGGGTGTGAACAACTCTTTATTACCTAAATGACAGGACTTTAAAAATTATTAAGATGATATATGCAAAATGTATAAGTGTAAAACTATTCCCAAATTGAATCTATTATTGTTCTTCAGTGAAGTCCTTCATGGGTGGAAAGTCTGTCTGTAATAAACTCAGTTTGTTTGGAGGAACCCAAAGGGCCTGTGGATGTTCTGGCTCCCCAGACCCATGGCCTGTTCATACAAAAGCATGCACTTTAAAAAACATGACTAAAAACAAATTGTAAAGCCATTTTCTCCAAACAAATCAACTTTTCAAGAATCAGAATGCATTTTCTCTAAGAAGGGTCAGACATGACCACCAAGACACTCTCCAAGGTCCTGAATTCATTCCCCCCACCCCCGCACCTCTGGTTTTTTGGAGACAGGGTCTCACTATGTAGTTGAGACTGACCTGGAACTCACTATGTAGTCCAGGCTGGTCTCGAACTCACAGTGATCCTCCTGCCTCAGCCCCCACCACCCGAGTGCTGGGATTACAGGAGTGCCCCACCACACCTGGCTTGAATCTCTTTTTACTTCTGCAAGAAGAACAGATGGGTGGAACAAGCCAATCTACACTCAAAAATGCTTGTTTGGAACCCAGGTCTACCACCACCTTCAGCAGCTTCTTGCCCCTCCTCTACTTGGTACTGGGCCTGTGTTCCATCCACTACTGGCCCTGTGAGTAAAACAAGGCTGAAGATGATCCAGGATCTCTTCTGACTCACACAGTCCATCTAGGTGATATGTCTGTGCTCCATGGTAAGTGGAAATGTAGCTCCTTTTTAGCCTTCCCCCTCCGTCTGGAACATCTGATTCTTCAATAAATGAGAAAGCAGTGTTATGGTTCATTTACTGGCCTGACTTTAATATTTCTGAGAGCATTGCAAACATTTATAAAGCATCAGTCTTTCTTTTCATAGGAAACAAAAGTCTTCTAAAAGGCTGTCTCATTGCCTGTGCAATGACTTGAATACAGAAATCAGCAGGCAGGACTGCCCTGCGTCTGCTGGGCTGGAGGCTGGATGGAGCTTGCCTTTCTGAGCTCCCACAGCACCCCCAAGTGGCAGCGGCTCTCTCTGAGCTGTTCCCAATGTGCTCCGGTTTTGTTTCGTCCTGGCTTTCCTATTGTTTTGCTGAATTTTTTTTTTTTATTGAATTCATCAGAAGATCATCAACAAAAAAGTCTACCCGAGAACAGGACTGGCAGGTTGTGTTGGAACCACCGGGGTAGGGTCACAGGGATGCTGCTGGTGTGGCTAGTGGGGTAGGGAAAAGAAGGAAAGTGAAAAATAAATCCAGGAGACTCTGAGTAGTGAATTTGCTAACTTTTCCCATGTTGCTTCCTTTGCTGGGATTGAAGCAAAGAACAAACTGTACACAATGGAATCAAAACAATCAAAACAGGCTGTGGGACAGAGGGTACACTGAGTTCCATGTAAGATCATCTGAGACATGGGCCATGTTCATCCAACCTGCTTCCTAGCTGGCCCCTTCCTGTGATAAACAGGGCCAATAAATATGAAACATGGGCTGAAATTCCTATTTGGCTTAAAGACCCTAAACATTAAGTTGTGTTGCTATTCTCATAAGCAGTTGCAAACTAATAAAAGCACATGGAAATAAGATTTTCCCCAGATATTCTGAATACAAAATCTTATACATGTTCATCTGCACGGGAATTTTTTCTACTATGTTACTCCTTACTCTGAATAGGAGTGGCCCAGGATGTCTGGCCCACCTGCTGTCTCCGGGCCAATCACTTCCAACCTGTCACCCTAGGTGCAGTGGGTTCCAACTTGGCTTTCTGTCGCAAATACAAGTTTCTTCTTAGGAGCCTCTTTGGGATTTGCAGAGCTGAAACCACTTTATGAATAAAGTACTGATAAACATAAGGATTTTATTTATTCATTTATTTGTTTGTTTTTTGAGGCAGATTTTGCTATTATTTAGGGCTAGGCTGGAATTCACTTTGTAGCCCAAGCTGACCTAAAACTCACATCAATTCTCTTGCCTCAGCCTCCCAAGTGCCAAGACTACAGATGTGCACCACCAGGCCCAGCTCAAAGATTTTTTTTTCATTTTTGGAGACAGGGTCTCACTATGTAGTTGATACTGACCTGAAACTCACTATGTAGTCCAGGCTGGTCTCAAACTCATAGTGATCATCCTGCCTCAGCCTCCCAAGAGCTGGGATTAAAGGTGTGCGCCATCACACCTGGCTCAAAGGTTTATTTTTAAATATATTTGGCAATATATTTATTTTAAATATATTAGCCATGATTCTCTTGTCCCTCTCTCTGTCCCCTCCTCTTCCCTCAGACTTCATCTTAGTTGGAGCCAGTAATTCTTATCATATAGAAATATCTCACAAACTGTTCTTGCAACTTCATATATACACAAGATTTATTTCCAAATATTCGAGTTGAATAAATGTCCAAATGTCAACAAAAAGCCAAAACACAGTGATATATTCCCCCAGACTTATGGACAATAGCAAATAAAATTGAGATGGAAAAGCTCAATGATTCAGTCCATGAACTGCAGCCAGTTATTGTATTTGTAGAGGTTACATACACATGGGGAGTTTCGCAGTTCTCCCAGAGTAACTTTGGAGCCGTGCACTATAGGCAGAGCTTGTGGAAACCTCCGCATCCTCATGCTCTAGATGAGAATCTGATGCTTGGGACACTATCCTAGTGCGTGGAGCCAGTATTTGGCAGAGCTAGGAGTCCGGTTCTGTTTTTCAGGATAATTTGGTTATATAGTAATGCCTGCTCACCAGGCGCTGAAACAGGACTTTCTGTCTGAGGTGAGAGAGATGCTTTCAAAGATCTGGAGTTGTGGGCCAGGGATTTAGCTCAGCAGTTCGGTGTCCTGCCTTGCAAGTGCAAGGACCCGAGTTCAATCCCTGGCACCAAAACACACACACACACACACACACACACACACACACATCTGGAGTTGTATCATTGCAAATGTCCAGCCTTTCTTCTCATGGCCACAAAGAGCTGCCACAGCACTGAGCACCTCATCCTCATTTAACTGTTCAGAGACAGAAAACAAGAGAAGGTGAGGCTGAGAAAGCATTTTCATCATCTCCTCTAGAAAAGTGAGCAGAACTCTTTTGTTTTCTCCAGGTACTCATTCAATTAGTAATGCTCAGCCTTTCCCAGCATGCAGTACTACAAATCTAGATTACTTTTAAGTTGATGAGCAATAGGAGATATCTTTGTAGACTGCTTCCATCACGCTCTGCAAAGTTAGATCTTGCCAGCGCCAAGAAGGATAAGAAGACATTCTCCAGGAGCTGAAAGTCACCCAGAGGTTGCTAGGTGAGGGTAAGCAACGTACAGACTTCTCCAGCCTCCTTCTTGAGAAAGGGATTTGAACAAACTAGAATTGTATCTAACTTGGCAGTGACATTCTTTTTCTCAAAGACCAGTGATGTCAGGGTAGATAGAAGAGTGTGAATCACTTCCTTTGAGTCTCTTTCTGTAGCTGGGTGGCCTGATTCAAGAAATGTAATCTTTCCATTAGACTCAGGAGCGGAAGCCCAGGACTGGATGTGGCTTGCCTGTGGGTGGCTCTGCTACTGTTAGATGTGCTTATTTTAAGGCACTGCTTCTCATCATATTGACAAATCCAATCAGGCTGCCTTCTCTGGAAATCAGTAGCTACCTATGAAGTGCAGGGCCTGAAATTCACATTTTTTGATCAGAAAACTTAATACAATGCAGTTGTAATCAGTGGATAAAATGTTAGACCAGAATCTTTTCCAAACCTATTAGTGTCCATCACAGTATAAATACACCACCTGAAGCTCTGGGGTCTAATTAGGTGCTTATTAGGAGTCTTATGCTTATTCTTAAAATACTCATGATTTCTGTATTCTTTCTCACAGTGTATTTTGGATTTGATAATTTTGTTATTTGAATAAATTGCCTACTCAAGAAAGATACTTAGCTTATGGGTTTGAATATCCCAATTGGGAGACTCAACATTCACTGAGATCACAGCCAGCCATTGGTATCTCACTTGGAGTTCTCAAGTTGCAACTGATATCAAAGTTGAGAGAGAGAAAGAGAAAGAAGAGAGAGAGAGAAAGAGAGAGAGGGAGGGAGAGAGACGGAGGCAGGCTGAGAATGAAAGGCAGGTGTCAATATAGCCTTATAGTGCTTCATCTTTTACCCCAAGATGGCTAAGGAACCCTTCAAAGTCATTTGAAAGCATTAATTTATCCAACTTCACCATGAGGATTGAAAAGGTTCTGTATAAAAGATGCAATTTGGGTATTGTTGGGTTATAAAACGATGTAATGACGGTGATTATGGGTGCAATGTGGAGAATTGAGGTAATGGGACCCATCAGGGACTCAAAGCACACTCAAAGAAGAAATGGAATCCACCTCATCCTATTGTTGCTGAGAGTCAATTTTGTTGCTGTGAGTGAGGAAAAATGCTGTTCAAATTGCAGGCTTCTATAACTAATGGATTTATTTAACCAACAGGCAATTTCTGTTTACCTGTCAAGCAAAATATAAATATAAGCAATTGTTAGGGGAATTACTTTTTTGAGTTCCAAATTACTATGATTTGAAATGCAATTAGTAGTATAGACAAACCTATTTTTGCCTTTATGAGTATGAGAAGGAAATTGTTCAGAAATAAGTGGAGTGGTGCTGATATAGTTGCAGTCCACAGTGAATTGAATTACCCAAGAGAAGCAAATGGGTGGCTTCGTTTCAGTTTTACTGCCCCTAATCTGATCTGTTTTCATTAATGAGAACCCACTGTATAGAAAGCTAGCACACCGGGAATACAGGAGTTGGGGTTTTGCACTGACCTCTGTCTGTTTTGCTTATGAGGATGTGATCAGAAGGTGCCTTCTGTCTACCCAGGGTAGGTCTCACACTCTGTCATGTGCCTGGTGACATTTGCCCACAAGTCTTAAACATGCATCATGAGTCAGAGACTGTGGTACGACTTAAGAAAAACTATTGAGCCCCCTCCCTGCCAGGGTAGCACGAGCCCATTTTTAAATTAGTAGCTACATTCCATGGAAATTTGGAGGAAATCTTAATGGATGGTGAACAATGAAGTAAGGTGGCTTTCATAATGAACATTTAAGCATGCTTTAAGGAGTAGCGGAAAATGAAGTTCATAAAATTGGGCTTTTAATTTAAATATGTTTTTAACTTGATTGATTTTTTATTAAGGACAGAGTTTTTGGTTTTTTTGTTTGTTTGTTTGTTTTGTTTTTGGGGGTTTTTTTGTTTTTTTGGTTTTTTTGGTTTTTTGCATGAAATAAGCCACAAGTCCAAAGCAGAGGCACAAAGGATATTTTTAATAAAATAAATTTTTGAAAGTGAGCCCTTTTTCTCTTGTCTGCAGAGTCCTTCTGCTGAACTGAGTGCATTTTGGCAAGACGAGAGAGGCACTTTGCTAAGGGACAGTATCGAAGTATCTCTCAGGGGCCAGTGGTGTGACATCTCAGCTTTTACAGCATCTGAATCCTCTTCGACCCTTCCCTCCTGGCCACCACCTCCTTCCTTTACAAGGCCACCCTTTCCGTAGACACTGACTCAGCAGTGAAGCCCCACTGGAAATTGTCCTGCAGTGACAGTTGGGACTTTACACGGCCTGCTAAGACAACCTGTTTTTAAGAGAAGGGAAGATTTCCTTTTACAGTCTCGAAAAATGCTTACCCTTAGGAGAATCTTGGTTAGACAGAAACTCTAGATGTGTGAGTCATTCCCCGGGGATAAGCAGGCATTGAGAAATTTCCCCTGGGGTCCTATAGGAAGCCCTTCCTATGCATAATTCTAGTGTGTGGCTCTCAAGTTTGGGTTTTGTCTTAGTCACTTTCTCATCCCTGAGACTTAGTATGTGACACCCACAGTTGAAAGAAGAGGTTTGCTTTGGTCCACAGTATATAGGTCAGTCCATAGTTGGCTGGCTTCAAGGCAGGGTAGCATGGCAGAGGGACAGGGCAGAAAAGAGCTGGTCATAGCACCGGCCCCTGGAAGCAGAAAGAGAGTGAAGGGAGGAACCAGGGAGGGAAGAAATGTAGACCCCCGGGCCATGCCTCTGGTGACTCACCTCCCCCAATATCACATTTAGCTATGACCTCATCAGTGGTCTGTTTCACTGATGAATATCACTTCCCTATGATCCAGTCACCTCCCAAAGCCCCACCTATGAGTGCAGGAGACTTTGGAGGGACACCTAAATAGGAACCTTCACAAGTATGCCTCTGAATCACCATGACAGCTTGGTAAATACAGGTTTATCTGCCCTTCTGCTTCAGTAGGTGCAGGATGGGACCCTGGAATGGGGCCCCAGAACTTACATTTCTAACAAGTTCCCAGATGCAGCTTATACTTCTGATCTAGAAACAACTCTTTGAAACCTCCTGCCTCAGTGGACTGAAAGTGCTACCTAGCACACCTACAGTATACATTTGTGATCCAGAGATTTCTAACAGTCTTTTTCTAATAAAGCTAGCAAAGCTGAGATGTACCAAAATGAGCAAGAAATTGAGGAAATGTCTCTATTCAAAAAAAGGAAAGTATTACCTATCTGATCATTTCTAGCATTAGGCCTAATTCACCTCGAGGCACACTGATTGTAATCCATGTGAGTGCAAGTTCATTTTCCCGCATCATTTCCTCCCTAGAGCATCACACAGCTGGTCTGTCAGCACTCAGGTGTTTACAGAATAACTACGTGAAATGCTTACACTTAACCTGCGTGTTAGTTAACCATTTCTTGGGCAGGGATTTGGTTTCGCTTTATTTAGTAAGCTAATGGCACTAGTGCTCCGTGCAACAGATCATCTCCACAGTGTTCTGCCCAACCAACATTTGTCCCAAGATCCAAATTTCCTCTACTCTGGTTTAGCTGGTTGCTGCCGGGCTCAGCCAGGTGGCTGTGCCCTGTGCCCCTCACCATTGCTGTACTCAGCCCCAGGCTGTGGACAGCTCAGGTGTGCCCCAGGCATGTTGTTCTTGTGACCAGCCCAAAGTGGCAGCACCTACCTGTGGTCTGTTCTTTGATTGCAGATCACCAGAGTGCAGAGATTAGCCAGGCTACACAAATGCCTGCAAAACTTCTGCCTGTCTCAGGTCCATGTATGTCCTGTCGAACAAAAGTAAATTGGGTCAGGTGAGGACACTTCTGAGAAGGAAAAGGGAGGGAATATTTGCTTCTGCATTCCAATTTGCTATGGTTTAAATAGGGAAATCATGGCTAATTCTAAAGATGAATCCCAGGACCTAGAACCTGTGGCTTGGAAAAGGAGGCATGGGTTGTATTCTTGGAAGAGGTTGTGGCTCAGACTGCCTATTGCACACTCATTGCACCACTGCATAGCTGTTGCATGCCTGCACAGGTGGCTTGTGGCTTTGGCACATGAGCTCATGCTTGCCTGCTTTCATTTCATTTGAATGTGGGCTGTTTCTCAATTATTGTACTTTTCACTGATGCTATTCTAGACATAGCACCAACTCAGGAATTACCTTCATTCTGACAATTTTTGACTTGGGTTAAGAAGGGAAACAAATAATTTTTTAAGAGACTTAAAATTCAGCCAAGTTCATATTCAGAGAGCAGCAGGCTGCCTTTTTCCCACCCTGGCTTCCTCTGAGGTGGTTTCTGCCCTGACACTGAGGCATCTTGTCATCACTGCTGTTTTAAAGCGTGCTGTCCTTCTTATGCTTCATAGCCATGGTGCTGCTAAGAGAAAAGATGCCTGGACACATGGGGACTGGGTGCTTGGGCCAAAGGCCAGTTTGCTGAAGTTTCCTTTTCTGTTTTCCAGCAAATGAACCTGCTCTCTTAGGGTGAGAGAATCAGACTCACACGCAGTCCTCCCAGTATTAGTCCCAGTGTGCATTTGGGGTGAACACTGCATCCCTTCCTCCCTTTGCAATTGTAATAGTTTCTCCAAGGGTCAGGATGTGTGCTTTTATAACATCTCCATTGTCCCATCTTCAGAAAGTGGCGAGGACCATGGAGAAGGGTGTGTGTGTGTGTGTTTGAATTGAGGGGAAGTATTATGAGAGGGCATTCAGGCAATGTGTGTTTCATTCACCATAGGTTTCCATCCCCCCTTGTATTTTCTCCTCTCTGGAGAAGACTGCCTTTGATCAGCCTCTTTCCACTCCATGGTTGCTTCCAAGTCAAAGCCTGAGGATCCCACAGGGTGACGTGATGCAAACGCTGTCAGGGAATGGCCTGAGCCCTGTCGTACCTGCCTGTCACACTTCATTGTGCAGCCAACCATATTCACCTAGGACATAGTTCTTCACAGTGTTTGCCAGGGGGCACCAGAGAGAACAGATAAAAGCTTTCTCTCCTTCCAGATCACTACTGTCCCTGTTGAATAAGAAATTAAAGCTCTGAAGTTCAGGGTCTCATTACTGTCACTGTAGCTTTAAAGGAAACATACATAACTTAATTCACAGGACCCAAGGATGTGCAAGGCCTGAAAAAGGGTAGGGAGCTCTGGGGAGATTGCAGAGCTGAAGTCAGGTCTCTTCAAATATAGCTGTGCTAGGTTTGTGGATTAAGACTCCTCAGAGAATGATATGATCACATCTGCAGACCCTCAGGAACAAACAGAGATGCAGACTTTTCCACACACTGTGGTATAAAACCTCTAAGAGCCTTGGAAAGCACTGTAGAAGCTATTGGCATAAGCAGAAAGTAGAAAATACAAGTTTGCGCCTTTTCTAGGACAAGAAGTGATTATTTGGATATTTTCCAAAGCAGTATTGGTAGTTAACAAAGCAAGATTTCATAAGTGTTTATAAAGCTGCAGGGCAATTTTAGAGGAAAAAAACACATATATAGTCTACAGACATTGACCCAGAGAGAGGATGAGAAGGAAAGGCAAGAAAGAGAAAGGGAAGAGAGAAAGCTAGAATGTGGGAGAAAAAAAGGTATGGGTTGTGGTCACATGTGGATGGGAGAGAGGAAGGAAGAGGAAGAATCTTAATCGGAAGGGAAGCCAGGAATGCTGAGACAAACCCTGTGCAGGGCCAAGGAGAAGCATTTTGGCCATATACACACCAGCCATTTACTGGGTCAGTGGTTTTTCCTTTTTTAAAAAAAAAAAAAAAACACACATGGCAATGAACTTTACCACTTGTGTTGATTTCCCATCACTTGTGTCTGTGTGTACAACATGAGAATAGTTATTTGTATATATATTCTCATGTATGAACTGGGAATTTAAATTTTAACATTACTGATTTTAGAGGAAGGATTTTTATTGAGTTAAAATAAATATTTTCTTTTAAAACATATTAGTATTTAAGTATCAAGTTGAAAAGTTCAAACTGAATTCCACACATTAATTTTGTGTTTGTAAAAGCTCAGAATAGCAATTGCTCTCTCTCTCTCTCTCTCTCTCTCTCTCTCTCTCTCTCTCTGTGTGTGTGTGTGTGTGTGTGTGTGTGTGTGTGTGGTGTATAGATATGTCTGTGCTGGAATATGTCTATTTGAAAGTTTGTAAGAATGTCATATAATCCAGTTTCTAATTGGTGATTACCTTAAAAGCACAAAAGCAAAATAAAATAAAAACAGTTTTTGAGACAGAAAGAGACAGAGGTTTTTCAGAGTTGAAAGTATGTTTTGTGTTTATGGATTTGGGACTGTATTTTTTCAAGTTGTCCAATATTTGTTTTATTCTTCCGCTTCATGAAATGTCACGGTGATACTATCTAAAAGATACTGGTGCCCATCACCTTGGGGAAGACCTTCCTTTGGAATACATCCACATCGACCCTTTTATTTCTCTAATTATTAGAGCTAGGAAATGAATAAAAGTATCAAACATGGTTCTGCTGTCCTCCTTCACCACCCAAAGAAAGAGGAAATAAACTACAAGATACAGTTCTCTCAGAAATAAGAAAAGTCTTTAGCTAATTAAAAGCACACTTAGGCTGCTAAGCTCACCATGCTTTTGGTATTCCTGTAATGCTTAGCTTGCATGTAAACCAAAAATTTCTCCGTATTGTCGTTTAAAAAGGATTATCCATCATATTCTGCAGCATCTGCCTAATTCCCATGACTTACCATTTATTTTGTAAATCAGTTCCAGGAAAAGTAAGCATACACTCAAGTCTTTACTTCATAAATAGGGAAGACATAGTCATATGATGCTGGATAGGAAAGCAGGGCAGTGGGCATTCGGTTTTACGCAATTTTGAATTTAGAATTATGGCATGAAATAGTTCACAAAATAATTTCAAAAATGTTTTTGCATACATCCTCAGTACATAGGAATGAAGATCTGCTTCAGTATTGCAGACTCAGGATGAGCAAGGGTAAACTGAGGGGAGGGAGCGCACCTGTAATGGAATGCCTCAGAATACCTTTTTGATGCTCATATGTGTGAGTGTATTCGAGGCAAGAATTGAATTAAATATGTATTAGAACATAAACAACACAGCTTGCCATTCACGAAAATCCCAACCAGCTTACTCTCCTGCAAGTGGAAATCCGAGGCCCACAGACTCTAAAGATATCTGCATATTGTCTATCACTGTTTCAGACACACATTTGGAGGTGCCTGTGTGCAAGCACATGCATGCTTGCTCCTAGTCTAAAACACTTTTTAACATCTCCCTAGGAACACTGTGGTCACCATGCAAGGTGCAAATGGCCAAGTTCTTCAGTTGTTCCTGGGCACTTAATCCAGGAGTACCTTTCGGACTCACCTTCCTCTACAGGGCCCTGATTTTCAGCATCCTTCCACGATTTAAAATAGAAATCATTTACATTTCTGAATAATTTCATGAAGGCTTTAAACATTAACCAAATGATAATTTCAGTATCTAGAAACCCACTTGAGAAAATAATTTTTAAAAGCCAGGCACATCTGCCTTTATTTACTATTATTCAGTTTGTCATTAAAAGAGTCAGTTTATGATCATTGATATGCACACATCTGTAAAGCATTGTGTATATAGTGTTTCATATAACATGTAACAGTATGACATGATGTTTGAGAGTTTGTCTAGCAATATATATGTGTGTTTCAAGCACGACCCAAATCGCTTTGCTATGTAATGAAATGTCAGTGTCTTGCTGCAGTGGAAAGCAGTATGAGTGTTTCTTTCAAGGCTGCTAAGGAAAGAGTTTCCTCCTATCAAAAGCTCAGCTGGGGTGGGAAGGGGAGTCAAAAGCCAAAAGTCTATCTAACTAAATAGGATGACTTTTACAGTTTAGTTTTATGGATTCTGTAAGTGTTACCTTGTCAGGTTGGCTAGGCATTGCCAACCCCTAGGCCCTCTGTGGGTTTCCTATGCAATGGTGATTTCAGAACCAGGCTACCTGTCACTAAGTTTTCTGGCCTGGGACAGTGGCGATGCCTAGGTATGGCAGGTGGGCTGCTAAGTGAGTCCTAAGCCTAATCACACCCTCCCTGGCTACCTTGCCTATAATTTTGAAAACTGGGGAAAGGAGGGTAGGGGAACTGCATGTGGAACTTGCCGGAAAAGGGGAGAGGGGCAGGGAGCGTCTCCGAGTACGGAGA
This sequence comes from Fukomys damarensis, assembly GCF_012274545.1. Lineage (NCBI taxonomy): Eukaryota > Metazoa > Chordata > Mammalia > Rodentia > Bathyergidae > Fukomys > Fukomys damarensis. The sequence continues at coordinate 86,383,302 of NW_022900928.1, read as the reverse complement.
AAAGGGACTGGGTGCTCCGGGAGACTTGAGACCCTGGCCAGGACTCCAAGGAACCGAGGCCAGGTCTGCAAGACTGAAGACAGGGGAGGAAACTAGTCTGGATGGATCAGGGAGGCACAGTTTGCGCGTCTTTCCACACAGTGGCGCTGGAGCACGTTTTAATGCAGCAAAATGAGTTCATGCGAACCCCTGGGTGGTGCACAGCACAACGCGTGGGGTCACAATGCCCCTGTGGCTTCCTCTTGGTATGGGTCTGGGGAGGAGCGAGCAGGCTGAGCAAGTTGTGAAAAGTTGCTTCCATCCCAGATGCTCCCTCCTCTTCCGCTGTCTGCTGGAAGGGAAATGGAGTTGGCATCCACGCACACAGGCGGCGAGAGGGGCACTGTTGGCAGGGCGCGCAGAAGGCTCCCAGGCCTGCGATTGCCTTTCCTACCCTTCTCGAGGGCAGGTGGAAGAGAAAAACAACACAGGCTGTTTTCCAGTCCCCGGGTTGGGGGAGGGAGGAAGGGCTCCTCGGAACCCCGCTGCCGAGCCCCACACGCCTGCAGGACACCTCTCTCTTCCTCCAAACCCTGCGAGGTCTGGGCGCCACGGTTCCTACCCTCCGGCCCCTAGAGGGCTCGGCTGTCGCGGATTTCAAATTGGGCAAGAAAAACCAGAAGGACGACACGAGGGGGCGCCCGTGGGGTCCAGGAGCCAGGGATGGGGAGCCCGCGGGGCTGCTCCTCGTTGCCCCCACGTCGTGGGTCCCTCTGCCCACGCCCTCCAAACCCTGCGAGGTCTGGGCGCCACGGTTCCTACCCTCCGGCCCCTAGAGGGCTCGGCTGTCGCGGATTTCAAATTGGGCAAGAAAAACCAGAAGGACGACACGAGGGGGCGCCCGTGGGGTCCAGGAGCCAGGGATGGGGAGCCCGCGGGGCTGCTCCTCGTTGCCCCCACGTCGTGGGTCCCTCTGCCCACGCGCATCAGGCCCTAGATCTCCAGCACCCCAGGACCACCGGGCGCCATTGCCCGGCCAGGCTGCGGAGGGTGAAGGAGGAGCCGCGTGGGGGGCCGGGCAGGGGAGCTTGGCGATGCACTCTGGACACTCGCCGGTCTCTAGGTGGTGCCAAATAACGGGGCCTAGGCTTTCCCTCCTTGATGTTTTTTTTGGTTCTGTTCCCCGTCTCCTTCCATCTCTTTGATTAGGCCGTAAGTGGCCGTGGCAAGGAGTTAAAAAAATAAAATAAAAAAGGAGCAAAGAGAAAGCGCACACACGCCGACCCGAGCTCGGCGGATCCGCGCGAGGGGGCGCAGGAGGGTGAGCCAGG
>NW_022900928.1:86374328-86381465 GCF_012274545.1 Fukomys damarensis | reverse complement strand
CGAGCTCGGGGTCGGCGCCTTTTTTCTGCTCCCCTCCCCCTGTTCTGGGCCCCGTGCGCTCGGACGGGCTCCGGAGCGCTGGGTCGCGGTCGCCGCCGTCCGGACCGGGTCTGTATGTTTCAGAGGGGCCGGGAATTCGTGGCCGAATCAAGCAGGGCTTTGGAGCTGGGGTCTGGAATGCGCTCCGGCTCCCTGGAGGCGTGAATGCTTGCTTCTTTTTAACGCTGGTTGCTGTGGGTCCGAGGAAGGAATTGGATCTACCTGCTCTTGCAAGTTGACTTGTTTTCTCAGAAAATTCATTGTCCTGCTCTAAGGCAGAGGGACATCAAGTCCTCTCCTTCCGCCTGTCACTCGATTTTACCCACGGCGCCCCCTCGACTCCGTACTCTGTCCCTTGATGAAGATACCACCAGACACTTTCTCCTCCAGTGGAGGTGGTAGTGAATTTTTTTGGGGGAAAAATAGTATTACTAGCTTGGGCCCCCAAGCCCTGTCCCAGGCCCAGCACAGTTTTGCTGATGGGCACCGTGGTGCCCATTTTCAGCTCCTACCCTTGGGCCAGCAACTCTACACAGACTGCGTGCTGCCCTGAAAACTTCTCCCAGAGCATAGTCCTACTCTTCTCGGTCTGGAAGCCTGGGTTTCAAAGGTTGAATTTGCATATCGCCCTAGTAACCGATGACTCCTGCAGGGTGGGAGCAGGCTCCGGAGATGACAGGTTGAATCCCTTTTAGAGGTTCAGAGTGCAGGGCCAGGAAGAGAGGAAACTTGTTTTTCTTTGCGGTTACAGGCACAGAGACCCATCACTGAGGAGCTCTTAGCCAAGCTGGTCTGGCCTAGACTGGAGCAGCCATAGAAACAGACGCGGGGGGGAGGGTGGTCTGTAGAAGCCACTTCCTGCGCTTTTGAGCAGTCGCCCTACTGGATTCTCCTTGAGCAGTTGTGCAGCACGTGGGGTCCTTGCCCAAGCCCAGTGTTCCTCACACTCCCAAGGTGTGTGTCTACCTGCAGTGAGCGAGCAGGAAGTTGTAGCCATTTAAAAGTCTCCTCTTGGGTCACATTTCCTCATCATTGGTATTCCTTTGTGCAGGAGGCGTGTTTGTGTAGGGAGGGGGTGTTTCCATGGAAATAATTTTCAATTTTCAGGTCGTACAAAACCAGCAAGCTGTTGTTACTGGTAGTTTTTGTTTCATTCAGTGGTAGAGAACATGGACTAGGAAGGCTCTTGCAGAGGTGGCAAAGTCTGTGGGATATATACTTTGTACACTCAGGCACACAGATGTATAACCGGCATCAGGGCTTGGTTGAGATTTTTTAGTTCTGTCTCAAATCATTTTCAGAGTCCCTTGGTTAGACAGATAGCAAAGAGATGCCGCTCACTCCAGTGGACCAGGTCTCAAAGAAAATGGCTGCATTCTTCAGACCTCTGGTTGAAGTACTGGGAGTCCCGTGGAGAGGATGGACAACACCTGAGGACAAAATTATTAGGAGTCTTGAGAAAACGGCTGAGCCGCAGTGCAGACAGCAAGGTGCACTTTTTGCTTGGAATCGGACTTAAAGCGAAGGAATTGTGGATATTTGTATTAAGAACAGTGGAATTTCCCTTCAACAGGCTCTAGGTGTCGCCAGAAGAAAGGAAAGGCCTGAACTGGCCTCAGCCTTCATTTCTTTTTAAAATCTTAGCTTGGATCATGTCTTCTGTTTCCTTCTTTTCATTTTCACAGATGTCTAGAGCTGCTTCTCAGCTAAGCAAAAATGTTGAACTGGGGAACAAGTCAGGGATTTGGCAAGTGCAAATAATTCACACTGATAGAGCTCCTAACAGAAGCTCTCACTTAAGTCCTGACATCAGTATTTGTTTCCTGGAAAATATAGAGCACTGTGTGTGTGTGTGTGTGTGTGTGTTCACACGCTTGTGTGTGTGCACATGCACATGCTCATGCCTGTGAGTATAAGCATAGTATACTATGATGTATATATATTTTCATTTTCTATCTGTATGTGTCTGTCATTATCAGTGCACACATGCAGAAAAAGCTGTCCTACAAAGTAGCAGATAGTTGATGAGTCAGTCTAGAGATCTAATATATATCCTGAGGATTACAGGTCACAAGGTTGTGATGTGAATGCAACTCACAATAAATGAGTAGATTTTAGCTGTTTTGTCATAAAACAACTCCAAATAGCCATGTGAGGAAATGAATATATTCACTTGCTTCTATCTGGTAACATTTTTACTGTCCTGTTGCACACCTAAAACATACACAGTAAAAGTTGATAAAGTTTAAAATGTATAGTTAAAGTAATGACACAGGACTATAAATATAACATCAGTTCCTTTAAAAATTTAATGTATTTTTCTTGGAAAAGTTATTCAAAATTGACAAATACCCCCAAAATTAGTGAAACTCGTATGTACACTTTGAACAAACCACCATTCTTCCAGGAGCAACAGTTTTAATTTGCTTAATAGGTACAGTTGGAGACAGATGTTGGATCTTAAAACTATTTTGTTCATACCAGGCCTTGTGAAGATTGAAGAATCTCAAGTAATCATTTCACTGTCCAAATTTAAACCTGAATATATACTACTGATTAGGAACACATTCCATAATGTTATGTGTAAACTGAGATCTTTGGGGTCAAAAATGGACATTTCCAGTTGTGAAGCTCAACCCTTGGTTGGGAGCTCTCTGGGTGCTGAAGTTCTCTTTCCTTAGCCCAGTGGACGCTCCATCCCTTTTTTCCTGCAGTCCCAAACCCAAGGTTAGTGGCTTTATTGCTCTTCTGTGTCTTTTCAGTCAGGGAAAGCAGTTCCAATATATGGACCCAGCCTCTTCATCTTGTCACTGAGATGATGGGAGACAGTGCAGCTCTAAAACCCACTGGGTTTTATGCATCTTGCCTTTCAATCCAGGAAGGGAGAAATAAAATCTAGTTCTTAGCCTCTGCATGTTTGTGTCTCTGCATGCCTGTGTGTGACTGAAATGAATAATTTCCTTCCAAACAGAATTTAAAATAATCACTAAGACTCACACTGATAAGACGTAACCAAGTCTGCACAGATAAATCAAATGCACTTGAAAGGCTGGGAGTGAAATATGAACACAGGTTGTATAAACACACATAGTATGTTTGTAACAAAGGGACCTCTTGCCAGGTAGCTTCACATAGCAGCTTATTGGGCATATCAGTTCTAACAGGCGGAGACTGACTTTGAAATAGAAACAAAGCCAATGTCTTTATAATCATTTTCTCATAGATCTTTTATTTAAATATAAAGTTATTTACTCGGGCAACTCCTCTGATTAATCAATGGCCATTTTATTTAAAACTCATTGTATTGGTTTTAAAATAAGTTGTCTCTTGAAGAACATATTGCTTGAAGTGACTTTTAATGGGCTTGAGTAACTTCCAATTGGAACTAACTGTGACTGTTTTTGTTTGTTTGTTTGTTTTTTGTTTTTTTTTTAATGCTGCACTTTCTTATTCTCCTACTGGAACATCTCTTTGCAATTTCTTGAAAGGCTTTGAAGCGTTGTGTATTGCCAAGGAAGTAGTTTCCTGAGGTCACAAAGTGACTCCACCTCCTTTTTGGTGACAAGTGATTTCCTATCTATACAAATATGACGAAACAGGATTTTAAAATAATAAATTGGCCAAAACAGGGCTGGAATGACAAATTACTGCCCTTGATATCTTTCAGTGTGGTGGGTCCTATTTGGATCCTCTTTGTCTTTGCCTACCAGTCCATCTTCTTTTCCTGTACTTCTACTGCTCAGTGCTATGATGTCCATATCCTTCAATGTGTCCTTGGGATTTATCAATTTCATGATGGATTCCTTAAATGGCTTTCCTGCACAAATATTTTTATATAGTCTGTCACTTGTCATCTCCAGTTTAAGTGTTTTAAATTTAAACTCACATTGTGAGAAAAAGAATAAACCTTTCCATTATCAGCCTATTCCCAGGGTTGTCCTCACGCACTTGACAATACCTGGTGCGCTCACCTCCAGAGTAGACAGGGGAAACACATGTCATTTGGGGCTTTAATCGAAGAGTACGCAGAGCTTCAATTTCACTTACTCCTCATCTCAGTGGCACCTACAATAGAGCAGCTACGAAATGCCAGGGAGGTGCCCAAGAGTATGTGCTGCTACTGTTACTAATAATATTACTCCTTAATCTCTCATTCTCCACTGGCTCTTTCTTCTCTACCTGAAAGTAGATCAAAGATCATCTTCACTGTTCCCTCTTTCTGTCCTGTCACACTTTCTTCTCTTATTCTATAGCTGATAAAGCAAAAGGTCTGCCACTTTCCACAACTGTATTATCAGCAGCCCTCATGTCCTGGTCTGTCATGGATTCAGGCTCACATCCTCTACCCTCTTCACTAGTGTCCTGTAGCCCAGCCAGTTCCACCTTTACCTTGATGTTACCTTAGCTTTTGCTCTTGGTGACCACCGCCCAACCTGAAAGCTTTTGTATCTCACATCTTTCGTAATGCTGCATGAATTCAAGCCCTGAATCTTTCTTTGAACTCAGCCTTTCAAGTCGTTGGTAAATCATTCTCTTCTCCTACTCTTTAAAATCCTGGTCTTCAGGATTTTATTCTTCCTCTTTCCTGCTTCCTTTGTAAGATAAAACACCTACCTATGTACAAAGGGAGCTCAGAATATTCTTCAGCTTCTACGGTAAATGATGATGACTATAACTTTATTACTCTAATATTTTTAGCATTTCTTCTGAAAATAATTTACTTTTATATTTTACAGAATTGTGAAACTCTAGAATTGCAAGGACCTTAGGAATGGCCCTCTTGATCTCTCTTTCAAGCTTTTTTACCCTGTGAAGGAGCCTACTAGATTATTTTTGTGATGGTCATAAAATATCTACATGGAATATAGCACTAGCTTTGTCATTCTCCTTCTCTTTTTATCTACTCTTCCAGATAAGTTTTCAGTCCAATTCTCTTATTTCTACTGCTCTTACTGCCATGCGTCCTTCCTCCTAGCACAACATACAATATTTGCAATCATGTGCAAACCACATTCTGTGTCTTTGTTTCATTCTTAGAATTATTTCCCTTGATAAGTATCGACGTCCATTTATAGCCTTATAATACTATATCATTGTGTCCCGCTGGGTGCAATAGTTTACTATTTGAAAAGTGTAGACTCTTTTACTCCAGATTATATTTAATACCTAAAACAGCCTCACCGTGAATGCTTAGGTGAAGTAATCATTTAACTTTGTAAATATAATTCTCTGCCAACAAAGAGTTTGCTGAAGTTATACTTACTGTATCTATAACAAAATCAAACAAAATTTTGCTTCACCACCTCAGCTCAGAAAATGTCATTAGAATTGGGAAGGTGTTACTAGAAAGTAACATATTGGTATAGGTAGAAAAGCATCAAAAATACCTTACCTCTGCACGGCACCTATGATCTGTAAAGCATGGCTACATATCCCATTTCACCTTCACAGTTACCTTGACCAGGGAGAGAAAACATCACAAGGAGCTAATCTTTTGGCTTGGAAAGTTAATAAAAGTAAGGCTAATTGGCTTTCTTTTGGAGAAGGTCACTTGTCAGCTGTGAACTATAGCAAACAAATTTCAATGTGTTAACAAGCCTTTGCTCTCTACAGCCAGCCAAAATGTGTTTGTGAAAAATGAACATTATGTCTTCCCAGTGGATTTCAGCTCTGTATTGGCAGTAAGGGATTTTTCAGGTGGGCATGAGAGCCTGCTCTACATGGCATGGTTTTCGTACTGCTGCCAGTGCCCACATTACTAAAAATTTACTCATATATGTTACCTATAGAGTTATGGAGTATTAAAATAACATAATATTATGTTTTTGACAATGGGATCAGCTTATTTTTTTCACATAGGATTAATAGTCTATTATCTGTAAGTAGGCAGAAATTTTTCTACATGTTGTCTTTGGATGTTTTCTTCCTTCATAAAATGGATTTTTAAAAATTTCATACCCAAAGGTTTTTATCCTTTGGAGTCAGAATGATTAATGAGTTTAATTTTTGCAAGCAACTGGCAGGAGTTGCTGAGTAAGATGTACATGCTGATTGTATATATCCTTGCTCCTTTTAATTACTCTGATGATAACAATGCATTAATCAAATGCATGAGAAATGCTTCTTTGCACTGGGTATTATTGATCCTTGTATGAAATATTGGTTATAAAAAGAATAGTCACCATAATCCTTCCAAATTTAAATTCTGGTTAAACAAGTTTCATGTTAAGGGCATTTTGAGGACCCATGTGCCATGTCATGATCTGTGTCCATTTCAAGCATGTTGGTTTGGTTTGATAAACATACAAAAATATATTCAGTCTTTCTCATTAACAACATTGGGCACATTTATCTTTAAAATGATCTAGCACTCTGAACTTATCCTGTGGAGAAGTTTTTAAAAATTGATGATGTTAACTTTTACAAATGAGAAGACTACAAAGTAATTATTGGATGATATCAGGAAACTCAACCCTGTTTTCTGGGCCTTCTGTTCTTATAAGTACCCATTACTGGACCATAATCGAGTTGAGAGTTTGACTTAATTACATCATTGAGTTAAAAAAATATAAGGACATTATTCAGCAGTATTAAATATTTTGGTTCTGAATGGATGTGGCATTTGCCAAAGAAGGAGAAACCCATAAATTTGATGTGGTACTGTAAAGTTTTTCAGAATTGGTTTCTTTAATAATTTCATTACTTTTCCTGGCATCTATTATTTTCTGTATTTTTCAGCAGTGTCTGTATCTTTCTCAAACATAGGATAGGAAATGTTCAAATCTGTCTCATGATGGTGCGCGCACACACACACACACACACACACAGAGACACAAATATTGCAGGAAAACTGGAAGCCCACAAGTCCTGTGAGGTCCCAGTGATGCGCTGCAGGTGAGGGCAGACCGCTGAGGAGTACCCTGACTCCATAAGGGGACCATCTTGTTTGACAGGAGTAGAATATGGAGCAGGTGCTAAAAAAGCAAGTCTGGGGTGGAGGACCTTGTGGGAATGTAGGAAAGGGAAAACCCTTTAATCTACAAATAGAAAGGCTCCCAGGTGCTGGGAGAGTCTCTATCTTAAAAAAAAAAAAAAAAA
>NW_022900928.1:86343619-86374280 GCF_012274545.1 Fukomys damarensis | reverse complement strand
AAAAAAAAAAAAAAAAAAATCTTACTTTCAGCAAGCATGAGTGCTGCATATGTATACAAACATGAGGACATTTGGAATTCATTAAAATCATCCTGGCAGTGAGCCTAATGGAGATATAAATGCACACATTTGTATACACGATTATTTTCATTCAAAAGAAGCTTAAGGATTTTCCAGATCATCAAAGTCATTATAAAAAAATCAATTTTTAATTTTCAGTAGTGGTCAGATTTTCACTTCCACATCAGCCCTTCCGTTATGTAATTTTGGGTCCATTTTAACATACTGCTTATCTTTTTTAAAAAATGGAATAAAGGATATAGACATCTGTTTCAATTTGGAATTGAGTAAGTGATTGATTTTTTTCCTAACTGCTGTTGTTCATTATTGTGTGAAGGTTTATTCTAAAGACAGAGCTAGGAGAATAAATACAGCCACTCTCCTACAGCAGTGGGCTCTTTGTTGTATTATCCATCAGGTATCTATCTAGCTTTACATAGCCACTTTATATCATCGTCTCCAAAACATGCAGTTCATCAGAAATGCATTCAAACCCAAAATATGCAAAAATCCTATCTAATAATTTTAACAATTGCAAATAAGAAAGCTGTACAAAAGTGTTGAGGGCTAGAGTTTCTCTCTCTGAACACTTTCAGAGTTTGTTGGCTTTTATATCCTCCCAAGAAACCCCATCGCAGGCGGGGGCTGTGATTCAAAGAGAATTATTGGAGGTGCATCTCCGGCTTTGGGGCTTAGCTCTGAGGCTTGTGTCTGTGAATCCTTGGTCTCCCCGACCTCTGAAGAGGGGGTATCAGAGGAAGCTAGGGTCAGTGTCCTCTTCTGTGGTCTGCAGGTTTTCTCAAGGATCCCACAGAGCCCTTCACTCTCTCACACATCTTTCTTCTCTGGAATATTCATGGAGGGAATGATGCCATTTCCTTGAAAACTTGGGCTAGGTTATATGGGATGTCTTTCTACTTTTCCAGGTGGCCTTTGGCTCTTCATCATACTCATCTTCTCCTTTCTGCTTTGCAAAGCCCTGCCTTCTGTAGCCAGGTCTGAGCAGCACAAGCCACAGGGAAGCGCACAGTTGAGTGCAACCATCTGTGGGTGTGCACATGCCCATGTGTCCTCACATCTGGTGCCCAAGGCCAGCTCCAGCTGAAATCTTCATGGGGATCATGGTGGGATGGAGCCTGGGCCATGTTGGTGGGTGGCCAGAGGGTAGTCAAGTTTGGTTCAGATTTTTGCAAACATGAATTCAAAGCTTAGTGCTTGGAGAGGGCTGGCTTCTCCTGCAGGTTGGTGGCCAGGTGCCAGTGCACTTCTATAGATGTGCCCAGGTCTGTAAGCACCCGGGAGGACTGTGCTTCTCTGCTCACTGTATGTTGGGTGCTGGAGGAAGGAACAGAGGAACAGAGGACCAGAGGGTGTGGCTCCTCTGGGTGGAAGGTCAGAGCCAGCCAGGTTCCAGGTAGCACTGTTCAGCAAGCAGGCAGGGTGTGGATTTGGTTTGTAAGTCACTGAGACGCTGTTGATGGGCCCAGGTTGCCCTTCCTCTCCTCGCAAGGCCTGGGTGACGTCATCACTGTGGCTGCTTCAGAAGTCTCTAAGGAATGAGGCCTCTGGGGACCAGAACAGCAGAAGGGAGGGCTCCTGGTATGGAGAAAAATCCAAGTCCTTCTTTGTGTCACTTGTGAATGTCACACTCTTTAGCTCCATCAGGATTTGGGAGAGGCTATTTTCAGTTGGGGAAGTGAATCTTCATCTAGATAATAGGGCATGCCTGCAGAAGCATTCAGCTTCACTACGATTCTGTCCTGCCTGGTCACATTTCTCCTCCATTTTGTGTGGGGGAAGGATATCTTGGATTTCCTGCTTTTTTTTCCAAATTTTCAGACTTCCAAGGATTTTTCCCAGGACTGGCTGTCTGGAAAGAAGAGAGGGAGTGCATGGAAGGCAGGGACTCTGTTTCTATAGCAACAGGAACTGCTCTGCCAGGGGCCCTCACTGAATGCTCAGTCCTCTGCTGTCAGTGCTGTCCACTTCACAAGTTGGAAGTCACCTGGTGGCAAAGTGTTTGTTTCCATAGGTACAAGAGAGCTCCCGGGACCATCCCAGTGCTGCACCTGCCCAATGGCGCTTCTGCTCAGCTCTGGCTCTTTTCTTATCACCACTTGGAAAGCTGTTTCTTGATGTCACAGGTTTTTTGTTCTTGGGGAAGATTGCAATGTCCCTGGAGCAGAGGAGGCCTGAGTATCATTTCTGGCCCTCTGTGTCTGCACCCCACTTTCAGGTGCCTGCATCTCACCTTCCTACTTGATTAGGCAGATTGTTTCCCCATTGATATTCAGGATGTGCCTCCTTCTCACTGAAGCCCAATGCAAAGTCTATTTCCTTGGACTCTGACCATGCTGATGACACTCCCTCTTGGGATGTCCACACCATGAGTGAACTCCGATCGTCACAGTTCAGAAGTGTGAGAGGCCACCTCCTTTCACCCTGAGCAAGAGCCAGAGCTCCTCCAGGGACCAAAAGGCCAGGCATGGTCTGTCCCCTGTTCACATGGAGTTCAGCTCACTCTCACCTCTGGGTCTTTACATGTAGATCACCCGCAGGGATCGCCACACCTACACCCATGTGACTGGCTCCAAGGTCACCTTCTATGTGAAGGCTGCCCCTGCCACCCTAGTTAAGACTTCAGCTCATCTGACCCAGCACTCCCAGTGCTGTCCACCTACACTCCTTAGTTTCTCTCTTCCACAGTGTTTATTGCCTTCCAATGTACTGTATAATGCACTACTCTACCCTTCTCATCTTGCTCTTTCTGAATGTCAGCTGAACTGAGAATGAGGATCTTTGGCTCTTTTGTTATGTGACTCGGGCAAATGTTTGACATATGGAAAGTGCCTGATCACTATGGAGTGAATGAGTGAGTGAATGGTACCCTCACTGAATAAACCCAATTAATTCATTTAATACTGTTTCCCTAATATTCTTGGGAATGGAAAGAGTTCTAAAGTGAACTTTGAACTTTGGATTTGTTGTTGTTGTTGTTGTTGTTGTTGTTTTGAGACGGGGTCTCACTATGTAGTTGAGACTAACCTGGAACTCATTATGTAGCCCAGGCTGGTCTTGAACTCACAGCAATGAACTTTAAACTTTGTATGTGGCTGCTCCCAAGTGCCCAAAGGTATATATTTTTTTCAGGGTTTCACTGCTATTTATTTCTGCGTGGTCTTTTTCTGATCACCTAACTGAAGAGTACAGTTGAGCAGACAAAGTAGCTATTAGGAAAACAGGATTTAGTCTTGTTGGATCTACTTAAAATATGCAATATTTAGTATAATCTTTTAATATTTTGTATTGTAATAGTTTATATCTCTTTGTTGAATTAAAAAAGTACAAGTTAAATTATAGTAGACTATGCATGACTATTTTGTTGGCTTTTTTGTTTATCAGAGAAATAAAGTAATAGAAAAGAAATCCCATGGGGGGAAATGCAAACTGTTGCAAAAAAGAGATTTGTATAAATGATAGCAAAGCAGTAAGTTGTTTTTTGGTAGAGTGTCACATTGCCTAATTCTCAGTTGAAAGAAAAAGATTATAGCTTCTCTTTCTATGGTACTGTGATCATTTCTATATCTGGTAGGTAGGAAGTCAAATCGGAATATATACTGTTAGAGGAAAACTAAAATTCACATATCAGAATGCATGGTTTCTGCTGGAAAAAAAAATTATGTTCCTGGATTCTGTAATCTATTTGAGACTGCCTAAAGCTCTCCAGATGTCTGCAGTGTACATTTCTGTGATAATACAATCAGAACTGTCTGGCACAAAGGGAGATGAAATCTCTGCCTAAGCCCAACCCCTGAAGAATGCCCTGGACATCTACCTCGTTGGCCAGAGTCCAGGCTGGGCTGCAGTCACGCACTTTGGACTGGAGTCTCTGGAAACCAGATATGAAAACAAAGATCTGCAGGTTTTGTTTTCTATTGTTAGACAGAGTTGCACTGCAGTTGGGTGCTTTTGCATCCACACCCAGCTCTGCTGGGCTGTTTAACATCCTGGAGTATTGACCCAAACCCTCCATATGAACTCAGAATATCTTGGGCAGCCTGTTGTGGCTGTGTCGGCCACCTAAAGACACCCTAATGAACATGTGATACTGCATTCAAACAGTGGCACCCAAGTGCTTACATTAGGTAAAGGTAATGCCTAGCCTTGGACAGTGTGTTCTCTGACCACTGCATCAGTGGCCAATGAGCCTCAGAGCACTAAATCTACATGACTTCTGAAAATATATTTTCTGCTATCATTACAGAAAGGTTAGAAAAGTTGTCAGTGTGACAAGTTGCCAAGGCTCAGAAGCCAGTTCAAGTCTGGGGAACAGGGGAGTCAATGGTGGAAGCCACCAAACACCATTGGCCAGATGTTCAAGGAACCCCTCTGCACCTGAGAGGACCTGCATGCCCCTGGAAATCCAAGGACCTACTGGCCACTGGCAGAGCTTCCCGGGCATTGGCACATCTGAATTCATGCTCTGTCATTGCTGATTCTTTCTCTGATGGGCCCAGAAAGGACTGACGGTGGCTGGAAGTGGTCAGCCTGGTACAGTGCCATAGTCAGTGCAGGCTACCACCCTCAGACCTTGCTGTGAGTAACTGGCTCATGGAGAATGTTGGGGAAGGATATCTATGAGGTGTGGATGGGGCTGGGGAGCCAAGGATGAGGAAGGGGGGCAGTGGGATTTTGGGACAGGGTCTAATGAGGAAAGCCATAGAACAGATGGCAGAGCTCAGCTCACAAACTGTAGTACAAGAGACTTAGGAGAGTCATTGTAATTCACATGACTAGAATCTGTCCTGCAGCAGCCGAGAAAGCTCTGAGCATTCTTGTGAGGTCATATCTGTTTACTGCTATGTACACCCGCAGATGCTGGCTTCATCTGGCTCTGGTAGCCTGAGCCTAGCTCTGGTTAGGAGTCATGACATTCAAACTGTGCTCCTCTGAATGATGGGGTTCCCTTATGAGAGCCACCCAGGGGGAAGGAAACAGAGCTAACAGAAGGTTAGCCCCTGCCTTAAAGCAATCGTGCTTTTTAAATATTTTTCTTGTATATACACTCTCAAATGCAGAAACGATTTTGGCATTAAATGAGCTCTGTTGGAGTAACAACCAAATTATTCAATAAACTCACAGATATCCAGCAGGGTTGTGTAATGAGATGTTCTTGTTACAGTTTATAAAAGCATTGCACATAGAATTCAATCAAGCCTGCACTTAATACCATTATTACATGAAGCAAGGCTGATGCATTGTGTGGTGGCTGATTCCAAGGCCCTCCCAAGCTGTCCATGTAGGAAGGTGGGATTACACTGTGGTCAGGCTGCCCATTTTAGGCACAGACCACTGGAGCTGTAACACTAACTCTATCCACCATATACTAGTTGTTTCACCTAAAAATGTTGTTTAACTCTCAGGGGCCTTCAGTGTTCTTCTTGATAAAGTAGGGAAAGTCATCTTCATTGGGTCATCACCAAAGTTGAGTTGGTATATGGTGTAGAACACAGGATGGTACTTGCATGCCATGAGTTAATGTGATTCTGGCATAGAATCTGTTTAGCCAGGTCCAGATTCTATGAGGAAGGGCAGAAAACTGGCTTAGCTATGGGGTCAGGGATGGCCTAGCTTAGGGATGGAACCCTGGAGAGGAAGGGAGGCCACCAGCACCCAATGGTCACCAGTGTACTGATGATTTAATTTCCATATATTTATAATTCACCTGATGCACAGATTACCTGATGGTTTAGGTATAGACAGCTGGTTTGGAGGGAGCCCATGATGCTGATGGGTCAAGGTTACCTTGGGCCTGGCTTTGTGCCTGTGACCACCCAGCTCACACCACCAAGGAAGCCTGTGCAGTGCAGTGGGTTGAGTGTCTGTGTCCCCCTCTAAATCCATAAGCTGAAATGTTCAGCCCCCATGTTCTGGTGTTTGGAAGGGGGCATTTGGGCAGTAATCAGGTCAGGAGGGTGGGGCCCTTATCAATAGGATTAGCACCCTTGTGAGAGGTGAGAGAGTTCTCCAGCTCTTTCCCACCTTGGGAGATATAATTAGAGCTCAGCAGCCTTAAGCCTGGAAGAGGTCCTGACAGAGCCAACCATGCTGGTCCCTGTCCTTGGTCTCCACCCCCCTGAACTGTGAGAGGTCAGTTTTCCTCCTTCTCAAGCCACATGATCCAAGGTATTCTGTTTACAGCAGCCAGAACTGAGACTCAGAGATTTGAGTCCTGCAAGGCACAGGCCGCCCTAATAGTTCACTGGCTTTCCTGAGCCCAGGGCCTCAACGTTAAACTGGAAAGGGGCTATGGAGAAGTGTCAGTTCTCATGGTATCCTACGAGTCAGTCTTATGACTTAGAATTTGAGATTTTATACAGGATCAGTGTTCAATAAACATCTTTTCCCCAGCAGTAGTCAGAACAAGTCCAGCTCAAACACTGGGCATAGCCCTGAGGCACTCACTGCTGGGCATGGAGGAGGTGTGCCAGGGATTAGGCCAGGAACTCCTTCCCATGGGCCACCTCACCATCACAGCCCAGCAGTGCTACCAGTGTTGCTCCGCCCAATGTGAGTACAGTAGTTTAAGGGAGTGCTCTGAGTATAAATAGTAATCTGAAACCTACTTCTCCTTATGTTTCTCTTAACACTACCCTCAGTTTGGAATTGCTATTTCTCCATTAGCAAGCCTGTCAACACCTTTTCCTTTTGCTTAACACTTTCAAAAAATCTCTTCCTGCAGGATCAGAGCCGACCATGACAGCAGACCCAAGCCCCTTGGGAAGCTGGGGCCCCATAAGGTATCTGTACTGGAGGGGCAAGGAGGGGCCCTGAAAGGCTGTGGGGTTCTGTGGGTCACACAGCAGATACGTGTGCTCTCCTCACTGCCAGGTCAGGGAGGCAAGGGCTCCCCCACTCTCCTCATCCCAAACAGATCAGGGCTTGGATTGCCATTACTGCACACACCACACTCACAGCAAACACACACGCAAAGATACACTGCACACACTACATAACTTACACAGACACACACCACACACACACAGCACACACATATACATACCACAGAACCATCGCACACACCACACACCTCACACAGACACACCATACGTATCACATGCTCACACCATACAGACAACAGACAAAACATGTAAACACCACACAACATAGAAGCACACACCACACACAGAAAGCATAAACAAAACATACACCACACAACATAGAAGCACCACACATACCACAGATAACACACACAAACACCACACACTGTGTGTACATACACAGATACCACACAGAGGCACACATACATCATACATACATTTCACATAAACACATCTCATACAACCTACACACAGCACCCACAGACACTACACACACTCAGACACATACCATGTATGACTGTACCACACACACTTGTGCACCTGATAAACACAGACACACCACACTTTCACATAGATCACACAATGCTCCATGCACATACCACACATGCAAAGACATGTGCACATACCACAGACACACATGTACCACACACCAACACACATACATGTAGCAGCATGATTAATGTGATCATGAACAAAGACAGTGACGGGCTTAGTCACATGACATGCCACCCTTAGAAGGAAGGTGCCAGGCCATCACCTGAGCTGCTGGGCCTGGCTAAGGAGTCGGTACTGCTACAGGCTGTGTCCTGGGCCTGTATGGCTCGCACATGGCGCCTGGCTGTTTCCTGGGATGCGGTGTGGGAAGAAGTGGCACAGGCCCAGTGTGGAGCTATAAGCTTCTTCCCGAGACAGCAGCCCGCCTCAGCTTGAGAGTTTTCTACAAAGCCCAACATCACCAGGGTGAAAAAACTCTCCAACAGGGACCCCACAGGTCCTGGAGCCTTGGCCAGTCTTGTGTGCTGTGGGACACCTGGGGTGTAGTCCCGGCTGCCTAAAACCTGGGGTGTCTGCCTGAGTGCCCAGGGCTCCTGTTTGCCTGCTGCCTAATCACCTCCTTAAGCCGTGTGCAGTTGATGTGACATGAAACTCAGCAGTGCACTGGCGAGACCCAGTGATACGAGCACCTGCTCATGTGCAAGTCTGTCACTCACAGCCCCATGCTGTCAAACCATGAGCACTTATGAACATGGGTATCTCAGGCAGGCCAGCTGCAAATACTCTGGAGAGGAAACATCTAGGGAAATGGAGACTATTCTGTAACTGACTCTACTCACTTTGAGGCAAGATGCAGATTTCAGTGAAGCCTAGCCAGAGAGACAGGGAGATCTGTCCATTCTGGGAGACACAGCTAATAGCTCTTAGCACCTGGCTTTCAGGTAGGGATATTTCTCGTATTTCCTGCCTTGATGAGATTCCACCTCCACAATGAAAAGTCAGAGCACATCTGATTTCTCTGAATAATCAGCTGCCCCTGGCATCTTTCCTAGTCCTCGTGGCTCCAGGACTGGTTCTTTCCTCACATCACATAGTTCAAATGCAATCTGTTCACTAGCAGAGTATAGAATTTCACTTAAAAATACAATTAGGAAGGACTGGGGATAGCTCAGTGGTTTCACCGCCTGCTTCGCAAGCACAAGGTCCCAAGTTTGATCACTGGTACAAAAAAAACAAAAAACAAAAAAACAATTAAGAAGAACCTGATTTAATGGAGTTTTGAACATCAGTAATGTATGTATATGTTTAACTGTCAGCTTTGTACTTTCTCTGAAAAAGACTGGATCCTTGTTAACTCAGAGCTTGGAGAGACCTGCAGGGGCTTTTTCTAGGCTCTTCTTTAAACATCTCTGTGCAGAAATGATTCCATGGTCAAAAAAGTTCAGGAAACATTGGATTCTAAAAAGTTTTCCTAAAGGTTTTAGGTGAGAGTTTCACAGTACATACCAGAATATTAAGTAGATGTATTTATGGCAGATTTTCTCACTTATTTGTGTCAGTTTGTGGGGATGACAGTATAATGTGTCACTGTCCATTTAGTAGGGAAGGGAATCTTCACTTCCAATACCCACAGCATCCTGGCTACTTCCTGTCGTAACCAGTTTCAAACATCCATCTAGCCAACTCTGACTGTATTAGTTTCCAGGGCTGCTGTAGCAAAACACCACATACTTGTTGACTTGGACCAACTGGCTTTGTTATCTTACAGAAAGTGAGGAATTCGAAATCAAGTCATGGGCAGGGCCACATTTGCCCTTGAACTTGGCAGATCATTCCTTGACTCTTTCAGCTTCTGGTGGCCCCAGACATTGTATCTCTCATGTGTCTCTTCATTCTCTGCCCCCCATTATCTCATGGCTGCCTTTCTCCCTGGTGTGTCTTCCCTTCTTCTTATAAGGACTCTAGGTATACTGGATTAAGGGCCCATTCTACTCTAGTGTGACCTCCTCTTAATGAATTATATCTGCAAGGATCCTGTTTCCAAACAAGGTCACACTTGGAGGGATTTGGGTTAGGACAGCGAGTCTCTCAATAGAGGTGAGGCACAATGCAACCTGTAATGCTGAAATTCGAATGCTTTTCTTGAGGTGTATAGCTTTGAGTTGTGAAAGACTCTTTTGCAGGGTTACTCCCTACCCTGGGATTTAAAGGAATGTTTGCCACTAAAGTGACTCATTTGCTCTTTGCCGTGATTCAATTATTCAGTCATTCATTGCCTTGTGTTGCCTGCTTGACTTTTTCAACTGTTTGGGGAAAAGCAGTTGGAGGGGGAAGAAAGGAAACTGGTTTTGATGTAAATAGGACAATCAAAATGAGAAGATATTGAAATATCAGGTGTGTGTTTTGGCAGATATAGTTACGCAGATGCACAGCTCAGTAAGTTGAACTGAACAGGAACCGGAAGGCCATGGGACAGTTAGTGCCACCAAGTGCAAGAGTGCAGTGGCTGTTTCCAGTGCCAAAGGTGTCATTGTCTTCTGTAGGAGGCTTCCTTCCTGCTGTGGGGAGTCCTGCTTGGTCCTTTTCTGAGTTTCTGGGTACTGTGTCAGTACGCTCTCTTGTATGACAGGAAGCCCCAGGACACACTCCTGCTTCTAGGGTCTTCTTGGTCCACACACTGATGAGCCTCTGATGGAGTCAATGCTGATGGAGGAAGCCTGGCTCTAATTTCAGGGCTTAGTCCTCTGTTCCACCCAAAGCAGATCATAGGCAGGGTGAAAAAATTAGAAAATAAAGGTGCAGAGCTACCAGCTATAAGCAGAAACCCCAAGCATACCCTGTGTTGTCATGATGTGGAGGTGTCGCAAATCTGGGGCAGGAAGGTGTTGACACCTGGAATGGGGATTGGCCACCTCGGTGTTTGATGTGTTGGCCTGTGTGGTATCGGCAGCTCACAACACACCAGGCCTAACCTGCTGTCCCAACCTATGTGTGGGCAAGCGCGAGGTGCTGCCTGTCATCAGAGGTGTGACGTGGTGTCGGGGTGCGAGAGAATCAAGTGAGAAGCTCTGGGAGCAGAGATCCCTACATTCAGGCCCCTGGCCCTTCTACTTCCTCCTCCAGCGCAGCCTCTGCCTCTACGCTGATCCTGATCACTGATACTCCTGAGGTCCTTAGGACAACAGTTGCTAGTACCAATGACAGTTTCTGTTGTAGATTTTTTTCCTTTGGTATTTAATTTTTTAACATTTTAATGGGTACATACTAACTATATATTTTGGGGTACAGTGTGATATTTTAATACATGTATGCTATGTGTAGTGATGAAATCCAGTAACTGGCATTTCCATCTCCTGTAAGATTCATGTTATCTTTGTGCTAGGAATGTTCAAAGTCCTTTCCTCTAGCTCTTTTAAGGTATATGAGTTATTCTAAAATGGCTTTGCCCTACTGTGCATCAGAGTACAGAGCTTACCCCTTTCTTCCAGCTGAATCTTGGCACCTGTTACCCAGCCGGCCTCTGTCTCCCTCTCTGGCCTCTGACGACCTATGTTCCTACTGTCACTCTGTGTCATCGACTCTGTCCAGGAGACCTTGCACATCCTGGTGCAACCCATTACTGTTCACAAGAGCAAAGATGTGGAACCCACAGGGGTGTCCCCAGGTGCATGAACAGATAAAGAACATGTGCTGTATTCCCAGCGGCACATCACTCGGCCTTAAAGAATAAAGCCCTGTCTACTGCAGCCACACGGAGGGGCGGGAGGATGTGTTAAGTGAAATAAGACAGGTACAGAAAGACAAGCACTACGTGATCTCACTCATATGCGGAGCCTGTCAGAGTTTTTGAGCACTGCACATATTTCTTTGCTAAGTATCACCCTGCTCTCTCCCTTGCCTATAGATCGCAGTTTACACTGTGTAGTTGGGGTAGAAGTATTTAGGGTGGGGAACCTCATTTTATGACTTTTTGGCCTTTCCTCCCGAGAGCCACCTAATCCCCAATCTGAGTTTAGCGTAACTCCAAAATGCTCTTTCTCTTTCTCCTCCAAGAGCCTCTGAGCTGCTAGATAGCCAGATCCTCTGGGGACCTGGTCCCCTGGGGTGTCCATGTGACCCAGAACTGGCGCCAGCAGTCTCTGTTCCCCACAGTGCTTGCTCATTAGCTCACCTGGCAGACAGTCCAGTGTGGGAAGGGAGGGCATTAATAATAAATCCGGAGGCCAAACATGGAGAAGATGAAGGGGAAGCTGCCCAGGCATCCTCAAAGGGCCCCCCATAGGTCCCTGACATTTCTCCATTATTCATGGCTTCCTTCCCAGGCACCCTGGTTCCTGCTGTGTCCGATTTGACAGAAACAAGGTTATTTTTAAGTGTGTCCTTTCACAAAGCAACAGCCACGTCTCCCCTTGAGGTTTCTGGCTACTTCCTGGATAGTGGATGAAACCCGTGGTTTGGGACAAGCCATGCAAGGGAAGAGTGTAGCTGGGAGAACTGTAAAATGTCACAGGCGATTAAAAGCAGCACTGCCTTCACTACTGTTTTGGTCCAGCCTGTCAGATGGCTAAGTGTACATCTCAAGGGACATTTGCTACCACAGGTTTGCTTTCCAAAGTGACCCATTTTTGCCCTCAGTGTGGCAATGTGGCTGGCTCATAGCTCTGCACAACCTCCCTGGGCAAATTGCAGCCCCTCAGGCCTTCCTGGGCCCCCGTCCAGCACCATAGGATTTCCACACCTCCTCACCTGGGGTGACTGGTGGCCCCTGTCTTTCCATATTGTCCCTCAGGCCAGCATAAGGGTCCTTGCCTGCCAGGTGAGCCTTGAAGCCAGTGTAGGACAAGCTAGTCCCTGCTTCGAGGTGCCACACCATATGTAGGAGTTCAATAAAACTATTCCTTCATGTGTCCCATGTCTCTGTGAGGTCCGACTTCTTGGTATGCAAAGATGAGCTGAATTCATTTTGGGATCCTTAGTGCCTGAAACCGAAATGTATATCAAATGCAAGTTAGGAGTGTTGGCAGAACTGGCAAAAGACACACATTTCTTGGATTACTTATAAAGTGCTTTATGAAATAGGAAATAATCAATAAAAGTAGTGATATAGATAGAATGGACATCTAGTGCATTGATCCCATCTAAGCATGGACACACTTTTAGGGGAAGATCCAGACAGTAAACATTTTTGGCTCTGAGGTTCATTTAGTCTGTGCCACAACTTTTCCGCTCTATGGGTATAGCATGAAAAATAAGACATAAAGGAGTAGATCCTAAAACATTGTATTTGTGAAAATAGCAGCAGGGCTGATGTATCCCATGGAAAGAGTTTTCAGGTCTCTGAGTCTGAGGAACAGCATCAGCAGGTCCTGGCGTGTTGTTCCTGAGGATGAGAGAAACCACCGTAGATTGGGAAAAGAAGCCACAAAGGCCAGAGCCACCCTTGCACCGAAGCTAGTGGTCCAGGAGGGGACAGAGTCATGGAGCACTTACAGCAGTCTTCTCTGAGGCCACACAAGGAGGAAGTCTGTGAGAGACATGGTAAAGAAGACAGTGACAGAAAAGTATGTTAGCCACTGATGAACAATGAGCCCAGGGACAGAAACAAAGCTTGCATGTCCGAGGGATGGGAAGAGCCTGGGAGCACAAGGAAGGCTGGGGAGGCGGCACTGTATTTGAAAGAAAAGGGTCCAAGAGTTGTCAAGACCTGACAGCCTGTGCACAGAGAGGCAGATGGTATAGGTGGAGTAGGGAGAACCATGCACAGAGCAGTTGAGTCCAGGGACAGAGGTCTGATTTGGGAAATCAGATCAGGATTTCCTTTCTGTCCCTCAAATACATGTTCAGCTTTAAGAAGCCCAGGGAGGACGTGCCATTTAGGGCATGATTTTCACAAGGGCTTATTAAAATGGTGCTAATAAGGTAACCCTAAGCCTCTTCACATAATGAACCCAAAATGCTCCCATGGGCCTCATAAAAAGCTCTGTGAAGATCGACAGTCCAGAGCTTTGCCAGGCATTCCCAGCAGTGCTGGTGTCACCCTGCTATGTTGGCTACCAGACAGAGCTATTCCTTCTGTGTTAAGACCATGTGGGGGTCTTATTCCTCCACATATTGTCCCAATGCCCTTCTCCATGTTTCTCCATGGAGCTTTGGATACTCCTACATGATGGGACAATTCAAGCACTGGGAGTCACTGGGATTTTGGTGTGGATTGGTGCCACCTCCTTTTATCCTTTTGGTGTCCTGAGCTCCTTCAGATTCTCTCTCAGCATTAGCCCAAGGCCAAGCCACTGCCAGTGCCAGAGGGCACCTGCTCTGGGTCATGCAAGTGTAGCCCCACAATGGGTAGAAATATCCGTGTTACTCCAGTGCTTCTGCCACCCTGTGCAGGACCCCCATCTCCCTCACAGCCATCTCCAGCCCACCGCTGCCTTTTCTGTCCCAGCAGGTCTCTGCTGTGACCTCCCGTGACTCTCCATGTTGACTCTACCCATCACCAAGTCAGAGGGCACTGAGTTCCCTGAATCCTCTAGTCCACTCATTGGCTTTTTGTTTATTTCGTGACCTTCACACTTGGACTGGTCACTTCCTTTTCATCTGTAAGTGACAGATACATTCTAAAGTGATTGACACAGAGCAGGGAAGAGTCAGTAAGAAACCACCATCTCCACTCCCACGGTTGGTCTGTTTTGTTCAGAGCTGGAGACAGCAGGTGTGTGACTTCAGCTGTGTTTGGGACAAGGTATTCAGGTGATGGGTCCAGAATTCCACCTGTCCATTGGCCCCTAAGATCCACTCCTCCTTCTGCTGGTGTCAGAGTCTGACAGGTAGCAGCAGAGGTAGCCAGTGCTCTGTCTCAGACCAGGCTGCTCTGCAGTTGTTGGTAAGAGAGGGAGTCAGAGCTCCATCCCTGGGTTTGCACTCAGGGCTCTGATTTCACTTAGGGTCATGCTGTCATGGAGGGTGTATCCATCCTGATCCCATCTGGGCACAGGAAGAGGCCTGGTCAGGGACCAAAGCTCTAGACAGAATGTTTCTCCCCAACCTATAGCGCCCCCTCCTGGAACCCATTCCTTTAGCAGCTGCACTTTCTCTCAAGATCTGCCCTTCCCTGGGGTTGTAGTCTAATGCTCTGGTATAAGTTAATCGGTTTCATTGTGATTTCCATACATGTGCATGTCATGCTTTGACCATGTCTGCCCCCTTTCTGCCCTAATAATCCCTCTTCTCCTTGGGCACATGTGTTGAGTAATTTGTGTTTTATAGCACAGGATTGGTGATTATATTTGCAGGAGTAACAGGAGGACATGTTCACTTGCTCATTGGGGTTCAGACCCCTGAATACCTCCCTGCACAAGCAGGGATCTGTGACTGACAGCCCTCATGTTAAGGGGACACACGGCCTCCTCCTATTGTTATGTCCCCATCCTGTGTGCAGAGGGCCCTGTGGGAAGAGACTCGATCCAGTCTCAAGGGCATGCAGGAGACCTTCCTGAAAACATGAGTGCCTGTGGTGCTTCATAAAGGATTAAAGGAGGCTACCATGGAAAAAAGGAGGCAGAAGACTTCAAAGGCTTGGGAACATAAAACAGAGCTCAGAAGTGCAGGTAGGGCAGGGAACAGCATGCGGTAAGGCCTGAGATGTGGGCCTGTGGACACCAAAGTGTCTGGGGCAGACCTGGAGGCTTCCCCTATAGTTGACCTGTTTCAAAGTGAGGGAATTCACGGGAAGATTCCAAGCAGACACATGACGCATGTTCTTTGGTTGTTTTAGCCATCCTAACTTCAGACCAGAGGTTTCCATCTGGACAGGGGGGAGCCTGGGAGAGGATGTCAGGATGATCCCATTGCCTCCACCCAAAGTGATAAAGTACAACAGCAACTAAGAGAAATTGCACTCCATACTGATGGTAGCCTCTGGGTGGCTTCTGTGTCTGTCTCCACTGTAGTGCTTTCCAGGGAGTAGTAGGATTGCTGGTCAGATGGGGAGAGTGTGAGAGTTTTATAGGTGAAATGAAATGACAGGACTTGGTGCTGGACTAGGTGTGGAAGGTGAGACTACCTTGGAGATGTGGACTCTGTGCTGGGATTGGGGCTGTTGGCAGGAGGAGTTGGTTCCCTGCAGTCAGCCTGCTGTGCAGATGTTTGCAGTCGGATGACATGACTTCGTTAGTGACATCTGAAAGGAAAAAGATGGTGCTGGGGACACGCAGGACTACCCCTGTGGGTAAAGGCTTCAGTCAGAGGGGAAAGCCTGAAGAGGAAAGTAAGAAAGGTAGCTGCAGTGGAACCTAAGGAAAACCCCTCTTTATAAAGGAGGGAACAGGCTCACACCAGACACAGAATGTGTCAAAGCAGGAAAGTGCCCTGGGGATTTGGCATCCAAGGGCAGTTGGTGCTGGCAGCTGGGAGACCAGGCATTTGCTGGGGTAGGACAACAGGAGGCAGAGGAAAGACGTCATTAGCAGGAAGAGAGGGGTATCTCTACATGCCTGAGCACTGGGTGAACGCACCCCAGAAGGGAGGGACCTACGTTGGAGTCCCTGTGCACTGAAGGGAAGG
Source organism: Fukomys damarensis (assembly GCF_012274545.1). Lineage (NCBI taxonomy): Eukaryota > Metazoa > Chordata > Mammalia > Rodentia > Bathyergidae > Fukomys > Fukomys damarensis. Next base: position 86,358,282 of record NW_022900928.1, on the reverse strand, counting down.
GTGGCGACTCCTGGTGGAGCCTGCCTATATGGCAGCCTAGGCCAAGAGGAGAAGGTGCCACTAACTAATGAAAGCGTTGGCACAGAGGCAACCCCAGGCTCCAGAGGATATCCTGGCCAGATGGGCGTGGCTGTTTTGAATTTAGCAAATCTGGCCCCAGGGACTTCCAGTCTTTACCAGTCTTTGGAAATTAATCTGTGAGAATTGTCAAATAGCAATGATTTTGTGTCTCCTGTGGTTGCAGGTGTGTGTATACATGCATGCGCACCCACACCCACCTTGCTCTTTTAAGAGAGAAAAAGAATTAGCCACAATAAATGTGTCAGCTCTTCAGGTGCAAGGGGCTCTCCTTTGGGACAGAGTTGGTGTCCTGGGTTCCCGTCTTGGACTGTGAGGTCCAGAAGAGAGGACAAGAGGCAGTGCCTAGCAGATAGTCTCCAAAACCAAATTCTCTTGTTATTTCCTGTTCCTCTTGAAAACATGTATCATCATTAATTTTTAAAGATATTTCAACCTAGAGATAAAAATGTAAAGAGGGAAAACTCAGTAAGGACGGCTGACTTAAGGGTGTCTCTATGGCTGCTTTGAAGGGTTAAAAGGTACCTCTTTTTTGCAAATGTTCAGATGATATTCATGACAGTAGACCATTTTTTTATATTTCCAATACTTATTCTAAGTAGTATTCTGTTTTTCAAAAATTCAAAATTGCTTGAGAGCTTGGTTTCCAGGACCACTGGTTCTCTGTTAATGATTTTCATTTACTAATAATAAATAAATGTTGCTGTTTTTGATAGAGTCAGATGAGTTAGTCAGTGCATACTATATTTCTCCATAGAGAGGCATTTTCTTCTTAAAAGAAATCTTATTTTTCAAAATGCCCAGTTATTTGTCGAATTTAAAGAATGTGGCTTTTCAAATGCAGTGCATGGTGCCAGAGAACTTAAATGAACTGATCCAGGGAATTGAGGAAAAACAGCAGCAGGGAAGTAAAAGTCCCCTCGGCTTCCCCCTCGGAGGTGCCAGGTAATTGCTCTCTGCAGCTTCTGTGGAGCACAGAGGGCTGTGATTTCCTCTTGGACAGGTCAGCAGAGTATGTGTAGCAAAAGGGGACTACTAACAGGCAGACCCCGGAATCCAAATTCTTAATTTATCATAGATTCGTCACATGCAAGAAAATCTGTAAGCCTCAGCTCACTTCTCCTTTATAAAATGAAACAACCGATACTTTTGTTTCTTGGATGGCGACTTTGATGTCTATCAGTTTGGAAAATTTCTACCAATCTACTGAAAAGTTCCCAGAAATTTGGGGGATGCATTATGTTATCAGCTGTATCCATGCTAGTAAGTGGAAGGCTTGAATCTGAAATTCATGCTTTCAAAATTCCCTTCATCTTCTACATTTGCTTTTCTGAAATATGTTTTTCCTGAATGAAATAATGAATAAGGCTATACAAAAAGTCTTAGAGAAAATAGCCAACTCAGTTTTCTTCAGTAATGTCTACATTTAGCTGTGTGTGGTGGAGCACGCCTCTAATCACAGCACTCTGGGAGGCTGACACAGGAGGACTGCAAGTTTGAGCCCAGCCTGGGCAACTTAGCAACTTAGTGAGACCCTGTCTCAAAATTTAAAATAAAAATAGACATGTAGATGTAGCTTAGAGCAGAGGCATTGGGTTCAATCCCCAATGCCATCAACACACACACACACACACACACACACACACAGCTGCCTTAAACAAAAAATAGGCTTTTATTTAATCCTAGTGCCATCAACACACACACACACACACACACACACAGCTGCCTTAAACAAAAAATAGGCTTTTATTTAATCCTTAGCTTAATAAAAATTTAAATTAGCAGCATAGAGCATTCTTCAAATGTGGTTAAGTGAGAGTATAAGAAACTGTAATATTCACTTCATCAATTCTTAATAAATAAATTATCCATGAGCAAGCTCTTAAAATTGAGAATGAACTGTATTCTGTGAAGGTGGTATGGTATTAACATTCATCTTTCACATTGCTCTTGATTCACCCTCTGGTAAAATAAAGCCTGTGATATGAAAGTGCCACCAGTATGAATGCTTTAATATACATCAATCAGAGATGGCAGAGAGCATAAAGTAATGGTTTATCATATATGTGCATGCGCGCATGTTGTTATTATTAGTAGTGGTATTGTTGCTGATACAAGTTAAATGGTGTTACAGGACATTTCACCTTGAGAGGCTGAAATTAGAGGAAATGTCTCAATCAGGGATTGCTGGGTGACCTCAAGAAGTAAATTCCTTGTGCTGGTTATAAATGTGTCCCTTGAAACCTGTCCAGGGTTGGCTGGAAAAGAAGACAGGGCAGGTGAGCCCTTTGCCTCCTGTGCAGGAGGCATCGTGACCCACTGTCTTTCTTGGTCCTTGTAATAGCCCTCTGTGGTGGGTGGTTGGCCACCCTGACATTACAAATCAGCTGAATAACTGAGATGGAGCAAGACAAGAGAGGTGCAGAGTCTGCAGCCATTGAGAGCAAGGAGGGTGAGAACCAGACCTTTGTGGTGCCAAGCCAAGCTTCTTCCCTCCACAACCCCTACATCAGGGTCTCACCCTTGTCCTCCAGCTGTGGCTGCTCAGTGGTTACCAGGCTAAGATGGGCACTTTGAGGAACTTCCCAAACTAGAGGGAAGCAGAGGGAATTACACAGAGCCCACAATGCCTGCAGCCACTGTGTCACCCCTGGCCTTGGGGTGTCCTACTCCAGGCATTTCGCTCTGTCCTTCATCTGCCTCCGTTTGCCCTGGAAGCAGCTCATCGTGATGGCTCAGGTTATGGCTGTGTCCTCATGCTATTCTTAGCTACCCCACACCGAGCTCTGGGGTAATTTCAAGATTGCTGAGAAGAGGATGCTATCTTGGTAACCAAAACCAGATTGCTAGGGTAAGAGCGAGAGGTTTTCCTCTTTTTTCCACTCCCCTGTGTGGGGCAAGGAAAATCCCAGCTCGCAAAATCAGCGTAGAGCCTCAGTCCCTTGAAAATAGAGCAACCAACAGCCAAGTAAAACTGTAATAGTACATAAGATCCTAATGAGATAACCGATATTGTGAAATGGAAAGAAAAGGGCTAAAGGTGTAGGGAAAGCAGGAAGGGTAGGGGAAAGAGAATAAGGGAAAAGAAAGGAATGTGAGAAAATGAAAAGATGGAAATAAAGTGTTTGTAAATGGGGAGGGGAGGAGGGGGTCAAGGGAGGGCAGGGGCAAGGGGAAAAAATGAGAACCAAGACCTGTCATGAAAAGGTACAAGACCCCAATAATGAATGTAACATGTAACTGTACTGTATATCTAAAATGTACCAATAAACTCAATTTAAACACACACACACACACACACACACACACACACACACACACACACACACACACACACACACACACACACACACACACACACACACACACACACACACACACACCCCCGTGGCTCATGGTCTCCCTCCTCAGGCCTGATCCCCTTGCTGCCAGTCCTGTGTGCTTTGTCAGCATGGACAGCAGAGGGCAGAGTTTACTGTTCAGATTCTGTGTGCTCTGCAGCAGCGCAGGGAGGCTGGGAGGAGAGGCAGAGCCCCTGAGAAATGACTCCTCGGTAGAGAGAAGAGCATCCTAGTGTCAGGGAGAACCAGCATCAGGGAAGGGCTTCTCTCATCCTTCAGTCCCCGGGGCACCCACTCCGCATCGAAGGATTGTCACTAGAGGTTCTTCCGGAGAATTGCTTGCATCTCAGTGAAGTTTTTTAATGTCCTAACAGCCCATCCAGAGGCCTGGTCCTGATGACCAGCTCACCACATACCCTGGCCTTTGCTGCCAGCCTCGATGGATACTCAAATACAGATCCCCCTGACATTGTGGGGAAGCCTCCTGACTGTGCCCCAGGGGTGCATGTCTCTCCCTCCTCTGCTGCAGACAGCACAGTTGGGTCTTTATTTCCAGTTGCATCTGTCTACCTCATGGAAATCACTGGAGGAGGGCAGTTGGTTGCTCACCCACTATTATAGGTTATTCATAGGCTCTTCTAAGTTTAGCTTTTGCTTTCTTACCTTTCACAGAGGGTTGTAAATAGCCTGTAACCAGTACTTGCTCCCTGTGGGACTTGGCTGAGTGCTCTGTAAGAAGCACATGGACTTAGACTTGCTCCTTGGTCTGCTTAGGGCAGCATGGGGAAAATGCATGTCAGAAACTACAGATTGCCCCGTCCCTGGTCTGCACCATAGTTACTGGTTGCTGCTTCCATGGGAAGGCTTGGCTAGCATAAGAGAGCCTTAGTATGCTCACCTACGGGCCTTCCAAGGACAACAGGACAGAATGACTGTGGAGGATACAGGAGTCCACCACCTCCAGCAAGTCCTCCTGCCTCCAGCCCTGCTGCATCTCCAGCCATATCTCTGATGCAGAAACTTCAGCATGGATGCTGTCACCCCTCGTTGCCTGTAAGGAAGAGTTGAGATAGAAGCTGCTGTACCTGGTGAGCCTTCCTCCAGCCCTGCCACCATGGGGCTGCTCACCTGACTGGTGACTGCTTCTCATGCTCCAGGTTTATCTTTCAAGTCCCTTCCATGACCTTTCCTGCCCCTATGCCTGCCTCACCCTGGTCCCTTTGGGATGCCCTTTGCTGAGTGAACTCCTGTGGTCAACCTTCCACCCCAGGTCTCTTCTCTCAGAAACAGTCTCAGAGTTTCTCCATGGCATCCCCAAATCCTGCTCACATTGGGCTGGCTTTTATGACACCAGGTATCTCTGGCCATCTGTCTGCTTGAATCTCAACCCTGCCCACCAGCCCAAGGGCCAGGACCGTTTCATACTTAAGCTTGCACAAAATAGGTTCCCAGTGCTTGTCATGCCTTCACTGAAAGAATTTCAATATGCTGTGGCCAGCATTAGGGACAGATCCTTCAGTCTCTTGGCTCAAAATTAGATTCAAGTCCTTGGTAGTGAATAAAGATCTTCAGGTGAAACTAGTGTTCATGGAGGGGCAATCTTGCTATTATTTAATTGATTTAAAAATTGGTCCATTCTATAGAAATAACGTGATAAAGTCATTTTCCCATTAAAAATTCCAGTAGATTGTCTTTTCCCAAAAAACTTAAACTGATTCCCTAAGTACAGGTAGTGGGTCCCAGGATAGGAAGAATTATATAATCTTTTTAAAAAGTATTCACTTGCCTATGTTTTGATAATGATGCAAAGAAAGGAGAAAGGAGGCTGTAATTACCCAAGAGGTGTGATTGGGAAGCTTCAGGGAGCTGTCGGGGTGGGAAGGATGAGGATAGTGTTTTAATACAGTCTGTATTGAGTGGATTACATATGTTTACGTTTATTAATTAACTGGTTAACTAAGGAAAGATCAAATCCCATGGAAGCACAATGACCCAGCACAGTGTGAAGAAAGCATGTGTGTCTCACTGGGTGCTTTTGATTTTCACCCTTCACGGACAGACTGAACAGGCCAGTAGAAAAACACACCACAACAACTCATTCGCACCCTTCTTGTCCTGATCCAAGCACTGCTGCTTAAATAACTTAAAAATAAATTTTTTTAATCCCCACAACCACCTGTGGAATAGCATTTATGAAGCCCATTTAGTGCTTCAGAAATTTTAGGAAAAGAAAGGATAAACCACTTAAAATGCCAACTTATATCTGCAAAATTGGTGCAAGAGACAAGTGTTACCATATATCAGTGGAAAAATTACATATTTAATAAAAGCATCTGTCTATACAGGAAAAAGTGAAATAGTTTAATTTTTCTGGCTGTACCAAAGAAAACTTTTGTGATTCAAGACTAAAAATTTTAAAAATTGTGAGAAAGTTACACAATATTTGTGCACAATTGTTATGTGAAAGTATTTAGTAAACAACATGAAAAGTACAAATTATAAAGGAAAACATTTTTTCTTCATGATAGAAGGCAGAATGGAAACTCATAAATAATAGAAAAACTATGTACTAGGAAAAGGAAGAAACGCTATCGCTGGGAACCCCCAGATGCAGAAACCAGAATGGCTAGTAAATTTAGCAAAGATCATCAAACTCTCTAATCAGAAAAAGAAACGTAAAACAATGAGATACATCACAAAACAAAAACTTAAAGCACCCCAAATCTCCTAATATGGAAAAAGGTTAATTCACATGTATCATTTGTACAAGTAGGTAATCCCACTCTTGAAAGCAATTTAGAAGTTTCTGGAGAGTTGAAATTGTTTATACACAAAACCCAGAGTAAATTTCCTAGAGCACATCTGATATGCAGAAGAACAAGTAATGCATAGAAATATTCATTTGGAATAACAAATATCGAACCATTTAATTAGTTTGCAAATAGAAGAATATATAAGTATGAGGTGTGATTAAAAAACTACAGTGAATGTTTCAATTAAAAATAAAACTATTTCAGTAAAAGATGTATTGCCATGAGTCCTACTCAAAATATTCCCCTTCACTTTGAAAACATTTATCCCATAGCTCTTGCCACTTTCTGATGCAGTTCTGAAGTTCTCTTTCCTGAGTGTCTTTATAAGGTATGATCAAAAACTGGTAAATCCTGCTGCCAAGTGCCATTCAGTGGAAAGGCAGGCTCATAAAAACATCACAGTGTGTGTTCTCATCCACCTTATTCACTGAATATGGCACTGTGTGACCTCTGTTTCTTCCCCAGTGTCAAAATCAGTATGAAAGAGAAATTGAATAGATTCAGTACATCAGGGCAGAGAGGACAGCCCAGCTAAAGACACAGAGAGGACTTCAGAACTGCTTCAGAAAATGGCAAGGATGATGGGATGAGTGTGTTCAAAGTGAGGGAGAGGATTTTCAGCAGGATTTGTGGCAGTGTATCTTATACTGTAAGTATTTTTCAAAGATAAATTTTAAAAGCTTACTGTATTTTTTGATATAGAAGAAACGGAGGTGGTAATTCCTATGCAACTCCATGTATGCAAGCCTATGTATGCTTAGTCTGTGCAACTGATGTGGTGCCTGCTACTTCAGGATACTGTGGGAACCAATTTAGTGACTCATCCCACAGGGGAAGAGGAAAGCTGGATTTAAAATAAAAGCGATCAGAAACTGCCCCATGTAAGAAATACAGGGAAAGGAGACAGTACATAGGACACGTGAACCTGAGAATAAAGTGTTTATTTTTTTAAATGCAAAGGAAAAGATGGGTATAGTCCTTTTGAAGAAAGGGATGTGTGCTAGACGGATTACAGGCTGTCGAGTACAGGAAATGAGGAGGTTCAGTATTTCCAAACTCACTTCGCCTGTCATGACTTGGACAGGTGTGTGGGAATCTCTGGGGTCCCACCAGTTTTCAGGCTTGCACTGGGTCTCTGACTCAGGCTGGGGTGGACTTGTCCCTCCAAACTTAACAGGGAACATAGCCTGGATTTGAAGAAGCAGAAGCAAGGCAGCTGAGGAAATTGGGTGAAGATCCCAGGGCAGTGTCTGAGCAAAACTAGAAAACAAGACCACCCCCCAAGAAAGAATCTCAATGTATAATCTTTACAATATAGATTTTTCATACTGCAATTTTTCTTTTTATTATCATGCCATAATTTTTTAATTTTACTAGTACATGTTTACAGTATATAAGGTTTACATTCATCATAGGGAGTATAATTTCAAGCATATAAGAAACACTATAAAAATTTTAAATAACCTTTTTGATAAAATGTTGTGAAACCACCACATTTTATGTGTTTCCACGAAAATTAATGTTTGGCTGCAAAAATGACAGTGTGTGACTTAAGGTGATTCATATTTCTTTGGATGGCTTCAACTGCCTGGGTGGCCACTGTGACCCAGTACACTAACCAGATACTGGGAATAGGACAATGGGGCTGCTATCCCCAAACTCTGTTCTCCTGAGTCCCTGGTGCATTTATTTCTCATTGCAAGATCAGTCAGCAGCCTTTGCACCACAGTACCACTGCTTTGCGTATCTATGAGTTCATTCTAGCACGTCTGTTGGAACTGGGGCAATATCCACAGCCTCTCAGGGTGGGCTTGCCCCACATTACGGATTGGCCTGTCCCTGGCCTCCACCCCAGGTGCCAGCAGAACCTACAATCACTGTGACAACTGGAAATACCCCTCCCTTTAAAAACTGCCATGTACAAGGCAGAATGGGACCTGGGGATGGGGGAGACAGAGGGTGACGTGGAGAAGGGGAAATAAAAAACATCAAGATGCAATTTTTGTGTGTACCAATTCCCCACAACAACTGTATTTATTATGTATTGCAAGCATATAGTAATTTTTTTTTAAAAAAAAGAGAAACCTAAATAGACTTGCTCTAATCCTTCCATTATTCTTTTGGAAAACCATTTCTGCGAAACTTCCTCCTGGGCTCAGGCCTTTCTGGCAGTGGCTGCTTCTTTCTTTATCTCAATCATGTGTAACTTCTATCAGTGTGTCTCTGACATTATTTTACACATCACCTTGCTATACTGTGATCTTCTCTTTTAATTTCCTTTTGCAGCCTGATATCAAGTGTGTTGAAGGCAGGAGATGCTGTCCCCTGCATCTCTTGAATTCTTCAAAAGTTCAACCACAGTGCTGAGCATGTGATAATTGCCTTGAAAAAATGTTTGATAGTAGAAGGATTAAAGAAGAAACTCTTTCTTCCTTAACTTGTGTTGCAACTCTGAGACTTCAGTGCACATGTGCACACACAGACACACTCACAAACACCATTCTTAGGTGTCATTAAACCTACATGTGTCTTCCGCCCTACAGACAGAGCAAGATTCTAAGATGTCAGAAAATTTTATAAGTCTCTTAGAGAATGAGCCATGTGAGGAACACATCAAACTGCTGAATTACTCCCCAAAGTTCATTTAATGACAAAGTTGTGGGTTGCTTAGGATGCCTAGAGTAGCAGCAAAGGGCTTAGTTAAGGAACTGTAAAAATTAACTGTAAAAAGCCACTGCAGGATATAAATTAAAATTATCTGGAGGCTAGAGAGATTTGGGGATTTTTTGTTGTTGTTGTTAACATATCTAGCCACTTCATGAAAAATAATGAGTGGTTTCCATAGCAACTGTACCTTGCACATGCCACATGGAAGAACATGACAAGGTTCGGAATCAGAGAAAGCCACCTGGCTTTAGAGGCCGAAATTCGCCCGGAATGATTTATTTAAAAACAAAAAAAACAAAAAAAAAACACCTTATTTTATTTTCCAAATTGATTGTAGATTTTTGAAAAAAACTAAAGAACCCTAAGAAATGAACAGGTTCCTTCTGTATTAACAAGGCCCACACTCTCTTCCCCAAACCCCAACACCACCTCCCAGCCTCCCTCCCGAAGCTTTGTGAGTGGTTAGCCACCCTCATCAGTTTGCCAACTAACACAGTTGTGCTGAGCACCTCTGACCTGCTCCACAGTGACAAGAAGACGCATCCTACAGCCTTTGCCCTCTAGTACTTCCTCCGGGGACCTGGAGAAATACTCGCTAATGAGCAAACGAGGAGTGAGAGCTGTTGAAGGGAGGAGTTTGCCTGAAAGCCCAGAATGATGAAATGATGGCCAAGTGGAGCCTGACCTGTCCCTGCAGGGTGGTAGAGGTGTTGTGGGGGTTCCAGGGAGGGACAAGGGACAGTAGTGAAAGACAGCATGGTTGGCAGAGGGGCTCAGAGTCAGTGGAACCATGGTCAGGAGACAGGCAACTTCTCTGGCAGTCTGGTCAGTGTTCCCTGCCCCTCTGAATAGGCCCCCTGTTCCTCTGAGCAAGTCCCACCTGCCGCCTTCAGTGCTCTTGACTCACCCTGGCTGTCTAGCCACCCTCTGCTTTGCCTTCACTGACCCATCACACAGTCACAGGGTTTGTCTTGAGGATTCAGAAACTGGGTTGCAAATCCAAGGCCTGGGAGAGAAGCAGATGAGCAGCAGAGCAGTCAGACAGGGTCCTGGGGGCACCCAAACCAGGACAGGATCCAAGGTCAGATTGTAAAAGGGCATGAAACACAGGTGTAAGTTGGGGGCTGGAAAGTCACAGTGGGTCTTGTAAGTAGAGGACCATCCTAAAGCTAGTAAAGTTGCAGGTGGAGGCACTTTGTGGAGAGGAACATGGGCAGGTTGGGGTGGCAGGTTAAGGAGGGAACAAGGCATGAATACTCATCATTTTTGCCACTTTCTGAAGGAGATTTAGAAGTCCTCTTACATGGGGACTTTATAAGGTTGTGATAAAAATATGGTGAATGCTGCTCCCACACACCAACAGAAAGGCACGCTTGTGAGAATAAGACACTGTGTCCTCACCTACCTTATAACCAGATCCAGTATTTTTTTACTTCTGTCTCTTCTCCAAAGTCAAATGACAATGAAAGAGGAATATTTTGAATTGGTTCAGGACATCAAGGCAGCCATGACAGCGCAACTAGAAAGAGGACTTCCAGAGCTGCTGTGGAAAGTAGCAGGAAAGATAGGATGAGTGTGTTCAAAGTAAGGAGAAGTATATTGAGAGGAATTTATGGCAATGTGTCTTTTACTGAATAATTTTTTTGTAATTTAAACATTTACTGTAATTTCGTTCACACCTCGCATAGGACACATCGGCACAGGATGCAGAGTATAAGATTTTAGCTGCTCACATCGAGAGCTGTTACTTCCTACTGCAGATGAGATCGTGGAAAGATGCTTTCCCTCTCATAATTAGCACTTGGCATTGAAGGCCCTGCCTGAAGGTTCTGGCAAGTGGCCAGTAGCAAACCTAGCCCGTGTTGTTCTCTTCTGACAGTGAGAGGCTGTCCCTGGGCTCCCTGACCAAGCTTGGCTTTTTTTCCTGCCTGACAAAACCCCAATGCTGACCATGACAAAGCCCCTCCTTCCTAGGTGCACTCCTGGCCTGTCCACTTTTCATCCTGTGCCACGGTGGCCGACTGCTTCCTATCCTTTGGTTTCCCGTGGCACAGGTAGCAGGAGAACAGCAGAGATACAAGTGACCACATGTCCCCAGTCCCCATTTCTATTTAAATGCAGGCAGGGACTGTGATGATCTACCCTACATCATCTAAGAAGCCATTTTCTGCCACCACAGTCTGGTGATGGAGCTCAGGTCACATGCTAGATAGCTGTACCTCTGAGCCATGTCCAGCCCCAGAACTGGGTTCTTAATTGGTATATGTGCTGCCGAAGCGAACACACTGGGTTCATAATTGGGAAAAATTCCTATCTTTACAAAATACTCCTTTTACCTCTCTTTCTGTTGTTTCAATTTTACTGTGAGTTGAGAAGCATGTCGTCAAGGATCAGCAACCCCAGACAGCCTCTGAGCATTTATAGACGTGGTTCATGCTGGGCTGATATTGTTCCTCCATCTGGACTGATACTTTACATCTTTTTCTACCCAGTTCCCAACATCCCCTCCCACCCCAAGAACACCCACTCTGCATGAAAGCCTCCCACATTAAGATAGAGATGTTAGGGGCCAGGGATTTAGCTCAGCAGTTCGGTGGCCTGCCTCGCAAGTGCAAGGACCCGAGTTCGATCCCCAGTACCAAAAAAAAAAAAACAGATAGAGATGTTCTTCCTGTCTGCACTCTGCCTCAGACTTCACAACTCCTCTCCTCTCATGTCTGGATCCCACCTGACCTTTATGCTGTCAGACCCTCCAGTGGGCAAGAAGGTTTCCCTGCTCCCAGCTGAACTCACGCTCTCCCCAGAGCTGCAAATTCACAGTGAGCCCAGTAATCCCATGTGCCCAGAAGATAAGACGCACATCTGCTGGTCTAGGAACAGGGTTGAGGATCCAGATTCCTTGTAGGATCTATTTACTCATGAAATATTTCAATCCTTTTACATTCACTGGAATGCAAATTTTGTGCCTAAGAGAAATATATTACAAAATCTAAGACCTGAGCTATAACATATTAGGAATAAAACCTGGACAAGTGTTTCACTTTAGACATGGATTCCTTGCCTGTCAAAAAGTGTATTTTTCTGGTAACTGAAATTAACTACCACCAACCACCATGATCAACTGCCCACATAGACACTGCCTAGGGAGATTGGAACTTTCTGCCTCTAACTGGTTAAGACAGAAATGAAGAGATCAATTGAGCTGCTGAAGCCACTGATAACCTAGGTGGAAAAACAGGGAATGCTAATTCCACAGTAGACTTTTATTCATCTTTTTACTTAAAATCCTTAAGCTTTTCCCATCTTAGCTTGAAACCTTGCACAGTCTTTGAGTGCATACTTCTAAAATTCAGTTCTGTGCAGTTCCTCGGTATTTATTGAGGTGTACAGAAGAGCTGAGCTTTCTCTCTGAGGGGCATAGGGAAGAGACAGTACTGACCAGTGAGCACTCAGAACACAGGGACACCTCACTGCCTTGCACAGCCACCCCTGAAATGCTGCATGGTCTCAGAGGAGTCCCAGTTGGGCAGTCAGGACCTTAACTCTTCCAACCCCAGCCTGAGACTTTTACATGGATACATTTTTTTGTTCTCTTTGGGTTAGCTGAATGCGCTGGCCTGCTGCTACTGGGGTAGAAAAAGAGCTGTTACCAGGCTTCCCTGTAGGAAGGGATTGGTTCTGTGCTCTGATTTGTAGGTAGCCAAAAGTCTGCTATATCAACTGTGTCCTGATGGGAACATTTGGAAAGCCCTTCCCACATCCACAAATTATGACAGTGATTTTTTAATTGAGGCAAAGGGAAAGGGTGAGCTGATTGGAACCACTGGTGACCCTTTGGGGATGAAGGACAGGGTCCCGAGGAGAAGAAATAGACCTCTTGCACTGCATTCCCACGCCCCTTCTCCCTTCATGTGGCTTGGAGGAAGAGAATGGTGTTCCTGCCCCGTGCTTCTGAGCTGAGTCAGCACTGATCATCCTGGCCTGACAAATGTGGAGGTTGGATCAACAAGAGGTGAGGGAGTACTTTGACCACTGTGCACCTTTATGAATGGTTCAAAGGAAAGTTCAGAAAAGGCAGGATTTTACAAAAATCTCTGGTCAAGTTTCAGTGAGACTTGAAGAACTGCTACACAAATTACTTATTCATTTTGGAGGAGATGTAACAACTTTACAGATGCAGTTTTGTATCCTAAAACATTGTGACAATGGGCTGACCTTGAGGTCCTTACCAATGCCCAAGGCTTGTCCTTACTTGTCCACAATGTGACATAAAGGACAGGAGTTATCCTCCTGCGGAAAGATTCTCTCCAGACCCAGTCATTGGTTCATGGGTGACTTTTTGCACTGCAACTTCTTTTTGCAATAGAATTTCAAATTTTAATAATTTACAAAACTGTGGCTGGGGATTTAGCTCAGTGGTGCTGCACCTGCCTGGAAGGTACAAGGTCCTAAGTTTGATTCCCGGTACCAAAAAAAGAATTTTTTTTTTGCAAAATTAATTTAAAGAACCTCATTATATCCTTCAACCAGGTTACTAACCATTTATATTTTGCTCCATTTACTTTATTATTCTCTCTGTGTGTGTATGTAATGAAATCATTTTACTGAATAATTTGAGAGTTAGTCATAGAGATCATGCCTTTTATCATAAATACTAAAGTACATAAATGTCAAATAGATGTGCATTTTCCTACAGAGGCACAGTACAGTTATTAGAATTGGGCTGTTTGCACTGATACGCTAATTTTATTCAATTTAGAATCAATATTCTAATTTCAGCTATTCCACAGTGCACTTTGAGTGGATGTCATCCTGCCCAGGTCTAGGTCACTTTCATAGTTCTTTGTCATATCTCTTTCATCTCCCTCCAGCTGGGACATTTCTTTCTTTCTTTTTTTTTAACCTTTAAAGACCTTTACTTTTTTCTTTGAAAGAACAGACCAGTTTCTCTGGACAATGCCTGTCACTATGATTTGCCTGCTATTTCCTCCTAATGAGAATTTTGGCCCAAATTCTGCAAAAATGGTACTGTGTCCTCACAATGACATTGGTTTGTTCCACCAGGACATTCCTGTGACCTCTTGTTGAAGGTGGCATCTGTGCAGTTGCTATATTCCCTTTGAAATTAGCCAGTCCTTTTGTGATGGTTCTTCAAGTTGAGAGGAATATCTCCTGCTTCACCTGTGTTTCACTTGTTGGTTTTGGCACTCATGGGCGATTGCCATAAGGGTTGCAAATGACAACTTTTCCCCTTTATTTCTGTTTCCAGGCACACTCATTGTTATTGCACAGTAATGTGGCACATAGTACAGATTTGTGCAAGAGCTATGCTCATCTCACCACACATTCATACATGTAGTTCATGTGTTCTAGAAATGTGACTAAGCTATACTGGCTATTTCTGTGATTATGATTAAATAATAACTTTTGCTTTATTATTCCTGTATTATTCCAGATATTTTACAATTAATATATGTACACCAAAAATAACAACTCAACATGACTTATAGTTTTTAAAAAGCCTGGGATTAGCTGGACATGGTGGCACACACCTGTGATCCCAGCATTCTGGGAGGCTAAGGCAGGAGGATTGACAATTTGAGCTCAACCTGGGCAACTTAGCAACTTAGCAAGACCCTGTCTCAAAATAAGAAATACAAAAAGGTCCAGAGATATAGCTCAGTGTGAAGGCCCTGGGTTCAGTTCCTAGTATCTTAAAAAAAAAAAAAAAAAAAAAAAAAAAAAAAAAAAAAAAAAAACGGCT
>NW_022900928.1:86328163-86343294 GCF_012274545.1 Fukomys damarensis | reverse complement strand
AAAAAAAAAAAGAAGAAGAACCAAGACAGGGTTTAGACATCATGATTATATGGCAAGAGTGGCTTAAGAAACCAATCCCACTCTGAGAGGGGGCTGACAATTTTGTATGATGTCACCACGTGCTGTCCTCTGTGGTGAGGGGCAGATGGGCCAGAGCTCCACCTGGAGTGGCATGTGCTGGCTGGCCTGCACCTTCTTTGCTGCCCTCTCAGCTGTTCTACTTGGTATATAACATATGGATGAATACATCCTTTCAGTTCCTCTGTGCTCTGCATGATTTTGCAGAACAGAATCATTAATATTTAGAATAGCATCATCCTTACATGAAGATTGAATTACACAGCTACTGCCATGAAGCAAATTGTCCCAACACTTTCTGGCTTAAAACAACAGTTGCTACCTATGTCATCTGGGACAGGAGTGGGGGATGCCAAGCTGTAGGTCTTGGCTCACTCAGGAGCCCCTGCCCATGTGCTGGCTCAGCAGCCAACTGAGGGCCTAAGGGTGCAGGATTCATATCCAAGTTCGCTCGGGGGCTGCAGTAGAAGCCTGGGTGGTATTCACGTGACCCTTCAGCACGTAGCACCTAGCTTCTTGCAGAGTTAGTGACCTGAGGGTGGCAGGAGGAGGAGAGCTTGACTAGTGAGACAGGCAGACCTGTCTTTGTGTGTAGTCCAGTCCTTAGAGGTGACAGTTCTGCTCCACCCATTGGCAGCAAGTCACCAAGTCCAGCCCCATCCTGGGCTCCACCTTTGGGAGGGAGAGGAAGCAGTTTCTGCTCAAATCTTTTTAATCACCTTAGAGTTGCAAGAGAACAGGTTCAGCAAGATTTGAGTGTGAGCAGGCAGCAGTGACTGTAGACAATGTTTGCACACTGTGCTCTAGAGTCATCTTCCAGGCCACCATATGCGTGTCACCTGCACTTGTCCCAGAGGGGCTGGCTCAGCTTGTTGAGTGTGACCTGCCCTCCCTCCTTGTGAGGCCAAGGATGCAAGGACAGTGACATCCGCAGCTCATCTGTGTTTTGTGTTCCAGCTCAGGAAGGGAAGGAGCAGAAGAGCCCACTGTGAGCCCTGTGGCTGTCTCCTTAGCCTTTGCCTATGGGGACACAGTGGTGTCACTCCCCTGGAAAACATCCACTTCTAAAATCTCTATAAATAAAATAAGCACTGAAACACATTCTTCATAAGAATTTTTACATGAGAAAGTAAATCATGCCAGGCTGGTCATACAAGCAAGGACTATATGCTGCCTTTGGATCTTATTCATTTTTTAATTCATTTTTGCAGACCATCACTTCAGTGCTTGCTCTAGTTACTGATACAGTTGACAGATTTATATTGTCAGGGAGAATGTCAATACATAAGCACATATTTTTCACAGAATAAAAATGTAAATCCAGTGAAATGAAATGGAGGTTCTCGCCATGGAAAGATGGAAGCTCATTCAACTCTAGGGAAATGGGAAGTAGTTACTCTGTTATTTGCCTTTATACAGAAGTTCTGCAATACCAATTTATTTAGAAAATCAAGCTGGAGATATTCTTCATAACTCATTCATCGTGACTATTGCTTAAGTATCAAATGTGTACCAGGTACCAGGTGCTATTTTAAGTACTTTGGATACAGCAGAGAATAACATATCTTTTCCTTCATTGGTTTTAGATAAAAATGCATAGAAATTGAAAATAAATACATCAGTAAAAATTATTATATATTATATGATGATAAAGGGGAAAAACAAGAAATGAATATAAAGGGTTTGAAGGCAATTGTTTAAAATTATCTAAAAGTGTGGCCAAGAAGTCACATTGAGAAGTTCACATTTTCCCAAATAACTGAGGGGAGGAATTGATGCTTGCACTCACTGGGAAAGGAGCATTTCAGGGTAAAGAGGTGATGCAAAGGTCCTCGGGCAAGTGGGGCCCAGCACACAGGAGCACCCAAGGCCAATATGGTCAAAGAGAGGTCAGGGACATGAGCAGCCTGACTGCATTGTGCCTGGTGGCCATTATTTGAGAATTCTGGAGTCATCCAGAGTGACTTGGTGGATGCTGGAGGGTGGGAAATTGGTGAATCTTTTAGAGTTTTCAATGATAACAGCCAGCCAGCTGCAGCATGTATACCACAGATTTGCCACCACTGGTCTAGACCTTGAGAAATTTTGCTTCCTGGACAAATTAGTCATATTTTATGAAGCCCATTTGTCAATGGCTGGGGAATTGGACACATATGATGCATGGCTAGGGAGGCCTAATGAGCTCTTCCTGCTGCACTTTGTCAAAGTCAAGTGTGCTGCCAATGGCTGAGCTCACTTTAGCATCGCAGGCTGTGCCTGAGAGTCGGGAGGTGTGGTGTGCGTATTGCTGAGTGCATGTGCCTCAAGAGACAGCCTGTGCCAATGGAGGTATCAGGTGGCGTGGACGTGGGCATGTTTGGGGCTCTCTCAGAAGTGCATTAACGCTCATAGACACTGCTGATTGGCTACAGGTTTATCTGCTTGCGGATGTAAAACTCTTAGCTATGAATAAGTCTTTCAGCACAGAACACCATGAATAGGGTTGAGCAGTCAAAGTGAGGCTGAAATCCACCCCACCTCCATCTGTGGCACCTAGTCAAAGATGTTGGAAGACTCCTGGGATTGGGGGCCTGGACCTGGGGGGGCTGCCCTGTCCCTCCCTTGTCTGATGGTGTCCTGCATAAGGAGAGGATGGTGAAATGTCCATGTAACCCCAGATCGTACCACATTCCCTCAGAGCCCATCTCTGCCACCATGGGGAAGAGAGGGAAGAGATCTCTCTGTGTGTCTGGTTTTCCTGCCGCCTCAGAGGTGACCCCACCCAGAAACACCATGGCTTCCCCTCAGTCAACTTCTTCTTTCCTTCCCTGCTCCCACTTATCACAGTACAAGTTATTGTACAAGTTATGCCAGTCCATGTGTCCGCCAGTCTGTGTGTCTAGAGGCTCAGTCCCTGAAGAGCAGGAACAAAACAGATGGGGTCCCCTCTACCTCTCCAGCCACTTGGAGAAGCCTTACATGCTTGATGTTTTTTTATTAAACATGGGCATTTGTACTGGATTTTCAGGGTCATTTGTGTTCTGGTGAAAGGGCCAGACATACTCAGTGAATAGCTCGGCCCCCTGTACTGGGCTGGGTGCTGGGGCCTTGGTAATCATTCACTCTGTCTGTGGAGGTGGGAGGCATGAGGTAAACGAGAATAATAATCAAGCAATCCTGTTTTCCTGTGACATGGAAATGGGTGCACAGCGACTGCTGGGTGGGGCAGCTTTGGGTAGGGTGGTCAAGAACACAGTCTCCTCCGGAAGCCATGGATGAAACAAGGCGATAGGAAGTGCAAGGTCCCTGGAGGGGAAGAGGGACTGGGAGGCTGGAGGGAAGGAATGGGGTGGTGTGGCTATTCAGCCTTAAAGAAAAAAGGATTCTGTCATCTGGAATAAAATGGAGAAAGACATCCTGAATACATGTATACCATGTGATCCATGCATACCCAGGTTTATAGCAGCACAATTCATAAATGAACACAAATCTTGGAAGTGGCCAATATGTCCATCAATAGATGAATGGATAAAGGCAACGTAGTATTTATAGACAATGGAATACTACTCTGCCATAAAGAAAGATAAGCTTGAATCATTTGTAGAAAAATGGGTGCCCCTGGAGCCCATAATGTTAAATGAAATAAATGAAACACATGGGTTAAATATTACATGGTTCATCATATATTAAAAGCCCAAATTATAAAGAGCAAAATAAGATAGAAAATAGGAAACGGAGATATATCTTTTGCAAAGGAGAAGGGAAGGGGATCAAGAGATGGATGGAGGGAGGAGAGGGAAAATAATAAAAACAGAATTAGGACATGTTAGCTATGCCCAATGAGGAATATAAACATTATGTCCTGCAAGCATAGTAATAAAAAAATGAAAAAATAGTTAAAAAGATAATGCAATGCATATTTCAAAGTGGCTAAGAGAATAGATTTTATGTTTGCACTACACTTGCAAAATGTCAAGTACGTGAAGTGATGAGTAGATTTAATCATTCCATAGATACAAATGGTGATCGAAACTTGATGAATGTTGACGTTACAAAAAAATGTTATAATAAAAGTCACATTGCCATTAATCCCTATCAACATCCTCCCCCTTGTTTTGCACACACTTATCCGATCATTCCTGCCCCTTTCCAAAGCAGCTCTGGAAATCCTCTTTCCCACATGTCTTTACAAGGTGTGGTCAAAAGTATAGTGAATGCTGCTGCCAAGCACCATCCAATGGACAGGCAACCTCGTAAAAACATGTCGCTGTGTCCTCATCCACCATATTGGCCAGACCTGGTACCATGTGACTTCTGGCTCTTACCCAAAATTAAAATGACCGTGAGAGGTCAATGCTTTTAATTAATTCAAGACATTCAGGCAGCGAAGACAGCACAACATGAAGAGAATTGCCAGAGCTGCTTCAGAAAGTGGCAAGAGTGATGGGTAAGTGTGTTGACAGCTAGGCAGAGTATTTTGAGGGGGATTCATGACAATGTTTCCTTTACTTCAATAAATTTAAATAAATTTAAACATTCACCAAACATTTCTATCATCAAATTATGTTTCATAAATAATGAGAATTACTCTTTGCCAATTAAACATTATAAAAACAGAGCCCTCAACAGGGTGGCCCTGTCTCCAGGGGGTGTTTTAGGGCTAGTAGCTGGGGAGGCCACATGCCCCAAGCTCTGGCCCCAACTCCTGGCTCTGTGCTGTGACGTGGATCAGGAATTTCCTGCACCTAGTGACACTGCAGACTCAGTGAACAGTCGGGGACCTCTGCAAGAGTAAGCTGAGAATCAGGGCCACCTGGACCTCATTGTAGTAATTTGGTTTTATTTGCAGTTTTCATTGCCTTTGAAATCTCATTTGGGTGTTTAATAAATAATTCACATTGTCTGGAAAATGAAAGGGAAAGGAAAATATGTCCACCTAGTGTGTAAAGGTCACCTTGGACCTCAGCCTGGGCCTGGCCTCTACTTTTAATAGGTTGAGTGGCTTGTGAGCAGATGCAGGGAACTGGAGGAAGATGGGGTGCTGAAAGGAATTCCAGGATAAGTCTTCTGGGACCAGAGTTGAACAGGGGATGGACAGGTGTCTGCTCCTGCAGCCTATCCTCTTGACCACCAGTTCACTAGGTTACCACCAGTCATCCCAGAGCCTTTGATTCCTGAATGTAAAGTATTTGATTTAGGCAAATGTTATGAATGAACATGCAAACAGTTGGGTCTGGGTATTTGCATGGGGCTAACGCATGTGTCCAGGGATCACTTGCTAGCTGCAAGGGGTGAATCTGGGCCCTGGGCAGATAAGCTTTGATGGCAGAACACGGAGAGGGACCCTTCAGAGCTGAATGTCTCTTTTGAAGGGCTCAGATATCTGGGAGGTCAACACTAAGAGAAGCCAGGAAAGACTGAGTACATCTCCATTGAGGTGTAGGATAGGGTCACCACAAGGTACAAAACATAGCTCTTGATCCTTTTCTTAAATATGGATTGCTACTTTTTAAATTGACTGAACAGTTTCATGTGAAAAGAGCAAGACCTGTACTGTGGGGGAACCAAGAGGGAGGTCCAGCCCATTCAGAATGGTACTCCAAGTTCAAATATAGAATTAGTGCCTTTGATTTCAGAATGCAAGCTTTGGACAAGCGCCCCTAGTGGGCTTGCCTGCAGGACCAGCTCTCCCATCCAGCATACAAGTAGAGTGGCAGCAAGCAGAGGGTAGCCCCATAGCGTCTACTGAGTCTGGACAAACATATACAGCATTCACTGGCTCATTCTTAACTCTGCTGTTCCTGAGTCTGCTTGTCTATAATATAGGGATAACAGTTATGTCTGTCCTTATAAGAATATCATGGCAACCACGAGAGAAAAATCATGTCAAGTACTTCTCAAAGTGCCTGGCAATCAATACACACTCAATGAACATTGCTTTCATTATTGGCCATCACACATGTGGATGCTGTTGAGGTACCTGTCAAAGTATATCATGATTTATGCCAGGGACTAATGGAAAATATTTATTTCAGTTATTTTCTTGTCTCACGAGCGCCAGAGGGGATAATAAAAATAAAAACAGTCAGGTACTTTTTCCCCCTTTGTTTGCAAGAATGGTTTAGTTGATAAAATTAGATGTCTCTTCTGATCTATTTTTTTCTCTGTCTCTAACTGGAATATAAAATTCCATCTAAATATAACCAAAGAAAGTCCACACACAGTGTCTGGTATACCAGATGGCTAGGCACCAGATTGAAGTTTCATTGTTATGCGAGAAGATTCAGTAATTAAGGGTCATTCTTCCACATCATTAGAATATTTCTAGACATTAGGCAGGATCCTTTTCCTTAAGCAAAAAATGATGAAACACACATTCCCATTTTAAAAATTTGGTTGGAAATGTTAAGACACAAATGGGCAGCAAGTTGGAATAGAATTTGTGTTTTCCAATTTACTGTTCTTGACTCCAGAAGATTCTCCTTGCATGTCACCTGTCTCAGATCACACAGAGAAGGGAGGAGACAAGAGAGGTGGAATAATGGAAACATCCCACTACTTTGAAGCCTAAAGACTAGAGGGTCCTGATAAGGTGCACAGGGGGTGTGAGATTCTATGCTAGAGCGAAGCCATCACCACCACTTACATTTACATTACAATGCCCATCAAACACTCTGAGGACTTTGTATCAAAGATATCAAACAAAATGCCTGAGAAGTTTAGGTCCAGTATTACTTTATCAGCAGCCACAGAATGAAGAAAT
This sequence comes from Fukomys damarensis, assembly GCF_012274545.1. NCBI lineage: Eukaryota > Metazoa > Chordata > Mammalia > Rodentia > Bathyergidae > Fukomys > Fukomys damarensis. The sequence goes on along the minus strand of NW_022900928.1, from coordinate 86,336,474 downwards.
CTATGGTGCCTTTTAGTTAAAAATCTACATAGATGAAAGGAATCGCTCCGCAAGTATTGAGACAGGAAAAATGTCTGTCTTCTTTCTTTTTTTGATGAGCATTTAATAGGAGATCTACCTGCTTAAAAGCTCTTCAAAAGCACAATACCTTTCTATTCACCATAAGCACTCTGTTGTACAGCAGATTTCTATGTTCATTTTGCATAAGTGAAACTGTATCTTCAGCAGAAAGCCCTCATTTCCCTTCCACACAGCCCCTGGCATCCACCCTTCCACTCTCTGATTGTCTGAGTTTGACTATTTTAGACACCTCCTAGAAGTGGACTCATATCACATCTGTCGTTTTGTGACTAGCTCATTACACTTAACAAAACGTCCTCCGGGATCATCCATGTGTGCCAGCATTTCCTTCTTCCCTAAGGCTGAGTGATATTTCATGGTACCTACCTGCTACATTTTCTTTGCCCATGCGTCTGTTGAAGGACACTGAGGTTGCTTCTACAACTTGTCTGTTGGGAATAATGCTGCCGTGAACATAGGGATGGAGTTCTTGATTTCATTCCCATGGATAAGTACCTAACAGGGGGAAGGTTGTGTTATACAGTGTATCTATTTTTAATTTTTTGAGGATCCTCTGTACTGTTTTTCTTAGCAGCTGCACAATTTCATATTGCTACCAACAACGTATAAAGATTTCATTCCACTTCTGCCAAGATGTGTTGTCTTTAGTTTTTGCTTTGTGGTGCTGGGGATCAAATCTAGGGCCTCATGCATGCTAAGCAAGTGTACTACCCCTGAACTATATCCAAATCTCCTTTTTCATTTTATTTTAAGTTGCTTAAGCTGACCTCAGACTTGGAGTCCTCCTATCTTAGCCTCCCAAAGTGCTGGGCCACCAAGCTAGGTTTTTTAAAAATATATATCACATAATATCATTTTATTACATCAATATCAGTTTAATATAATATCATCTTAACTGGTCTAAAGTGATATCTCACTGTGGGTTTAATTTAAAGTTCCGTATAACTGTTCGGTATTTGCACATCTTCTTTGGAGAAATGCATATTTGACTCTTCTGCCCAATTTTCAACCAAGTTATTTGTTCTTTTGATATTAAATCATGGGAGTTCCTTATATCTTTCAGAAATTCACCCCTTATCAGACACTTGGTTTGCCAGTATTGTCCCAATCAGCAGGTGGCTTTTCCACCTATTACTTTTCTTGTGCAGATATAGTTTGATATAGTCCCACTTGTGTATTTTTTCTTTTTAATGCTGATGCTTTTGGTGTGAATTCTGAGAAATCACTCCCAGACCAATGTCACATGCTTTCTTCCGAGAGCTATACAGTTGTACATATAATGTTTAAGTTTCTGATCCATTCTGAGTTGTTTACTATGTGTGGTATGACATCAGGATCTGAGTTTATTGTTTAGCATGGACATCTGGCTTTCCCAGTGCATGTTTTGAAGAGAGCACTTGGCTTTGTTTGGTTGGTTGATTTTGACTAAGACTCAACATTTTCATTTTTAGTAATGGGGTGATGTGAACTATAAAAATTACTGTGAATGCACAACCATCCATGCAAGGACATCTGCATTTCTCTCTATATATTTTTTACCATTAGTCACTTTGTGTCTAGATTCAGTTTTGTACTCAGGACATCTGCATTTCTGACTGGTTAACTTTCCTGCATCCCCTGTGGTAAGATTGTTGCCGATCATAGTGTAATGCTCAATATACAAGGTAACCCCACTTGAGGCTCCACATTCTAAGCAAGTATCTCACTCCAGCTATCAACAGCTTAGTTATAAAGTCCAGTATAAAATCAAATACATATTTTTATCACAGATGTTCAAAGCTACTGATGAAACATACAGTGATCATAAGATCTTCTGCACCCATCATATTTATTCATGGTGTGTGCGATTAAGTCTTACTTTAGTTGGTCACTCTAAGTACTCTATAGAGCATAACTTCTTAAGACTCTGGCCTATTTCAATTTTCTTATCCAAAGAAGAATTTAATACACAATGGTTGACTGAGTGAACATGTGCTCTCTTGAGTAAGACCTTGACATCTGACTTACTTTGGTGTTCAAAAGAATAATATTTTAGCTTCAAATTCATTATTCTGACTGGTTTTTAGAAATGAGGCCCCCACTTTTGAAGACACCTGCTGCAGAAGGATTAGGAATCAATTATGTTGTAATTTTCACTACTCCAAGAAGGCCTCTAGCTAAATTTGATCTGCAGCAACTCATTTGTATCCAGTTCTTTTAGAAAGTCATTCAGATAACAGTCAGATTAACATGTAATTTCCTTAATAAAACAAAGCGAGAGGAGTTTTTTCTACATTAGGTGTCTGCCCTTGTACGTCCATTCAGAAGTCCAATGCTTCACCTCAACCTCCCTTCAAATGTCTGGCCATCTACCCAATAATCATAGTTTCTCTTTGTATCATTTAGATCCATCTCTTTTGACTTGTTCATTATTAATCCAGCCAAATGTTTGTTCAATCAGGTGCCTCAATTATTCAATACCTGTCTCTTTTCCCAGAAAATAAAACGATTCTAAGAAAAGCAAGGTAATATGATTTTAAAAAAGAAAAATAGCCAGACTCTTCACTGTGATCACAGGGAGATGAATACATTCTTAACTCAAAATTCAAATTAAAAGTTTTTCTTTGCTTAAAAGTCTCAGAATCTCGCAATAATTCATTCTTTAAGAATTTCATTTGCTAGAGCTATTAAGACATTCTGTCATTGTATATGAGTTAACAAATTTGTAAATTTTATAATTTTGCATCACAGTCACTAATTAGAAGTCAAAATAATTCCTTGGAGGTCACTCTGCCTTTGCCTTTTAGGTCTTTAGAAATCTGTTCTTAATATTTTCTTAAGCAAGATTTTTTTAAGCACCAAGTACTAAAGTTTGAGTCTTTTTCTTCTCCTATTTTATATTCGTGCTCAGCAATTGATACTTCTGTCTGTCCTTCAGGGATCAGAAGGGATCCAGGTGGTAAACCAAAGCAGGGCAAATTCCCTTCTTACTTCAACACAAGTTTCACTAGAGAAGGTTTAATCTTGAAAATGAGACATAGATTCCTCTTACCCTCCTCTGTCTTCTCTTGCAACCTCCCACCCCTTTTTTGTTTCCAGTGTCCAACCTGACTTGGAACTTGCAAGATCACTACAAGGAACCGTGCTGATTTTTTAAAAATGTTTGTGGAATGCCTTGAGCTCAGAGAGATTCATATTAGAAACTACAGCTTAATGAGTGTAGATTAACTGATTCTTTGCTAAACTGTGTGTCCAGATGTGATGGATGGGAGAAAACTGGGTAGGATGGAAGAGGTGCAAATGAGCAGACAGGTAGAAGAGCCACATCCAAGGTTTCTGAGTGAGGATTGAACCTGGCCAGGACTCTTCGCAGATGAGAGCAGGATTTCTCCCAGTGGTGAAACCCAGTCCTGGGCGCTAGGATTGAGACATGAGGGTGGACATGTCTCTCACAGTTGGCTTCAGCAGCTAATGCAGCTGTGATCCCTCTTCTTGAGAAAGTTGCAGTCTGGTTGAGGTGGCACTGGCCAAATATGATAATAACACTAGAGAGAGGATGCCTGTTTCTAAGCATCATTCATTCCAGCATTGGATGAAAGGGAGAGAGAGAGGGACAGGGATAGGAGTAGGGGAAGGGAGAGAGAGGAAGACAGCAGAACCTATGCAGGACAGTGAGGCCAGAGAGTGTACTGTTACAGCATTACAGATGGCTAGCTCTTCTTAGAGAATGGTAGAGCAAAGAATTGGAAATACAAGTCATTTTGTCAAGTATCCATTAATCTCTTCCATGTTCATGTTTGAGGTGGCAGAAAGATGAGAATTTACTCCTTTTTTATGCAGAGATAGTAGGTCTCAAATATGCTATGAACTGGGTGTCACTGTTTCCAGGAAATCTGTGGCATTTTTATAGACTCAACACCAATACCTTCCTGAAATCAAGGGTCTCAGAGGAGAGTAGGCTACTGGAAACATGATTTGTTGCAGGGTACGTCCATCAGCTTTCTATTGCTGGTGCCAAATACCTGACCCTGAAACTTTAAGGAGGAGTTTATTTTAGCTCATGGGTTCAGAGGTTCATTCAGTCCAGGTTGAGCGTATCATGACAGAAGGGTGTGGTATAAGAATACTGTTTAAATCATGGTATCTGGGAAGCAGAGATCAGGGTAAGAGCCAGAAAGGAAGAGGCCAGGGGTCAGACAGAATCCCTATGGTCACACCCCCAGACACATCCACAGTAGTTTTCCTCCCTGGTTTCTCTCAAGCTAGGAAAACTGATAAGGAAGATTAATTTTCCAGATCAGGGCCCATGCCTTTGACAGTTAAGTAGCCTCATGAACACACCATGTTATATGCAGGAGGGGCCACAAATATGTATTCTTCCTGAAGGACACTGATACCTGTGCCCAGTGGTAATCAGGGCAAGTGGCCACCAGCAAGCCAAGACCTGGTCCTCATGACTACTGTCCATGCAAACCAACTAAATGCATAAGTCCCTGATGGGAGACAGCAGAGGTGTTATGGAGAAGCTCTTCAGTGCTTGGTCCCTTGGTGCTCCCAGAGAGACCCAGCCCAGGACAGAAGTGCTCCTAACACCCTGGTGGAGTGGCTCTCTGCTCAGCTTCTTTTCTGCCCTGTACCACGTTCTCAGCAAACTATCCCACTGTTACTTCCTTCTGGCTTTCTGGTTTGGTTTCTCTAAGATAAACTCTGACTGATCAATTGGAACTATGTCAACCTAGTGATAAATAGAAACAATAGAGCTGACATTTCACAGTTTTATATCATCTCATCTGACATAGCATGCTACGAGGTAGGCCATGTCATCTAGGTTTTTAATAGGTTCGACGAAAACTCAGAAGTATCGGCTTGTTTAGCTGTGATGCACTGTTCTGTCTGCAGCCTGTGATGGGGCATTCCTCAGGCCCTTTTGCATATCTGACTCTGAACTCGAGCTGGCCAGGATGGAAATCTGAGTGACTTGGGGTGGGAGGTACAGTGGCTGCTGTGATCTGGAGGACCTCACTGGTTCTAGCTGGAGAGAGACACAGGGAAGCCCTCCAGGGTCCCACATTCTGATTGCCAGCCCTGCTGATCTACAGTCCCCCAGGACCACCGGTGTTCTCTGTCCTCTTCAGCAAGTTCATCCCCAGTGCTAAGCCTCCTGGGCACACCTGCACCACCTCTATACCTTCGCAAACATGGAAGACCCACTTCCGGAGTGCACTGTTACTCTAGAACAGAAGTTCTGGGGCTCTGCTCACAGAATGATGCTTTGACCCATGTACTGCCTATGGCTGTCCAGGTAGTAGGTACTGCTGGTTCCATGCTAGGTGAAGCTTTGGTTCTTACCCTATGTCTGTGCTCATTTTCACATCCAGACTTCTGTCTTTATCACCCTCCTCCATGACACCTGTTCACTCTCACAGATATTTTCCTAAAAGATGGTGCCTTTGAACTACAAATTAAGGAGCTGATTATAATGCTGGAAATTCTTCATCAATAAAAGACATGATTTGCAAGGAGGCTAACTGCTTCTTATAAAATCGCTGTCGATAAAAGCACAGTTGCTTACAGACAGGACACAAGAGAATACTGGTTTGATGGTGCATTGAAGGTAATAAATCTGGGATTCAGAATTCAGCCAGAGCAGTTCATGAAAGCCAGTCTACCAGAGGGGTAAACTTTGCTGATTATCAAACAACTGACTTGGTTTAGGTAACTTTCCCTGTTCTTTTTCTATTATCTATTTTTATTTTGTTCTGCTCTGTTCTTTATTGTTGCCTTCCTTCTGCTTGCCTTGGGTTTAGTTTGCTTTGCTCTTGCTGGCTTATTAAGGTGAAATGGTAGATTATTGATTTGAAGTCTTTTCATCTTTCTTAATATAACTGTACAGCTTCAGTTTCCCTTCCAAGACTGCATTCAGTGTATGCCTTGAGTGTGGGTATATGGGATTTTTATTTTGATTCAGCTCCAAGAATTTTGTTGTTGTTGTTGTTGTTGTTGTTTCCTTGTGCTTTTCTCATTAATCCTTTGGCTGTTTTAGAGGGTGTTGTTCCATTTCCACATGTTTGTTTACATTTTTTAGTTTTTCCATCTGGTATTGATTTCTATATCCATTCCATTGTGATTAGAAAAGATACTCTGGATGATTTGATTTCAGTTGTTTTGAAAATTATTAAGACTTGTTTTTGTGACCTAGCACATGGCTGCTGCTGGGAAATGTGTGCTGTGCTGGTGTTGAGGTGTCTGTCGTAACTCATAATGCACCCCAGCTCTAACAAGTGTTCTGGCCAGGACAGGCCAGTGCTGTGTCAAGGATGACACATAACAACTTCAGCTCTTCCCTTTTTGTAGATTTCCAACGCAAATATAAACATGTTATTTTAGGCAAAATGATAAACTCTTGGCAGGCATTATTGAACCTGAAGGTACAATGTCTAGCTCTTTTGAAATTCATTTTGTTTCGGAGGGAGATAGCTAACCTATGTAGAAACTCTCAGTGTACAACCACATACGTAAATAGGGCTTCACATCCTTGCTGATTGAATACATAGCTATGAAATGGAGCTAAAATGAATTGGCTTAAGAAGAAATTGACCTGAAAGTACGGTGCCAATCAAGTCAATCATCCATTTGGGGGGTAGGGAATGAAAGAGAGAAATGGGACTGTTACTATTACACTCATAAACTGGGTCAACCCTGGACAGGCCTGGACGTACAGTTGCCATATAAGGTCCCCCACGTGTTGGGAACATTTGGGAAGTCTTCATCCTACCCCAACATGACAGAAGGGGGTCAGGATGCTTGTTATCCTCTTGATAGTGCACTTAAACTTCTCAGGACTTTGTTTCCAAGATGGACAGGAATATAGTAGCAGTGCAATACTAAACCCCACATTTTAGGGGTTCTGCCGCCTTACTGCTTCTCTAGGTGCTATCTGCTCCAGTCCCTGCTAGAATCCACACACCTGACAATGCACTTAACGCATACGGGTGCACAAGGGTGTCCTTTGAACCTGGCTAAAGAGATCACAGGTCTAAAGAGGTTGTGTGTGCCAAGAAGCAGTGCCCTCACTCAGGAAGCCCACTCATTTCTTCTGAGGCACTGATTCCTGTGAAATTCTTTATGACTGAATCCTTGGCCCATGGTCTGCTTGACTCAGCACTTCTAACCCTCAAGCTACTTCATAGGACTTGTGCTCAATTCCTTTGCTCGTCTAACCCCTCTTCCAGCTCTTCAGGGGATTCTTAAGACCAAGGCGATGGAGTTAGATTTAAAATAATTACCTTTTTTGCCTGTTGTATCTATCCACTCATCTTATTTTTCTTTGGAAATTCACTGCTTTTTAAAAATATTCTCTGTATTGCTGAGCACTCACACATGATGCTAATCTTACAGTCATATCCACTGTAATTGTTACAGTTCGGGCTCTTGATACTGCATTATGTTGTTTTAAAGCAATTAGGTTAATATCTCAAAATCAAAAACAAGCTTGTTCCAGTGAATGCTGTGGACATTTTAAGAAAACACTTGCCAAGAGAAATGGGCCATCAAACTAAAACAGGCTTTTCTCCTTCCAGGGAGACATCCCATTTATTTCATGTAGAGAAGAAATAGAGTTATGGTAGGTCCTTGGTGAAGACATCGAGTCACTATAAGGGTGTTAGTGGCACCAGGGGAGTGCACAGCCCCCCGCCCCTGCCTGAGCGCTTGCTGTACATGGGGTGTGCACCTGGAAGCTGTTTCTGAGGACCGCTATCTGCCATTATGTCTGTCCCGCACTTGTGCCCCCAGGTGGGCAGGGGTGGTGGGGACAGGGCAGTGCCACATGCTCCAGCTGGGCTAGGAGGGAACGGTCCCTTCCATTGCCTTCCACAGGCCAATTGTGATCCATTTCTGTCCAGGATCAGAGATGATGTTTCTTCTGGGAGGCTGCTTTTTGTTGGTCCCTCACCTTAACAGAGGCTTTTCAGTTGTGACCTCTGTGGCTTCTCCAGCAGCAGGCTGAGTCTGTCCCTGGGAAGGACACAGGTCACTGCTACCACAGGAAAAGCTGAAGTTCTGGTTGCCATAAACTCAAAGGGTTAGAAATGTGTGTGTGTGAGAAGGTGGGAGAGATGGCAGTGGCAGTGAGGAGAAAGGAATTCAACAGCAGAGCTACAGAAGGCTATAAACTGCATGAGACAGTGCCTCAGGCCACGGTAGGGTGGGGTGGGCTGCTGTCACTCCCCCCCCCCCCCCCCCCCCCCCC
>NW_022900928.1:86296009-86328011 GCF_012274545.1 Fukomys damarensis | reverse complement strand
CCCACTGACCTGACATTCTTACCCCAAGCAGGATTTGCTTTATCCCTGAAATTGGTTTAAGCCATGAACTTTTACCGAGGAAGAAGCTCTCAGATGATCTGTGGGTTGCTGCAGGGATATTGGACCCTACACTTAAGAGTGACTCCATGTCCTACAGCAGCTGTGCCTTGCGACACAGGGCTGAAGGCAACCTCAGCAGGGACCCAGACCCGAGTTTTGCTATTGGTCTTCTCCCTGGTCTGGGAGGCATCACTGCACAGTTGCATATTTGCCAAGGGAGGCTCTGCCTCACTTGCCAGCTGTGGCTCACATACTTGTGGGATTTACAGTCTGAACAGGAAAGAGTGAGTGTCCTCCATCGCTTCTTTGGAGTCAGAGTGACCAACTTTAACAAGTGGTTTTTCCTAGAGAGCCATCTAGCTGGCTAGCCACAGCTGTGTCCCTCGGCTTGAGCTCCACTTCTGTTGCACTGTAGTGTCTCTGATAGCCAGGGGCAGCCGATATTGCAGCTGTGGCCTGGAGTTCGAATCTAAGACACAGCAGCTCAGTGGGAAGTGGCAGCTGGCCCAACCTCCACCATCCTGCTGTGGCTCCTTCTCGTTGACCTTCCCCTCTGCAGTTATCAGCTGTATTCACAGTGGACATGGACTGTGGCCGCAGGATGGAGGGAAGCTGGAGGAATGTGACTGGAAGCACTGAGAGGGAGATCACAGGGGAGGAATTTCAGCTTCCCTGAGTGACACCAGTTATCCCCGGCCAAAGCTGGTCGACATCTAGTGATCGTGGAGCAGCTAGAGCACGTCTGCAAACAGTGTGTTTCCTCCTCCGCAGGATTATGCTGTGTTATCATAAGACACCTCGACAGGAAAGGGCCCAGTCCAAACCTGGAGGGATTCCATGCGCCTCCCACCACGTTCCTGTCTCCAGCGTGCCTGAGGAGTGCTGGGTACCACTTGAAGGAAGGGCTGTCCAACACTGCTCAGTTTTCTCCCTGTGCTTATCTGGGCACCAATGGCTTCTTCATCTCACTGTGTCCTACCTGAGATCTGTGTCACCACAGGCCTGACTGTTCTGTCACTTTGATCTCACGTTTGGTGTGGGAGGGATAAAATGAGCGTAATTTTGCTGGTGTGAGAACCAGAATGGACCTGCTCCAGTGTGCCCACAATAGCAACCCAGTGGCACGTCAGGGTTGAGCTGCACAGCTCAGATGAACGAAAGGGGACAAGGACAACCACAGACAAGTTGCTGCAAGAGATGCCTGGACTGAGGGTTCAGGCCTTTCTGATCACACCAAGGAGGAGTCTTGCTTTTTCAGTAGTGGTGACTTGTGCAAGTGTAGGCTGGCAGTGGTTCAGTTCACACATGGTGAGCAGGCAGCAGGGAGCAGGACTCAGATCTGGGTCCTAAGAAGACATCCCCGTTAGCCCTTAGTTTTGCCAGATGTTCGAAGGTATGATGTGTGGAAAAATGATCAGCTAAATTCAGGAAATTCTGAGTTCACTGAAATTTCTACTTTTCTGAGAACATTTGTGGTCCATTATGTTGCATTCATCCTGGGAACAAGTACATGTACATTCCCGTCCTTATTCTTTGTACATCCCCTTCCCTCCATCTCTTGGTCTTCTTGCCTTATACAAAAGATCTTTCTCCCTGTTTACTGATATCTATCTTTTATTTTGCTCTTTAATTCCTTTATATTTTGGGTTTCTCATATAAAAGAAATCATACAACATTTAAGCTAGCGTGTCTTATTTCATTTAACATTAAGGTCTCAAAAGTTTCCCACATTATTCAAGTTTATCCTTCTTTATGGCAGAGTAGTGCTCCACTATGTATAAATACAGTTTTATCCATTTGTTTGTTGATAGACCTATAAGCTGCTTACAAGATTTATATGCCCTAAGACTTAGAGGCTTCTTTAAGCTGAACTCTTGCAAGGTTCCCAGAAGGGGATGTGACACACTGGGCTTACATGGCTTACCTACATCTTATGCTTAAGGACAACTATGTGTCCTAACTGATCATGCTCCAGACTTGTCCTCTTCACTGAGGATATGTGCTGGCCAGGCCTGCATAAAGGAAATCAAAAATTAGTGTGTCCTGGCCAAGGTCCTTGGGGCTAAATCTGAAAGATGCTTGTGTGACCCGGAGTCCCCTTGGAAACGGGTCACCTCCTCCCTCTTCCTCCCACCTTTATTCTGTAAAAATATGCATCAGAGAAATTATCAAAATCATATTTGGAGAATATTAGATTAGGAGAACATTTGATTAAATCAATATTTGGAATAGTAAAGGACTTTTCTCCTAATTACATCTGGAAGAACTAATATTGTCTGTAGGGATAAAAGCTGAAGCTTTTTCCTTATGCATATGGAGATAGCTTAAAGAAAAATGTCTCGGAAGGGTGCCCTTTGGCCTGTGGCTCATATATGCCTAGTGGAAAGATGCCCAAGGACAAAAGGATAAATAGTTTCATGAAACTTCATGTAAATTCTAATTACAATAGAAATGAGTTCAATTCATAAATTGTGTACTTCTCTGAAAAGTTAAATACTAGCCTGAAAAATATAAAAATAAATTGGATGTTTCACTTTTATGGTTTTTGTTTTTTTGGTTATTTTTTGGTACTGAGGATTGAACTCAGGGCCTTGTGCTTGCAAGACAGGTGGTGGAGCCACTGAGCTAAATCCCTGGCCCCTCATTTTTATGTTTTTATGTATATATACATCTTTTCCCTTACAATAAATAATACATGGTATTCCTGAAGGGAGAATTTTGCAAGTTGCGCAGCTGAGTGTCAGGCCTGGCCTGCCCTTCCTGAGTATATCTCGGGCAGCCTGCTCTGCCTGCTCACAGTGTGCATGCAGGCAGAAGTCACCGGGTGGGTTAAATCCCCATCTGTCCTCCTTATCAGGAAACTGTGGCTGGACAGTGGATTGATTGGCTCGGTTACGCTGGCTTAAATATTGATCTGGCTAAGTATTCCCCTTGGCTTGCTAAATATATTCTATAGAAATCAAGTGAGGTGCTTTTGCTTGTTTGTTTTGTTTTGTTTTGTTTGTACCGGGTATCGAACTCGGGTCCTTGCGCAGCACCACTGAGCTAAATCCCCAGCCCACATGAGGTTTTTGATGACTTAAAAGGAAATGGAAGCCGGGCATGGTGGCGCACACTTATAATCCACCACTTGGGAGGCTGAGGCAGAAGGATCACTGCAAGTTCAAGACCAGCCTGGGCTACATAGTGCATTCCAGGTCAGTCTCAACTATATAGTGAGACCCCGTCTCAAAAAACCAACAAAAAGGAAATAGGTCACTCATTTGGTCTTTGCCTAAGACCCAGTGCTCCGTGGGGCTCAGCCCCCTGGGGATGTGCAGCACGTTGTTGGCAGAATGCCACCCTTTGCTTAGGCTGCAGACTGGTGTGCACTTTGACCCCTCCATTCCTCCTCATCTCTGGCCTGGTTCCCATCTTTCCACTCCCTATGGTCACTTTTACCCTTCTCATTTTCCCTTTCATTTCCCTGTGACTGTTTGGCTTCAGATCCTTGTCTTGTTTCAGAAATCTTGTGAGAGCCCCCACCCCGACAGTGTTCATCCCAGTGCCCCTCACCCTCCACAGCAGAAAGGATGCTTCCTGTCTTCATGGGTTTACTGTGGCCTAAGTGCTGACATCTGGGCTCTTCAAAGAGATGACAGACAAATGACCACTACAGCAGTCATCCTCATCGGGACTAATGTAAACAAGCAGCAGCAAAGGTTCGCTCTGGGCCCAGACTGTATTAGTTGCCTTATAATGGTATCTTATTGAATCCTGAAAATAACTCATTTTGTCATATCTCGCTGAAATGGGCTCAGAGAGGTTGACTAAAATCCCCAAGTTCACACGGCTGGGCTCCCCTTCCCATCACTTTCCCCTTGTCCCCTTGCCAGTCTTGTTTGTCATGCTTGTGATTTGTCCTTCTGCAAAGTCTGATGATGCTTCTGATCAGATTGGAAGGGCTGTCTTCCATGAGCAGAGCCCTTCCTTAGGAGCTGCAAAAGTCCTGAGGAAGTGGAAGATGGGGTTTCTCCCAAACACCCAAGGAAAAAGAGAAAATAAGCAATAAGCTTCTTTGCAAGTGACAGCAGTCAGACCAGAGGCACAGTACTGCCGCAGGAAGCCAGGGAAGTCATTCTCCTTCAACTTGCTCATCTCAGTTTTTGAACAATTTCGAGTTAATCAAAGAGTAGATAAAGAGAGAAATGTGTGTTCAGTTGGAAAGTGGAAAGGGGGAGCTGTCCTTAACCTGGGCACAAGTCCCCCTGTATCTAGGGCAGTCAGTTATTCTCCATAGCCGCCTTTGAATCTAAGGGCACACTTGATCTTTGCCTCCCCCAGTGACTCATCCCCCCGCACAGACTTGGCGTGATCCCAGGGAGGCAGAGAGGCCAGCACACTGCTACCCACAGGCCATACGAGCCTCCACGGGCTCCACTGACTCCCGTGGTCTCTGCTAATTAGGTCCACACCTCTGCTCAGCAGCCCGTAATGCAAGAAGACTCCCCCCACTGGCAGAGCTCCTAAACTAGTATATGGAAAGTCATGCCTGGAAGTTCAAAGAGGCAAATTCAATTTTACACTGTGCAGCGTTGCCACTCAGGGCAATCTGAATTTAGAAGCATTTTCTCCCTCAATGGGCAGTTTGCCTGGGAATCACTGAGATACATAGATTCCCATTACTCCTGGGGGAGCGCCAGGGATTTGCACACAAAACAAGGCCAAGTCTTCTTTCACATCTGTCCACTGGACCCTCTCTCCTTTTGGAGGCTGAGACTCATCTTCCTAGAATGATCTCCACGGAAAAACATCAGAATTTCAGTCTAGAATTGCTCAGAGTTATGATGTTATGCTCACTCTTGACCCCTCTCTTTACTGCGAGAATATTGAATTTGTTCACAACTATTGGAGGTGAGATACAAGGCTGCCCAAGGAGGAGACAGTATGGGAAAACAGCTGGACTTTATACATACTGTTCCTGCTGGGCCCCTTTCATATGGTTAAATTATGACCAATCCTAGCATAGACCTGGCTTCTGGGTGCTGAGAGTTCCCTGCGGTAATACATGTACAGAACCCAGTAGGGAACGGATCTGATCTCTCTTCATTCATATTCTGTGGGATCTCTGGCTTCCTATTACATGATTTTTAAACACACACTTCCTATGAGTAAGTGCACACTTTCTGTGAGGCCATTCTTCTTATGAGCCCAAACTTCCTATATGTACACAGTTGCTGTTTATCCATACTTCTTGTGGGTCTACACTTTTGTGAGCACGTATTTCCCATAAACATACTCTCCCTGTAAGTGTATACTTTCTGTGAGCTCACACTTCCTATGAGCCCACACTTCCTGTGAGTTTACACTTCCTGTGAATCCATACTTCCTATGTACACATACTTTCTGTATACCTATACTTCCTGTAAGTGCATACTTCCTATGAGCTCACACTTCCTGTGAGTCCACACTTCCTGTAAAGCCTCACTGCCTGTGTGAAATATTATTCTTTCCTGAGACAAACTGGATTCCTAACCACCCTAAAATCTGGGAGGGTGCTGCTTTCTGTGACTTACCTCTTGCATACTCTCAATGCCAGTCCATCTTTCAGATTGCTCCCTAAATACCATTGCTCTCCCTATGCTTTACTTTCATGGAGACCTGTACTTTTTCTCTGTGGCACATCTTTAGAAGGATTTTTATTTAATGACATTTGATGTCTCCCCTGCTAGACGGAAGATTCCAAAATTGCAAAACCAAGTTGGCCTTGTCCTTTGCAGTGCCTCCAGGGTCAGTCTTCTCTGGTCCTTTCCATATGTTCCCCAACTGGATGGATGAATTATGGTTGGAGTCCTCCTTAGGAAATGTAATTAAATTTAAAAGTTGGCATGTGGTGTTTTTTGTTTTGTTTTGTTTTGTTTTTTGGTACCGGGGATGTAACTCAGGTCCTTGTGCTTATGAGGCAGGCACTGGAATCACTAAGCTAAATCCCTGGCCTTGCATGTGATGTATTTAGTATGCATTTTTCAAATTAAAGAACCCTGTGTAAACACACGCACACACACACACACACACACACACACACACACACACACACACTACTGATTACGATTCATCCCTGGCCTGAGGTTCCCATCTTTCCACTCCCTATGGTCACTTTTACCCTTCTCATTTTCCCTTTCACAGCCCTTGTGACTGTTTGCTTTCAGATCCTTGTCTTGTTTCAGAAACCTTGTCAGAGCCCCCACCCCCACAATGTTCATCCCAGTTCATCCCAATGTTCAGCCCTGTAATCTGATATGCTGCAGTTATAGCAAAGCACGTTACAGCATCTTTATTCCAGAGATTTGGAAAGGTGGGGAGGACATTTTGTTCAGATGGACAAGTAGCATTTTTTGTGTTCTGATGTCAATACACTGTCAGATACATATCGCTTATGAATCTCCTAAAGTTCCTTCCAAATGTTCTCACGAGCCCTTAAACGCATCCCTTCTTCCCTCTTACTTGCATTATTCAGACACGGTGAACTGGTTTCAGAAATCTTGACAGTTTTCTTCAGAAAAATTAAAATGTTAATACTAGAATTTTGGAATCGTATGAAAAGAAAATCCATATCAGACCAATAATTTAGGCAGAGAGATCTGGAAAACATCAGTCCACAAATATAAGTCTACTATTTAGATTTTCAAAAATGGTTGCAAATATATTATTCTATAATACTACTTATATAAAAATCCACTCCACGTTTGGCAGCTATCCCAATGAGAAATAATGACATGGAATTTGAGTATCAGGGTAGATATTCTCTAGGCACAAAGAGAAAGGTTTGCATTGTACTTTGTATCTCAGACCAAGTCTTTTATTTTTTTCCTTTTTTATTGAGTTTATTGGTATTTTTTAAGTATGCAGTACAGTTGCATTCATCATTGGGATCTTGTGCCTTTACATGTCAGATCTTGGTTCTCATTTTTTCCCCATACCCTTGCCCTCCCTTCACCCCCTCCACCCTCCCCTATTTACAAAGACTTTGTTTCCATTTTTTTCCTTTTCTCATATTTTTTTCTTGTCCCTTATTTCCTTTCCCCTATGCTTCCCACTTCCCCTATACTTTTAGCCCTTTTCTTCCTATTTCACATTATTAGTTATACAATTTGGATTTTATTTATACTTTCAGTTTTTCACACCAAAGAAACTATTCAGTATTTACACATATATGACTTATTTATTTCACTCAAGAGTATGGGCTCAATATACATCCATTTTCCTATGAATGACTCTAGTTTCTTATTTTTTATGGCTTAGTAGTAGCCCATATTATAGACAAACCACATCTTCTTTATCCATTCTCCAAGTGATGGGCAATTGGGCTATTTCCAAGTTTTAGCTATTACAAACTGTGCCACTGTAAACATGGGTGCACATCTATCACTGTGGTATGATTCTTTTAATTCTTTTGGAAAGATAACCAACAGAGGGATGACTAGGTCAAATGGAACCTCTAAACCTAGTTATTTGAGGTATCTCCATATTGATTTCCACAGTGGTTACACCAGTCTGGAGCAACAGGGGAGAAGGATTCCTTTCTCCCCACACTTGCACTAACATTTGTTATTGGTTGATATCTCGATAGCAGCCATTCTTTCTGGGGTGAGGTGGAATCTCAGTGTTGTTTTCACTTGTATCTCTCAAATGACCAGTGATATGGGACATTTTTTCAAAAATATGGAACATTTCTCATTCCTTCAACATTTTTTATTTCTTTGTCTGAGAAACGTCTCTTCATTTCAGATACCCATTTTTGAATTGAGTCTTTATATTTGAGGGGCCTGATTTTTTTGAGTTCTTTATGTATTCTAGATAATAGAACTTTGTCTGAGGAGCATCTGGTAAAAATTTTTCCCATATTGTATGTTGTCTCTTAGCTCTGTTGGTGGTTTCTTTTGCAGTACAGAGATTTTAATAAGATGAGATCCCAGTTGTTGATTCTTTGTGCTAGTTCCCATGCTACTGAGGATTTGTTCATAAAGTGTTTTCCTATGCCAATATCTTTGAGAGTTTTACCTAACTTATCTTCTAGTAAGTTTAGAGTTTCTGTTTTAATATTTAGATCTTTGATCCACTTGGATTTTAGTTTAGTGCATGGTAAAAGATAAGGGTCTAGTTTTAATCTTTGGCAGGTTGAAATCCAGTTTCTCCAACACAATTTATTAAAGAGGCTCTCTTCCCCCACTGAGGATGGTTGGCTTTTTTGTCAAAGATGAGGTAGGTGAGTACATCTGGAGTTGTTTCTGTATCTTCCAATCTGTTCCACTGATCTTTGGGTCTTTTTCTTTGATAGTACCATGCTGTTTTTATCACAGTAGCTTTGGAGTACAGTTTCAAGTTGGGGATTGTGATACCTCCGGTCATGTCTCTGTTGCTTAGAATGGCTTTTGCTATTCTAGGTCTCTTCTGGTTCCAAATGCATTTTTGTATTATTTTTCTCTAATTCTGTGAAATATACTGTTGGAATTTCAATCGAGATTGCATTGAATCTGTATAGCCATTTTCGCTATGTTGGTTCTTCCTACCCAGGAGCAGGGGACATCTTTCCATTGTCTTATATCCTCCTCTATCCCTCTTTTCAGGGTGCTGTCGTTTTCAGTGTAGAGGTCTTTTGCTTCCTTTGTTAGATTGATTCCTAGATACTTCATTTTTTTGGATGCTATTGTGAAAAGAATTGTTTCCCTAATTTCTTTCTCAGTGAGTCTATTTGTGTACAAGAAGGCTATTGATTTTTGAGTGTTGATCTTGTATCCAGCTACTCTGCTGAATATGTTAATTAAGTCTAGAAGTCTTTTGGCAGAGTTTTTTGGGTCTTCTATGTACTATATCATATCATCAGCAAATAATGACATTTTCAGTTCTTCCTTTCCTATCTTTATTGCTTTAATTTCTTTCTCTTGTTTAATTGCTGTGGCTAATGTTTCCAGAACTATATTGAACAGTAGTGGTGATAGTGGACATGCTTGTCTTGTTCCTGATTTTAGCATGGAGGTTTTCAGTTTTTGGCCATTTAATATGATGTTGGCTGTTGGTTTTTCATAGATAGCCTTTTCCAAGTTGAGATAAAGACCATCTATTCCAATTTTCTGGAGGGTTTTTATCATGGATTGGATGTTGAATTTTGTCGAATTCTTCTTCTGCATCTATTCCCATACCAAGTCTTGATGATATAGCTCCATAATGTACCTTTGTAATACCAGGTGAAATTATATGGAAGAAATCATCAAATTCATCCATCCACACTTCTGCAAGTCTGTTATTTTTGTTAAGTATCTGCCCCTTGCCTCCTGGAAATGTGTAAGGTTGCTTTCTGAAACACATGTCCAACATGTGGAGCCCATAGCAATTCCCAAAATTTCTCCACACTGCCAGATCCTAAGGTAAATTTCTAGATTTTCTCCTCCCCAAATACACATCCCAGCATGATGTGTTCCAATTTCCTCAAAGTAATGTCTGTCTGTTGAAAAAAGGCCTCCTGCCATTGTAGGTGTTCTGACAGGAAGAGTTAGACCACCTTTCCTCCTGTCCATTTCTCTTTGGGGAACAGGATACCAGCAAAAATTGAGATTCCAGGTGAATCCACCACACGTCATATCAGAGCCTGCCATATACTCAAAAGTATTGTCGCTGATCACATCGATGATAGGACATACCACTGTTCTCCTGTCCTGTTTGTTCCTGGCGAAGAGCGTCTCCAGCCATCCCACTGTGCACTCACAATGAGCATCTAAGAAGGTGATCACTTAACTTTTGGAGACAGCAGCTCCTTTTAATCTAGCTCTGATCAATCCAGATCACTGTTCCCTTTGAATCAGTGTCTAGATAACATGGCTAGAAAAGAGAATGAAAAAGTTGGAATATTTCATTGTCATGGTATTGGAGGTAAGCAGGTCTCTCCTATACTGCGAAAAAAGAAATTAGAACAGATGATGTTTGCTTGGACATTTCCAAACTTAATGGCCCCATTATCATGCTCAAATGCCACCACCTATAAGGCAACCAACTCTGGGAATATGACCCAGTGAAATTAACCCTGCAGCACGTGAACAGTGCCTGGATAAAGCCACAGAAGAAGAGAGCCAGGTGCTCAGCATTAGAGACTGCAATGGAAGCTGGTCCCAGCAGTGGCTTCTTCGAAACATCACCCTTCCAGAAATATTCTGATACCAAATTGCAAAAAAAGAAAAGAAAAGAAAAGGATTGACTGGGCTATCTCAGTATATATTTCTGCAACATTTGTAAGTAGTAGAAAAGGAAAAGTGCTTTCCTCTTATGCAAGATGTCAGGTTTATCAGCCATTAAAACTCAGACTCCTCCAGCTTTTCACTAGCTGTGAACCAGCCTTCCTGTCCAAGGGCATGAAACTGTATAGTAGTGCGACTGTGCACATTGATGTATACAAGATGGAAAGAGCCTTTCATCAAGAGTCATGGGAAAGAATATTCAGACAACAAAACTGAACTGTACCTTTTATAGTTTGCTTGCATATCAGTAGTTTCTGCTGAATGTGCTGTCCTAATGAAGATGTTTCCATGATTTTTTCCCTATTAAAACTGGTAGCCAGTATATTAACTATTGATATACAATAGATGAAAAAGAACTGGAACCAGATTCATGATCATGAAAACAACATTTAAAAAAAACTACATGAAACAGGATTTAAAGAAAATGGTAACAGAACTATGAGAAGTACAATTTGTTATAGTATAGTATCAAATATCTATGTAGATTTTATATCTCAGTGGGGAAAAATAATGGATTCCAATGATATTCATTTTGTTTTCATCTGTGATAGTCATGGATGCTTTTATTTTTCTTGGGGTGCTGAAATGAGCTAGGAAAAAAGCTCTTTGAACAAAGTTTTAATTTCTACAACATTTTTTATTTGGTTTGTGGGCTATTGGAATTGTAATTTTTAATTGCCTTCTAAAAATGGAGAATTCACATGATAATGTGTGGTATCAACTGAACAAGTTAAATATTTTAGTTGCTTGTGGGTCAACTGGCTTATAGTCTGTCTCTCATGCATGCAAACACACACATACACACAATACACAAATACACACACATTTCTTGCCACATCAAATTCTTAACTTAATTCAACAGATTATGCTTAATACCCAAGATTCAAACTACTGTGTTACAGATTTGTTTTCCTAGCAATAAATTTTCAGTTCTTTATGATTCCACTTAAAAGGCTTACAGGAGCATTTTATTATTTGGTTATTTGGAGATAATATATGTGATTTTTTTTTTGGAAAACCTTTTTCATTCCATACTCAGATGTACTTCATTGTCAAGTGCATACTTAGTTTAGATTCTTAAATTATAATGTTGATCTGCTGCTTTTTAAAAAATAAAATTTGACTGAAAATGTTTTAAAAAATCCACTCCATAAATATGATACTTCAGTCCACTTGTAAACTGCTCATTGAAAATGCAATAGATCTTTAAACAGAGATGGTAGAGACACCCAGTTTCTTATCAATTACACTTACAGGCCATTCTAGATACTGCACGAACCTGAGAGGAGAATCCCAGAGGGACATTTTTATGAACCTCAAGTCCCCACTACTTCCTAGTTTCTCATAATCACCTAAGAAAAAATAAACATAAAATTGTTTCCACCCCTTTGAGGATTGTCCGTTCTGCTGACCCTCTGAATTCAGCTGCTTGTACCTCTGACCTGTCCAGATCAGTGCTACCTCTCTCCATCCCACTGCAAAATTCCTGTCATTCATGAACTCCATGCTGGAAGTAAGCCCTCTTCCTAGCCTAAGTCCACCCTCTCTCCACTGCCTGCACCTGCCTTCCTCTCCTGCATTCATGTACATGGAGACCCCTGCCCCAGAGGCATCCTGCAAAGATGCAGGATCACGAGGTGGATGATCTTGGAGTGAGAGGGGATCTTGGTGATGTTCTAGCCCAGTCAGTGCCTCTCTCACAGCAGTGGTGACACATGGCATTTCTGCACAGAGGTGAAGTCTGTGAAAGATGCAGTTTGTAGTGAGAAATACTCACATCCCGGAGCAGGAAGGAGCCGGATGGCTGGACCACTCAGGGTCCATGGTAAATCTGACCCCCTCCACCCCCAAGCAGGATGCTGGAGAGGTGAAGCAGCTGAGCAATGTGGAGGAAATACCCGGATTGGAAGTCCCTAGATCTGTTCCTATTGAAGAAAGCTCTCCAATATGGTTGTCACCACTAATGGTGTGACCTCTACATCTGTTCTTATAGGGCACTGACCCAGGTGCCTCGGTAGTGATTTAAATTGGGAATAACTGAGGTCCACAAGGGCATGAAATTCATGAGGCTTCTTTCTCCCAAGGCACTGGGCCATCCTTGCCTACACTCTATGACTGCACTGAAGTTCTGTGATGCCCCAGTGGTCGCAGTTGACACCCTTTCTGGGTCAGGGTTTAGTCTGTGCAAGCCCAGGTCACCTTGCAGAGAAACAAGAGACCAATACTCAGACTTGCCAACCCAGCTTTTGTTCCCTGTCACCTTCCTTTGCATCCAACCCCTGCAAACAAGGTTTTTTTCTTTTGTTTTGTTTTTCATGAACAGAAAATGTATGGACTTTACTGCTTTACTTACTCTCTGAAGTTCATTAAAAGCTTCCATACACGCTAATCAAGGCTTTTTATGAGACACAGCCAAGATGTTTCATGTGTATGGTGCCAATAAACAGACTTCTCTAGAAGGAACCAGGACTGTTTATTTAAAGTAGACACTTAATTCAACTGGATGGAAAAAGCAAATTAGAGAATGCTTGAATCTGGCATTGAAGATGCTTTCTAGGGTGAAGACATTATTTGGAAAATTTCCAGATACTCAAAGTTTTGAACATCAAGATTGGGCAGGTGACTCTCCGAAATAGATTTGGATGGAAGTTGTCATTCTCTTCATTCTATTCAGGTACAGCTCAGATCACCAGGGAAGGGGCCAGCCCACTCCTTTAGCCTCATAGTAGTGGACCAAGATTTTACTTGAGCCATTTGGTTGTAGATGCATTATTGATTCTACCTGGGCAAGGGCATATTGGGTCAGCTCTGAAACCAGGACTGTTCAAACTTGGACAAGTGACATCCTAGGTAATGCAACAAGGCTGGAAAGGGAAGCTAGTTCCCATGGGTTTTGAGGACTTCTGTTACAAAACAATGGGTTTGAGCAGTTGTTTTACTAAATTAATTTTTTATATTAGCCAGAACATCAATCTCAACACAGTTAAAAACAAAGAGCATTCAGGCCTCTCAGGTGACTGAAATGAAATCCCTTGCTACTAATGGGAGGCAAATGCACATCACTTAGTGCTTGCTTTATCCGCTTATGCAGAGAAGGAAACATGTCAGCCATGGAGAGAACCCAAACCCTAAACACATCTTGCCATGTTTGCAGGGGCAGCCGGAATTACTGTGCGGTCCTTCTTTTCAGGTCAAAAAGAGCACTTCCTGTCACACTGAGAGTAGAGGAAGTAGGTATAGCCAGACTCAGAGGACTTTCAGACAAAAGATGTGACAGCCAGAGGTCTCCAGAAAAGCGAAACCAGGAAGCATGGTTATAGACAGCAGATGATGACTGGGCTGGGGGTATTGGGGAAAGTTTTTAAGTAATTATGGAGGCTGAGAACCACAACAGGTTGTGTTGTGGTTTAGATCTAAAATGTACCCCCCAAATCTCATATATTTAGAGGGGGGTTTTTAACAGCTGATTGGATCATGGGGGTGATGTACTCCTCAGTGGATTAATCCATTGATAAATTCATGTCAGGTGGGGCCTGGTTAGAGGTGAGTCAGTGGGGCTGTAACCTGGAAGGGTGTGTTTTGTCCCCAGCTCCTTCCTTCTCTGCTCCTGGCTCCCATGGGGCTAGCAGTTGTCCTCTGTCAAGACCGTCCACTGGGCATTTCTGCTTTGGAGTCAGTTGACCATTCATGGATGGAAACCTCAGAAATTGTGCACCAAAATAAACTGCTCCTCCTTTAAGTATCAGGTATTGTGTCCTCAGTGGGAAACTGACTAATACAAGCTGTCTGTAGGCTGGAGGCCCCAAGGTGTCCATGGCTCAGTCTGTGGCTAAAGACCTGGGACCCTGGGGTGTTGATGGGAGTCCTGCTCTCTGAAGACTGGAGTGCCCAGGTTTCTGAATACTAAGAACAGGAGGAAAAGGGCATTGCAGCTCCAGGAGAGAAACAAAGAGGAACTGTATCCTCCCTGACTTTTCTGTTCTATTCTGAGCCTCAGCTGATTGGATGGTTCCTGTGCCTTGAACAAGGGTATGTCTTCTTCCCCACTGAGTCAACAGATTCAAATGCCAGAAGCCCTCGTGGGCACACTCAGAAATCATGCTTCAGCCTTTGCTTGTTCTTCAGCCAGTCCTGTTGTCACTGAAAATTAACCCTCACATTGGAGTAGGTGAAGGGTGACCAAAGTGCTTCCTGATAAGCAGGATACTGCCCTGCGGGTGACTTCATGGGCCACCCCTAGCCTAAGGGTACAGTGAAATGATCGGACCCATTGGCTCCTTCCACTCCTCAGTGGCACCAGCTATGTGCAATCCCTAGCTCCATCCGCAACTCTCCACAGGTTGCCTTGTGCTTTCTGGACCACATCATTGAGAAGTATCCTTCCCATCCAATTCTTTCTCCAACAGCTCAGCCTCTATGCAGCCACCGGTGTGTGAGAGAGAAAAACAAAGGCTTTGCCATGGAGGAGGATAGCAGTGCCTTCACTCACATCAGTACCACCTCCAACCCGAACCAGTTCACATGAAACACCCACACTGCTCCTGGTGTGGTTGTTCTTATCCATATTTCTTGGTGCTTCTCTTGAGCCCTAGAAATGACTAAGAGCCCCACAGAGTTTAAAGTGCCAAGGAATATCTGGTGGGCAGGATCCTATTGGATTCCTCCAACGTTTGGATTAGATCCAGTAGGAGGAGCCCAACACCTGGCCAGGACATTTTATTTTATTTATTTTTTTTTATTGAGTTTATTGGTACATTTAGGGATACAGTACAGTTACATTCATTGTTGGGATCATGTACCTTTACATGGCAAGTCTTGATTGGCCAGGACATTTTAATGTGGGCTTCTAACCCACCCTCTACACGGTTCTTTGATGGACTTAAATGTGCATCCAAGGAGCCACCCATAGCTTGAAGCCCAGATTCATACTTTATCTAACCCTAACCAAAGATTTCTTCATTTGTGCTTTTCTTTTCTTTTAAGAAAAAAAAAAAAAAACATGTGATTAAACAACCAGTATCGTATTTGCAAACACCAATCCATGTATTATAAAAGAATGCATGACTATTCCAAAGTAATTGATTTTATTCATACCAAACTTGCTCTCAAGGATTACAGAAAATGACCTTGTAAACACAGATGACCCTTCACTACTGTGTAACTCCTGCCACTTGGTCTATACAAACCCAAGGAGCTAAATTTGGTAATCCTTTGAAATACCAGGTGGATTACCTTGTTAGTGTTCCTATCAAAATGCCAGCATGTACAGAATAACCTGAATTATTTACCTAGCATGATCTAAATCCACAGTTTTAAAATCACACATACCTTAAACAAATAAACTCACTTCTAATGATAACACAGTGACTAATAGCAATGGCTGGAGAATGGCTTCAAACCATTTTGGAAATAGGAAGTGTCTAAATAAGTCAGTTAATATATCATAAATAGAGAGGGTGGAGGGGTTGAAGGGAGGACAGAGGAATGGGAAAAAAAATAAGAACTAAGATATATCACGTAAAGGTACAAATTCCCAATCATGAATGTCATCATACTATATACCTAAAATGTACCAATAAAATTAATGAATTTTAAAAGGAGCATAGATTATCCATATATATATATGTATATATATATATATGGATATATGTATATACATATGGATACATATATACATATATATCCACATATATGTATATGTATATATGTACATACCCATATATATCCACATATGTGTATATATGTATGTATGTATGTATGTATGTATGTATATGTATGTATATTGCTTCCAGTTTTGTGACTTTCTGGTTCTCAGTTCCTATAGGCCTAATTAGGGATTGGCCCCTCTAGGTGATCTCTGAAATTCTCTGCAGTGTAGAAGACCGAAAAGTTTCTGTTAATCCAGGTGACTTTGGAGGCCATCTTCACCTTTGATCTTTCTTGACAGCCTTTGAGAAACACTAACAAACTAATCCTCATGGTATTTCAAAGGTGCCCAGGCCCAAAGAACTGGATGAACATGTCGTATCTCCTCATGGAGGGCTCTAAGGTCATGTTTATCCACACCAGCTCATTTTGGGGAGCACAGATGTGTGGGCTGTTCTTGGCCCCAACACCTGTGGAAAAGCATATTCAGTCTTAGCAAGGCATAATTTAGTTTATCTTCTGGCCCTATTGAAGAAGTCAGACTGCTGTCTCTGGTTGATTAAAATTTCACTAAACCTTTCTGTTGAGAACGTGCAGCTTGCCATAAAAATACCATGTGTGCTTTGTGACACTTTCCCTTGTCCTTCCCTTGCACGTCCCATCATTTTACAGTTGAAAGCACTGAGGATTACATCTTGCTTACTCTGAGTGTCTAAAAACACCACAGATTTAATTCTGTTCTGTTTATAGTTGTGTCCCCATCACCTTGCGTTTCTCTTGGATTGTTTGAATAAGTGATTAAATGAGTGACTAAATGAGTCAACCATTCAGCCAGTACCCAAGATTCCCCCAATTCCTTTGTTCTTGTGTGGGCTTTGCAGCACTTTCCTTTCTTCTCCTTCTACTAGAGTGACCTTTGTGCTCCTGATGGCCAGTGACACCCACACAGCTTCTCTAGTCCATGCTGCTGAGAGCAATCTCATTTGCACTTAGTAGATATTGAGCCATTTAAAGTAAGACTTACACTTTTGTTATGAAAATCAGTCCTCAATAGAGTATTTTTCAGTATCCCTACAATTATGGAAACCTTGGGATTGTTGTAAGTGCAGGAAGGTCAACCAGAAACTGGAGCAATTAGTATTCACATGTAATATACGAATAGGCTCATGTCGCAGGTAGATTTGGATATTGTTCACTGCTGTGTAGCTAATGCCAGTATCTTGGTTGCAACAGCACCAGTCAAAAGGAGCTAAACAAAAAGCTGTAGAAATGATGTCAAAGGGTTGTACTAAGGTTTATGCAGTGGTTAAGAATCGCCTCTTCAGAACGCTGTTCTTATTTGTTGCTTAGAATCGAAAGATACCATTTCCCCAGGAAAGGAGCAAAGATTACCATGAGATAAATTGCTAATGGCTTCATCCTTAATTCATTGCACATATACTACATCAAGTGGCTTAAGTAAGTGATAGAGGTCATAATTTAAATACAAGCGTATTAACAGGAAAACATTTGAATCTAAGTGAGATGAACATAACATCACTGAATATTGGATAAGAAACTGGAATCTGGATAGTGCTGGATAATTTGTTTGCTTTGAGATTTGGATTTCCACCCAGAATACGCAATTCAGTGGGCAGATCGACATACCACAAACACAGTGAGCATCAGGTTTATCATTTGTGATCTGTTCCTCAAAATATGTGCAGAGGTGGACTGTCAAGATGATAAACAGTAACTTTCTATCTTATGTGATGGACTGAGGTCTTCTGAAGGCTACGAAGTATCTTTAACAATCCATATTTGCCTCTCATCTTTAAGATACCAATTTCCTCTGTATTTTTATGGGTGTTGTGGCTGTGTTTAGATGTTCCCCCCATAATCTCGTGCAGTCTTTTATGGAGGTGGCTGAATCTGCAATGTGTGGTGCTGGGATGAGGGATGTGTAGTTACTAAACCACTACATGTGAGTGATTGGTTTGCACTGTCCTAATCCTGGTGGTCTGAGTAAGATGAAAAGGGACACAAAGGTGCTATTTAAGGTTCTTATGTCCACCTGCCAAGAACTGTTGTCAGTCTGCCACCTGCCTTGGAGCCAGCTGGTTATGGACAGAAAGCTCTGCAAACTGTATGTCAAATAAACCTTTCCACTTCTAACTTTGGGTGTTGGGTATTTTGCCTCAGCGACAAAAGAAAAGTAACTAACAAGTGGGGTTTACATATATTATTTCATTTTTTTCCAGTCAGGGGAGTATCTGGGTGACTCACTCCAAAAAGACCTTTTACCACAGTTCTTCACAGTAGCTCTGCTGAGTCACATAATTGATTTAAAAAAATGGAAATGTAGCTAACATGACCTAAACCTTTTATCTTTGTAGTCACTGCTACTTTCAATTTTTTGAAATTTTCTACTCATTTTTAAAAAATAGCAAAATGTAAGAACAAAAGTCACACAGACATTTGAGAATAGTGGAAAAATGGAGATGTTTCTTGCTAAAAGCACGATTGGCTACCAGTATCATAGCATCTCTTCCATAGTCAGGTGTGACTGAAGGAAATTCAGAATTTGGCTCACCTTACCAGCCTTTTAGAGGCCAGTACCTAATGTCCACGGTGCATATCCCTCGCAGGGCAGGGCCCCAATCATCAGTCTCTTGTGATCAAAACCCATTTCCTAAACCAAGCCTACCTCCTCACCCCCACAATCCAGTTACCTTCTGCAAGCCCCACCTGAGTACATGAGTCTTGAGGGGACATCAGATATAAACCATAATGGCATCCTATGCTGAATAACCACCACGCACATGCCAAATGGTGCTGGAAAACTGTGGCAAAGTTGCCCAGGATTTAGGGATTGCCCCCAGGGCAACATCTGTAGATTGTGGGAGAGGAAAGAAAGAGAAAAAGCAGAGTTTGGGTAGGGGAACTGAGTCTGTTCTACCCGGAATCATAAGGCAGTGACTATAAAGAGCTCTGTGGGTGGCCAGGTAAGGCTTCCCTGATTGATTCTGGCCACAATTCTGAAAGTTCTCTAACCCAGAGAGTCCTTGGTATTAAATCTTTGAGGGAGATATATTGTCCATTTCCAATGCTTTCTGAAAGTAGATTTGAAAGTACTCGAGTGGATGGGACAAAAAGATATAAACTTAACTCTCAAATCAGCTTCCAAACAGTCTTGAATGAATAACAAAGTTAAATAAAGAAAAATAGAAAATTGAGGTTTTCAAGTAAATTAAAAGCAAGCAAGTAAATAAAATATACAAAAGTAATCCATAGTCTAATCATCCAAAGAGGACCTCTATTTACATTTTGGCAAATATTCTTTCTGGGATTTTTCCAGACATCTGTATCTCTGTTTAGATCTACATTTTCCTGTGATGCTTCTATTTATTCATACAAATACTTTTCCTTTCCAAAATACTGTTACTTTATTCTGCAACCTGCGGTTCGGCACA
Source organism: Fukomys damarensis (assembly GCF_012274545.1). Classification (NCBI taxonomy): domain Eukaryota; kingdom Metazoa; phylum Chordata; class Mammalia; order Rodentia; family Bathyergidae; genus Fukomys; species Fukomys damarensis. The sequence continues at coordinate 86,308,585 of NW_022900928.1, read as the reverse complement.
GAGGTAAATTGGGAGCATGTTTTTCTGTCGTCGGCCACATATTCATGTGCTTAGTGTCAGCCTGGCCTTCCTGTCTTGGATGTACCTCCATAGAAGCAACTGTTGACAGCCTCCAGTTATACACAGGGCGTAGGGGCCCTCCTTATATATACAGCTTTGCAGTGTTACCAAATAATTTCCCCAGGATGAGAGTTCCAGAAATAGAATTTATAAGTTGATCAGAGTTATATTTTTAATATATTTGATATGTGTTGGAAAATTGTCTTTTAGATTGAGTCAGTTTTTATTCTGATCAGTTGAGAGAGCCTGTCCTGGAATCAGACATTCCGAGCATAAATCCCTTTCATTGTGCTTACCTGTTGCGGATCTCAAGGTTGGTAGACTCCACTAATTTACATTTTGTTGATCACTAAATAAGGTTAATCTTTTGTTTACTGACCGCTTTTTCCCTGCCTCCTCATGTTCCTTTTGCCATTTGGTATCATTTCTCTCATAGCTCGGCTTGCTATTTATCTATTTTCTCATTCATTTCTTTATGTCCATCACTTTTCTACACGTTTTAAAGTCCTGTCCCACCCCAGGCTCCCAGTTCAGTGTGCATCCTTTAATTTGATGTATGATACTCCGGGACATCCAACATCTTTCTTTTTTTCTGTACCAGACTTGCCTCAGCTGTCTCTGCCTCTGTGATGTCTGATCTTAGCTCTCTGGGACCTGTGAGCACTCTGTTCAGCTGCATCCTCCAACTCAGTACAGCAATGGCTTGTAGACCTGAAGCGATGACAGTCCAGGAAGTAGGGTGAGGGGCTTGCCAGGTGCACAGTGGAAGGATTCAGAAAGAAAGAAAAATTGAGTGCTGTTCTGTCAAAGCATAAATGTCGCCCCCACTCCATGTTTCAGCTCTAACCTCAGTGTCACTCTACCAGGAGGTACACCAGGAGGTATACCAGGGGGTAATTAGGGCTCAATAATGTCGAGGGCGATGAATTCTGCTCACCTGACCAATGAATTGGTAGAAGATTTCACACCCTAGGACAAGATGGCGAACCTTTTAGAGACAGACTGCTCAAACTGCAATCCCAAACCTACTTATTAATCACAAAGTACCAACACTGCAATTAATCCTGAATACTAAGGTTTTACTTTAGGAAAAACAACTGTCATCCAATGTGATGCTCAGCTGCTGGGACAATCTGGCTCACATTCCAAGAGAAGGATCTGTGTGCCCCCTGCAGCACATGTGCCATAGGTTCACCACCACTGCCCTAGACAAAAGTACAGCCCAGACAATCTGCCTATTAACCTCTAGACCTGAGCCCTGGGCCCTGGGCCCAACCAAGCTCAGTCTAGACTTGTGACCCCCAACACACTGGCCCTGATATGAGCTGCTGAGTTTGTGATGATTAAACAATGAAGGAGAAAGTTGCGACCCTGCTTCTCTGTCCAGGTGAGATGGCTGCTGGTGCTCTACAGGGTCTGGCTCCAGGTCCTACATTCCTACGTGATGTTCCCAATTTGCCCCTCAGGAAATGCCTGAGTGGGAATTCCACCAGATAAAATTTGCTGCTAGGGTGTCTAGGAAAAGCAAATTCAGGAGAACAGCAGGTTACAGAGGCCTTTGATCTCTTGGAGATCAAGTCTAAGGCCATTTCGGGATCTCAGGTGATAAGAGAGACCAGGAAAAGTGACTTCTGTCCTGAAGGGTTACCATTGTTGGAGATCCAAGATCTCCAGCTGTGCCAGCTGGGTGCTGTCCCCAAGCCACACAGACCTGTGCACTTGGGAGTATCATGTTGGCCAGCCCAGCTCATCCCTGTCCGCAGCCTGTTCAGCTGAAACACCACCTACTGTAAGAAGCCACCTGATTCCCTGAGTCTATTCCTGATGCCCAATCCCACCTAGAACTCTAAGGAGACCACCCAGCTAGAGATCCTTACAACTTCCACGCCCTGGACGGTGAAATCCCCACTGTACTGTCTGCTGTTTCCCACTCCAACCCTACAGATCCCACCCTGCTGTTTGGTACAATAGGGCTCAGCAAGGGCTTTGGGAAGATGGGGAGGATAGATGGTGGCCATAGCTGAAGAGCCTATTGAAGAACTTAGAATCTCCTCTGGCATCAGCCTTTGTTGCCTGTAAAGGTAGAGGGGAGACCCGAGGAGGCAGCAGGTTAGGGAAAGAACGCTTGGCAGGGCACCTCAAGAGCATCCTGGGGATATGGAAGTGCTGAGCAGGGAGGGAGCCATCCCACCCTACCTCCTTCTCCACTTCTCAGAGGAGCCCCACTGGCTAACTGGTTTAGGGATCCCCTGTCCTGCCTTGTTCCAGCACCCTCTCTCATCTCCATACATAGAGACTCAAATAAGGACAGTGAAAGCCCTCCTATGCATTTTTGGAGTTGTTTTATTCCTTACCCCTGCTTATTACGACTTCTCTGCAAAACCAGGATCTGCTGCTGCTGGCCTGGAGGTTCCCCTCCTTCTCTCTCCACCCCTATTGTATGGTGATTGTTTTTTGCTGGGCTGTATCCAGCATAACCACAGGTTATTTCTGTCATCCTTCTAGCTCTGTGACTATCTCTGGCTCACTTGTGTCCCCCCCCCCAATGAATACATGCATACACATAGGAGTAAAGGAAAAGTTTGAAAGGAAAACTGATTAACTGTTGTTAATCATTAATTACTAGTATGTAAGTTGAGTGGGAGAGCATTTACTTTTTACTTTATTAATTCTGTATTTAATTTTTAACACATGAAATATGTTTACACAATAAAGGAAGAACACAGAAACAGTGCTCTCCATTGCTCAGGTTCATGTTTCCTAATGAACCAGCCTCACAGTTGTACCCCACCCCTCCCACCTGATCACACCTACCCCAGGTAGAACCCACCCAAGATCAGAGCTCACAGTTTCTAGGAGTTATTGGGGGCTGTGCTCTGATAGCTGAAGGCCTGCATAGCTTCATCATGAGTTTCCAGGCAAGCACTGGCGAGTAGGCTTGGCCCTTGAAGTTCAGTGTGCACTGGATAAGCTGGCAGATGGCCCTCTGCCTGGGTCCCATCTCCCTGGTGATACCACCACTGGCCTGAGGACCAGGTGGACAGTAGGCCCACTTCCCAGTCTCTATGACCTTCTGGACGATGTCCCAGAGGCCGCCTGGTGTGGGGGACAGAAGGCAGGACCATCCTTAAGGGACAGTGAGGTGTTTGAGCCAAGCTCTGTCCTTGCTGCATGTGACCTCGTATGCATAAGTGTCCCAGGTCAGCATTACCTCATCTTGAACTGGAGCAGCAACATTAGTGACCACAAAAGGCACCTCTGTGACTTAACCAACAATGTCCCTGGGCCAGATGCTATGAGAGTGCAGTCCAGCTTTATTCTGTCCATCACCCGTGATGAGGAAGAACTTGCTTATTACTACAAGGGCTTGAATTATTTTTTGAAGCTATGATATTTAACTTATTTTGAAATCTCAAATGTCATTAAAGGACATGTGCTATTTTTAGGGCATGAATTTAAAATGCTTCCAAAATGCCTCAGCTCATCATCCTTATTGAAATCTTGCACCTGTCATTCCCCAAGCTTTCTTAAGACCCACACACAGAGGTCCCTGTGCTGGCGAGTGAGCGATAGTGATGTGTACACTGAGAGAATATCAGAGGGGATATGAGAGTGTGCCTGGGGTTTGCATGTTATTCCAGCTCCCCTAGGTATCTGTCACTGATGTGAGAAAACAGACCCAGCCACAAGATGGGGATTTAGCCCCAAAGCCAGAGGCTCTGCCAATGAGTATAGAAAGGCTATAACTGAAGAAAGGGGTGCAATGTCTCCTGCAGAACCCCTATATGATGGAAATGCCAGATCCTGTCCTCAGGCAGTTTCCTGCCCTCCTCTGTCCCCTGCATCCATAAACCCCAGGCAGTAGCACCTTACCAACAGAGCATTCCTGGCACCATCCTAACGTCAGACAAGGTGATCTCCAGCACAAGCCCGCATGCCCCTGGGCCCCTCCTTATTCCACTCCAGGGGGTACAGAGCTCTGGGCTGCTTCTTTCTGCTGGCTGCTGGAGCCTTTGGCCAAAACCTGCCAGGATGCTTGTGCTGGCCCTGCTCCTGCAAACCCTGCCCTGCCTTCTGGCTGCTGGCTAGGAAATTGCTGTGAGATTCCTTCCCTCCAAAGCTCCATCTGGTACATGGAGAGATTAATGACACCTCAGAACTGTAATATTGGGAGGGCTGACTGGTTTACAGACATGACTGCAAACTGCACTCACTCCGAGGATCCCATTGCTCTTCATGGAGGACTTCCCATCCCATGGAGCACAACGCAGACCCAATGCTCAGTGGGTTACCCAAAAGGCTCTGCCAAGTCTCAATCACGTCAGGCATTTGAAAGGAAATGGACAGGTGAAGAATGAACAGAAAAGATAATAGTGAACCAGAAAACAAGCCTTTTGAACTGCTGAGCCATTAATGCCAAGGGTTATAGAAGTTCTGAGATACAGAGGAGCTTGACTAGAATAATGGCTTCTTTGATGTCAGTGGTACATGAAAAACAGGGCCCTGTTATCACTGGGGCAACTCAGGCTGCCTGGCAATTCCTGGGAAGCAAATCCACCTGCTTCCTGAACAAGGGTTGGTGGGGAAGGGGCTTTTGGCTAGTGTTGCTGTGACAGTAACATTGTTGATTTGCTTTGTACTATAGATATTAGCAAAGTGAGACTAATGAACATTTGAAAAAATATGGTGGCTTTTTTAAGGGTGGTTTTTCATGCATCTCTTGAGCTGTCACAACAAGATTAGCAGAGAAATTGTCTCTGGAATTCTGTTACCTTATGATGTAGTCCCATATGAAAGCTTCGTTTTTGCTTTTGTGATTCCAAGAAATAGTAGATGCTTAGGAATATTAGATATTAAAGTATTTTGTTGTTGTAAGGAAAAGTGAGGCTTTTGGACCTTTGGATATCTCACCTCAAATTTGTAACTCTCTTTTGACAATATTTAGCCCACAAACAGGGAATAAATAAAATTTTTGAGAGCTGTGTCTCTTGTTGCCAAGACCCACATCTCCTACCACCTTGGCAGCTCTGGTTTTGGCTTGGGGAGGAAAATGAGGAAGGAGCCAGGATACAAGGAAATGGTCCTGAAAGTGCACGTGCCTGCCCTCTTGATCTGGGACCAAGTCCCAAGGGATTGCTGACATATGGCTTTTTCTTGGAGAATATACTGAAAAAGATAGTAAGATGGAAGAAAACCTTGGCTCACTGCAGGCCTTGATTGGCAGGGTCTGGCTATGCTCCTCGCATTTACTACATCTCCAAGGAATGGGTATGCCCCCATTGGGAGTGTGATAGTCACAAGGTGGGAAAGGAAAGAGGTGGCAGAGGCTGGTCCAGCACCTGACGGTTCACAGCCCTCTGCTAATATTTCTTCTGGCCTTACATATGTGCAATTGAGCTTTGCAAATGCACAGCTCTCTCAGGGGTCGCAGTCTTCTTCCTCTAACTCCGCACACTCTGCTCAGCTGGCAAAGGACAGAATCCTAAAAAAAGTAACATCCTGTCTCTGGTATTAGAAACTGGCTAGGAGCTTCATTTACAGTGTCCTCCGTAGGGCACCCTGTATGAGTTAGCCTCCCCCTTTCCTGGCCCGTCCTGATTCCTGGAATGCTGGCCCAGGCTGGGTCTCAAAGATGCTCAGGTTAATGTCTCTGTGGAGTCATGCAGGGGACAATTTGAGACAAGCATCAGGAACCTGGTGATTTAAATTGGATGACCCCCCCCCCGAGTGGTGGTTTTCAAGCAGAATTTTATTAAGGCACACACATGGAGCAGAGAAGGCAGAAGAAGGAAGTGGGTCACCCAGCAGTATCCATAAGGCTTTTTGCACTGATGGGGAGTTCTCAGGGCTGGGGTGCTACTCAGAGATGTCTGGTTTTGAGGCAGGAAGTCTAGGCTTTGGTAATCTACACTCCATTAACCTGTCCTTGGATGTGGTATCACACTGGACACAAGCTCCCCCCAGAGGATGTGCAGCACTTTCTGGGGAGGACAGCCTGATCTGTAGCACTTTCCATAAAGGAAAAGTTTTCTCTCATAGACATGAAGACAATCTCACTCAGTGTGGAGATTCCCAGCAATCTCTATGCCTGGATGAACTCTAAGTGCATGTGGAATCTGTAAATACAACAAGGTGGTCTCCCTAAAACAGTGCAAATGTGGGAGACTGCAGTCACACCTACTGGGTTTCCAGCCTAGTCTCCATGAGAGATTATACAAGATGTGATTAAAAAACAAGGTGAAAGCTTAAGCTGGAAAAAAATCACAGTAAAAGACGTACTACTTCAAACACTTATCTCACCATCCTTGCCACTTCCTGAAGCTATTTTGGAGTCCTCTTTCCTGAGTGACTTTTGTTGCATCGTTGTGGATGCCTCAATGTCCTGAATCATTTAAAACATTTCCCTTTCATGGTCATTTTGATTTGAGGAAGAACCAGAAGTTGCACTGTTCCAGATCCAGTGAGTAAGGTGGATGAGGACACAGTGTCAAGTTTTTATGGAGCCTGCCTTTCTGTTGGATGGCTCTTGGTAGCAGCGTGTATATTTTTTGATCACACACTCTCAATTCTTTTTGCTATTTTTTTCTCAGCATCTATTTTAACACAGCTCAGTAACATACTTTAGCATTTGTATTTCTTCATTCAGACACTGCCTATGCTGCCCTACTATAACAGGTAAAGATGTATTTATTCCTCTCCACCCAGCTCACCTTCCCCCAGACTCCTAGCAGATGGATTATAGCTGTAGTGAAGCCAATCTGAGTTGGCTGCAATGCTGATGAACTAGAGGTGTTCAGTGATGATTACCTTCCTTGGCGTAGGATTTCTTTCCCTGAAGCATTCACATAGCTGTAGTATTCACTGAGCTGCTCTTCTCTCCTAGACAGCATCCTGCTGGAGTTGTTCCCCTCTGTATCAATCAACTTTCTCATCACTGAGACACAGCTACAACATACCAGAGCTACAACTTAAAGGTGAAGAGCTTTACTTTTGCTCATAGTCCATGGTTGGCTGGCTCCAAGGCAAAAACATGCTGGAATGGTGTAGTGGAGCAAAGCTGCTTAGTTCTTAAAAGCTGGGAAGCAGAGCCAGGGGGAAACACCAGAGAAGAGGGGTTCAGAGACCATACATAGTCTCCAAGATCTTGCCTCTGTGACCTACCCAGACATACCCAGTGTACTTTACTAATCCCCTAGAAGGCTGCAGGGCCAACCAATTTGACACAGTTAAACTTAACACCATACCCTCCAAATCCAAGTGGACCAGCATTCTGGGAGAATCTGCACTACCATAGGGTCCTCCTCATTGCCACCCTAGGGATCTGTGTCTTTCTGCTGTGTCACGAGATGCCTACATTCTCCACCCCTGCTGCCTTATTGTAATAACCTATATCTGATGTAGCCATCCAGCTTTATTTTACCCAGCAAGAGTACATGACAGGTAAACTTCTATGACTTTCAGTGTGTGAAATTATCTTGGTTCTTTCCTGACATTTGAGTCTTCCTCCATCTAAGAAGTAGCTGGGCTTTTCGCCTCATTATCTCCTGGATTTCCATGTCCCTATTAACAAATCTGAGGTCATTCTCTCTGCTCATCTCCTAAAGTGTAACCTGTCTTCTGTCGCTGGGAATTTCTGAAGTGTTGATGCTGTGGGTTTCAGTTGGGTGACCCTTAAAGCTAAAGAAAAGGGCAGCTCAGATCTGAGAGATGTTCTTGTGTTATGTCTTGGTTATACCCCACCCCGACTTACTTTACTCATAGTTCATGGAATTAAATAATCTGGATTGATATGCTGATCTTTGTAACCTCCACCTCTTATGTTTATTTTTACTTTTTAGGACACTTCTTCAACTTTCTCTCCCAACCTGTTGACTCTACATTTGGCTCCCATTCATACAATCCCAGGATCCTTGTACTCTTTCCTCCCTTTTTATAACATCCCCTCCATAAATTGTGTATGTGGAGATACCATATTTTCTGAGGCTATTAAAAAAAATATGGTTTAGCCTGTTTGAGGTTTTTTTGCTCCCCATGCTATCTCTATTATGTAATTTCAAAATGTTTACTCATGTTTTCCTCTGTCTTTGTGAAGCATCTTTTCTCAAAAGCCTGCTGATGTTTGTCTGATCAGAATAAGAAAGCTGAACAGAATCAAGGGGTGCCAACAGAGCTGGTCATCTGGTAGGTGTTGCTGCAAGTGATGAAGCAGTGAGTCAGCTTTGTAACTCAGGTCCCCCAACCTGAGGGGCTTTTCTCTTCAGGCCTGTCATTGCTCGAGGCTGGAGTTTCCTGACATCTTACCCAGGAAGTCTGACCCTGGCTGCAATGCCCAGGGCTGAGGCAGAAACTCTGCCAGCCCGCTCTCCTGGATTCTACCTTCAGCTCAGCGTGGCAGCCCACTGTCCCTTGAAACTGGTGTACCCAAGACCTAAACTCTTCAGCTCAGCTTGCCCAGGGACGCCCCTCCCATCTCTTCTGCTAGTTCAAAAGGGTTTTGCCCAGCTACGCAGGTTGACTCTGGCTTTGCACCTTGTTGCATGGTACCCACAACTCCACCCCTTGGCTCTGTTTGTACCTTGCACCCACCCCTCCCCAGGCTTCCTGAACCCTCTTGGTTCCTGCTGAACCACCATGCATGTACCCGGTGTACCCAGTGTGCAGGCTGCCTCGCCTCCCCAGCATGCACTCTTCTTCCCATCCCATATTCATCCTCATGTGTTCAGATATCTGCTCTCTCCTTACTCTCTTTGCCATGTGGATTTTTACCTTTGCACCTTTGTTACTCTCATATATTTTCAGAAGCGAGAAGAATGAAAGATATTTTACATCTAGAAAAATCTAGAATGTTTATGTGGAAGTCTTTGATGCTCTCTGCTTTTATTTTAGATTAACTGAATAAGATGACTTAGCTGTAATGCCAATGTTTATGAGATTTGAAGAATTTCTGCCCCTCTTTCAACAAAAATAGAGTCTGCCCTTCTTCCACCATTCTTCCTTCCAAACACAAACTTGGTCATTAAGAAGAAAGGGAAGGTCTCACACAGAATGCTACAGAAACAGCTCTATGTGGGATAAAGAACACCCCAAGTGTCACAGGCACAGAGCACTGATGTATGTATTATTTATACCAGTGCCTCCACAAATGCTACATGTTGGTGACTTTTCTATTTTGCAGATACAGCATCGGATGTAGAGAGATTAATTGGTTTCCTGATCCAGAATACTAGGTAATAAAAATAACACTTGAACCAACATGGCTCCATGACTCCATTTCCTTTCTCTATTTGGAATGATGTAACTGTCCACAGGATAGGTTTCCTATAAGCACCATAGAATGTGGGTTTATTAAGCAATCTAGGGCACATTGAGAGCTCCCATAGGAGAGATCACCACACAGAACAGAACTTGGAAAGGTGAGGGTGTCATTGCAATGAGGAACTCATTCACAAATCTGTTGCATGGACACTTGAGTGGGCGCTGAGCTCAGGTGACATAGCCCATACACATTGCCATGGGAACTGAAATACCACATGCCTTACTTTCCTCAGGAAGAAACGTTCTTCATTGTAATAGAATTGTCCTACTAATTTAGAGGAGATAACAAGCGGAAGAAACCTAACTCTTTCCACTCTCTTCCTGTGTTAGTTCTCTTCAAGGTGATGGGCTGATGATAATATGATGTCTGTCTACAACAAGGTCTCCTTCGCATAGAGCACACTCTGTGTATTCGAAAAGAAAGTGTCCATCTTCTAGCATGTAACATTGCAGAAGGAATCTCAGTGGCTGTAATATGGGGAGAGGCAGAAATATTTAGGCTTCCAACCTTTTTTCTAAATTTTCTAGGCCAAAGGCCAGAGTATGAGTCAATATCGACTTCCCCAAAGAAGTAATCGGAAAAAGGACCCATGTGTTTCCTTTGTTACCTGAAGAGCCATAAAATGAAGTGTCAGAAAATAATGGCTTTTCACAAGAAGAGAGAACTGAGTTGTTCCATTTTAATCTCCACTACTCAGTGACAAAAAAATCAGAAAATTATAAACAGTTTTCCTGGATATTATTAAAAGTTCCTTGTCTAAAAATACATCTGGAAAGACAATTTATTTAACGATAAGTATACACATGAATAGATAGTTGTCCCTCCAGCCAATTCCAGGATTTCTAGAGTAGAAAACAAGATCATAGTCCTTTGTGGCCCTACAGAGACCACAATCTGCTGATGCCCAAGGTCCTTATGTTAAATGATGTAATATTTGCATTTAGCGACTTAACTTCCTCTTGCATTCTTGTAATCATCTCAAATACTCAGCAATGCTTAATGCAATGTAAATGCTACTTAAGTATTTGTGCCGTGTTGTTTAGGGAATAATGACAGGAAGCAGTATCTGCACATGTTCAGCAACCCTCCATTTTTTCTTTTCTGAATGGCCGCACCCCATTATTGGTTGGATCCGTGGATGTGGGACTGGGTACACAGAGGACTGACTTGATTTTGTTTTCTGCTATTATGGTTTCTATCTCGATGTCCTCCAAAGCCTCATATGCTCATAGGTGGGTTTTTTGGGAGGTGATTGGATCAGGGGGGCCTGATGCTCATCACTGGATTAGTCCTGCTCTTCAGCCCTGCCGGCTCCCTCGAGCACCAGGCCACCTTCTTCTTGCAAGCAGTGCTCAGAGGCAAGAGTCTCACTTGGCTCCAGCCCAGGCTTGCTCCTTGCTGAGGACCAGTCTGACACTGCTGGGACCCTGCCACTCCAGTGGCCAAGTAGAATCCTCCCTCCCAGAGCTTCTTGTCACTTTCCCCAGGCCTCAGCATCACATGCTGATGGCCCAGGTGGGCCTCCTGTGGTACCTGTGCTTGGCTTCCACCTGGGCTGCCCTAGCTGGGCTACCCATGTAGTCCCTCAGGGTGGGGACCTGTTGGACCTTCTGCCTGAGCTCTGAGGTAGGCCTTTAATGGTGATCCCTCTCCTCCTTATTCCTCCTCCTTTCTCTTCTTCTTCCTCCTCCACTTTAATCCTCCTCCTCTTCTTTCTCATATTTTCTTTTTCCTCATATTTCTTCTTTTCCTCCTCCTCCTTTCTCCCCTCATCCTCCTCTTCTTCCTCCTCCTTGTTTTTCTACTCCTCCTTCTCCACCTCTTCCCCTCTCCCTTCCTCCAACAATTAAGACATTAAAATACTGTCTCACATCCATGATTTTTTTAAAAGTGCCAGAAGAGCCAGCAATGACTATGCAATTATCTTCAAAATCCTGTGTAAAACATCCTAATTGTGCTTGACTTAATATAGTACTTCATCTCGATTATTACATTTGTTTTACAGCTTCAGTTATGCAAAATCTACATATCATAAAATATATCCTTTTCAAATATCTGATTCAATATATTTTGGTATATTTACAGAATTGTGCATCCATCATTTCAACCTAATTTTAGAATCACCCCCCCAAAAAAATCCTGTGTCCATTGAGAGTCACTTCCTACCCATCCACCCTGTAGTCTGATATTTTCAAAATAGACACAGGGTCTTGCTGTGCTACCCAAGCTGGTCTGAAATTCCTAAACTCAAGTCATCCTCCTGTCTCAGCTTCCCAAGTAGCTGGGAATACAGGTGATAGCACCATGCTGGGATAGCCTTGGGCAGCTTCTCATCATTCTGGCTCAGTATGCCAATTCTGGCTGTGTCATATGAATGGAATCATAAATTATGTGGTCTTTTGTGAATGGCTTCTTTCATTGAGCATAATGATTCTAAGATTCATCATGTTGTTGCATGTGTCTGAATTTTATTTCTTTTTTTGTAGCTAAATCTTTTCCATTGCATATCTATCTCTTTGTTTAGCCATTCATCAGTGGCTGGACATTTGGATGGTTCCCATTTCAGGGCTATTATGAAAAAGGTGACTATGAACTGTCATGTACAAGTTTTTATATGGATGTAACTGTTAGATTTACAATGGTTTTAATTGGCCATTTTTGTGCTTTTTAATAAAACTGAATATTTTATTCCTCTGAAAGGGGACACTTGAACTGCTAACCATAAATTACTTTTGGAAATTGGAACCTCTTCATCCTTGCATAAAATACTCAGTTTTAAGTAAGCAAGTTCAAGATTTGGTTTTGCTCCAACTAGTGCCTCTCCTGGAGTTTCTATTGATCAGGTTTTTGTTGTTGATGTTTATTAATTTTTTTTCTGCTGTTGACACCCCCATAACAATATATTCTGTAATATTTTAATGGAGCTTTGTTTCCTAACTGGGATTTGGCTTCTTCTTCCCCTCTTTAATCGCAGTGCAAGTCTCTGGCATTATTAAAGATTCCACATTGACACTTCCTTTTACTGGAGGGTTCAGACCTGTCAGTCAAATGCTGTGCAAGCAGGGACTGAGCAGAGCCCTTCAAGTGCCAGAAGTGCAGACCTGCAGAAGTTTGCAGACACAGACCCGCCTGAGCTCTGTGTGTGTGTGTGTGTGTGTGTGTGTGTGTGTGTGTGTGTGTGTGCGCGCGCGCGCGCGCGC